>NC_064601.1:94298476-95022062 GCF_943734735.2 Anopheles gambiae
GTGCTGTCATAAAAAAGCTTAAAAGCTAGCTTGATTTTTTCTAGTACTTCATACCGCTAATCGAATCGATAATTCCATCGAACGCACAACCGATCCCAATCCTCCTCCCTGCAGAGGTGAGCACAAACGAAAATCAGCAATGGAAACGCTCCATAGTGGCCACAGCAACTATGGTTCTACTTTGTTGAATGTTGAACGAAACAGACACAAACAAAATCCCTGTTCAATTGTTACCACCATTGGGTTTGGATGCTTTTTTTCCCCAACTGAAACAGAACAGAATCTTCGAACGAAACGTACCTGAAGCACGATCATGAGCGACAGACACGAAATCTCTCGTTCATCTGCCGATTTGCCAGATGCAGCAAAGCACAGTGGGTCCATCAATGGGGAAAAATAAATCCTTCCACTACTGTCCGGCCCCCGCTCATCGCACACACACGCACACGCACTTTCGGTTCGTCCACACGACGACGCACCGAAAGAACCGTGCACGAGCAAAGCCGTTCAAAACTAGCCCGCGGAAGGAACTGTACTGTTCAGAAAGTTTGCGTGCTAAACATTTCGTATTTTATCTTTTTTCAACCTTCCTCTCGTTATCACCCAAGGACACCCACCCTCCGTTATTCGCAACCCTCGTTTTATTGTTTTTTGTTTACACCACAACCAACTAACCAACTAACTACCACACGCAAATAACTGCTGGATCCGCTGCAATAACAACGCGGCGGCAAACTGCACCAGCAAACTAAACTGTCGGCTACAACAAAACGGCTACCTATGACAGCATCCCAGGCGGGAAACTCACGGGACACGCTGTTGTACGATTTCATACGGCATACGAAATATTGTTCACCCTTTTTACCTACTACCAGCAACGCTCTGCTTGCACGGTTCAAGCCCATTTCTTTTTTGGGAGTCCGTAAAGTATACCGAAAGGCAGGAAGCACCTACGTTTATGCCAAAGACGGCTTTAGTTTTCTGTTTTTTTTTTTCTGAGTCTCTCCTTCTCTCTCTCTCTTTCTCTCTCTCTCTTCCTCTCATTGCCCAGTTCGAGTTTTAGTGTATTTTCCCCCTACTTATGGTAAACGATCGCCACCGTATTCGCCTATTCTCGTCTTTGATCGAGTTTTCTCGCAAAAAGATGTGTTTTAATTTACCATTCGACGCTTGCATACTTTCTTGATCATAGTTTGCCTCCTTGGCCTTACGTTTCACATGTATACTTATGTATTTTTCTTTTCTTCTTCGTTTAAGAAATCTATGCGCGCTCCATCGTTCTTTCATTCCTTCCATCAGTCCATCGAAAAGCGAGGGTGTCTTTTTCACCCCGTTATCCCCCATTTTTCAGCTGCGACTTAACCGATTGTCAGTGTTTGTTGCCTTCACACTGTTCTTCTTTTGTACAAACAAAAGCCCTCTTCTTGTCAAGCTGCTGCTTGTTGTTTGTTTTAATGACACTGTGCTCGACTGTGTTTTGATTTTTAGTTGGCCTTGGCTTTTTTATCGTTATGTTTTATGTTAACCAACAAGAAGCGTTGTTCTTTTTTTTTCTCGATTAAAGCGTTTTCCGTATCCCACCATTGGCTAGGCAATTGAATGGTTTGCGTGCTGCAGCAACAAAATAAGTTGCGCTTTAAAGAAAATGTCAACAACAAAAGTGTGAATCCTTGCGTTTAGCTGCAAAGATGTTTCAGCAACATACACTGCGCCTTTCGATACCTTCGATTAGTCCCAAAACACACAAAACACACCGTTTGAAGCGAATTTTGTTTTGGTTTATTTCTCTTTTTTTTTTCGTTAAGCCGAACAGCATTACCGTTCAGGACATGATGCCACTCAATGAAACTACTCTTCCTTTAAATGCCAATCTAAAGCTACAAGTAACAATCTCTCCTTTGCAATCAATAACATTGTTTACATTGTTTTGTTCTTTGTTTCCTTCAGCATTTTTCTGTTTTTCTTTTCACATTACACCTAAGGAAGGATTATTGTTTCGGATATTTTTGTTTTCAACGTTCGTATCGCTATCTTTCGCTCTCTCTCTCTTCAATAACGTCTTTATTTTCCTCTGTCTCTTTTGATCTCTTCTTTATCAAAAGTTTTCGATATCGTCCTTTGCAACTCGATGGCATACGTAAAGAAAACACCACAACAATTTTCTCACAATCTAACTCTACGCTCACCTCATTGCCCTTTTTTCTCTCTGTCTCTCTGTCGTCACTCTCTATGCTCCGCCACACACACACACATACACACCCTCATCACGCTCTCTTTTCCGTCATTCCATCTCACACGACTAAGCCACCCGCCGGTCGGCCCCACTGCTCTCACTCGACTCATACCCTTTTGTGAAAATCAAACCATGATCAGCTATTCTCCCAAGCTCTTTCCTGCACAATTACCTCTGCCAGTCCCGTCCCGCCGTCCACCGCCCATCCATGCGTTTCATTCACATGTTTCATCCTACCGCAAGTACAAGTACAGTAAATTTCAACGGTTAATTATCGGTCGCCTTCTCTACTACAGCAACCGCAGAAGGTTGACTTGGACTGTATAGTCTCTCAAAAAAAATAAATACAAAAAGCAAAAAACTGTAAACAAATGAAACTATTGCTAATACTACCTACCGAAAACCTTCCAAAACACACACACACACCCACAAACAGACAAAAATGAATACACTCGAATTACTGGTCAGCCAAACCAAACTCCTGAGGTGAAATACTATCGCACACACACAACGTGTAATTCTCTCGTGTGTTCTTTCCTTCCTCTTTGTAAGTGTGTCCTTTGATTTTCGTTTCACTTTTCGTTTTCTTTTCCATACCTCGCTATCTTTGTAGTTTTCGTGCTGTTTTGAGTTAACATTGATCACTTCCGATGGGCAAATTTGAAACGATTGCCCGAGACACCCTCTATCTACATTCCCAATTCTTGAATCTTGTTATATTTATTTAATGATATTACTTTATTTAATGATATTTATCAAAAAAAATATAAACAATAGTTGCCTTACTCACCAGGCCTATTTAAGATGATGCCTATGCGTGTGGAATATAACTTTACCTTTCAACCTACAGAATCGTACAGATAATGTCAACCAATGAAACAAACTTCAGCCAATCTCGATAAGCTATTTTAATTTTCTCAATCTCCATAATCTTCCTGCAAAATTTTGCCTTAGCGTTCCACTCTCAACAACCTCACAACCATACTTTACCGGTCCTACACATTATTCCGGTTTCCCCGTGTGAGGTTTTTTGGTTCCCCAGTGTTCCCGATTCCGATCTTAAATCCGTAAGCGGAACCTTGTTATCTTTCTGATTGCATTTGTCCCCGCCCTCCGGGGGAGCGATCAATTTAAGTCATCAATCTTCGGCTGACAAAAAGGAGAAGCAACCGTAACAACAACAACAACAACAACAACAACAACAACAAAACACATCCACACAGTGGAGAGCTAAAGCCACCATCTGAAGTTGATCGCTTGGCTAATGCAGCAAATCTATGTAATGAAAGGCTAGCCGTCAGCACAGAGCTACCAAAAAAAAAGACACTGACACTGCTGCTTTACGCATCGCACATTTATCGCCGCCGCACAATGATGGATGAGGGTGAGAAAATTGTTGCGAATTGCTCCGAAACCGTGGTGTGTGAGCCCTGCTGTCGCTTGGCTGCTGTTGTGGCTCGCAAAACCGCTTTTTCATGCACCGCTTTTTCAGCGCCCTTGTACCCAAATACCCCGGGATGTGTTTATCGACCACTGATATGGATGGTGTTATCGAACTGAACGTTTTGTACATATTTTTTGGCTGTTTTAAATAAGCATTTAACACGAAGTTTACATGAAACATATTTCTATAAGATGTTATTGACATCTGTTACAAAAACTGAACAGAAACATCTTCATCCCTGTCCGGTTGGAGATATAGCTCAAATCTGCGATCGAAATGTCGCTCACACTGTCGTAGTATTTGGAGTATTTCATTGCACAAATGAAACCTTCTAAAAGATAGCACATGAACCAGCAGACTGTTACTTACAAACACGTTGGCATGATACGATAGGGAAGACTCTTGGTAAAGGCTCCCGAACCTTGCGACCAGTTTTCTTTCCGAAGGTCACTTGTCACTCAATACATCCCATCAGGCTTCGATTCCAGGAAAGCCCAAAATAGAGAGCTCCTACTAGAGCCTCCGGTTCCTACTTTGGCAAAGGTTTCGCCGTCCTTCGAACGACATCCAGCCCACCAGACACTTAACTGCGACGCTTCAACTCTTGCCGTTTGCCGTTTTGACTTTATCTTCTCGGTGCCACCTGCCCCGAACTCTTCTGGGTTGTACGATAAAAAAAAAGAAACAAGACAAGAAATCTTAATACACTCCCGCTCGACGTCCACCCTGTGCCAGTGAAAAGAGATAACACACACACACACATACACAGATTCACAGCAACAAAACTATCCTCGAAACATCCTACTTAACGACCGGAAACACTTTGCGGTTTATTGCACCTGCTACACCTGATAGCAAAAGTGGCTCGGAAAAGTGGAAATACTGCACCGCCTCCGAACGGTGCTCTATACATGTTCTGGCCCGCTTCAAACACAACCCCACACACAAGGGCACACCCTTGTGCCGTGGTTCGCTATTTATCTGGACCTCTCTGTTAGCGACGAGGCGTTGCGCTGTGTAATATCGACCAACATTTTTCAGAGCCCGCTTTCGGTCGATCATCTTCCTCTGTGCCCAGGCCAACAGTGCGGCCCATCTTGTAGTTTTGAAATGACGCCCGGCCGACGCCCGGGCATCCGTTCCGGAAGCCAAAAAATCGAACCACTTCCGGTTGCGAAAAAGCCAAATCTCGTTCGCACTCTCTTTATCTCGCTCGCTCTCTCTCTCTCTCTCTCTCTCTCTCTCTCTCTCTGTCTTACAAACCGCCATAAATCAGTACTCAAAACACGCTTCAATAATGGAGCCCGCCTCCGTCCTGCTTTCGGATCTCAGGCAACGCTCAAACTTCGTCGAGGCTTCGAAAGAGATCGATACCGTTATGATGGCTTTTATCACACCCATGCTCCTTGAAGGTAAACAAAAACGGAGAAAGAAAAAGAAACTGCCACCACCACGTCCGTGCCCATTTTACTTGCGGTTGCGGTTTGGTGAAAAACCACGTCTGTGTTTTATGGTAGGATTAGTGGGAACCTTCTGCTGTCCGTTGTTTGCATGCTGCATACAGCAACCTGCTTTGGATTTTACGTGTACCAAGTGGCAAAGGAAGTGGCTTTTATGGTGCTGGTAGGGTGAGGAAGACAAAAAAAAGCAGAACAGGACGTGAAGTTTCAACTTTCTATTTAAGCTTTCCATTTGCTGCTACGAGCAAAACCAAAAAAAAAAACGGAAAAGAAAAAAAGAACCTCCCCGTCCCAAGGTAACAGACGATCGTCTTGGTGGTGATAACGCCGACAGGCTGGTAGTACCTATGGGAAATTTTAAACCCCCCCCTGGTTGCTGTTCTTCCATCAAACAAGCAAAAACTAACGAAACAGCTTGTCATGCTTGTGCGCGCTGGAAGAAAAATGGATTTTGTATGCGTTCGCTCTGTAGCAGAATTTTGGAAGTCTGTAAACTTGCTCGGATCGTGAAATACACGGCTCAAACCAGTCGCGGCTCAGTCCCGCATGATGGTGAACGTCAAGCAATGAATGGTGAGTGTTTTTTGTTTCGTGCAAAAAAAGCATAATGCTGCAGCCACATGACACACGCCGTCTACGCGACTAGCATGTCATTTCAGCAAAGGGAGAAAAGTAAAAAAAAACGTACATCAAGGGAGTGCAGAGGACAAAAAAACGAAAAAAGCAAAGAAACATCAATATGCTAGGCATCACATTTTCCCCCCTCTATACATCTTAACCAACACACTCACACACATACACACAAACTCACACAATTGCCGAGACAGAATGGCAGAATGAATTGTTTGAGAAAATTGAAAGCATTCAAGAAAGACACTATCCTGGCGGGGGCGGGTGGGGATGAGACGCGGAAGGAAACGCAAATGGAAGCCTTTTCCAGCTGCTTTCCATCTGGCCCATCGCAACAGCCAAGCAGTGCCTCCACAGCAGTCCCTATTGGTGGAACCCGGAGGACCGGGCACAGATAATTGACTGATCAAATATGTCCTACATAATACACATTTGTGCGCCCGCACATTCGTCTTCGTCATCGGGCTACGGCTACGCACTGTACAGCCCGTATATGCTAAACTATACTGCTTCGAAGTGTGTCCGCCGCCACCATCTCCGTTGCGGGACCACGTTTCAAGATGGGAGCTACCGGCACTGTTGGATCAATTTCTTCGGGCCCGTGCGAAGCTGACGCCTCTGACGCCTGCTCCATTATGCGGCGGAGTTTTCCGATGGCATCGTTTCACCATCGTTACCCCAACGGCAGCCACCGCAGATGTTGCCCGCGCCCGTGTGCCACTTCAAGACACAGCTTGCAGCGTGCGGTGATACGGTGATGATGAGGCCGAGAAGCTTTCTACTGCTGGGGTAAAGCGATACGGCAGCACAACGAAACTTCTCCGCTGGTCTGGTGCCTATACTACTTGAAGTTTGTCCTACTCTTTGCTCTGCATTTTTGTTTTTGTCTGTTTCTGTATGAGCTTCTTCTAAGGACCGAAGCAATTTCCTACCCTTCTACCTTCCCAACACACACACTCCGCACACTGGCCCATACCCGATTGTGTGCAAAGTGCTGAAATGGTGCCAATTTTACATTCCCGAGCGCAAGACACACACCCAGATCCACACAGGTTTGGGCGTGTTGGAAGGGAGGATGAGGAGGAAGCGGTAGTTTTACAACATTTTTCCCCTCTTCACCCCGCCATCGACAAGCATCGTCTGCATCAAATGGACATGAACTATTCAGGACACGGAACTCGAGAACGAACTTGAGCAAACTCATCTCGTTGCGAAGCTGGTACGGGTGTTATACGATCCGTTCGAAGAGCGTCGTTTCCACAGCGTGACGATGTATTATATCACAACATAAGACATAAAGAGACACAGAGAGAGAGAGGGAGAGAGAGAGAGGGAGAGAGAGAGAGAGAGAGAGAGAGAGAGAGAGAGAGAGAGAGAGAGAAACATACTGTACGGACATCGGCATGGCCATCCAATCCAACCTTTTGCCAAGCTCTTGCTGGTCAGCTGTCATTATGCCCCGCACCCAACGCGTGTAGGCGCTCACATTGGGAAAACTTCCATAACCATTGGCTTTAGATTACACAGTGCCCGGCGTGTCACCATCATCTTAGGGAAACGGCAAACAATTGGACGGTCCAAGGTGGGGGAAAACTTTCGTCCCTTTCGGAGCCCGTTCACCCCGGGGAAGCTGTATTGACAATGACCGATTTCCCTGTACCAGAACCAGGTTATATTGTTCGATTTACAGACGGCAAGATAAAGACGGGGCCGGCTCTGGCGGAAAAAAAACCGGTGCGGGCCGAAGACAATTTCCGGTCTCCTACGGTGATACGGTTCTCGGCTGCAGCAGTGTCGAGTTTTCTTACTTTCAATGTTAGCAAAACGTATTATGTCACCTACTGGACGCTTTGAATTGATCTTTCATGCAGCTCTGGGTGTGTCCGTGTATGGTTTGTCAACATCCGACCAATGCTCTGGACCATTTCTAGGAATATCTCGTGACGAGTGATCCATGATGGAACTCCTGCAAATAATGGAATAATTGAATCGGACACTGCAGATGAAGTTTGATAGATCGAATGAAGATAGTAACAGGGACGGTTTAGAGATGTGGATGATAAGAATTGCTTTTTAAATGGCTTCATGTTTCGTCCTCCTATTGTGGAACATCTTTTTCAGGTGATCTGATTAAATTATTGTTCGGATGGCTAGTTTTTAATTGAATTTTAATCACACTTAAATATGGCACATAAGCTCATTGAATTAAATAAACGAAGTACTTATTCCATATATAGCTTTGATTGCTATGTATCTTTTGAGTTAAACATTTAGCTCAACTACTGTGCAACTGTATTCTTACCTATCTTAACTTCTTTATGCTGTTTTTAAGAGTTTTGTTTTATTTACTATACCACTCTCTCTCTCTCTCTCTCTCTCTCTCTCTTGCTAAAAGCATTTAAATTTTCATATGTTTTTCCTTTGCCTAAAATGACATTTTCCCTCAGAGTGTATCATTTCCACGGCAACGACTGCGACAAAGTGCATGCATTTAGCATCCATACCATCTTACATTCCTCCTTTTTATCTTAACAATCTTTTCTGTTTTTCTATCTTGTTTTATTTTCCTAACACCTTCAATCCACACGACTTGACCAACCACTCACAGTACAGTACGAAGCAGTGCTCTCCATCAAACTGCTTCTCATCCGTTGCCCTATCACGAGCAGCAAAATATTTTTTTTTCTTATAAAACAATCCAGCTCTGTTTTCCCGGGAAGCACTTTTTTCTTCCCCCAAACAAATCTTCCACCAATAGCCAAAGTAAAACTCCCTCGACAGTTTGGTACCGAGTTCGGATACTCGACGGTCACGTTGTTATTATTTAATGTTCGGCGTCCGGCAAATGGAAATTCGAAACGCTACCTTTTTGTTTCAACCAGCTCTGAACCTTTCCATCTCAAAGCGTATGAGACAGCCAGTTTCTTCTGGCCCAGTCGGCCGGTCGGTAGCTTTCCGGTTGTGTTTAATTCATTTGTTTTTACTTCATGCTGAATCGTTGCTCTATAGCCTTTTCTCCATTCATTCCCAGTGCTCTAGCCCTACCCCGAACCCGTCGGTTGCCTAGTAGTCGCCAAAGGGCCTAGCCGGAAAAGAAGGCAAAGTCCAACAATCCACTCAAACTTTTTTTTTTGGTGCCATATCTGATCTGCGATACTTTGTCAGGGATTCGTGTTCATTTGTTTCTCTTTTCTCATTTCTGTTTTTTTCTTTCTTTCCTTTCATTGCTACACATTTGTTTGGTCGTTTTTTTTTATCGGTCTTGCTGTTTCGGCTGCCAATGTTTAATTTATCATTTATCCTCATCACTGTTACGGTTCTTCCGGAGTTTTGGGGGGTTTTTTCTCTCCAGTTTGGCGTTTGGTAAGGATCGTTCTGTTATGCATTTTTTGTTTCGTTTTGTTTTAACTGACACTTTTTACTAATTTGGCAATTCTATTCAATGATTCACGAACTTGCGCGACGTTTTGTGCTATTTTCTAAGCAAGTTTTCTTTTTTGTTTGCCTTTTTGTTCTCATTCTTGCTGAAGAATGATTACGTTCTTTTAAATCATTTATCAACAAACTTGGAGCGATTTAATTAGCTACCGCAACAAACTGTTTCAGTTTTTTTTTGTCTAATGAATGACTGGCTCGCAATTGTATAATGTGGATTTGCTTATTTGAAATGAGGCAAATATAAATCTAGTAAATACTTTATGGAAAGAATTGCAACTAAATTCAATACATACGATTGGCTACTCCCTAATTGTATCCTTATAAAAGCTAAAACTATTTTTTGTAAGTATCGCTTTGTTTTTTTTTTTTGGTTTTTGCTGATGACAGATAACAGAACATTATTCTTCAATAATTACCTTCGTGATAGAAACCCTTCATACAGCAATATACCAAACTGATTTTGCGTAGTTAATATTTCTACATTTTTATTGCAGCTTTTCTGAAATCCTTTAACTTCACGCTTTTAGTACTCTCGCTCTCCATCTGTCTGTCTGTCTCTCGCTCTCTCTCTCAATCTTTTTCTCTCCCAATGTGTCTGCCAATGTTCCTTGTCTCTATCTCCTTTGCCGCTTGTCTGTACCTCATTCCCATAGCGCCATCGAGTTCATTTTCAGTTAAATCTTTCTTTACAGTTATTATATATTTCTATATTTTTATGCATCTCGATCGTTGATATCTTTGTGTTATTGAAAGGTTCTTATCCTTTTGTATTTGAAGAGTGTCTTGTTAAAGAAATCTTGTTCTCAGCTCTTGTTCTTATCCACCTAAAACAGTAACGAGATCGACGGAAACAATTTTGTTAGTGAATTTCTTCGCTTTTACTCGTTTTAATCATCGGTATGATAGTAGAATACTCTTCACGAAATGCTCCCGACAGCGCATTAGGAACTTATTCAATCATGTTTGTTTTATTTCGTCCAGCGTGCTGCCTTCTTTCTTTTTTCCCTTTCCTGACTCACCGATTCATCTGCGCGAACAGTCTGCGTCTGCTAACTGGACTGGAGACAGTTTTCTAATGTTGCTAATCGTTGTTTTATTCATTTTTTTCACTATCACACTAACCTGCTACGTCAAAACTCGTACTCACCAATTAGGGTAACGTACACGTACACGAACGAAAGGCGAGGACGAATCATGTTGTGCTCCCCATCCTCAGGATGTTGCTTCTTTAATATCGTTATTAATCTTACGTTTTCTTTCATTTCTTTTCTCGTGTCATGTACGCACGATATTTAATATTTAAAAAAAACAACAACAACAAATGCCTAAAACTTAACCACGATTAATCACACCCGTCCCGAAATGGTGCGAACGTCTGAAACCCGTAACTCACATTCGTGCCGTCGTATAAAACGTTTTAAAAATTGACACCCACACACACACACAAACGCACACCAACATGAAAATACTAACAAACCTAACCCCGGAATGCTATGTGTGCGGATGAATATTACACCATCGTCTCTCGAACGTATTTTACGCACTGGTTCGCGTGTGGCATCTGGCGCTCCCGTGGAACCCGAAATACGGTCGACTTCGTAAACAAACCGACACTTGCACACCAACATATACACACAAACACCACAAAAAAAACACTTCGTGCGGCAAAACAAAAAACAAACAAACAACCAATTCTCTAACAATCAAAACTCACCCGCCAACCTCCCCCCCGCCCGCTCGTCTGCAGTCGGTTATACGATGCGAGATATCCGGTACTTCTGGAAAGACGGCCTAAGTAGTGTCGGAATGAGCAGCGAAGTAGAACTACCACAATTTAGAGTACTGGGTCACAGGCAGAGGGCGACCGAAATTAACCTAACCACAGGTACCCTATCATTAAACAAGCAAACAACAAACAAACCAAAAAAAGAAATGTAAAATTACACCTCAATTCATCAATAATCTGCACCCTTATCAGTGCAAAAACTAACCCTTTCGTTCATCATTCTCTCTACTTGTGCATTACTCATTTCCCAATCCTGTTTGTCTGTCTGTTCTCCTTCTCTAACTCTTCTCTCCCCTTCTGTTTCTTCTACTAGCTCTGTCTCTGTCATTCCTCTCTTTCTCTCTCTCTCTCTCCCTCTATCTCTCTGTGTGTCCCGCTATCTTTCTCGAATTCTTAGTACACTAACGCAGTGTGCTAGTTGCTAGTTTATACAGTTCAGTTTGTTCAGTTTCATTATCGTGCCGTGTGTCTTTTTCTTATATCCCCTCTCCCCTTTCTACGTCTGTTTCCAAGTGCACTCTTTTCCTGATCTATGTCGTGTTTCACAGTTTCTGTAATAGTCTATCCTTCCTTCTTTCTTCTGTCTTAACACTCACTGTCCCAGTCTGTCTTTCTTGCTTCGTGTATCTTTTCCGTCCTACGTCTATTTCATACTTCATGCTCATCATTCATCATCCCCCAACGAAGCCAAATCAACTAGCCTACCAACTCATACCGTTACTTATTTGTTATTTCCTTACTTAACAAGGTTTCGTTAATTTCCTTACTTAACAAGGTGTTGTTAAAACGATGTCCACTGGTTTTATTTGTTTGTATTTTTCTGTATGGCAACAAGCAGTTTTTAAGTTTTCTTGCCAACACAATTTTCGTTTTACTCCTTCCTTACACTGTTCTGTTACAACACTAAACACACACAATGTACTTCTTTTTTTTTTCATCACTCTAATTTTTCACAGCGAAATTTGTTACTTACACACTACACGGTGTTATACCCACGCCCTTCCCCTATTGAAAAACATGTCCAAGAGTGAACGAATCGTTTTTTCTACGTTTTACGTTGTTTTTTTGTTGTGCTGACCTGGCTGACCAACCGCTACCAGGGTTTTTGGGTGGCACCAGGCCTGTGGTTGTTTATATTTTTAGTATGTTTTAAGTTTTTTCTTAATTTTCGCTTTTACTTAATTTCATCATACAATTAGCACTTGTTTGAACAGTAATTTTGGAAACAATTTTACCAAACATACGAAACACGCACCAATATATTTCTTTTTGGCGTCTCTATACACCCTACCCCCCCACCATCACGTTTGGATGAACAACAACACACTGCAAGCAAAGCAATTGCTACACCTCAGGGTTGTGTATGCCTTCTTGTGACAGGCAACCCGAACCCGAACGGCTCACCGAACACGCCGTTTGGGCCTAGCCTTTTTAAAGCTCGTTTGTTACGATTTTTGGTTTACCGATTTGTGTTTTATGTTGTTCCCACCCCACCCCCATTTTAGCAGCAACGTATCTGTGCATTTTGGTTTATGGTTTGAAAGCGTATAGCGTGTGTACTATGTTTAGTTTCACCAACCAAAGAAAAACACACAGACACACACACCATTTGCAGCAAGTACATGTGTTGTTCACAGTTTGACACCACGCGTAAAATTGCATTTTTTTTTTTGTTAATAACCGGCAATTAGCAACAATCGCTAGTATATATTTTGTACTTTTACTCCTGTTTTTCGTTTCTATACTTCAAATCTTCCCTCAATCGGGGCTACAATGAGAGAAGTGCACCCATTTTTTTTAAAACACAAAACATGCAAAACCAATAAATCGTTGTTTGTTATTCTTAAGTAGATTTTCCGGCTATACTGCAAACACCAACCAAAACAAACACCCAAAGGTAACAAAAGTGACGCAAAGCTCACGTACGTACCACGTTTGCCAGCGCCGAACGAGATGTACATTACAGACACTGTCCGTTTATAAGTTTGAAATAATTGCTCCTCCTAGCACACTTTACTAGCGGTGAAACAAGGCCAATGATGCAAATTCCTGTATTATTTGTTATTCGAAGTCGAATTTTCCTAGAGCCAGTAAGGTCCTGACCAGTGACTCTTGAAGGGCTAATCTTTATATTTTCCCCGTCGAATATGGTGAAGAAAGATGTTTGGTTATTATTTCCTTTTAACTACAAAATCAACACACTCAACGTCGGTTTTCGAGCAATACAACACAAGGTACAATAAAATGGATATTCAGCTCCAAACCTACGCTGGATATTTCGCTCTAAATGTAAACTCTCAGCAGAAGACCAGTAATCTACCAGGAAGAGAGGAATCACATAGAGGGAGCTTTCATTTCCCTCCTCTCAGCTGTTCACGCTGCATTCATCGTAGCGCAAAAAGGCTCCGCTTCTCAACAAAACACCACTTGGCGCCTCATGGCAGTGTCGTCTGCTATGCAGCGCAGAGCTGTTTTCATTTGTATTTTGTTTTTTTTTTTGTTTTTTGTTTTTGCCGCAATGCGTTTCACTTCGATCGGGACACTGTCGTGAAACGCATCGGAACTGCAAACTAGCAGAACTCGCAAACAATTACCATTCGCCTTGCCCAAATATCATCAAAAGTTTGCGCCTCAATCATAACTCAATCATAATGCTGACCTCCGTCAGCACCACTGCTTCACTGTGCTGCAGCAGCGTGCATAGAGAAGGTTCTATTTTAACGGATTTTGTTTTCATCGCTCTCCATCCTGGTTGTGTATACTTTCCGTATGTTTCACTACTTCACTCTTGCCCATATACTTTAATCTTTTGATCTTTGTTTCATACGTTTAACCTTACTTATCTGTCGGTGTTGTTTTTATATTAACAAAACGTTTACCTTTCTAACCCGTCGGAAGATTCGCGCAGCATACGATGGAAAGTACATACAGTTTGGCAAGTACAAACACACAGTACGGCGGTGCACGTTCACTACTGAGTAAGACTTGCTGCTGTAGCGTGACCGTGTTTGACAATAGTTAGCGAACAGGGCACTACACCCCTTGTGTTTGTCCAGCTCCATTTTCTAATACGTTCTAATACGAATTAATTCATGTCGCAAATTATTCATTAACCCATTGTTAACCATCAAACCATCGCATCGCATTTGCTGTGAAAACCTTATGTTCTTGCCCCGGTACGGTAGTACGGTACCACACGCGCCCTCTTGAACCGTTCATCGCTAGCTGATGGCAACGCACACAATCGTGCCTGTACCCCCACTTCGAATGCGTTATACGCGCCCTACATACACACCGACCGTTTGCTGTATAGCGCACCGTAAACTGCCCACATCCTCACACATCCCGTTCACCACTTCACCCCTAGAGAAACAAATCGTCCCAACAAAGTGCAGCAAATCCCTTGCAGGTGCAGGAGATGTGCCAGCCCAAAGCCGCCCTCCCCACAAAACCCGGAACACAACCGGGGGCAGCGGCAACAAAGGCAAAACAAAGCACGTCCGCCGCATCGTTGTCTCGCCGCGTGTGCGTTGGTTGTGTGCTTCTCCGTGCAATTTGTGCTTCAAATGCAGCCTTACGTCAGCAGCTACAAAATGTCAACTACAAGTGACACTTGACACATTTGCTTCCGTTACTGAAAGAAGACGTTTCTACCACACACACACACACACACGTGACACATAAATATATACACTTTCACACACAGCAGCAGAAAAAAGAAGAAGCAGAAAAAAAACAATCCTTACACAACCGTTCGCTTGGCACTCGGTTCTTATCTTGTCGGATTAAAAGAGACGCAAAAAAAACAAACAAAACAAATCCACCATAACATTTTAGCTGGTAGGAGTACGAAAAAGAAAAAAAATATGTGCCACTGACTTTCGCGCACACATGCAGCCTCCATTTAACCTAAATCACTCACTCGGTTAATGGGGAGAGCAAGGCGTCACTTTTGCATCTCTTCCATCCTAATTAGTCGTCCGGGAGACACTTTTGTGCGGCACTTTATTTGCACGGTGCATAGTGAAAACAATTCCAAGGCCCTTCCTAACCTTGACCATATTATGATAATGAACTAGTTCTGTGTCTTTCCTTGTGCCTCTTGTTTGTCTAGAAGGGAGAGTTTTGTGAGTTAAATGAAAGTAGGAAATAAAGCTCTACAAAACACACAACGTTTGCCTAGCAAAAGAGTAGCTGCAAAACTCCCTAGTCGCACTCCGTTTCGCGTGCCTTAATGTGTGGATATATCTCGGTTCTTTAGCTCATGCCACAGTACACTCATCCCCAGAGGTCAGGCTAGCTGTCTTAACTTATAATCTAAAAGTTAAAAAAATCCTCTCGCGTTTCCTCATGTATAAACTTGATCGTTAGCGAACCAACTTCGTTAAGATATAAATTACAAAATTACCCAGTGCCAACAAGAGCCGTACACAAATACACCTAGCTAACCGCCATCACACCACAAAGTAGCGAACAAAAAAGTACTCGAAAAACAAAACTAACCCACTACAACGAAAAACAGAAAAAAAACAACAAAACCTCCCTGTTCAGAACTCTCTAAATGGTAGATTATAATTGTGTATCAAGCTGACCAGTTTTCTAATTCACATATCTTTCTCTCTTTTCTTTTTTTCTTTCTGTATACAACAATATCCCGCTTTTTGTTTTCACTCTCTGTCTCTCTCTCTCTCTCTCTGTATATGTGTGTACGTGTGCGTGTGTATATATTTGCATTGTTTGGGTAAACAAATGAACCAAACCATCGCCTGCCCACCCGTCCGACCTGGTTGTGAAAATAAAAATAACTAATTACTAAAAACAACTACTTCAATACGATTCCTGCACTCCAAATCGCGTTTTGCAAATTTCCAATAATTAATCAACGAAAAAAACCCCCTCTTGCCACGCTCTCCTTCACGCTGGGCACACTCACGCGCACACGCATGTATCCTTGTTCCATTTGGCCACCATTTGGTGCTCGCGGGACAAATTACCTCCTGCCCATTAACTGTTTGTGCTCGGTAACCGCAAACATTAAATTACCCCAAACCCCAACAACTAAACTAACTGTAACTCCTACTCCTTCTGCTAATACTACTGCTACTACTACAAACTGAACCAACCAACGCGAAATGGATTGGTGGCCTCGACCCCGACTTTGTGGTTCAATATCGCATAAAACAACCCCGAACAACCGTCCATTCGATCGTTGACTTGAATGTATGCGCGCACCAAACCCCGTTCTTCTTCGAACCAAAAAAAAAAACACACACACACAACTCTCTTCCCCCCTTAACACCGTTTACCAAAAAAAAAACCAATGCCCAAATGCTCCCCCCCACGCGTAGTCGGCTACACGATGCGAGATATCCGATACAAATGGAATGAGGGCCCCAACTCGGTCGGAGTCTCGAGCGAAGTATCTTTGCCTCAGTTTAAGGTTTTGGGACACCGTCAACGTGCTATGGAAATCAGTCTCACAACAGGTACCTGTAGACGGTCACCGATATCTCTTGTTATAAATATAATCTCCTTCATTAAACCTTCATTAACTTATACGTAATCAGCCTCTCCCCGCCACCGTTTGTTCGATCATTAATCCGCTACCATGTGCCTTCGTTTTTTGTTGTTTTCGTTATTTCCTTTTTTTATTACTCTATTACTAACCCTCTTCTCTTATTATCATGCTCATTCACCATCTAATGCGAACGTAAAACCCCGAAACAATCGAATCGTACCCGAAAGCAATAAGCAAAGCAATGAGATTGTTTATCCTGTTTTGGTTTTATGCTCCTTACCCTTTCCCCTACGTGGTTGCTAAAAAAAAAAAAAAACAATAACGCGGCAACGCGAATCCCACCACCCACAATTCCCCACCGCATTATCGATCAATCATACTTAAACCGCATATCAATCAAACAAATCAACAAGCCAATATTATATCTCCATAAATGTATGTATAGACCGCTACTCGCTCTCGCCCATTTTCTCTGCCACAGCAACATGATTCTATTGCTCAAAACTACGATCAAGCCTCAGTATATCGAATGCATCTATAGTAATGTTCCTCTGGATTAAGTGTGTGCGTGTGTGTGGTTTTCAGTTTAAAGTTGTATTTTATCTGTCAAACTCTGTTGTGTTTTTTTTGTTCCTTCCCATTTTCTACATCTCTCTCTCTCGATCTCGTTCGCCACTCTCTTTAATCACCGAACGAGCAATAATATATTTGCAAACCAAAAACCAAACCAAACATCTCTATCGCCTGCTGTATGTGCCCCCTTTTCTTGTATCGTAAATATTTTTATATATATGTAAGTGTGTGTGTGTGAGTGTGGTTCTATGTATCTTGCTCTGCAATCTTTTCTCTCTAGTCGTAAGTCATCAGCAAGTCATTTTTTTTAATTCATTCCATTCCATTCAATTTCATATATCTGGATTCCTGGGCCCGAGGATCCATTTACGATCGTCGCTCGTAACATCGGGCTCGTTTTTTTTTCTTATCGTTTCGCTTCTAACATAGAGATGTATAAAGTCTTAGCAAGCCCCAAGGACGGGAAAAAAAGGAGAAAAGCTCCTTCCCCGAAACAATCTCTGTCACTCAGTCCTCTACACAAACACACACTCACGCTCAACTAATCCTACCAATCCACACGGAAACACATCCATCCCCATTTTCTCTCTCGCTCTCTCTCTCTCGCTCTCTGGGTCGTTTATTGTTTCGGACGTTGTTGATGCTGTTCCCCCTGATGTTCCAGTGAAAAGAAAAAAAAGATGAATATAATAATAAACAAAACCGATTCTAAACGAAATCGGTTTTCGGGTCAGTCAAGCGCTCGAGCAGCTCAAGCGCCGCTCATCCTTCGAGAAAAGTATGATTAGCAAATGATGTGCATTGGATGGGGCGTTTCCTTTCTCTCGTGGCACGTGTCTCCGAAAGGGTTCTTGGTGTTGTAGCATTAAAGGGGGATAAGTATAAGGATCAACATACACACACACACACGCACAGAGTCCCCCCTACTTCTCCGGTACGCACGATCGAGTGAGGATGAATATTTCTTCCAAGGTTCTATTTTTACTGTTTTTTTCATCCCAAAAAAAAACATCTCACGCCTTCCATCCCATTGAAGGCGGAATCCTTCCCAGCAGGCTGCATCTTTCACTCGACCCCGCTGACCGTTCGTATCACGGTTTCAACACACACACACTAGCCTTGGGATGGCTTGTGTGGCTGAAACATGACATGGGGCTCATGGGTACGGAAGCAAAGCCCTCGACTAGATCGGATTGACAGGTTCATTAAAAAAATCCACGGTCCACGGTCAGCTCAAATCGAGCACGGAGCAGCAGCCCGAGCAGGTCGAGCCTCGGCACCAGAAACAGGCCCCCGAACAGGGGCAGGGAGTGCAGTGTCGGAAGCGAAATAATAATAATAAAAAAAATACATAGCCCTCAACGGATGTGTTTAACTTTGATGAAAAGTTATCATAAAGCCAGAATGCCAGTGTGCGAGTGTGTGTGTGTTGGGATGGAAAATGGAAAACCATCATCATCGACAGGGAGAAGGTCTGGCACGGTGCTGCCCAAGGTTCGGGTGTTGTTGCCCGTGCGAGAAGACGTCATCATGCGTCACTCGATGCGGAAAAAGCTTTTGTCGGAGGGTTTTTTTGCGCCGTACCAGGTCGATACCACGTGGTTGTGGTCGGATTTGCCTTCGGCTAGAAACGTGTTTTGCCAGGGTAACTATTTTACAATATAGGACGATGTTCCTATTTAACAGTTGTACTATAGAAGACTGTATAACTTCTCTACTAATTCGTGTAAGAGCGCTGTAGATAAGATAAAGATATCGTTTTTCGGAGCTCCAAGAAAACGATCAGATCATCTACATTGAGTGCGTTCATTCGTTGTCTGTGGTGAGGTGACAGATCGCGACCCAACAGAGAGCGATTTATACTAAATTCGCTTTCGCCCGCAAAAGCCGCAACATCGTTCGTCGTGAAATTAACGACGCTTGTTGCTGGTTGCTCCTAATCCACACACCACCGAACCGGAACTAGCAGGCCGGTTTAGCACAAACCGCAAACTATCTCTATTGCCGAACACATCGTTTGGTGCGGAAACCTATTTTATTATAGCAGCACACATCCTCCACTCTTCCATCCTATCGGTTTTGCGATAAAGTGTGGTACGGTGTGTAGTGCGCTTCACCTCCATGCACCTCCAGAACGCTAGAAGCGCTAGGATTAAACGTGATTTGATGACTGCTTGAATTCCGGATCGATTGGATGGTCGAGGCCACTGGAACCGAACACAGACCGTTCTTTCGTTCCAGCCCATTCTTATCGCGCAACTATCGCAAAACGATAAAACTGTACTTCCCTTCGATTTGTGGCTGCCGTGCTCTCGTAGGGCCGATAAGCTTTGGGCTATTATTTTTTACGCGAACACGATTCCAACGCCGGTGTGATAATACATCACGTAGATGACTGTATTAAGCTGCCGCGCGCGGCCGTTGCTGCGCCCAACCACAATAAGGAAATGTTAGCGCTGTAATGTAATGATGCAAAGTATTCAAATCACGCCTAAAGCGTCCCTTTCTTTTTTGCTGCTGGGCTTCCCCCCGTTGCCGTGCTTTCGTTCCGTCCACCCATCCGTAATCCATTTTACACGCCACGGGTGGCGCAAATAATTGGAAATCTCATTACCCCGCAAAAGCACGCCCGCTCGCCCGAACGGACAGCGGGAATTAGTTGTGCTTTCATCCAGTGTCCCTGGATGGTGGAGCAGTGCAAAATGGAATGGATATTTTAAGTCAAACAATAACAACAACAACAACAACAATATCGTCCCCAAAAACGAATGGCCACAGGAGCTTCAATATTACACAAAATAAATAAGAAGCAGCGATCCAACCATCATCCTACGCATACACCGCGCAAGGCCAGAACGATAACCTTCATTATGCGTAATGATATTTAGGATGGAAGGATGGGTCCCCCAGTTTCTTCGTGCCCACCTTGACCAAGCGCCTGCCTGCTAGGTGACAGATTTTGTTTCGCGAACGATCGTTACCGCCAGATGTCACCTCACCGTACGCTCATCGTGACAGCCGACCATTTATGAGAGTGTGCGGATCGGCGGCGACGGGGGGACAAAAGTGCGTGTGCTTTTATTCTCTCCTTCATCATAATTATCCTGCTGACCTCGGTGTTGCTGTGTGGCTGTGCAACGACGGCAACACCAAACCAATATCCAAACTCGCACGCTCACCTACCTACTGCCCCCTCGGTTCAATCCAATGCGAACACACACACACACTCTTTTGCACACGTTTTTGTGGGGCCCGCAACCCCGGGGCTTGATTGAGGTTCCGTTCCGGGGGGTGCAAAATTATTTAAATAAAGCTTTAGCCGGTCTTAACCTTCTGTACCGCCCCGGCTGGTAGAACCACCCGGAGGATGGTGGATTAATTTGGTACGCCCTTCGCCGTCATCATCATCGTAGTCACGCAAGCATTACGTGAAAATTACAAACCCGCCAATGTCATGTATGGCGGGCATTCGCCAGCAACGAGTCGTCATGTTGAGTCGTCAGCTACTGGAGAAAATAGTTCCTTCTCAGAAGCAAAGGTTTTTGTTTTTGTCAGTTTGGTTTTTAAAATACGTTCGAAAAACCAACTAGTCACACTAATAACAAAACACCACGCCGGATATTTACGTGGCATATTTTTACCCCGCCACGTTTCCGGGCTTCCGGGCATTTCGCGCAACAGTAGTAGTGAGAGACGACGCGCCGTTTGCGTGACGGCCAATTATTAATCTCCGCAACATACAACCCTGCACTGGGCAGCGGGTGTAGGCAGTAGTAGGGAAAAGAACGAAAATATTAATTATCTACTCAAAGCACCTCGAGGGCGCTCGGGAACGCGAGATTCTTTGGTTGGCAAAGTGTTCTCCCAAGGCTCAAAGTGTTGTTAGGCAATCGCGAGGCGCCTACGCGATGGAAAGTTTAGAGCTTGTAGGGCCTCGCTCCGTCTGTCTATCGGCGAGCTTTTTTTGCAGGGTCTTCCCCAGGGTTTCATTCCACTTCCACGTGCACCACGTTCTCCACGTCCTGCTTCCACCCAAGGTACTACTAGATGAAGAATGCAGGCAAATTCAAAAAGCACAAAAAGCACGCACAGGCTGGCGTAGAGGACACACGCGCGTTCTCCGTAGGTAATCACAGTGCACCGAACCACCGAACCAGGTAAGTGCCCGGTTTGATTATCTCCCTTATTTTCACTCTTGTTACACCCGTTCGTCCGTCCGTCCGTTCCGGTGTCTTGTATTAACGCCACCGCCACAAACGTGGCCAAATGCAGGTCGTTTTTGGGGTTCACTCTACAAGACATCCTGTATGTGTGGACCAGGTAGAGCGATCCTGGTTGTGATTGTGCGCGCCCAACCACCGTACGACACCGAAAGCCTACATCTTATGGCCCATCAATCATAGCACACTTTCCACGCTGGTGGGCAGACCTACAAGAAATAGGGAAATTATTTCTGTTTTTGGTTTTCGCAATAATTGCAAACACACTATGTCGCTGAGGTTCACAATGACCTGACTCAGCTCGGTGGAACGAGCAAACGAGCTCCACTATGGTAAACTTGTTTCCACGGACCCGTAACAACACCTCAAGGTCAACGATAAGCACATTTCGTCCCTAATAATTACATGGAAATGGCAAATAAAACATTCCAAACATTCTCCAGAATGATTGGTTGGTGCCGTAATTTGAACACAGACTTTGAGCGTTGAAAAACGTATTGCATAATTGTGTGAGTGTGCAGTTTTTGAATCCACACCAGTCCACACTGCGACCCCATAGCAACTAAGGTTTTGCCTGCTAAATGTACTTGCCTAGCCAAAGACGCCCCCCAGCGTACGCTGGGACGACCCGATAGCCGCGAACAATGATCTCAATGCCAGGGTGCGTATCGATGAGAATAACCCAAAATGAGAAAAGAAAAACTGGAACCCAACATACACAACCCCACCCCAAAAACTATCCCCCCAAATCCCCCACCAATACGCGCAAATACAGTGTCTAATCGAAAGGAGCTAAATTTTAGGAATTAAATTTGCAACACACCCTGCCATCTGCCCTGGCTTCCCCCGCTGCTAATGCTAATTCTTCGACCAATTTTCCTCCCTCTTGGGGCACAGCAAATCGAAATCGAGTTCGGAATGTAATTGGTGGGCGGAAAGTGCCGTCCATGGTTTTCCACCTCCCTATTGGCGACATAGATTGCGGATGTTTCGCAGCAAGAAATTTCGATAGGACCGAGCTACCAAATTTTCAGCTAAATTAAACTACGCTAGGTCGAAGAGGAGGTGACCAGTAAAGAACAACAATCGATTCGAGTTCCGGGATTTGCTTCTCTCTCTTTTTTTTTACTTTTTTGGTGGGAAAGGAATTCCCAAACCGAAACCTGTGTACGCGCGTCATTTGGTCCTTCGAACCGGATGACGCTTGGTCGGTTGATGAGATGCCCGGCAATCATCAAGACGGGTGGAAAGAGGGCAGCTAGGGGAATTTAATCTTCTCCCGATGCTCTCACAAAATGCCAACCAGTCCCACTTGTTTTCTCAATACTTGTATGTATGTATGTATGTGTGTATGTATGTATGTATGTATGTCACCTTACTCCCTTCTAGTTTTGCAATTCCGTTTGATTGGCAGTAGATAGGAACTCGAACCTCGTTCAGGAACAATCGAAACAGTAGCTCTGATCGGACATGCCTCCGCCTGCTACAGGAGTGTTGGAGTATTGGAAGCTTGAAGGAAAAAAATCCCCTCTCTCTCTCTCTCTGCTCGTGCCAAACAATCCCAAACCCCTCTCTGCTGGACACTGTATTCTAAAAACACACACACTCACACTACCCTATTTTCCCCCACTCCCTCCCCGTCCAAGAAAGCTAGCGCTCGGTTCGCTTTAGCCCAAACCGCTCAACTCCAAAGCATCTACAGGACAATGTTTCGGATTTGATTATTTGTAGCTACGATGCAAGAAACGATGCACCAACCGACATAACCGATGTTGATGATGCAGAGAAAAAAAACGAAATCGCATCGCCCCCACACACACACACATTATTAGCCCACAACCCATCTTGCCCTCATCGCTCGAAATAGCAAAGAAACAAATCGAACCCATTCTCCACATTGAACTTCATCCATTCGACAGTCGTCCAGTAACTAACGTTGAACCCGTTCGTTTCGTTTTGGTTCATTTTTTTGTTGTTGTTCATTCGATACCTAGAGTAGTATAGAGTTTCGAGCGGGTTTTTCGAAGTCCATCGCCCCCCATTTTCGCTCATCACACACACACACACACACTGCTTGTGATATCAAAATGGTCAAGATCGCATTATATGCATCGCATCTAGTTTTACTCCTTGCCGTTTTTGTTCGTGCTGTTTGATTTTGCTCTTTTTTCTAGCTAACAAACATATTCTTACATAATAATAGAGTTTAAATCATCTTCTTACCGAACTGGTTCCATAGTGTATAACTCCGTAGTGTTCCAAAAAATCGCTTGCTTTAGGTTTTCTTTTGCCGAATGTTTCATATATAACGTCCCGAAACAAGCAGCTGCCAAAAACGCCAACAACCATCAAACAAACCTCCAAGAAAAAGCCACACACACACCTATAAAGTAGGATAATCATTAGCATCTTTTAATGACGGCTTGGGGGTCCATTTAACCCATCGCCATCGTGATGGGATTTTTTGTTTTGTTTTGCGAGGGGAGGATTATTTGTTGGAAATTAACATATCATCTCACTCACTGCACCCCCCTTCGGCTGTCCAAAATGTGTTTATATGGGTGTGTGTGTGTGAGAGAGTGCCTTTTTTTAATGACCATTTTAATTCTTCCCCTCACCGCATGAAACCACACGCGTCGACTGTCCAGCAATAGAAAAAGGAACACCCCCTATCCTCTAACCAATGCCATCCACGCTAGAGCTTTTCTCGTTTCCTTCCCATCTTCTATTTTGCATCGCATTACACTTCCGGAAGAAATACGATAAAGCCCATAAAATGACTACCAAACGCTAAGAGTCGGTCGGTTAAAACCTCAATCTCCCATTCCGCATCCACCTTTTTTTTTTTTGGTTAATTTTCAACATTCTCGTATGTAAAATACTTTTCAAAAAAGAAACTTCACCACGACCGTTTATAGTTTGAAGAAGAAGCAAAAAAACGTGAGCAAAGTCCCGTCCACCCCACCATCATCTCGACCGCAACATATTAAGGGATTACTTTACTACGTCTTAGTGGCCACCGTACATTTGCTTTGGCGCTTAGGAGCGAGTAGCGTGCGGTTTGGTATCGTTTTACTTGCCCCTTTTTACCTCATCGTTAGCCATCGGTTTTTCTTTTGTTCCTCTATTTTTTTTTTTTTTTTATTACCATCTAATGGCTGCATCCCCATTTTCCTTTTTCCCCCTCCCCGTTTTTATGCATGGGTTTTTCGATACGGCAGAATTTATCTACTCATCTACTTATACATTTATAATCTTTATAAATATTTGCATCCATACATTCTACTGTAAGCCATTTTTCTGCAAATGCAACGCGCGAAACGCCATCAAACCGAACCCGAATCAAATGAACCACACACACACACACCAGACACACACACTTACCATTAATTACTTTTGACTTGTACGATGTAAAGAGTGCTTTTGTAAGTTATGTGGTTTAAAAATCAAGTCCACCTGATAAACAACATTAGCACATTAATATTAGTACCACATACAGTACTCTCTCTTATATCGCCGCTTGTTCAGTACTGTTTGTTCCTTTTGGTTTAATTCAAACGTTTTCTAATTAGAAGTTGCTCGTTTGTTTTTGATACGAAAAACACCAAAATGATGTATGATTTTCATCGATCTTAGTTTCCTATTCGAAATTCACTCATTTCAATGTGTCTTTGTTACTTTGTTGTAATTTTTGAATTCTCTTTAAAAAATAATTAATTTTATGTTTAAATTTGATAGAATCTTCATTATGAAACGAACAGCAACAACTAACATTACCATAACTATGCATTTAGACCCATACAACAAAAGCAAATAGGCACAGCGATAAAAAAAGTAAAATATTGTAGAAACCAACAACCAAGCTTAACACACGTGAAAAACTGCCTATTGCTAATTGAACCTAGCTAAGTAATGTACTTGCATGTTGCATCTAGGATAGTGAAACTGCCAAATTCATTCACACAACCGGTTTGGCTCTGACTTTATTTCACCTGCGGCTGCGGTTTAGTAATCTTTTAACGTTATTTTATTTGTTATTTATAACATTTTTTCTCTGCTATCTCTCTCTTCTCTTGTTCTGTGCCTGGTTCTGTGATGCATAGGAAGGATAATGAGCGGATTTAAGTTTGTCCTTACCATACACCCAAGCTTGTTGGAGATGTTTTGCCCACCCGTGGCTGCATTCTAAGCTGCCCGGGAGTGTGTGTTAAGAGATTTTAATCGTTGCATTTTTGTTCTCTTGTTTTACATTTTTGTATACATTTACATCTTCTATCAGCAAAGTTTAGTTTTAGGACATAACTCTAACCACTAAACCATCACACCACTAGCAGTAGCATTATCATATCGAACTCTATTATCAAGCGGGAGGTCAGTTTTGCTGGCCATCGAGGGATTTTTTTTTGTTTTCCTTCTCCCGCCAGCATCAACAACACCACACAACGTTATGCGTTTCCAATTTGCCCAGTATCAAGTTTTTCTTCACCATATTCTTCACCATCTTGCAAGTTTTGCTTTTACTCATTACAACTGTTTGAAGAAGACAAAAAAAACACACAAACCGTTTTCGTTCGGATGTAAAGATTCGTTCACTAGCTCTTTTTTTCTCTCCTGTACAAGCTACTGTGTTTTGTTCCTATTGTTTGTATCTCTTTTTGATCACTAAATAAATTACTGGTAACGATTACTTTTGTATACTGTCAAGCGTTTGTTCTGTTTCATTTTCCTAATTACTACTTTCTCTTGTCCTGTGCAATCGTTCGGTACACTCCGTACTCTACCCATTTGCATTGTTTCGTTTTAGTCCGATCTTCACTTGTGTATGCTCTTTTTCACCTCACTTTAACCTAATTTTCTTGTTACGCTTTAACCAATTTGATAGCTTTTAGACTTTGCTGTTGCTACAGTTTGTTTTTTTTTTCTCACGAATTTTTGTTTTCTTTTTATCTTACTAGCCCTTAAGCCTCTTAGGAAATATTAACTACATCGTTTATCTACAAATCATTCTTTCCTACACTCTTTGATACACTTTGTTCTTGTGCCATTATACTGCGCCAGTCAACCTATTTAAGTATTTTGTGTTTGCCCCTTTTTAACCCTTTCATATCATATCAACGTTCTCTCTCTCTCTTTCTTTCTCTCTCTTACTTTCTCTTTTTTGAATGTTTCAATAACTACTTGGCTTTATGATTTTGAAGAAAAAAAAACTCATCATCTCTCCCCATCATCCATGTCTCAATTTTCTACTGTCAATCATCAGTTCCACCATCCACTCATTGCAATCATCACCGTCATTATCATCATTATCATCTTCAGTACATCATGCACCTTTCATGCACCATTCTCATCACTATATATTCACATCTAGCATTCTAGCATATAAGGAAAAAAAACAAACTAAATAACTCTACCTACTCACTAAAGCAAGGAATCAAAGCAAAAATACTAATCGAAACATTGTCTGTAACCTTTACTACCTTCTTCTTTTCTGTTTTTTTATAGGAAATTATTCACGTTTAGCATGTGAAATACAGTTTGTACGTTCGATGGGTTATTATCTCATTCAAATCTATATACCATCCGGATTAATTGTAATCATATCGTGGGTATCATTTTGGCTAAATAGAAATGCTACACCAGCACGTGTTGCATTAGGTGTAACTACTGTCTTGACAATGACAACACTGATGTCGTCAACGAATGCTGCCTTACCGAAAATATCTTATGTAAAATCGATTGACGTATATTTAGGCACATGCTTCGTCATGGTATTTGCCAGTCTGCTGGGTATATAAAACTACTTTTCTTATTATAACCAAAAAAAAAATACTACCTCTTTGTATACATATATTTATGCTCTAAGTAATCCGTTGTCACTGTTTGTTTGACTGTACTCTGTTAGTTTCGTTGCATTGTTCCGTTTTGTACTTCTCCTACGTGCGGTTAACATACGGTTAAGAACATTCGTTTTTGGTTTGTTTGGTTATTGAATTTTCGATTTCTTCTTTTCTCCTTACGTATTTATCTACTCTGACAGATACACGAGTCCTTGCTCCAACCAATTTCTTTTGATATTGTTTTGCTTTATTATTTTACTTGTTCTTGCTTTTGCTAACACTCTCTCTATATCTTTCCCTATTACTCAATTTTTATCGCTTTATTCTTTCGCGTCATTCTGTGGGCGCAATAGTCTCGTACCTGTCACTTTGATTTACTTCAGTTCCAGTTCGGTTTTTAAAGTATTTTTTCCGTTTTATTTCTACTTGAGCTTAACGATGCTTATTAGTGTAGTTTGTACGTCTTTTTTTTAGTTATTATTTTTTACTCTTTCTTATGTGTTTGTAAATGTACTTAATTTTCCTTCTGTTTATCTTGTCTATCCCATTACTTTCCTACTGTCTGCTTTCTTTTATTCACTCCTTCTCTCTCCCCAACCCCCACCACAACCAATACACAGTGCCATCGCTGTGCGTTAACGTGTACACCACTTACCCCGAAAAACCCAGCAAACGGCTCCCTCGACTAGCCGTCGTGTGTAAATGGCGTCGCACTGAATATACTACTCCACCAACCACTAACCACCCACTAACCAGGAGGGTGGGGGGCGGGCGGGCGGTCGGCGGGAGCGAAAATGAAGGGGAAATTTTCACTTTCCATCAAAGCTGCACACGACGCTGATACTGGCTGGCGCAGACGGCCGTTGGCCAACGGCAAACGACAACCCAGTATTCAGCACCGTACGAGAGCTTTTGTGTAGGGAAACGGAAAACCGCCCAAACGGCAAGCGGAACCAACCGCGGCTACTGCCCCTCGAACCGGGAGATGGAAAGTGAAAAATTCCCTTCAAATGCCCCAGCCCCCTTCCTTCTCCCCCCCCCCCCAACCCCCCTGCGGAGCACACACGTGAGCTGTAGGGAAAACACTAGCACTACTACTAGCCCAGTAACCAAACGTTTCCTTTTTCTTGATACATATGGAACCTGTATGCCGTGAAGCGAAAAATCGATCGCTTCTATGGAAAATGACACCAGCCAGAGTGCAAGGACGAGTCTTTCTCTATCTCTCTCTCTCTTTTAAAAAAGTTTTAAATATTTTTTCAAAGCTTGCTTTAAGCGCAAGCCCCTGCACCTCCGTTTTTTGTCATTTCCTCTGCCTCTCATTCAGTGTGCAGAACCGTGTTTGATCTGCTGTGCCTTCACATTGTGTTGTTCTGTCACTCTACAACGCCTATCGCAGCCGCGCAGCACTGTACCAGCACATCTCACCTGCAACGTGATGATGTTGCAATTGTGTTGTGTGAAACTTTTCCATAAAACGATCTTGAGTTTACCATGCGCCTCAGCTCAACTAAATTCGATAAATTCATCTACAAAACCATAACCAAAACAGTGAAACACTCTAACCGATAGAAACGATGTATCGGTTGGATTTACAACTTTAATCATCGTTAGTTACACCAAAAACTTGCTTATACAACTATATTCATGCTAAGTTAATAGTCTTACTAAGTAAGCCCAACGATGCAGGATTTGCGTCCTAACGAAACTTTAACTTTACAAAAACTTAAAAAATAGATATCTACCTCACAACGAATGATCTGGATGAATTTATTGAATAATACCAAAGGCCCCCACCCAGCCGATGTGCGGCTGCTTTCGCAGCAGATGTTGCGCATCCATCATCAATACCGCGCTACCGCTCACCTTCACCGGCACCTACCGATTGCGGCCGTTCTGCCACAAAACAACTACAAAACAAAATTGCATCCCATCCCATGATCCGAATTCGACAGCAAACTTTACTTCCTAACGCGATGGCGCCCAATAACAAGCGCGCGAAAGCCCCTTTCGCTAGCAAGATGGAAAAGCTCACTTATGACAGGCACGCGCAGGCCGTCGTCGCTTAGTGCTTAACGCCATTTTACCATTTTACGCTTTTGCCCTGCCGAAATTACACGCAGATAAGAACAGCAAACCAAAAACAAAACAAAAGAAACCTTATGAGCAGCAAAATTTTGGAAAATGTTTTCCATATCGTCTCCCTCTCTCTGTCTCTCTCTCTCTCTGTGTAAGCAGCCTTTTCAGCGAACGGAGAAGAAGCTCTCGTCCCTTCTCTCTTCGGCGCTGAAACTGTACAGTAACACACATACACACTGAGTCAAAATGAGTATCAGACTAGCCGCAAACTGTAACATAATGGCACGTGGTGGTGACAAATAGCGTTACTTTTAGTTAATTTGATGAATTTATCGAATTTTCTCATCTCATGCATCCATTTTTTCAACCCATCGCACCCATCGTGAAACCACCACTTCTCCTCCTGCTCCTTCTCCTCTTCTTTCACCGCTCACCGGCTCACGAGATGCGTGGCTCGGGTTTCATGCACATCACTTCACTGTCACGTGTTTTACAAGGCATCAAAGTTTAGCTTAATTCTTCAACTAAGCAAGTAAGAGAAGAATCAAGGTAAACTTGTTTAAAATGTGCAACAAAAAACGCATCAAATGCCTTGCCAAAGAAAGCATAGCATGTGTTTCACCATCTTGCTCATCGCTCATCTCACCCCTCTTGGTACACTCGTGAGGAGAGGAGCGGGGTTGGCAGGTTCACGGTTCGTCACTTGCCCATCGTTCACATCACACATCACAGTAGGTCCGGACGAGTGTGTGCGTGTATTGGATCACTCGTTGTTTTGTTGTTGGGGGGGGTTTTTGTTTTCGTTTTCCGTTCTTTCTTTTCTTGTCGTGTTAGTTCTAGCTCTCCAACAACAACTCCCCCCCAGCCCAGCCCCCCCTTTGCACAGCGCACACCTTCGGCACACTTGCTCACCCGTGCGTCGGATTCGCGAATGGATTCAATCCCGTGGGCGCTGTGAGGTACCACATACCAACACACACACACACCCCTATACCACCTCACTGTGTGTTTCTGTTACTGATTCCCGTGTGTGTGTGTGTGTGTGTGTGTGTGCGCGCGCGTGCAAAGAGTTTTTTCGTCCTTCTCAAACACTGCAACAACTGGTTTCCTTACCTTTCGGCAACAAGCAACAGTGTGCAACAAGAAAGAGCAAAACCTCCAAAACACAGCCTCACGTGTACATCTCCGCGTCTCTTCAAGCAACTAACTTAATCGCCTCTTCTTCTTTTTTTTTTTTGTTGTTGTGTGTTTTATTTCGTTTTCGTGTGTTGTCTAAGTACTTAGCGAACTGTTTATTTGATGTGTTTTGTTTCATTGTTTATATTTATTGTTTGTTTTGTTTTCTTCTCTTTTCTTTCCTTTCTGTGTTGATTGTGTGTGTGTGTTTGTTTTGTTTTTTTTACTTATAATTTAATTTTGTTTGTACTACTTCCGTTGCATCTACTTGTCTAACCACCTTTGTGTGTGCGTGTGATGCTTTTGCCTAATTTTTTGTTTTACGTTCTGGTGACAATGTGTTGATGTTCTAGAGCTGTAAACTTCTAGTGGTAGTCGTGTCGCTCACTCACATACCGTTCCACTGCCCGTTGTACTGATTGTTCTTTCTTTTTGCCCCTTCCCTCTCCCCTAACCTCAAAAAAACAACCCCCCAAACCCCAGAGTACGCCACGGTCGGTTACATGGCTAAGCGGATACAGATGCGCAAGCAGCGCTTCATGGCAATACAGAAAATAGCGGAACAGAAGAAGCAGCAGCAGGCAGACGCGAACCATCCGCCGCCGCCGCCCCCGGTGGCGAGCGACCACAGCCACGGTCACGGTCACGGGCACAGCCACACGCACCAGCACACGCCGAAGCAGCAGATGGGCAGCCGGAGCGGCACGATGCAGAACGTGCCGCCGAACATGGGTTCGCGCGGCTGCTCCATCGTCGGGCCGCTGTTCCAGGAGGTCCGGTTCAAGGTGCACGACCCGAAGGCCCACTCGAAGGGCGGCACGCTCGAGAACACGATCAACGGCGGTCGGGGCGGCGGGCAGCCGGGCGGCGGCGGTCCACCACCGGGCGGACCGCCCGGCGGTGGCGGTGGCGGCCCGGACGAGGAATCGGCAGCACCCCAGCATCTGATACACCCCGGCAAGGTAGGTCCATTCGGCAGAGCTCGCAAATAGTGGTGGGAGCTCGGAATCGGACCTACCCGATTCCGATTCCGTATTCGGAATCAATTCTGGAGCCGATTCCGATGCTCGAATCGACTCCGATTCCGGAGCCGATTCCGGAGCCGATTCCGGAGCCGATTCCGGAGCCAATTCCGGAGCCGATTCCGGAGCCGATTCCGGAGCCGATTCCGGAGCAGATTCCGAAGTTGACTCCGGAGCCGATTCTAGAGTTGACTCCGGAGTCGATTCCGGAATCAATCATGAAGCCAGTTCCGGAACCAATCCCGGAGTCGATACCAATTCCGGAGCCGATTCCGGAGCCGTTTCCGAAGTTGACTCCAGATCCGATTCCTGAGCTGACTCGAGAGCCGATTGCGGAGTTGACTCCGGAACCGATTCCGTAGTTGACTCCGGAGCCAATTCCGGAATCAATTATGGATCCGATTCCGGAACCAATTCCGGAATCGATTCCGGAACCAATTCCGGAGTCGATTCCGATTCCGGAGCCGATTACGGAAACTGATCCCAGACCTACTATCCGGAATCGATTCCAGCAAACTGCGGAGCTAGCCGGAATCGATTCCGAAAAAAAACTTCATTTTTTCCATTACTACTCACAAAGCAGTCATACAAATGAGTAAATTTACACTGAAGAGGACGTATTGTAGCAGCTGCTATTTCCTTTAAGTGATTTTAATTGATTTTTGTTATCTTTCTCTTCCCACTCCCGCAGGATATCAACAAGCTGCTCGGCATCACACCGTCAGATATCGACAAGTACTCGCGCATCGTGTTTCCGGTGTGCTTCGTCTGCTTCAATCTGATGTACTGGATCATCTACCTGCACGTCAGCGACGTCGTGGCCGACGATCTGGTGCTGCTGGGCGAGGAGAAGTAAATCCGATCCGTGATACGGCGGCAGCCTGCGCCGAACAAAACAAAAAAAAAACCCCTTCCAGAGACCAGACAGCCCCCGAGCGCCCGCGACGGAAGCGATCCTAGCGGAAGCGAAGCCGGCAGCCAAGACGATGCTCTCAAACCCATCACGATGGTCGAAGCGAATTCCGCGGGGCGAATGAAGTACGGGAAGCGTAAGCGCCACCAGAATGATAGGTTTAGGCAGAATCGCGCTACAACGCCCCCTTCCCCTCTCCCCGCCCCAGTCAGTCGGACAGATGAAGACGATAGAGATAGAGAAAGAGAGAGAGAGAGAAAATTAACAAAAATAGTAAACACAGTTCATTCGATTTCAACTCATTCCCCTCATTCGAAACATGGTTCCTCGGTCCCTGTTTGATATCGTCACGAAGAATCCCTGTCATCGCGAATCCTGTTCAAAGGACTTCATCTCCATTTACCCCCCCCCCCCTCCCCCCCAGTCCCCCCAGTCCCCCCAATCCCTACTTTCACCCTCTCCCTCCTCATCCAATTTGTACCTATATTTATGGCTTTGGTTCGATTTTTATACTTATACACCAAGAAAGATGAGGAAAAGCAGTAACAGAGAAAAACAAAAAACAACTTAACATTAACAAAGCAAAAAAACGACATTTAACGTAGTCAAACAAAACAGTGCAGTGCCAGCGATGAATTGACAGCTAAGGGGAAGAAGAAAAAAAAACTTGCACGAAAACACGCACACACAGACGAGAAAAAAACAACAACCGGTAAGCTGGGCAGGACGTGACAGGATTTGATTTATATAAATTGCAAACATATGTATATATGTATGTGCGTATGTATGCAAAATGCAAAGAATCCTCCTGGGGCGGGTGGTGGTATCGAGGAAGAAGGAAGAGTGTATCAAAGCCCCCCCATAAAGGGCGTCAATCCTGGGTGTGGATGAAACCGAAACCCAGCCACACAACCCCACAGACAAACACACACGCGTATATATATATAAATAATAGGCGAAGATCGTGCAGCCAGCTCGAAAGTATTAACTTAGACGGACAGAGGACAGAGCACAGAGGCACAGGAGTAGCAAAAGCGAAGAGGTGGCAAAAGCAAACCCTCCCCCCCCCCCCCCCCCCAAAAAACCCTAGATTTTATTGTTCAACTAGCGCGATACCACAAGCCCACAATTTGAATGGCTAAACGAAAATACCACACCGTAAACTAGCATCAGCAGCAACAAGAAGAAGAAAAAGAAGAAGAGCAACAACAGCAACAACAACCTTATCTTAATCGATAAACAAAAAAAAACTCCCCGTTGAGAGACTCACACGCCACCACCACAGGCGCGAAACTGCTTCAACTGTTCAACTACACTCAGTTTAGGGAAGTTTAGGGTAATGCAAAACAGCACTCCAATACACCAATTGCAAAACCAAACCACACTTACAGACACGTACAGGACGGCTGACCCTTGCCCTTGAAGCTATCGGTGAAGCATGGCAAAGACATTGCTCGATAGTAATGTTAGTAGCAGATAAGCTGTCTGTCGCGTCTATTGAGTCTATCGGCGGTTTAGCGTATCGAGAACCTTTTTCCCGGCCTCATTTTCGGCCTCGGATATGATATGCTGATCAAGCATTCTGGTTGCGGTAACCCCAATAGCACACCAGCATTTCTTCACGCACATACACACACACACACATACACACTCTTCTCGACTCTTCTCGACTCGACTCGACTCGATCGTTCGATCGTTCGATCCGTTTTTTACATCCTCCGTAAACCAGCACCAACCAACCTACCAGCCCCTGTTTATATACAGCCCTGGTCCTTTTCTAGTTGTACTTGCACGCAACACACACGCACACACACACAAAACCTGTCCACTTTAGTACATACATGCCTAGTACATCAAATGCCCTGTGAATGCCCTTTTAGAGCACTGGTGCTGTGGTGCTCTCGTGCTCCACAGTGTGCGCGCGCTCTGCACTTTTTAACACAAAGCCAAGCACACGCACACGCAGAGAAACTTATCACTACTTGTTACAACCACTTATTACTACTAGTACTACCAATTACTAACTACTAACTCTATCACTGCTACTACAACGGCAAGAAAGAAAGAAAGAAAGAAGAGAGACAAAAAAACCTCGTATATATTACAACTTTTGATTGATCGATCGATCGATCGATCGCCCACCACCTTCATTCATTCCATGTACCTTTTTGTTGAAAGTGTGGTTTCATGGTTTGTGTGCGCAGGTGTGTTTTTGTGTGTGTGTTGATCCCTCCAGTTTAGGGATCGGCCACGGACTGCTGGCAGCAGAAATCCGCACAATGCATCTCTCCTTGTCACGTCTTTATTTTCATACACACAGCCACCCACAGTTAGATTGTTAGTCGAATTAAGCCGAATTAATTAAGAATTAGTCGTGTCCCTGTGTGTGTTCAATGGTTCAACCGAGTCTAATGCTCAAGGCACAGCACGCACCCACTGGTTCGAACCACGTCCCCAACCACGGGGGATCGAGAAATGCTTCCAAGGACGTATCTTAGTCGAGGGCGAACGAAATGAATTGCAACTGAACAAAAACCAATGCACCATCTCCCATCCCGATTTTGCCAAAATCATCCACTCACCAACCGAAGCGAGGCCAGCTTTTCTATGTTTAGCTTTCGGCCCGTGGCTCGTTTTTTTGTTTTCGGTATCAGAAGAAGGATATGCTAAGAGTAGACGACGAACGCCCTAGTAGCGAACATGCATTAGAACTCGAATTAGGTTACTCTGCTCCGTTCATTTCACCCTTCCTCATCCACCCGCGTGTGTGGCATGTGTGGCAATGTGGAGCCCCCAAACCCTCACCCCCAGCTAGTAGGTGTGCGTGTGCGTGTGTGTGTGTGGGTTCGGTTTAGGATAAGTTGATTCTATTAGCGAAATGGAAGCTCTAAACTAAGCGTCAATAGCGAAAGGTATTACAACCAACAAAAAAAAACGATTCACCACCACATAACGCTGCGTTGCACCCTTTTCACACCTGTTCACGTATATACACACACACACACACACACATAGACCCCCATCCTCTCTATCTCTCTCTTTCGTGCATAACCTATAAGAGGACATGAAAAAAAACACTCACACACACACACACCCACAGAGAACACAGGCAAGTAAGCAAGCCACAGAAAGTAGTTCAAATGAAAACGCGAAAAAGAGCAACTCTATCATAACGTGGTTATAAGAGCAAAACAAACAAACAAACAAACAAAAAAAAGCGAGTCAAAACTAAAAAACGTGATTACAAAAGTTGTTGTTTCCGAAATTTTATAGTTATTCTATCTCCTATAGGGGTTTGTTAGAGCGAAGCACGCGATACAGAGAGAGAGAGAGAGCAAAAATGAAAAGAAGCAAACAAGAAGAAACAGGGGACGAACAGCAAGCAACAGATGGGAAAGTAGAAGTAAAAACCAAAACAAAAACAGTAAGAACATACCAGCCCATAAGAGAAAACAAAAGAAGCAAAACAAGCGAGAGAGAGAAAGAAAAACGAAAAGAGAAGAAAAAGTGAGGAGAAGAAAAAAATGGACGAGGAGGAAAAGAAAACTCTAATTAAACTAATTAAATACATACGTAGACATTGACTATTCGGCACCCGATACCAATTCACTTAACCCCGTTAAAGAGAAAAAGAAAAACACAACACACACACGAGCGCGCGCGATAGTTTCGAAGGTTTTTGGCAGCGAAAACAAAAACCACTAACACAGTGACACATAACACACTCACAAACACATAACATAAAAAACACACACACAGAAAAGAAAGTAAACCTTCCACACGAACGACACCAGAGTGTACTAGTGTACTTGTACTATCACTACTACTACCACTACTACTACCACTACTATTACTACTACTACTACTACTACTACCACTACTACTATTACTTGCTTCGGTTGTTTCGGCCTTCAAGAGTTGGGGGGTGTTTTGCGAAAAGTGAATTCGCATGCCCGCGCGCCATTATACTTCATTACTTGCTCTTGAAAAATTGCGTAGATGATAAAACCAACAAGCAAACAACCCAAACATACACACACACACAGAACACAACACAACTCACACACACACACACAATACACAACAAAAAAGTACACGCTGAAACAACCACAACAAAAACCCCAGTGAAAACGAAGAAACCGCGCAAGCAAAACAAACAAACAAAAAGTACACATTTATACACACATTAGTAAGAGAAACTCGTTGTAACCAAACGTAATTGCAAACGTAACACAAACAAAGCAAAGCAACAAAAAAACGGAAAAGAAAATGCAAACCGTTAACTGCAGAAACAAAAAAAAACAAAACCAAACCAAACTGTCAGATTGATTGGAAAAAAAGGAAAATAGATTGTTTTTTTTTCATACTAAAGCTAATTTCGTTGTTTTGTTGTTATTTTTTTCTTCACTTTTGTTCTCATCATCTGAAACGGAATCAAACCACGTCCTCCCTCCCAAACCAAAGCAATTGCACAGTAGGAGCTGATTGTGGATCATTTTACATTTCCCACTTTCCCAATGTTGACGCGCTAGTTGTCTAGCTAGTACATAGTAGTAGTAGTAATAGTAGGCTGATATATCACCATAGAACGGGAAGTGCACGGCCATTTTGCACGCTCTCTTTATCCCTTCTCTTTCCGCTCTTTCTCTCGCTCCAAATCGTCGGAGCAGTCAATCGTCGCCCTTGGTAACCAGCGTAACCTTCGCTCAGTTTACACCCGACTACTGCTGGAGCCTGGTTAAACGTTCCAGGGCACTGCCACTGTGGCAAAACAGCAGCATAACACAAACACTCACTGCACAGTTTCCCGGTTTTCCCGTTTGTTTGTCACCCATCTTACACACTCCATCATTGGTAAAAGTAAGCCAACCATTAGGAATAACCACGGCACAGAGATCGACAGAGAGAGAGAGAGAGGATGTAAAAGTTACGCTAGGGGTAAGAAACTAGTAAGCCAAGGCTACTGCGATGTGATGACAGCGTCTGTCAGGTGGCATGTGTAAAAAAAACCAAAAAAAAAAAACAAACAAACTATCGTTCCAGAACTTCCACAACTACACGAGAGCGGCGTTCCGGCCGGAGATACGAAAACAACGGGGAACGTGTGTCGCAAAATGCTAAATAGTAAGAAACAAAACCAAAGCACATACGAAAATGGATGGGGGGGGGGGGGGGGAAACTAGATAAGCATAACTAGGCAAGATAGAACCAACAAAAAAAAAACAAAACATTGAATAGAATGCATCGATACAAGCGGAAAAGGAGCAGTTAAATTAAAGCTCCAAATCCAGCATACGCCACCACACACGATACGTTGTTGCACTTATTCAATGCCGCCGGGTTGAGCATAGAACGAGCAAACGAATTCACTTTGCTCGCGCGGGGACGAGTATTTAAAATTCTAAATTTATATAATAGAAGCAAAACAAAAAAGGAAGCAACAAAGTATGCAACATTGATGGAAGAAAGAAAAGAAGATAGAGATAGAAAGAGAGATAGAAAGAGAGAAAGAGAGGAAAAAGTACACTAAATTAAGCAAACACTACCAGTTACTAATTCTCAGTAGAAACAAACCAAAACTGTTGATCGTGTTTTTATCTTATAAAAGTAAACATTCGCTAACTGGCAATACTTGCAAGTATCCGCTTGACGGTTCACAACCAATCCGCTTATTGTTGAGCACCCTATTTTTTGTTTTGTTTCCACATTCATTTCTTTTATCCCCATTTGCGCTGATGGTTCTTTTTACTATCGGTTCTATTTGCAACACGACATTTTATATCAATTTTAGAACATTTACTAAGGACACTTTCCCGTTTTATGTTCCAGTGCATTGCTTCTATGTAGATGAAAATGACTTATATAAATGTTACACAAACACACACTCAACACTTAGAAGAATGACCATACATAGTAGGGTAATGCTCCATTTAATGAACAGAAAAAAAGTGAATTAAAAAAAACGAACAAAAACTATTTAAGAAGAAAAAAGAAGAGATAAATAGAATAATGTATTCAACAACAAAAAGACAAAAACAAAGCAAAAGAGAATTATGAAATTACACCTAGTGCTGCTAGATATATCTGTAGAAGAATGTGTCTTTTCCAACGGCGGAACAGGAAGAGCGGGATTCAGTAGTAGTAAGTAGTAAGTTTAGTAAGTTGTCCTGCCGCTGCCCTTCTCCGGAACTCCGGGTACCGGAACCCCGGTGGAACGAACTGCTCAATTATGTAAGCGAATCTGTACACCGGGCGATGCATGCAAGGGGAATGCAAACCCGCCCTCTATCACGCGAACCGCGTACGACAAGTGGGTGTACAAATGTAGTGAAAATTTAATACAAACACACTCACACATGCACACTATAAAACTGTTACGTATGGTTTTGTGGGGATAGAAAGCGCGACTAAACAAAAACATATTTAACACAATATTTAGTATGTTCCCAATTTTACGGTAACCACACACACACACACACTACACTATAGTTGTAAGCGGAAAAAACGGTACACACACACACACCCCTCTTAACACATTAGTATGAGCACACACACACACACACACAACACTTTTCACGTTTAGAGCATTTTAAAATACCTTATACTGGCTAGCGAAGCAAAAAAGAAGAAGCAAAAAAACAACAGGAAATTAAAAACTGTAATAATCAAAGTAATAAACGGGAAAACTTTCGCACTATCGGTATCGGTAAACGCGTGAACAAGCTCGTCCTTATGATGGCACCACGATGGCAGGACGAAAGAACGATGGCCATTATATTAGGCAAGATATAATAGGTAAATCGAAATGAGTAAACTAAAGTAAACACACACACAAAACGCAAAAAAGTTAATATAAAAAAACATTCAACAGCAACAACAACAAAAGAACACACTAAAAAATAACTAATCACCAGCAAAAGCAAACAACGTGAGCGCACTTATGAAATTCGAATTGTACATGTGTAGTAGTGCAAACAATGGTTCGATCCATTCGCCGAGATAGCGTACACCGAGCTCCCTTCCTTACTAGTGAGTGGGACTCCTCCAATAGTAGAAGCGTTAATTGATCGCTGCTCGCTACTAATTCTACAACTGCTACCACTACTACTACTACTACTACTACTAACACCGCGTTTGAGTCAGGCGGTCCCAACACAGTTGAACGATATTGGTCAAATAGATCATTTTGCGCAAAACCACACACATAAAATGGGATTGCATCCTACAAGATGGCAACGTTCTTTGCTTAGAATAGTGTTTCGTTCTTCCCAAAAGTCACAAATACAAAACTCTACCAAGTAACTCTACTCTGCACCAACGTTGGCGGGTAAAGATGAAAAATCAATCGCTTAGAAAGGCACCACAGATGCAGATTTAACGCACTTGATTTTGTTTTTCATTTCATTCCACTTCCTTCACTCTCTTGCAACATTCATCCCGTTAAGCAAAATGCCCAACGCTACAGTTTCCTTTCCACTCTCACTACCACTAACTCAAACCCCACCTCCCACAAACTAACTCCCTCGTTAGCCCCAGTAGAACACAAAAATAGCTACCAAATCAAAACAAGAAAGACAAAACCAGGCCCACAACAATGTGATTGATCTCGGTGTGTGTGTGTGCGTATAAAAAACTGTACCAACACACACTCTTACACACACACACACACACACAAGGCAGTGATTCTCGAAGTCGAACTCAAAAAAAAGAGATAAAAAAACGAAAAAAAAAGTTAAATGTTACTTAGGGGACAAAAACGAGTAGCATAAAAACCAAAAATGAACAACTACACGAAAGAAAGAAGAAAAAAAAAACAAAACAAAAAGCAACAAAGCAAATTGTAGTGAAAACTGATCAAAGCAAACAGCAAAATGTGTAAGTATGTGTTAAATACTCGCTGTATTCTAATGTATTAGTGAAACAAAGAGAAGAAAAAAAACAAAAGAAAACAAAAGAAAACAAAAAAGCAGTAAATAAACAACACAAACACTGGAAGCAGCATTGCTCCTGTGAAGCAACAAAAAAAAACGTATATAAGTAGAGATGCAAACAACATCAGAAAGTTAAGTAGCACTGAATTTTTTTTTTTCCTCTCTGAATTAAAAGGCTTGCCGTGTACCTTCCAGGGTGTGTAGCGAGCGTTATTGAACAACAATTCAGAGGAGAAATAATTATATACATATAAAACAGCAAAGTATGAACACAGCAAAACCTAATGTACGAGGAAATATTATATATATACAATTATATATATATGAAACTGGAAACATAAAATGAGGAGATTAAAAAAACACAAGAAAAATTCTAAATAAATATAAATTTTTTATATAGAAATGTAATATCTTAAACAAACAAACAAACAAAAAAAGCACACAGGTGAATGGGGAATGGAGGTAGCTGATGACCGCAGGCAGCATTGATTCAGTTTGCGCACAGAGCTGTGAAAATATGTGGAACAGAACAGAAGATAACGGAGCAAAACTAGAAAACTAATAGACAAACAAAAAATAACTGGCGAAACTGGAGTGGCGAAACAAACTAACATAAATCGGTACACGGTAAACAGATACATACACTACACAGGCATACATCCATACAACACAGAAAAGGTCACAAGAGCGTTGAACACAAGAGTTTGTAAATAGACATAAACCTGTTTTAGGTTGTTTGTTTTTTTTTCGCAAATCGATCCGTAAACAGGGCACACAAACCAATCCACACAAACACACATCCTGTTCTATCGCCTGTGAGAGTCCGATAACGAACAACACGCACTGTGTTACACAAAATTCGAAAAATCAAACCCCCTAATTCTGGCTATCACGCGTCACAACCGTACACAATGTAAGGTGGAAGTGTCCGTGCTGGTGGCCGCACTCAAGCTCAATTTTCGCGACACACACACACACAGCGGGGACTAAGCGGGGATCATAAGGGTAAAGGGTGATGAAACCCCTTCTTGCTGGGTTTTGATTTCTGTTATCAAAGTTACGCTCACTGACCGAGTATTATAGACCCGAGTTCTACTCGCGAAGATTATAATCAAGCATTAGTAGGTGAGGAAAAAAACACAGCGATAGAGACGATAGAAACAGTAAAAAATCAAATTGCATACATATTCCAGTTTTTATTACCAAACTCTTGCTAAACAGAAACACAACCCCCAACCACCCCCCCCCCCCCCCTCTTCCCCGACAAACGTAAGTAGTGAAACAAAAAACACAAACAAAACTATAAATATATACATAGAAATACTAACGCAACACAACACAGTACGAAGCAAAACAGAGCACGAGAAAAGGAAGGAAAGAATGAAAGAAAGAACGAAAAAAAACAACAACAACATAAGCCTTAAGCTGGTATTTTCCGTCGGTCCACCACCGTTACACAAATGGTTATAGCAAAACTTTTATCCAAAAACAAACAAAAAAAAAACAACAAAAACCGGGCCATAGCCATCAGAATGCCACTAGTTAAAATATATTTATAAAATAAAATTAACTACTTACGCGATCGTACAGACGAACACACACAGACACACACAGGCACACAAACAACAGATCAGCAGAACACCGCAGTAGATGGAGAAAAAGGCTAGCGAAGCGTGCGCCACCGTTTCCTTGCACAAACAATGCAAGTGGCTAGAGAAGAGAGAAGAAAGAGAAAGAAAACACGGTAATATAAGTCAAGTATAATCTCAAGAGCGTCTGTGAATTGTGAAATGCAAACTATACTATAGCTGCAAGAGGCAACAAGAAGCATGTGGTACTCCCCCCCCCCAGAAAGCAATGTCCAAAACCGAGCAAAAGAAAGTCAGATTCGAACATAGAGCGAACTATAGCTGCATGATGATGATAGGCAGGCAAAAAAGAAAGGAAAAACTGGATTAAAAGGGACAGGAACATCGATTCGAATCAAGCGTTCGCAACTACTAGAGCAAAGAGAAAGGAACACAACCGAGAATAAACGATGCGTGTAATGCATAAACTTAAGCTTCAGCGGTAACAAAACGAAAACGAAAGCAAAAAAAAAACAACAACAAAACTATAGCAAAAATAAATAAATAAGAAACAAAAAGAAACACAAAACATATTTATATTGTTCCAGTGCATTGGGTTTTGTTTTGATAGTGATAACACAAACAGAAGCAAAACAGAAGAAGCAACATAGCATGAGATTAATTTTCCACTAAAACCACTTTGTGTACTGTGTTAGGACATTTTAATATGAACGAAAATTGTAGAACTGTGACAAGGAGGGGGAGTAAGATGAAAAAAAGAAGAAGAAAGAAGAAGAAAAAACAACCACAGAAAACACAACATAAAACAAGTAAAAGTAACGAAAAAAAAAAAGATTAGCAAAAACCCATACAAAGCAAATGGATATTATAAGCACAAAAACAACATAACAAAGACACACAAAAACACACACACACACACAAAGCAAAACAGTTACTGTTAAGGAAGGCGACGGAAGGGAAGATTAGATGGAATACATAGAAGAGAAGAAGCAGCAGTGAAGCAGAACAGTACACAGAGAGCGGTAAAATGCGTAATACAACAAGGTGACATATGTATCGTTTCGTCATAACTTTAAACGAGGAAAAACAAAAAGACAGAAAATAAACAAATTTAAATAAAACATTGAATTGTTTTTCTTTCTTTTTTACGTGTTGCTGAACCATCACGGGTCATTATTCCAATTGCTGTACTCAGCAGTAGTGCAGAGTTTGTCACAGTGTTTCTTGATCCTTATATGCTTCTTTAAACTAATGTCCATAATCCAGCTTTGTAGCTTGCAAGGCCCCAATTCCAATTCCAATTCAGCTTCAACTGCGACACGCTTTGAATTGTGTTGCATGTCGATGGTACGATTTACGGTACAGTATGGGTGTATGAGATCAGTTCCAGGGCCGATATGAGTTTTGGGATTCAGTTCCAGGGCCAATATGCATTCAGTATCAGTATTCGTGGGTCTATGTGGGTTTGGGATACATTTCTGAACCGGGAGCAATTCCTGTCTGTCTGTGAGATCAGTCATACAAACCGGAATGAACCTGGACAGAAATGGATCCAGTACCGGTATGAGTTCAAGAAAAGTTCCAGGCTTGATATGGGTTCAATATCAATTCCAGGACTGATGTGGGTTTGCGATATGTCCCCCAATCGGTATAGGTTCATGAGCAGTCTCACGGCCGGTATGGGCACACTAAGACCCAGCTCTAGGATTGGGGTCAAGATCAGTTCCAGATCAGTTCCTAAATTTCAGGATCGGTATGGGTTTTCCATCATTTACATCATCGGTGTGGGACGTGGATTAGTAATGGAATCGGTATGCGTTCAGAAATAGATCCAAGACCGGTGTAAGTTCAAGATTAGTTGCAGAACAGGTATGCTTGCAGCATCAGTTTATATGATTGGTATGGGTTCTCTTTTCTTCTCTTATCCGACGGGTTGCCTATGGGTTAGGTATCAACAATTCCATTATAGGCATAGATTCAGGATCAGTTTCGGGATCGGTATGGGTTGACAGTCACTTCCATAGTAGGGTATGTTTACATGATCTGTTTCTCATTCGGTAAGGGTTTGCGATTTGTTCTAGGAGTTCAGAATTCAGAACAGGTGATCTTTCAGGAATAGGTCTAGAAACGGTATAAATCCAGAAGTACATATAAGTTACAGAACCGGTATGGGTTAAGGATCAGTTCCTGAGCCTCAAGTATGGATATTTTTGATTGATAGCTTTGCCCGCTCCCTGGTGTTATGCATATACCCTTGAAATTATTCAGCATAGCACTGTAACCTGACCAATTTAAATAGTGAAAGAGTTTCCAATTACATTAAAAACGTTACTTGCATCATTACTTCATGTTAACCAAAATGTTTAGAATACGTTAAAGCAATGTTTCATAAAATGAGGCACATCCGCGTCGGTCGGTTGTATTAATTCGTGTTACTTTAGATTTATTGTCTTGCCCTACAAATAAACAGCTGATCAAATAAAAAACAAAAAAAGAGAAGGATAAAAAAGAGGGAGAGATAGACCGTCCGCACAGTGTACCAGAGAGTAAAAGAGTGTGTATCGAGAGTGAATACGGTATTGCTCTCTTTCTTAAAGTTAGTGAGATCATGATGATGATGCTGTGTTCAATTATACAGGACAATTTGAACATATAGCATCTGTATTTCACACTGCCGCAACCAAAATCCGATAAGATTTACTCTAACTGTACGTCATCTATGGGTATCGCAGTCAACGTCAAATAGCTTTCTAACAAACCTCATCCAACCAGTGCATATGCCTTCCAATGTAAGACATCACTATTCCTACAGGATAAACACGTCCACTGCGCATGATCGCTTCTTTTGCTCGACAGGCAGAACCGCGAGCGTGGTGGTTGGTGTGTCAGCTGTTAACAATTTGCTCCTACCCGCACACAGCTATCCCGGCATCGGATAGCAGTACGAAGCGATTTTTAAAAAGGACAATGATATAAACTATCTGTGATACTAGTTCGTGGCAGTTTCTAGGTTCGAATCTGTGATAATAAAACACGTTCAGTGCACACTTCCACCTCCACCAAAATCAAGCCAACAACATAAACAACAAATGCTGCGGTTCTCACTGTATCGTATGGTGGTGCTGCTGTGTGTGGCCATCATGCTCTACACGGTGTACCGCTGGTGCCGGATCCTGTTTGGGCCGGGACCCGAGCCAGACGGACGACAATTTCAGCACACCTGCAACATGACCGAGCATTACCGGCACGAGCTGGAACGATTGTTCGAAAGGTTGGTAATAAAAGGCACTTGGTTCTTTATTTTTTGTTCGGTGCCAAATCATTCACCGCCGTACGCTTCCAGAGTACACCGGCTACTGGAGCAGCACGGGCTGACACACTTCCTCTGCTACGGGACGCTCTGGGGACAGATACGCATGGCCAAGATGCTGCCGTGGCGGGAAAAGGCCGAGTTCTGCGTGCTGAACGAGGAGCTGATGCGGCACGAGGAGGCACGCTTTATACGGAACTTTTACGCGAGCGAGCTGCGCATCCACTACCTGCACTCGGAGGGCATCTACCGGATATTCGCGCAAGAGTCCACCGCCCAGCATGCACCTCCGTACGTGGAGCTGGTGGTATTTCAGCTCGATGAAGTGGTAAGCAACGCTGAAATGAGAAGGAAAGAAAAAATAATCAATTTCAATTCGGTCCTCCTCCTAATTCACACACAGCAAGGTATGTACAAACGGATCGGCTGGAAGCGCCGGCTGTTGCCGCCGAACTGTGACTGGACCCCGTCGCTCGACTGCTTCCCGCACAATCTGCTGCAGGGTACGCTGCCGAAGCGGCCACTCGGCCATCACCACCACTACACCGTACCGATGGGTGGGATCGAGCTGCAAAAGTACCACTATCCGGACAGTTGGTGGAAAGAGGTGAAAGTTCGCAACTGCAATCTGCAGTAACCGCCCCACAGCTCTAGGGGATGCAGTGCTCAAAGAGGCCGCCGTGCCGTGTTCTTCGGATGCTCACACAGTGATAGGTTAATAAATTCCTTCTTTTTTGTTCTCTCCAAATCAAAAGCGCATTTCATGTGCTGTAATTCAACGGTGTGTTCAAATGCATATACAGGTTGTTGAAATAGTACTTTTTTATTCCTTTTTCTTCTTCCGTTTTTCGAATCTCCTGTGGGCGAGACGGGTATGTTTGTATGTGTGTGTGTTTCTTTATACGGTACATACGTTTTGTGACTGTTGTTTGTCGCTGGCTGCCCAAATTTCACTTACAGTGCGCTTACAGCATCTTATTCTATCCAGCCCTTTCTTTTCTTTGTACCTTCGGGGAAAGGGGATCGTCTGTCCATCCATCAGCTACGGGAGAAACGTACACATTGTGATGCCCTTTCGTGTTGCCATTTCCCAGCCTTAAAATCGTTCGCCTTTCAACGCTGCCAACTCTTTCCCGATGCGTTGCGCTTTATGTCACAAGCATAAGGAAAAGCAACGTCCAATCAAATAGAAGGAACTTGCAACAGAACAAAGTGGTTCATTTTAGAAAGGAAACACATATTGAGGTATGGAGCATCGTCAAATGGATGTTGCTGGTGGCAAGCCCACCATTCCCCCTCCAAAAACGATCGCCTCTAGCCTGTGCTCGTTTTAACGTTCCGCTTGTATGTAATTGACTTGTCGAATGTAATGTGTTGCTCATCAGCGGGTTCTCGATCGCGCAAGCGTTTGTGCGATCTACGCCCGTTTTGAAGAACAGTGTATTGTGTTTTAGCAATACGATTAATTTGATTTCATTGATTTCAGCCCCCCACGAAACGCCTTCCTTCCGTTCTTTCCGCAGCTCTCGCGCGCGATCTTGAGCAAAAAAAAAATCCGAAAATGAAAGCTAATAAAAAAAAAACAAAAACATCAACATTTTCACATTCTGTACATTTACAAATGGCATCGTAGTAAAACGGTTACAAACTGATAATGAGTATAAGAAACTGCCGTACACGCCCACTAAACACATGGGCGGGCGTCTCGCGGAGGACAAGGCTAGCACAAGCCCCAACTACCTCCTTTTCGTTGCAGTGGGGCATCCTCATCAGCTGCATTTGGGGTGGGGGGGGGGGGGCGGGGTGGAAGTTCCGCTCGTTCGTGGTGAAGCTGTATTTCACTTCTACCCTCCCCGTTACCAACAGTACACGATCGTTCCCATGATCACTTTCACCAAAGCGGTGGCAATGAGATGTGATGGTATTGGCCATGCAGCAAAGCGTCCCGCCGCTCCCTCCCTTTTCCGAAATCAATCCGAAAATTAATAGAGAGAAAATATGCGGAACGAAGATGCGAAGATTAATACAGGAGCGGGAATTTGCCAACTGTATCCCCCTTCCCCCGTCCGACCGACTGTAGCACACAAAACGGCACACTAAAACGATGTCTTCGAGACATGCGCTTCGTGTGCTCTATCCCTTTCTCTCTCTCTCTCTCTCTCTCTCTCTCTCTCTCTCTGTATAACTCGCTCTCTCTATCTCTCTCTTTCTATATATATGGTAGTGGGACAGCGCAATGTAATCGACAAGCAGGTCGTCCTGTCCCTTTGTCCGACTGTGTTACATCCTACATCCTATCACGTGGCCAATGACGTGCGACCGATCTGTGCGTGTGTAGTAACTCTCTCTCTCTCACTCTCTCTCAAGCTCTCCATTTCCACAACATCACAAAACGGTCACCAACAGTATCGTTCACTGTTTTCCATCCAATTCCACCGGCCTTGGAACAGGGTCTCCCTGATCGTTCTGATCCTTCCTTGTAATCTTCCCATTTTGCCTGAACCATCGTTCCCGCGCTCTCTCTCTCTTTCTCTCACACACATACACTCTGCTATTTCGCCGGTGATAAGGTAAACTTAACAAAACGCTGTACTTTGTAAGGTGCGCCCACGGTTACATACACGCAAACTGACTGTGTGCGCGCGCCTGCGCCCGGGAACAGATGATTCTTCTTTGAAGCCGATCTCTCCTGTAGCTCGCACACGTGGACTCACGCGAATTTCCTCTCTCCTCACACACACACACACATGCACATGCACACAAACGCACGGACAAACATCTCACTCTTTTGCCTTTGCCGCCGTCAGATGCTGATATTAACTCGCTATCTATACGTTGCCGTTTTTGCCTTTCTCGTAGAATTTCCGCCGTGATCGTCGTGACTTGCTGTGTGTGTGTATGTGTGTGTTCGGTTTTTTCTTTCTCTCTCTCTCTCCCTCTCTCTCTTTTCCTGCTTGCTTCACCTAGTAAACGCTAAACCAACAATATTATTAACTTATCAACACACCGTACATGTTCCGCGCACTTCGAGTGCCGGGTCGTCGTCGGTTTGCCCCATCTAAACCCGGGGTGGGAGGCAGACAATGAAAAGAGGAGCCAATCACTCCCACCACACAACACCTCCCCCCCGCTTTCTCCCCATCGTTTTGCCAGGCGCTCTAGTTCGTCCTTCGGACGTCGGTTAGGTGGTTTGTATCATTCGAGTGCATCGTGTTGTAGCTCATCGCACCGTAGATGCCGGCACCGGACATGGCCGGCAGTTCGGGGCCACCGCGCGGGATCAACCCGGCCGCCGTGCTCCCTCCCTTGCTGCTGTCCGCTCCAGCCACACTGCCGCCACCACCACCACCACCGCTGCTTTCACGCTCCGGACTTCGGATGAGCAGGCTGGCACTGTTGACGGCGCTGCAGCCGGCAGCCGGTGAGGCCGCCTCGGCACTGACGGCAGCGCTCGCCGGTATCATGTACCGCAGGTCACCATTGCCTCCACCCACCACCGCCGCCGCCGTCGCTCCTGTCGAACCACCGCCGACCGGTTTCTTGACGCGCGACAGTATGTACTTGAAGAACTCGTACGTCGACCAGCAGATAGCGGTCGCCGGCATCTGGTAGAGGACGCGCGCCTGCATACCCTTGAAGAAGCCCATCACGCCCGCAGTGCGGTAGATCTTCTTCGCCGCCTCCCCAAGGCCGCGCGTCTTGCCCGCCCCGTCCTCCTGCGTGTTCAGCAGCGTCTTGCACACGTCGAGCGGCGTGGTCAGGGCGGAGGCGGCCGCACCGGCCACCCCACCCGCCACCATGTGGACGGGCGGGTTGTACTTATTGTCTTTGTTGAGCAGCTTCTGGAAGAACTCGTACGTGGGGAACTGGATCGCCGAGTACGGTATGTTCATCACGAGCTGCGTCGAGTAGGAGCGATAGAACGCCCGCCAGCCCTCCGTCCGGTACACCTGGGTGGCGCAGTGCATGATCGACCTGTACGGCGAGTTGTACATCTGTAGCCGCTGCTTCACCACGTCCGCCGGGTTCGAGACCGCGTCGTGCACGAGTGTGGCCGCCGTCGCCGACAGCATGTAGTTCAGATGATCCCGATCGGACACGGTCGCGATCAGCTCCTTCGAGCACTCGTACGCACCGAAGTAGAGGGCGTGGGCAGGGCCGGCCCCGGCCACCACCGCCATCACGCCGCGGAACGGGCGCATCACGCCCTCGTGCCGGATCATGTCGCGCAGCGTGGACGTGATTGTGTCGTGCGCCTGCATGTGTGTGAGCGACTGCATGCGCGTCTTCACCGAGTCGAGCGGGTACATGACGCAGTGCTCCATCACGCCCGCTATCGCACCGGCCGTCATGATGGCCGGCACGCTCGACGTCGGCAGCTGCTCATATTCGTCCGAATTCATCACATATACTGCAAGCTGGCGGGTCGGCTCTAGCTATCACTCTCTCTCTCTCTCTCTCTCTCTTTCCGTCTGCTGACCCCGGTCTTTGCAAGTAGGTTCCGCCGGTAATGCGTGTTTGTCGCAGGCGTTTGGGAAGGTGATTGTAGCGCACGATGAACGCGTGTTGATTTATCTCGCTTATCGTTAGATGGTCAACATTCTCCTTCGCCAAGCTCCAGCTCCGATCCCTGCTTGCGGCTTAATCTGAAACGAAACAATAAGAGCGACAAAAACGGTCAGTGCAAAGGGGGCAGTGATAAAAGGGGGCTTTTTTTGCTCAAACATCATCCAAGGGGGGAGTCATTTCGAATCAACTCATCGAACAATCCAGCGAACCAGATTTCGCAATGCAACTCAAGGTTAGCCCCGTGGAGTTCAGGTCATGTCAAGGCGAATCATTATCGTCGTTACCGGTCCGTTCCCTCAGAGGCACTGTTCTGGTTCCAATCACCAGGATGATAATTAAAAAGCCGCATCCATCCACACACCTAAAAATCTCACTTCAATAACTTCCCACCGACGCGATTGGGGTCGCTATCTCCAGTGCACGAGGGGGCACAGAGCAAACTGGCAGCATCGAAACTTATTGCTCCAATTGGATGCACAATAGAGCCGTCTACTTGAGGAGCGCAGCAACACTGTTCTTATCGAACTGTTTCCGTTCCTGGGCCGCCATTTATCAAATAAACACGTTATCGCGGGTTCGTTCCAGCGGTCACGGTTGGGAAGGAGTCCATCATCGTGTGTTGACCGCGTGTGCTACCACTAAAACCAATAGTACACAGCGCACATGCGTGTGTGTGTGTGTGTGTGGCTATATCCAATGTGTGGCATTCTGCCAGGTTCAAGACACCCAGTAGCAGCAGGTTGTTAGTGAGCTATGTCAACCGCGATCACCGCACAAACCAACCATTATCAACTACTGATTTTAGTAATCGTCATGCGATAAAAGTGCGCCTCTAATCATTGTACCACACGCACACACGATAATTTCACGCATAGAAATTCCAATAGTTGTACACACGCACACGGGGGTCGTCACCATCCAGCAGTTTCGACTAGGAAAAGCCACAAATCATCCACAACAGGAATGCTATAAGAAATCGCTGAACCTCAACTGAACGCGACGTACCCGATACGGTTTTTCGCCGGCCGTACGAACTCACTCGCTGCGCTGTTCGCGATGTTTCCCTGCCGCAAAGCAAATGCCAAGGCGCTGGTCATGTACGGCGTATCATATATTTACAAATACTTTACTACTCTCTCCCCGGCCCATGCTAGTGTTGGTGATTGCCGTCCATCAGGCCGGTCTCCCGGTCCAGACACTCATCATCACCACACACAGGCGTACCTTAAGGGTGGCTCTCCCCATTGCTCACTCTCAAACTCTTGCTTATCGCGCGTTGGAGCAGCAAAAAAAAATAGCTTCAAGCCGGCGTCTAGCAGTAGCAGTAGCATCAATCACAGTGACGTAATGCTGAAACATCGATGACAAAACGGTGGCCGAAGCGCAGGAACGGCTGATAAAACTCAACCACCAGCGCTCGATAGGCCTGTGGTGTTCCGGGAGATAATCGGCCACAATCGCGCCATAAAGGGGGAAAGAGCTACGCGTTCGACCTTGCACCCGGGGGAACCGGTGGGATGGTTGGTGGGAGATATGACTACAACCACATGGTTGAATGCCAAACCAAAACAAACCATTCGTCAAAACCCTTAGCGAGCGAGAGCCGGTTTCGAACGAGCTAAAAACCATCGTAAACGATTATCAGTCGCAACCAGTTGACGCCGCCATGGGATGGCAGAATGCATTGCGCATTATTGTCACCACTACTAGAGCGTTGCCCACAGACAACACGGGTGGCACGAGAAGATGTATCGGTGCGTCACGTTGGTCACGTTTTTCGTTGAACGGCATTTCAACAACTAAACCACATTTGCGGGTGGCGGTCGCGAAGCGCAAGCTGATCGTTTCAATCTCGTGCCCCACCAAGTAAAAGCGATATCTTGTCACATAGAATCTGGAATCTTACACATCTAATCACGCATCATGCAGCAACTTAGATACAGCTGTCGGTGGAACGCATCACGTTTTTGTTATTCGAATATATCTCCCAAAAAGTTTGTGATTCATTACTCTTTTTTCGTACTGAGCACATCGCTTGCCACTACTGCACTGCAACACACGGCGGTTACAATGCAACGCAGCCATCTGCATTGCACATGACCCAACCAAATACACCCGGGTACACACGCCAGTTTGTACGAGCGATGCTGCTGTTGCAATTTATTTTTAGCGCTCACACAACAACATTCATTGAACTGGCAAAGGAGTAGATAGATTGAAGGCAAATTTCCTTCCCATTAGTGTGCAATACGTGCAAACACACTACTGCCGTCCTCTCTCAACCTAGTTTGTATGCGAATGCGCTAATGTTTAAACGGAATTTTCTTCCTTTTGTTCCCGTTTGCGTAACGCTGCAACCACAAATCTATGCGTACTGCGTAATACAAGATGCTAGGTGAAACTCATCGCTCATATCACCCATATAATTGTCAATTGCAGGACCGGCTATCAAGCCGGTATATCTTCGGGTAAAGGGAGCATGATCGTGGCTACACTACTAGCAACACGTCCGCACCAGGTTCGCAGTACTGCAAGCGCGTTCGTTTGCGACACGTAGACCAGGTCGACCATCCTCATACCAGCGTTCGAAGATAGTTGGTGTCTCGACATTTGCAACGCCTTTCCGTGCGCGTAGTCGCGTGTGCAATATTCGCTTTGCGTTTGCATTACGTAGTGATCGTAGAATCGTACTCTTGGTGCGGTAATAGTGCAGAACTAAAATAAGAATAAAAGCGGTACATGATTAAACACGCATGTAGTAGCATTACCTCAAGCTTCCGTGCCACACACACACACCCACACACAGCACTATATCTCGATAGCCTTGAGTAGGGTAGCGGAGAGGTCCGCTGATTAGAATAATAAACAGCGTTGACAACTCATGCCTTTTTGCATGATTATTTCTCACAAGACAGGCGCAAATAGATTCTTCCAATACATTCCATCGGAATACCGTAAGAGAGGAACATCGGCTGCTGATTAAACAAATTCCAGCTAGACGATCGGATCGAGGATAAAGTACTTCTTCTGATAGGTTTATTTCCTTCTCATTCGCTGGCGTTTGTGTAGCAGAAAGCAAAAATTCTCGTGTTTTGATAAATCCGTAACACACAACCGCACAAGTCGTCCGCAAACGTATGTAGGGTTGTGCTCATCACACCCTGACCTTGAAATTCGCACCGTCATCGCGAACGCGCGCGCGACGGCTCTGCCGGTCGGTCGGTGTCTATGCACACTGACACTACTAATGTACTGTAGGGTCGCGTCTTCAATGACTCTGGCCTCAATAGCAGTGTTGAAGTACTGGAAAGCAAAACTCGAACAGAGACAATGGTTATCGAGAACGTTAATCAGACTCCCGGTTCGTTGTGAAATGCATCCAATCCCAGAACCTTTCCAGTAATACTGAAGAGCTAAAAGAGTACAGCACAGAAACTGTACCAAAACGACCAGATTTTTTGCTTAATCGATTTTTTTCCGTCCTACGCAAAACAAAAATCGTTAGAACACACCCAAACCCCTTTCACCAAAACGTCGTAGCTCTCATCGTAGGCCCAAGGTTAGGGCACTGCCCAAGTTCAGGGAACGAATTCCAAGGTTCATTAACCAAGGCGCACCACACACACACACACACACACCATTCGTGCTGTGTGTTAAGCCCACCTGCCAAAACATTTCGTGAGCCGTAAGAGAAAGTTTGTTCGAATGAAATGAAACTAAGCACCAGCGGCTGTCCCAAAACGGTAAGCTTCTTGAAGAGTTTTATAGGATTTGGGACGATTTTATTTCCCCAACAAATCGTTGACAATCACAAAATACAGTAAACAACGTATAGCACTGTTGTTAAATCCATACCGTGTACCTGAAAGTACCACAAAAGGCATATCATTTGTCTATTTTTAGTCTCTACCGCCGTCACTCGTCGTAAATCGTCTCGTCGGGTGTGTTCCTTTTTTACATAAACAAATGTCCTTATCTTATTGCTATTGAAGGTGGAATTTTTGTTTTTATCGAATGACGCATATGAAAAAGGTTATTACTGTACCGTTCCATCGATTCTAAAGGCAGCTACAGAGTAGGAGTAGAGTGCACTACCGTCGATGTAGCAACACCCCCTACAGATATGCTCGATGAGCCCAACAAAGCGTAAGGACATCGAAGGGTGGTGCACCAATACACCCAAGTGTTGGGTGCTGTTGGTACGCATTCACACATGCACAGAGACCAGAGCGCAGCTACTGCTGGGTTCAATAGGGGAGCAGCGGAAAAATCAATAAAACAGGGCACCACAACTACTATTTGCGGGCGAAAGGAAAATTCCAAAAATGGGCATATTTTACTCGGTATGCTTATTTTTGTTTTATATTAAGCTAAGAAAGAAGGTTCTGTTCTATAGAAGGAAAAATGTATTACATTAAAAATCCATTACAGGGCACTTCTTTGACTCTTTCTTATTGGAAGTGGACTTTATACGTTGTAAATTTGACTCTATGGTATCTTTTTTCGACAGGCCCCTTAGAAATTCCTATTAGACCCTTAGAATTTCCAACAAGTGTGCTGTAGCGTCCAATTCCCATTCGATTAAGTTCATTTCACGGAAGAAAGAGTCCACAAAATGTCCCAAGCACAAGCAAAAAGTTTTGAAACATACTCCACGAGAAAATTGGATATCATTGTTCGCTATCATAATCGAATCGAATCGGACTGCTTGAACAAACTGAGCAAATGATTGTAAGTGCATACACTTACCGTCTTTGATAGACTTTTCCGCGCACAAACAGCACAGCGACGGTTGTACCATCCAAACCGATAGGCAGGCAGCAAGATGCGCAGCAAAAGGACAGTTTTTGTCCACCTCCCCCCGGTGAGGAGAACGCCGAACACGGTTCCGTTCTCTACGGGCTTTTAATTTTGAAAACAAACGGGCTGATTGTGATCTTTAGGAACGTTCGGTGGTTAAATTCGGTACGTCAGCGATCAATTACTCTGCTACGCAGCATACGACGTACTACTTCTACTACTACTACTTGGCTCGCTCCGTTCAGTGGGCCCAATACTTGCAGGGATGTAGCGATGTAAAATACTGCAAATAAATAGTAAACAGTTGAAAGTTGGTATAAATAAATTACTCGCACACATGGGCGGGTTTGTAAAAGGCCAACAGAGTTCGTAGTGTGTAAAAGTGCACAAAATACGGGGGGACTTGGGGAAATTGTGCTCAGTGTGTGTGCGTGATGCCCGTGTCATCGAATTTGTAATTTGTTTTCCAACAATTGCGACCCTCATTATTCACGCCGTACAACAGTGCTCGATAATCACGGTTCGAAAGACGAAACACACACACGTTATACTGTGTTCGGTCATTCGGCTTAAGCCACAAGCTTATGGCGATCGTGAAGTGTATCGCATGGTACAGTTGTAAGCATTTCATTTTCAAATGGCCAGACTTGTGTGAAAAACCGACGCCAAACGTGAACGCCGCCATGATGATGATGATGACCTTCCTTTAAAACAGCTCTAACGCCTTTAATGTCGTTGTTCTTCTTAGGCTGAAAGCATGTTACATTAAATTAATAAACGATAAAATGCTTCCAACCAGAAACGGAACAACGCGATAACAATATTAATTTACAGCTGCGTTAAAACGATGACGCTCCGGTGTACAACACTCACGATCTTCTGCCCTGGCAATGAGTTACACGATCCAATTTCTAGAAAGAACAACAACAAGCAGTAGCTCTTCAAAGTCTCAAGTATTTGCTCGATGTCACTCTCGTTTAATGTGTGCGGACAACCACACTTCCGGCACCTAAAGCGAGTGTGGCGTAGCCCTTACTTTCCAGCGCTAAAAACAGCAAACAATTGCAAAGATGACTCAAACGCGTGAAGTAAGATGTGCAGCACCGTGTCTTATTTGAACGGACGCTGCACTCCTCTTCATCATCGTTCAACTATTTGTTTGATTTAATCTCACCCGGCTAAGCTCACTGAAACCGGGACATGGACGCAAAAAAAATCCCCGTTCCGTTGTTAGTTATAATAAGACGAGCAACAACAACAAAAAATGCCATGCTTTGCTGCAACATTCTAAGCCATAAACGATTCGGGGCTATAAAAAAGTGTTCTTTTTCGCATTCCTTGCGCTTGACCATCGGCAGTTTTGCGAATTTAACGCGCGACGCAAACTCAGCGTGCGGGCAGCTGCTGCTGCAATATCACGTGGAACCGGTTTTTGTGCCGGCCTGGTGGTGGTATTTTTGGGCGTGTGTATATCCTGTACTGCTGCGTTCCCAAACCGTTCCGTTCGTTCGATGGTTGTGCGTGATGAGTTTCATATTTTCATATTTTACTATTTAGCCGGTTCAGTTAAATGCCTGTTCTTTTTGACAGCGCTTCGAAGGTACACATAGCCACAGTACAAACGCGCGGCCTACTCCGTCCCATTATTGATTTACTGAGTAGCGTAGTAACGGCGGCTGAAGGACGACATCGACTGATTACACTGCCCCTCGGTCCGGTGAAGATTCTTATTAGATTCGCTCCAGCGCCGGTTCATCGTTTGTTTCAAGGTCCTAAAAGTAGTACGGAACAGGCGGATTGTACTTGCCAAAAAAAAGCACGGGTGCTGTAAACGATCACTGCACCAGCCACAATACACGTTAGATTTTGTTCCAGTTTCACTAACGACTTCGTGTTCGCTTCCTTTCGCAGCAAACGATACGAGCCGTTACCCCCGGGGGCCTACTGCGATGCAATATCATTCAGCACACAATTGACAGCTTTCTGCTGTTTGTTTGTTACGCTTGTGACACACAACATCCGAGATCGTGCATTTTCCACCAACACACACACACACGCAGCGCGGTGAATCCCGGTCGAACCGCCAACTCACGAACAAATAGAATGACACTGCGGCGCTCGAGACGATTTCATATAAAAAACCGGAGGCGGCGGTTAGTAAGTGAGACCGGTTGATATGTGCCGGAGCAGCTCAACTGTGCGCCGCCACTATCGGCCGGTCCTTGTCGTCGGGTCAGTGAGCAATCGTTCAAGGTTGAATTGGCTGGATTGGTGATGCCCCGGTCCCACCGTTTGTCGGACAGGATGCTTTGGTCCATCCGAACGTAAAACAAAACCACCGGAAGCGGTACCATCACTATCACACTACCTACCTACCAACGCCTGTGCACACAAACACAAGCGCACACATGCCCACACACCAATGTAAAATGGTTTTTAATTGGTACAAAATAACAAAATCCCATCATCAGCTGGTGCAAGCACGGTGCTGTACAGAACAGTGCAAATTACCGCACCTCTCCGTCAAACAAACACCCGGCTACCCCCTCTGCCAGTGTGTTGTTTTGTTCTCATCGCGCGAGTATTGCGCAATTTTTGACAGCGCTTTTGCTTCGGCGCACCGTCCCAAACACACGCGTGTGCTTGGGATGCAAACAGAACTGACTGCGACTGCGGGGCTGAAAGGGCGGCCGCCAGCGATCATCCAGCTCGCCTGTCAGCGCCCCCGTTACTGTGAGGGATCATTAAAAATAAACGCTTCCACTGCTGCTACTCGCCACTTGTAGCTGCTTGCCTAGCGCTAGGGCTTCGAGAAAGTTTTAGGGCGTACACACAGCGCGAGAGAAAGAGAGACTGCAAACCAGCACATGAAAAGTGTAGCAGCAGCAGTCCGGCTGCGTACTCGCGTAATGCTGCTGCTGCGGCTGCTGTGATTGCTTTTGCATAATCGATCTCTGTCGGTGTCGTTTGAGATTTTACCACCGCACAGTTTGTCGATAACGAAGCAGGCGACGACCAAGATGATGGTGGACGTCGTGTTAGTTGAGCCATTATTGCGACAGTCACACCGCGAACTAGCAGCGCAAAGCAATGGGCTGTGGATGTGTGTTTCTTCCCCGTTCACTTTCTTGCACGCACTGAAGCAGTCATTTTGGCGCTTCCTCTTGCTTACCCCCGTTCCGAAATCTTTCCCTTGAGCCAACAGCTAACACCAACACACGCACCAGTCAGGTTTTCTCAGTCCCTGGCGTGAGCACCGAACACGTTCACGCACGCACCAACCCATTAACTAGACACACATAGACACACTCACACACACGTACGTACGGAATCTGGCGGTGAAACACACACGCGTTATGCTTCAATTGGCCGCAACCCACTATGAACCCACTTGCGCAACCACGTTGGGTAGGAGAACGGAACAGTGTTTTCTTCCTAGCGGCCCGGCGGATGCTATGCCGGATGATAGGAGCACGTAAAACTCGTCGAAATGGCACGTTTCTGGATAGGCAATCTCTACCCCGCCAGCTGGTGGCAATCTTTACCCCCCCCAGTTCCTCTTTTCTCTACGCTCGCCCCGTGAGGGGATACGTAATCGTGTTTTTACTCTGCGCCCTTTCACGCTCGCTCGCTCGCTCTCTCTCTTTCTCGCTCGCTCTGTCATCTCTGCCAGCGAGGCGATGATCTGCGGCACTGTGCCTTCTCAATTGGTTGTATTTTGTCTAAAATGAAAAGAAATCTACGACTCTCGATTCCTTTCGGGAGCCGCAAAAACCAGGCAGCGGGAAAAGAATCCAGAACGATCAGAATGACAGGCGGATGGGAATTACCTGGTGCCGATACGCCGCTGGCTCGCTTTCCTTCCTTTTGTTCGCCTTCCTGCCGCAGGAATCTTCGTGATGTTTCTTCTTCAGTGTTCCAGTGGGAAGGGGAGCCACACTCTGCAGGTTTCCGGGTGTTCTCGGGACCTGTTTCGTGTGCCGCGGCTGTTCGGTGTGAAGCGATTCCGGTGGCCGCCCGCACGGTACAAGTTGGACCTTAACGTTCCTCGCTCGCTCGCTGCCAAAACGGTGTGTGTGTTATCACGTAATATTGGCCGCTTCTTCCTCTTCTTCTTTTCAACGTGGTGGAGCTTGTGATGGTTGGTGCACGCGAGAAAGTTTGGGAAGATCGGTATCTTTACCACTGCCGGCCACCAATTGCTAAGCAGACGCCTTCGAGCGGAAATGAATTCATCCAGCGATGGAACAGATGCTATTACACGCAGTTTTCCCTTAATTCATAAAACTCTTTCACTTTTCCTGCACACACACGCACGATTTGTTTTGCTAAACCGCCATATTGATGTTGACAGTTGCGGTCCCGTTGGGCAAGGCGAGGGTTTTTGACGTTCAAACCAAGGTGGATAAATAAGATTAGGTGGTGGGAAAGGGCCTTTGGGGGGCTGCCATAGTTGAGGGACTTTACATTATTTAAAAACCGTTAACCAATGGCTACCGCTCACAAATCATAGCAAATAGAACAGAATTCTTTGTTAATACGTGCAATTTTGTATGGCTATTAGTTTTATCGAAAAAATGAGACATATTAACAAATTATTTGAAGATTTGTTTAGGCACGAAATTTAAAATCATTTGAGTAAGAGTTCTAATCTCACTTAAATTGCAATTCTTACATAAATATTAGCCAAATTCGGTTTGGCCATCTAGGATAACATTTGACAGCAGAAAGCGCTGGAAAACTCATCAAACCCTTAAACCATTATTATTCAAAGACACTTACATTTGAAACATTCCAAAACCTGTTTAAAATTATCGAGTGATGACCAGACCGATTTATTTTAAACAAATTTAAACGAAAAGGGCTCTTAGATGTCAAACTACCTGTAACGAACTTTTTGCTACTTCTCAAATCTTTCTATATTACTTAACCTCGTTCCTACATAGTCCTTGGTCTCGATGATAATGAGGAATAAATGTGAAAATAGGAAAAATAAAAAAATTCTTAGTTTTTATCCTCAAATGTGTCTCAAAAACACAATGAATTATAGAATTAATTTACGAAATAACACGAAATAAAACATTTGAATCTACGTGTTAATTGTTAAAAAGAACTCGTAAAGCCCAACCCAGCCCAAGTATATTTTTAAAGTATATTTAATTTCAAAAATGTTGTAGATAAATTAAATGAACAAATTAAATAATTGTAAACAAAGTTTGAATCCTGGGGACCTTACGTCAAGTGACGAACTGTCAAAATGGTCTAGATTCCACTACCTGATCTTTTTAATCCACCTTGATATTTCACCCTGTCTGGCCGCACTGTAACGGCGCTCTGTCAAAAGTGTAAACACAACCAAACGAAACGCGGCGCGGAAATTCTCCCTCGCTGTGCTGTATTTAATTAAATTAAAAAAAAACCGCATTGCACGGTGCCGGTTGTACCAGTTGTGCTAAATCAATAAGAGTGTTCTTTGCCACCGCCCGTGCTTGTGGTACCATGTCGTTCAACTTTGGAAACACATCGGCGCTCGGCTCAACGAGCACGCCGGCCAAGCGTAAGTGTTGGTGTGTAGCAGCAGTAACAGGGAACCGGGGGCAAGTGCTTCTTTCGCTTTGATCAACAAAAACCGCCCTCCTTGGCGTAAAATATCACTAATTTATTGCATCGTCTAGAGTAGTATAATTTGTCCCTCAACTAGATAATTTACATCGCACGAAACTGCTGTGCGAAAAAGGCGACCGTTGTTTGTAAAAATATGATCAAATAGAAAAATCGCTTCCTGTGAGTATCGCCTGGTTTACCGCAGCAACGTTTGTCCCGGGTTGTCCTCGGTGGTAGTAGCGGAAGCGGCGGCTTCCCTCTCCTTGGACATGTTACGCGAGTACCTTCGAGTGGATCGGTGGGTGCTGCTTCTTCGCCGCGTAGTTTCGATGGGCGACTGTGGGCCATCGATGTTTTGGAATCCTTTCCTGTGGTAGTATCAGGGAAATGGAGCATTCCCGTAATTAGGGCTTTTTATCACCTTAACAACAAACGCAACTGTTCTTACCTTTTGTAGCACATGTAGCCGAAAATCCCGAGCACAACTATAATGAAGACGGACGTAATCGTGACGGTGATGTAGATGTAGAACATCTGTATCTTATCCGACAGCATGTCCGATCCGGTAGTCGATTTGCTCTGCCACATGTCGGGCACTGCAAGCGAAGCAAAACAAAGGAAAACACTTAATCTCCCTCGAAAATGCTCCATGCCCGTGCGAAAGCTACCTATGTAGTTCCCATTCTCATCACTAACACCGCCGGGTGGGGTAGCCATCGTGGTCGTCGTGGTGGTTGTGGTCGCGGGCACGGTGCTCGTCTGATAGTACAGCGCAGGCGAACGGGTCGGTGGTCCGGGGAAAATGATTTGACCTTTATCGCTGAGAAAACGGTGGCCAGATTTAATGTACATGGTCAACAGGCAGGAACGATCGCGATCTTTTCCCCTTTCCACTTGTTCTGTTGGCTTTTGGTTAAAACACAGCATACAAGCACATTCCACTATACGCTGGTGTGTGTGAGTGTATATCGGGCACTTAAAAAGGTCGTTAAAACGTTGCTTTACTAGTTAAAAAGCAACATTCAAGAGATGAAAACAAAAGAAGCACAAACTACGGCACAAAACCAGTGCTACCCTCTTCGTAGAAGAGATAGCAAACATTCTCTACCGAAAACGCCTGAGCCCTGTCGGGAGCCAGTGACACTTATTGGAAAGCACTAAAACGAAACCCGCAGTGTTTCCGCTTCCGAACACTATCACCAACTGAAGCCACTGATTGCCGATTGTTTGGCCAAGCGTGGTCATTCCATCCAAGGGAGCAGCCTGGGAGGGGAGCACCGCTATTGCGCCACTGTGTTGAAAAGCCTCCTTGACATCCTGAGGGTGGGGGCCGCCACCTGACCAGGGATGCTTATGTCCTGCTCGATAAACAACGAAACGCGCAATCCAATTAGCGTGCTCCCCGTTTTGCAGCGCACCGTCTGATGGTTGACCGATTTACTGTTCAATATGTAGTCAAAGTATTCAGGTCGGCAACAATCTGGCTACGGCTACAAGCGAGAACGTTCGTTCTTTCCACGCTGAAGGAAGACATTTTTAAGCCAAGGACGGGTACGATACGGTCCTTTAGCATAATACCATCCGGTGCTGGTGATTTATATTGGAAATTCTTAGAACGGGACACATTCTTGCTTGAAGACGACGACGCATTGTTATTTGTAACGTTTATTTTTGTTTGATTTATTCTATAATATTCCACTTTTTGTTTGCAATTGGCTAGCAAACCTCACTCAAAACAAAGCTCTGCCTTCCGGCGAAGGAGTTGCACATGCCGGAAGCACATGCCTTCCATCGCGTGGCCATACGAACTGGCGGCTCGTCTTCTGGTCGAGTTGTTCCACCACGTCCACGGGTACTGCACGTGTTCGGCGTGATACGCTTGTGCTCGCTGTCCAACACGAGCGTACCAAAGTACAAACCCAGCTAATCCTATTAACTTTATCGGTTTTTGGTCTTTCTTTCCATTTCTTTGTTTTCTTTCGCTAGCGGCTTTTGGCAATTTCTCATTCGGTGGACAAACGTCGACTCCGGCTTTCGGTGCACCCGCCGCCACCGGTGCAACGTCCGCCTTCGGTCAGCCGGCAGCCACGTCCGCGTTCGGTGCAACGGCGGCAGCAGCTCCCGCATTCGGTGCCGCTCCCGGAACGGCAACCACCGGTACCGGCGCGTTCGGAACGCTAGGATTCGGCGGGGCCACCGGTGGAACGACAACGGCATTCGGAGCGACCCCTGCCAGTTCGGCACCGACGTTCGGGTTCGGCACCAACACTGCTACAGCGGCAACACCCGCGTTCGGGGGATTCGGTACGGCCACATCGACCGCTGGTACCGGATTCGGAGGATTTGGAGCCACCACTGCAACCAGCACGAGTGCTCCAGCGTTCGGTGGGTTCGGCGCGACCGCGCAACCGTTCGGCAGTTCGATCGCGACCACCTCCGCCCCATCGTTCTTCGGGGGGCTTGGAGCGAGCCAGCCACAAGCAAGCACCGCCACCGGATTCGGTGGCTTCGGCACTGGCAGCACGTTTGGTGCGTCGACTTTTGGCCAGCCGGCCGCCGGTGGATTAAACTTTGGACAGTCAGCGTTCGGGCAGCAGCAGCAGCAACAGCAGCAGCTGCAACAACAGCAGCAGCTCGCTCAAGCCCTCTCGCCCGAGGAAGCGTTCGTCCAGTCCGTGTTCAATGTGTCCATCTTTGGCGATGAGCGGGACACGGTGATTTCTAAATGGAACTACCTGCAGGCGATGCTCGGCACGGGCAAATCGTTCTACTCGCACAATGCACCGCCGGTCGAGATTACGCCGTCCAACTTCCTGTGCCGGTTCAAGACGATGGGCTACAGCAAGCTGCCCGGCCGCGACAACAAAACCGGCCTGGTGGGTTTGACCATCAACAAAACGGTGGCACAGATTAAGTAAGTGTCGGAAACGATTTCGATCGCAAAAGAGGGAAGTAACAATTGCGCTTTTGCTTAATTTCTCGTTCCCCGTTTTTGCAGAGAGCAGCAGCAACAGTTCATTGCCAGCATGAACCAAATCTTTGGCAACAAACCGAACATTACGATCGTGGTGGAGAACGTCAAGTCGATCAACGACACGAAGGTGCAGGTCATTATCTACATCGAGGAGAAGTCAACCATCTCGAACGAGGTGAAGCGCGTGCTGGCCACCGAGGTGGCCAGCTACCTCAATCAACCGATGCCAAAGCAGCAGCTTACCCAGCTCGGCATTGAGTCGGTCGTTGCGTTGGTGCTGCCGGAGGAGGACCAGCTGAAGGAGTATCTGGACAACCCGCCGAAGGGTATCGATCCGCGCATGTGGGAACAGGCCAAGATGGATAATCCCGACCCGAAGCGATTCATACCGGTGCCAATGATTGGTTTTCAGGATGTAAGGGCTGTTTTGATTATCATTGTGCTAAGCTAATTGATAATGAAAATGTTTTCTCTCTCTCTCTCCCAGCTCAAATGGCGCATCAAGTGTCAGGAGAACGAAACCGAAATCCATGCCTCGTACCTCGCGAAGGTGGAGAAGGAGATCGCCGAGCTGAAGCAGCGGCACATGAACACGACCGCCAAGATAGCGGAGCATCGGCGCAACTTTGCCGAGCTGAGCCACCGCATACTGCGCGTCATTGTGAAGCAGGAAAGTACGCGCAAGCTTGGGCTGGCGCTGTCCCCGGAGGAGGAAGCGATACGGACGAAGCTGGAAAACATGCACGCGCTCGTGTCCACCCCGACCCAGTTCCGGGGCCGGCTGAGCGAGCTGCTGTCGCAGATGCGCATGCAGCGGAACCAGTGGGCACACGGCAACTTCCTGAACGAGTACACGCTGGATAAGGACGCCACGCAGGAGATGCAATCGTTCCTGACGATGCAGCAGAAGGCGGTCTCGTTCCTGATCGACACGATACACAAGGACATGAAAACGCTCAAGATCATTAGCGAGGGCATGACGCAGCTGGTGCAGAGCTAGGTTGAATGAAGGTGGTGGTGGTAGATTTGATTCAGGAACAGAAACCGACAAACAAAATTCCTTATTGGTTCGATGTACGTTTATTGCGGAATAAAATTAATGCTAAATCGTAATTACGTGTGTGTTGAACGATTTTATTATGTGCTTGTGTGTGTGCAGTGGATTTAATGGTGCATTTGTTAAGAGTAATCTACCCAAGAATGATGTTATTGTACGGATGGCTGTCGACGATCGGGTGTCCGGGCATGGTGTAGCGTGGTGATACATAGTAAGTCGTTTTTTCCATCGCTACAAAACGGTTTTGGGGCCAACCGTACATACCTGAAGATAGAAGAGAGAGAGAGAGAGAAGCAACAGTTGTGACAATTGCTACATCAATTTAAATTTTATCGTTTGACAGTTTGTACTGCATCCAAGAATTCGTATTTGCACACTAATCGAAGTAACCATTGCTGCATTCGATTCATTTCAGATCAAACTTAATTACTCAGTCGGTGAGGACGTGTTGAAAGGAACGTATGGAAGTGAAACCCAGAGCACTTTAAGGCTACAGTTCAGGTGAAGAACAGTTCCTCACGGATAAAATTAAGGTAAGTTGAATGTACAAAAGTATTCGCGACATTTTTTAATCCCGAATTTCATACAACTGAACTAGAATCCTTGCACATATTGAGTTAAGTTTAAAGTCCTACATTCTTGAATTGATTTTCTTGAATTCAGTACAAAAAATAGTCGAACAGAGAATCCGTGTCTACTTCAAATACAGAGGGTTGATTGTGCCAGAGAATAACAAGCAGAGCAGGCGCTCCAGAATGTATCCTCCATACGTCATCCTGTCCCAAGAATTCCATTCGTGTGAACCTTTTTCCACTTTCTATCCCATATCCCCTTGTAGAAGTTCCCCGTTTTCGCACAAAATACCTGAGCTCAACGTTGGCACCTTCGGTATGTAGCTGCTGACGGTTTCCACATCCTCCTCTCCCTCGCGTGCACTTCCACCGGAACCGTTCTTCGCTCTGCGCCCTTCGAGCTGCTGCTTACGCTGCTTGCGCTGCTTCTCCAGCTCCTCGTCCTCCTCCTCGTCGTCCGTCTTTTCGTACGTGTTTTTCGGCTTTTGCAAACACTTGAGCGCGTGGGTGTTGGTACGCTTCCGGCCACACCGGCACGTATCGAGCAGCGTTTTGAACATCTGCTTCGAGACGAAAAACGACTCCCCGTGGCCATCGTACTCGCGCAGGCTAACGTTCTGGTTGCGGGCCTGCTGTATCTCGCGCAGCTTCTGATTGTTGCGCTTCAGGTCGTAGAACTCGGTCGTGGCCGGTTGCGTGATGTAGCCCCACTTTTTCCGATACTCCCGGCGGCCCTTGCTTTCCAGCTCGATTTGCTCACGGCTTTAAGGGTAGGCGAGGAAGAGTTGATGATTGTACGCGTGCTTTCAAAAGAGAACACAGGGAAAATCACTTACATTTTGCCATCACGAACGATGGGCTCCAGAGGAGGATGAGAAATCCTTAATTCTCTACGCACTGGTTCGGCCATCGGTAGCTTCTTCTAACATAATCTGCACAGGAAGAAACCAATTACAAAATGCTAGGAGTTGTTTGCACGGCTACAGCTTATTTATAACCGAGTACACCAAGCACATACCCATGGCAACGTGTTTTCTGCAGGAGCTCTGTAACGTGGTTACCATGGAGCACTTGGGGCAATTGTTTGAAAGGACCGTTGCCTTCAAGCTGTCGATTGCCATATTCTCAAACGTTCTAGAAAGCACGATGAAGTTATAAGAAACTTGAAAATTAATTTCAAATAACTTATTCTACAATTTGTAATGGAGGATTTATTTTTCCTCAGAGATTTCTTTCAAATTTTGAGTAACAACCGTCTTTGGCCAAGAGCGTCTGTAGCCCAAACAACTAATGGAACAATATTTTGATATCAGTATTTCCTGTAGTGTGCATACAATTTTCATGAATTGCAACCAGATCTGCTACAGATGCTGGACTTGTGATTGGAATTGAATATCTAAGTACTTGAAATACTGCCATAGCATTCCAGCAATTGAAGAATTATTGGACAGAGATTAATTCCATAACAGGATTCTGAAACCAGACGTCTTTATCTGATAAAAAGTCCAAATCAGAACTCGTAGACAAGATCTGAAGTGGTACTGCTTTAATTCTTTCAGCTATTCAAGAACACGATCCAAAGAGATATGATTGTAGCGGGCTCTAATGAATAAAAATACCAAAGGAGCGAAGAAGAAAATGAGGAGCTTGGTATGAGCGTAAAAGGAACGCATTCAGCAACGAGGACGACATCGTGATATCAAAAAAATAAGGCAACAACCTGCGAGATACTTTCAAATTGAAATGGTTTATCACGGCGAGTGATAACTATTTATTATCGTTCATGCACTTATTTCATGGAAGTTTTACGCTGCTTTTAAATATCATTTGGTTAAACAGTAACGCTTACGCTATCTAAAGTCGACTAACCCGCACAGAAGCAGGTCTACATTGAAGATGCATCCAAGACGCACCAGTCGGCAAACTCCTCTCCCGCTGCAAAAACTTCTGCCGGCTTCAGAGAGACATTACAGAAACCCATGTCCGGCCGCTTCCGCCGGTATGTATCCCTCGTGGCCGTCGCGCGTCCGCACGAAAAACCACTGCTTGTAGTTCTTCAAACCCTTCTCCTGGTACTCCTTGCAGGCGAGCAGCGTTACCACATCGCCCTTGTGCACCGAAACCGCATCCGAGCAGTAGTTCTCCGTGATGGCAAGCAGTGTCTGCCGAACGGCGGCCGCAGCGGCGGCTCCCGCTGTGCAAACTCCACCCCCAGGCACCGATAACGTCCCATTCCCGTTGGTCGTACCGGTAAGTGAGATGCGCAAGTGATTGCTTCCATTGATAACTTTGGTAGGCTTTCCAATCGATGGTGGAGAGTCGGCTTTACAGAGCTGCTGTTGCTGCTGCTGCTGCTGCTGCTGCTGCTGCTGCTGCTGCTGCTGACGCAGATGCGTGATGTACTGCTGCTGCTTCAAGAGCAACTGTTGCTGCTGCTGCTTCAACAGATGCACGTAATCGCCACTGCCGGAGCAGATCAGCTTCTCCAGCTGCTCGATTGCCAAAGACTTCTCCGACCTGACCGAAGGAACGACCGTGTTCAGCACCTTGGTGGTAAGCTTCAGCTGCGCGTACTGTGCCTGCCCATCGGCCGTCTTCGGTTGGTTGGACGCTACCGTGCGCAAATACAGCGAGTCCAGATCCCGCTCACTGTTGCAGGCGGTGATCGACACGGCACTGCGACTGTTGGCACTGCTTCGCTTCAGCCGAGGCGTTCGGCGGCCCTCAGAGCGCGTGCCACCCCGTAGCTGCTGTATTTCCTTCTCGCTGTCCGTCAGATTGCCACACGGCTTCGGGAAGACGTCCTTGTTCGACTCCCAGCAAGGGGTAGGCTTCGAACTGGATGAAGATCTGTTTTGAAAAGAATATCACACACATAGGCAATTTAGACATTCAGACAGATCTAGAACAAAGGAGAGCACACGAACATCTTACCTTTGGTTTGATGGCAGTATACCGAGCGGTAGACAGGTGTCGTACGCCACATAGCCCTCCTCCGCGTGGGGCGTCTGCACGTACAGCCAGTTCTGGTTCTTGAACACCGCGTTCACCACCATCCCGAGTGGTAGCGGTATCTCGATCTGGTAGCTGCCGGGCCGCGTCTGATACAGCGTCGCGGCGGACGACAGCACCACGGGTATGTTACCGGGCGAGGACAGCGAACACTTGGACAGGAACTCGTCCACGTTCTGGATCTCGTACCCGAACCGCTGCGAACGGTAGCGCTCCCGCCGTCGCCTGTGATGATGCCTGCTATGATGCCGGTGCTTGGTAGAGGCCGACGGTTCCGACACCGTCGTGTACAGGGACGGCTCGGAGTAGGTATTCTTCAGCGCAACTGCCAGCTTCTCCTTCAGTCCTTCACCGTACGCTGCCGGCTCCTTGTTGAGATTGATCGCGTGCTGATTGTTGTTGTTGTGGTGCACCGGTCCGTCGACCACGGTGGTCCCATTCGGGTAGAGCAGCAGCCGATCCTTCTTCTTCAAACGTTCACTGTTCTTGCGGTTGCTCTTTCGGTACAGGTTGGAGCTAGCACCTGTGGGAGTGGCAGTCGGTGCGGCAGTGTACTCGTTCGCATGTACCACGGAGCGCAACTTCTCACTGTGGTACTCCGAGAGATTGTTATCACTGACGTACTTCTCGCTAAACAGACGCTCCTTGCTGCGCGTTCTAGACTTTTTCCTCACGATCACGTGATGATGGTGATGTGTATGCCCGTTTAGTGTACTTCCATTGGAGGTGGGTCCATTGGTTTGACCTAGAGGAGAGGCACCTATACCTGTACCTGAAGTTGTGATTTGCCCTGCAGTGCTCTGCACACCAACAGCCATTCCATGTCCACTTCCAGCCAATATGCACTGACTCGTCTTATCTACCGGCGATGACCCTGCTGGAGAGCACTTCCCGGGGATGCTCTGTAACACTGGCGGCTGCTGTGGGTGAGCCTGGTTGGTCGGGACACTCCCGGCCGCTCCAGTTCCTTCGCGCGACTGTTCCCGCAGCACCCATGTTAGTGAAATCTTTGGTCTACGAATACTCAAGTTTTGACCCATAGTAGCTGCCGATGGTGCAGCACCACCGATACCAGCCGTGCCAGAAGCGGAAGATGACGGCAGCGCGTCGTTGGTGTTGGACGCTGCAGTGACGTCTTCCTGCTGCTCCCTGCGACCCACAGCCGACGTTGACGCACCGTCGTTGATGGCAACCGCTGCGAGAGCGCGGCCTACTTCACCAATCTCGGCGTACTCTACCGGCGCGGGCGATGGTTGACGTTCCGGCGATTCGGTCGCAATATTCTTACAGTTTCGCACCAAATCGGGACAAAATGCATCCTGACCTGCCGCGCGCCATGCCATAGGAAGAAGCAAAATGGAGGGGTGAAGAAAAAGAACAAATAAGACAACATCGCCAACGATCCGGATGTATGGTTGTAGCGGGAAAATAACCTCTTGGGAAAATAGAGGATGGTCTCCCAAGTGGGTGGTGCTTCGTCGTACTTACTTAGCAAATGCTCCTTGATGCGCTGCCGCTGCTGGTTCGGTACGTTGTAGCGATGCCGCAGTACGGCAGCGGGTTCCGCTCGCTCGGGCCCCCCTCCTCTCGGGCCTCCCCTTCCGTCCTCTCTGCGTACGGTCGCACCAATCGACGAGCTATCACCGGACGTTGATCTGCCACGATGAGCGCGGGGCCTGTCATTGCTGGTGTCACTGTCGTCGGTGGTCGTGGCTGCCTGGTGCCTCCTGGAAGTAGCAGCAGCAGCCGGTGCACCACCCCCACCACTACCACGACCGTGGGCAGCAGTGGACGGTGAGGAGGAGGATGCAGCACCACCAATCCTCTCGCCAGCTGGAACCGGTCGGTGTGCGTAGTGCGCCCAGTACGGTGGCGGTGGTTCCGGGGCCCTTATCGGTCCGCGAGATCTCGGCGGCAGAACCGGCAGCGATGGTAGATTACGTCCACCCAGCTGCTGCTGCTGCTGCTGTTGCTGCTGATGTCGCCGTCGACGTCGATCGGCTGCGATGGCCGCTGCAACAACGGCCACGGAACTGCTGGCCGGTGGCTGCTGCTGCTGCTCGCCCGCCTCTGATGCGCCCGGTCCGGTGGTCTCGCTCGTACCAGCCCTCGGTTGGTGGGACGTTCGGGCCGCGCTGCTACTACCGGCCGCTGCTGCAGGAAAGCGGAAGGAAAACGGAAAAGGAAATGGGACACAAAACCGCCCAGTTAGTATGCTTTCGCACTCTTTTCGTCCCCGGAGGGTTGAGGCTGCCCTTTTCGCTTAAGATAGTAATCGAAGGTTTGTTTTGCTTTTTTTTCACAAACTGGTGGTGCCATCCCAACCGGTACCCGCGTGCATGGACCATAACTTGTCGCAAGTTATTGCTGCGGGCAACCGGTGAGAGGAGCGAATCCGTTTGAAATGGCAGATCGAAAGCTCATTCCTTCCGATAACTGCAGCCGTTTGTGCACAGCCACGCTGCTACACATGCCTTACCGTAATTCGCAAACTCACATACACACACACGCACACACACACACACACCGAATGATGAAGCATTCGATATTACAGATGTCAATCGATCGTACCCAATCGAGGATACCCAAGGGGTGGTAAGAGATTCTTGGTGGTCCTCGGGAGAAGATGTCTTATTATTGCCCACTTTATTTACCGTTCGCAACACCTTCAACGCATTCCGAAAACTCGATTAATACAACCTGCTCAAATATCACCCGCATGCGAACATGTGACATTGCAAAAAAGAAAAACCGTGACAGTAAAGTGCATGATTCACGCCGATCGTGCCACCCGATTGTGGGTTGGCTTCGAAAGATTGGCTTCGAAATCCCCGCGGGGGCACTATGGAAAACACGACACCAACGAGTCCGTCGACGTGCTGTGCCCTCTTCATGCCCTCCTACTCTGACGGTAATTATGCGCACGATTATACACCTTAATAACCTTCATTCAGTAACTGTTTCATATCTCCCCTCCGACTTTTTTTTAGAAAGTTGTCACTCACACGAGGGAAAAGGGTTTGGCTGGATATCTGTTGGGAGGAGATCTTCTTTCCAACCCAATCAGTGTTCATTCCACCCGACTGTGTTGGAACATGATCACTCAACCGAGGTGCTCAACAAGTGCGCCGCAATTACTCGTTATTACCGCGCATGATAGCACGATAGTTTGGTTTGGCTTTCTTGTCCGCATGCTAATAACCTCATCATCTATAAGGGGTAACATCTATCTATAGGGTATGAGGGTAATTTGGATTCAGAGAGCGAGCTGTAAACACGTGTCCTCGTCAATCATGCGTTAAATTTGATGAACTGCGTACTCCGATGTATCTTATTACTGGAATGATACACACTTAGGGCCTTACCGATTGGAAAACTTCTAATACTACGACCTACAGCTAATTAGTGGTCATGTTTTGGACATTAAGCACCTTGCAATAGGGACAGTAAAACACAAAGACAACATTTTTGAAGTGATAAGCAATAGAAATTCTGAATATTGCAGTTGAACCACTTTCGCCTATGTTCCTGTGCCAAAGTGTACTTCAATTTTATGCTTTCGCACAGCCCAATAGCGAAGATAAAACTCCAATACCATATCATGCCGGCAAAACTCTCGCTAGCAGTATCAACCTTCCAAGCTAGCAAAGGAATAATTGGCGCGCCATAGACCTCTTCTTCCCGTTTCAAACTCTGTCACAAATTAATCTCATTATACAAAGTGTGCTGCCAGTGTGATGCACCTCCGACGTCTGTGTCGGTGCTATCTTAATTGGAATTCCAGCCGACTTTTACACTTTGCAATTATGTCGCTCACTTCCCCATCGCCCTTCCCATGGCCCAATTTCGATATGAGGCTTGTGTCGATGGATGTTAGAGCGCAAGAAAAGCGTTGACGTTCCTGCCGCAGCAAAGCAAAAACGCGGATTTGCAAGTGTAAACAATTGTTCGCATAGCTTTCGCTTTCCAGTGCGGCCCAACGAACGTCTTGGTCCCAACAATAGACGCGCACGAGGTGACGACAAGACATCCGAGGTTCCGATCGAGACAAAAGCTGACCTTTCCCATCGGGAAGGGAGTACGTTGGTTGTTGTTGTTGGTGTGGTTTTAATGACGTATCGCGCCATCATAAACGGGGTGGAAGTACGTGCCAGACATCACTGGTTCCCTGGTCCAATACTGCACCGGGGTTTGATGAATTTCACACAAACGCTGCACAAAAAGTTTGCGATTTTCCACCCCAAAACGAGGTTCAATTTGTGGCAAATTGTCCAACATCGCCCGTACCACGTCCGCCACTATCTTCCCATCTGGTGTGCGTGTCGATGCTCAATTATGCATAAATCGCACAATAACTAATTAACCTGAAAACTACATCCATTCTAGCGTGTGCGCTTGTGTCCCGACCCAAACAGTTCCGTTCAGCATTTGCGGTCGATAATTCCATCTGAGCTCTGAGCCTCCTGTCGAGCCTAGACCGTCTGCCCTGTCTGTCTGTTGGACTCCTCTCCCCCTCCTATGTATGCCATCTGGCAATAAAAAGGTGCAATAGACGGCTACGGCTAGATTAAGCTCCGCCAGTTCACAGGTTCACATCTCTCGCTCGTCTCGGCTATCTCGGGACGGGGCGGGATGGACCGCCGAACGGTGTCAAAGGTCGTGTACCTTTTGCCCGTGGCCGGGCCGGGGCTGGTCATCCCAGGGCCTTCTCATCCGTCCAGATCTTTAGCTGCAGCATTTATCCCGATGGTTGTTTAATTGAATTCCATTATCGTGCCTTTGAACGAAGATCCCGTCCAGCACCAGTCGCCAAGGCGAAGGAGGCCGACATTAACGGGTCTTTCGGTTTCGGCCACCGACACTGGTAGCCAAGCGAGAGGAATCAAAGTGGACCCTCTTTTCTCCCTCACGGCACCTTTTTCTTCTCGATGCCAAAAACATCCCCTCCAGTGCTGTCTGTCGCTGGGCCTGCTTGCAATCCAATGAACTCGGTAAATTTGAATTTAATATCATCCCTCCCCGGTTCCGGTTCGGTCGGTCGGTCGGGTGGTATGTGCAATCACGTTTTTGCATCTCCGTTCCCTGTGAGTGCCTTATGGGTATCGGGCCTGTGGTATCGGGGTATATCGGTATCAGCTCATCTTGCTCATCCCAGTCTTGCCCCACATCCCCACTGCTGCACTTAAGGCCAATGGATGCAAATTGATGCAGTGTGTGCGACGTGTGGGACGTGATATTCACCTGTGCCTGTGCCGTACCGGCGTGTGTCCCGTTTCGTAGACATCTTCACTTTGGTAATCTTGGCAGCTAGACTGCGGTTGCAAACGTACGCTCATTAATGTGTCCATCACATGCAAAAGGGCGGGCGGCAGTGCATCAAGGAGCAACATCTTCTGCTAGCGGGCCAGGACGACCACCAAGCGGAGGGTTGCACTCGTCAAAACTGTCTTGCATTCCATTCGGCCTGACCGGCCTGCCTCGGTCTAGACACGGTACACGGGGGTGACGGGCAGCCCGTTCTCTGCTGCCTTATTCTGTGTTGTGGAAACCAGAACGATGTTTGATTAACATTCGCCGGAGAGTGCAACGAGTGTGTGTGTGTGTGTTTGGACAAGTGGAACAACTTTCGCAATCGCACCGAGACAGACAGGAGGGATAGGATTAATTGTCTTGCAGCGTGTCTCATTATCGCTCAATTTGATGCAGACACGTACCGAACACCATCGATACACGGGTTCTCATGTACATTGTTCGTGTTGGGATCAATGTCATTTGGAAACCTGCTCAATCGAGTTCAAGCAATTAAAGCAGGTGTTAGTTGAAACTCAAACGATCCAAAGCTGTGATTAGAGATTAATCCGATTCGAAGGACCAAACTTATTACGGAACTCTTTTGGATTTGGGTTGGGGGTTTACACTAAATTAAGTTGTTCAAATTAACTTATCAATCTTTAATCTTTAAAACAATTAACTGAACTCCGTTTTTCTTTTTTATATATTAAATTACACAACAAACCCAGCATGAACAGTTTAAATACGGTAAATGCATCGCTATATTAGGTGCGCCTCCGTGGAGCCGTATCGAAACGCACCGACCTGCAACCGCCAAACATGTGTGTTGTAGGTTCAAATCTAATCTATAGCCGCAGTAAACTATCTTCTTTTCAACCTTAGCTCATCAGGCAGAACAAGTTAGGTCATGGTTATTATAATTGGACGAGAGATATGTCTGGAACTAATTGCACTTTTTCAACAAGCAAAAACGCACTTAAAAGACTCTGTCTGTTGTTCTGCTTTCAGCTGCATGAAAATCCATCCCATTTTTAACACCCGCGCTTTAAAAGTAACCGTGTTCTCTCCCTCCGGTACGAATGCATTTTCCCGAGCTCACAATCACACACACACACACACACACTCATAAAACATGCTCAAATGTCGATGATAGGGAACGGTTCCCGCTGCGAACAATTTTCCCCTTCGCCTCCACTTATGTTGTTGTCGCTTTTTTGTTTTAGTGCTGTAAATATTTTAATCGTATCGCTCGCGACATTCTGCTGCACGGCCTTTTCCCTACACACTTTCCCTTCTGCTGCAATAGCACGGAGTGGAAGGGATGCAATAGGAAGCCGCACTACGTCCGCGCAAAGTAGCCGATTGCGGCGATGCCTGTTTTGCCACAGCATAACTTCCATTTCCATGCTGCAACGGTGGTTCCTGCTTACATTCCAGCTGCGATGGGGAAACGCGGACGACGGCACAGACAGAGGCGGTTGAGTTGCATTTTCCAAACCGCGCACACGTACGATCGTACACCATCGGGCACAGGTTGTGTCGGCACATTGTCTGTGTAAAGTTCAGAGGTGCGCAACCGTACGGCCGAAAGCGCTCTCCCGGGCAGCGCGGCAGCGTAAACCATCTACTTTCATCCTCGACATAGACGGCGGCTTCCTCCAGAGCGTTAGGACACGAGAAACCGCGAGGTGAGAAAGCTTCCTTCGCAGACGATCGCACGCAAGCGGCTCGATCGCGGGGCCGTCCCGTGGTTCCAGCCCAATAAATCGCACCGACAACGAGACCGACCAATCATAAAATGCCGTATCTAATGTGCATGTTAATTTATGGAAAATCGACATTATGAAATCCGAGCCACTTCTCTCTCGGCAGGAGGAGTGAAGCGAAGCAACTCCTCACACGGGGAACGGACGGAAACCGGCATAGACAAAATACACATATATCGCTCATCGCAAACACATGCGTGTGTGTGCTCCATGTGCTTTGCACCCGTTCCGTCGGAACGAAAAAAAACACGCCCGGTGGACACGCCGTGCTCGAGTTAAACCCTTCTCGGGCGATTCCTTCCTCCCCATTTACACACACACACCGATAATGTACAGGCGCGTGAGGTCGGTCCGATTCGGGGTGTAGGGTGGAACCTCGTGTGTGTTATCTTGTGGGGGTTTTGGGGCTATGCATGATCGTCGCAAAACAAAATACGCAGGAAGAAAAAATGTGCGCCTCAAATACATCGTAGTGGACGATCAGCAGCAGCAGCAGCATCCGGGCAACCGGTTTCTTGATGTGTGTGAGGTTGCGTTTTAATATCACTCTTTTTCCCTCCTTAGTAAGTTTGCCCTTTGCCGTCCTGCACACATGCACTACAAGTACACATGCATATGTCCATCCGCTGCCGTACTGTCTGGGCCGGGAACTGTTTACAGTGCAATGTGGTGCCTTGCGAACATACCGGCCGGTTCCATTCTTGATCTGGAGATGATGTTGCGTACAATCGGTGAAGAAGGGGACACGAGGCTACGGTGTGATCATCAAACCGCAAAAGGAAATTAATGCTTAATGGCCCGAAGGGGGGGGGGGAAGAAGACGTACTGGAAGGTGGCATTTGTTGGTACATTTGTTCTAATGATGGTTGTGTGTTTTTTGTTTGCTTTTTACTTTTCGAATTCGGTATAACTATGGCTTCCAATGTTGAGAGCATGCGAGCCTTGAGGGGGGGGGGGGGGGGGGGAGGTGTATTTCACGCACAATTACACCCCGGTTGCAACGGCTTTGGAGCAATGGTGACATGACCATGTTTATCGCCCGTCCTATTTGGCTTTGGAATTGCGGATTGTCGGCATTGCTGACAAAGCGCGCTGTACAATGTTGAAGATTCCCTTTTCTGGGCGGCAAATTTGCAAACATCAGCTCAGCCTGCCTTGTTTGTACTGTGGACGATTAGTCGTAAGCCTAGCAAAGGTATTACGCATCACTTATATCTGTGTATGTATGAAGTTAATCAAACAAAATGGTGCGATGACTTAGCCACTGGGTGGAGGGAAAAGGCACGGATATTAGCTAAATGGTGCTAAATGGAGATATAACAAATAAGATCATCTAACCAACACATCAAAGTTGATAGAAGATACCAGAATCAATTATCCTTTAATATAATTCTTGCTGTCCAATTTCGCAATTCAACATCATAAGGTAAACAAAATTATGGAGATTTTTTCATGGCAGTGTCATATCAGTTCTACTCGAATTATAGCACTGTGGCCTGAGGGAATGTGTTGAATCTTGCCAGTATGTAAAAAGTCTTCTAAGTCCTAAGAGTTTAGCTGTTATTTCGGGATTCAACCTAATCTAATGCTCAATGCAGTTCACTCAATTCACTCGGAATAAATAAAATAAGTAAGAACTTGTCAGTTTTATCAGTTCTTAGAAGTGGATGATATAGACCAGGGGTCTCCAAACTACTGCCCGCGGGCCGCATGCGGCCCTTGAGAGCTTATAATGCGGCCCGCGATGATGTTGCAAAGGATAATATAAATATCTTATTAGTTTGAAAATTTTCATCATTTTTTTTTAATTTTTACTAAACCAAGACAAAAATCAAGTTACTATAAAAGAAAACTGCAGAATTTTAAAATATTCATTAAGTATTTTCATACCAAAACGAGATTTAAACGTTCTCATTACCAAAAGTAACGTCCAAATGGCCCTCAACAACGTTATTTACGAAGCAATGCGGCCCGCGAATTGAAAAGTTTGGAGACCCCTGATATAGACCATAGACCCATAGACATATAAACAAGAGTATGAAAACTATAAGGACATCAACGTAATTTAGCGATTCAAAGGCTGTACGGGATAACTAAACAGGGAGTTGTTTGAAATTGTTTAAAAAAAAACAACTATTTTATCAAACCTAACTCTGAATGAGATGCAAGACGGTGTGGCATGAATGAGAGTTGATCGCCCAAAAAGTTTTGAATACCTCTGAAGAGTCATCTACATTGAGTCAATTGACTGTAAAGAGTGATATTTTAATTTCTGAACAACCTAGATACTAGATATTGTGAGGTGTATAAGCAATTACTGAAACTGATAACAATTTCAAACATGCTTGGGACATCTCTGGTGACGTCTCACGCTTACGCAACTAATATTAACAATGTTGCGTGAATATTAATACAAGAAAATGTCTTGTTTCATCGACCAAACAACGTGATCCACAGGTGAAAACATATCTTGCCAAGCTGATCCACAACACACACACACACACACACACATTACATCACAGCTAAAGCCGACAAACTGGCGGAGATGTTCCGCATCGTCAAGCCTTTCGCAAAAATTGGCCTGCGGTGTTCAAACTCATAAAAATGTATACACCGCCTCAGCATCTCCGTACGTTCCATATCGCGCTGACTCTTCTTCCCGGTTGCACGAGCTTTCGCGCCAAATAAAACAACCGTGCCAAGAATTAGATAATCCTCAAGCGCGAGGACACCACGGAAAGTACACACTGCACGGCTACAAAACGTCCGTTTAAAAAAGGTATACACACCGCTTACAAAACCATATCTCGCGCAGATTCGCCCTCGGGCGAGAAGATGCTCAGATTAGCGACACCCGCTCACCGAGCAGGACCCACATCAGACGGACTACCTCCTACCTACCTACCAGAGGCTAAATATTTGCACCCACCAAACCCACATGCCACATGGACTCCCCTTCCTTTGCTCTCGTCAAGATGTAAAGCCATCGCGTCACTCGCTCGCACTGCTCCGGGGGAATGCGAGACGGAATCTTCATCCCGGGGCTCGGTTACGCCCAGACGGTTACGGAACCTACACGCACAAACCTTACCACAGCTCCGCAAGAAATATGTGAAATTCGCGTGCCGCTTTTAAATATTTCTTTCGGTGCTTTCCGACCGGAGGGCGGAACGAACGTGTGCTTCATTTCCTTGCCAGGAAAGACTGTGTGCGAGCGCGCGCGCCCGTCGACCAGTGTTTGCAACCGTATCGCCCGGAACGATCTTTTCGCCCATTCCCATTCTCGCGCGCGCGCGCGCGGTCTTTCGATTACGAGTTTGTGCCGTTTTTGTTAGACCTTCTCCCTTCTCGGTGTATAAATTCTGACTCCAAAGTCAAAGCCAAGCTCTGCGGATGCTGCCGGTCCGCGAGCGATGATCGCGCGCTTTTTCGTCCCCAGAATTTCTTGTACACAATTTCTTCTTCTCGCTGCCCTCGCCTTTGCCTTTGCACGACGCAACTTTTTCCATTCCGCTCGTTACACCTTTCTTTCGCAGAGCGAATTCATTTCGAATGGTCAAACGGCTGCGAGACGCGCGGCAGAGTGAATGATTTGTAAATAAAAGCGAAAGCAACAAACCACCACATCTCGGGTCGCAGCATCCTCATCTTCTGCCCTGCCTGGTGGGAAAATTGACCCCAACATGCCATGCCACAAGTCTCTCGCCTGGTTGCAAAACAAGTTTCCCTTTCGCTCGTTGACAACAATTCGTCGTAAATTCTGTGCTCCACCGGGACCGCTTGCGGAGCTAATTAAACCGCACGCGGCTAATTTGTGAACGCGCGTTGTTGTCATACCGAAAAACAGGGGGTTGAGATTTAGTGTTTGGATACTTATTTTTGGAGAGGGAAGACGCCGTGGCATAAGTAGCAGCACACAGCGTAGTTGCAACTTACTCTTAGGCACATCGTAATGAATTAGTTTTTAAGTGTGCAGTGTTTTCTCTTCCCACCATTAAATGCCACCGTTTTGGGGATGATTGTGTTGATCAAATTTGTCACTGGGGTTTTTTCGTTGTGTAGGGAGAATAGTTTCTCAGGTTTGCTGCTTGCTGGCTGATGTGACTCTCCATTTCAAATGACATTCAAAGCGTTCTTGTTAGCTCCTAATGAATCGGATAACAGATTTTTATCACACAAATTATGAGCTTCTACTCACCGTTGACCAGTCCTGCTCATCTCAGGACCTTAATAAATTACCGACAAACTACCCCGCGTGATAGCGATCTCCACAAACTCTTCCTCATAGTGGGGTTCACATGAATACCTGACTCCACCAAACCCTATTTTCTCCCATTCTTTACACCTGTTAGTTCTCCGTCAAGTTCTATCACCACACAAAAACACACCTCAACCGTTCCCTCTCTCAATCTGGCACTGTTTTCTTCCCCTTTTTCTAAGCATTTAAAAGTAAAATCTTTCTTCGTCGCTGGAGAGTACACGCAAGCCTCTGTCTTCGATGGCCGATTTAGACGCACGTTCACACGTTGACGCTTCATCCAAGGTGGAATGACCCGGCTCGCGTTGTAAAGATTCGGCCAGTTGGTTTGGCTTCGGTCCACTGCCTCACGGAAATACCACCGTGCTCATGCTTGCTCATGAAAAATGCAACATTGCTCGCTTGCTGTAAGACCTCCTGGCGGGGCGTAGCGATAGCGGAAAAGCGGTTAAGTCGATTCACTTTTAATTCCGTAAATCTCCATTTCACCAACCGACCTATTGGGCAACTTTACTCGAAGGTTTAGCAACAGAGCTCAAAGATAGTTGGTTTATTTTGACACCAAACGAAACTCTTTCACTCTACGCTTGCTCAACGTTCTGTTTCCAGCGACTCTTGGCTGCTAATATTTCCATCAACATGTTTCACAATGGTTCGTACCAAACGAGAGCCAACCACCCGTGCGGATTGCCTTATTAAAGCGAACATTATGTCGCCATTTATTGTCTGCTAAACAATTCTAGCTGTTTGGCGTTACAGATATCTGCCCTCTCCGCTATTATCCATAACAAGAAATGGCACAAATGGACACAAAACAAACAACCCATCGTATATTAAAACGACAAGCCTAAGAACACAACGCATAATAGCTTGTGCGTTGTTTTAGGCATTCGTGGAAACAAAAAGAATACACTAAATGGGTGCTTTTGGGAAATGAAATTCATACTCTAACATCTGTTTGCATCGATGCTCGTTAGGAGCTTTCTGGGAGGGCAGCACCAAAGACAGCTCCGAACTGAAGCGTGGGTTTGATTTATCCTTCCCCTACAGCGCTTCCCGAGGGAGCGGGGAGTAACAGCGATTGTGCAGCGATAAACGGTTGGAATTTAATGTGACAAGATAATTTATCGAACCTCATCTCAAGTTTCCGTTTTGTTTTACGTTTTGAATTAACTCATTAGTTCTCAATTCAATGGGCACGCTTTGATTTACTAATGACAAACCAAAGACAAAGAATCGATTCCTAATCAGCGGTACAAGCAAAGTCTTTGCAACAATTTCACACGCACAGATACAAATGCTCCGATCATTTGCTTACCACTTTAAAGCCAAACCCGGCAGGGAAATGGTTGCTCCCGTTTTTGTGTACGCTTGGCTGGTCCAAACTGGTCGTCCTTGAAGATGGCACACGCAAACAAAAAACACACACAAAATTTCCGACCCACAAAAACTGACCTTCTTTCCCCGCAGACACACGGACAATCACAATCAAAATTGACACGCTAACGACATACTTCAATTATCGATCGAGACACATCACACACGACGAACGTCATGTCCGGCACGTCAGGCACGAACGACGGGACCGAACCACACCGCTCGGCTTGCTGCTGGTAATATCTTCTTCACCTGTCCACGGGTGCAATCATGCAGCCCCACAAAGTATGCGGCGGTACGCGCCCCCTCCGGGCGCGCTGTGCAGCGAAGCGAGTGTCAAAGCGCAACCCCCGAACCGGGCAGAACAATTTCAATCATGTCGTCGGCGGACGGGCATGCACAACTGCCCAAAAGGGAGAGATATTCACCGTTTTACGATTTCATTCATTCCGAGCGCATAGTTTGTTGGCGTTTTTTTTTTTCGTTTTGGGGTTTTTGCACACTCCACCGACACTTTGTCATTTTTCGGAAGGTTTCATATTTTTATCTCGCTCGCTTGTTTCTTCTTTTCTCTGTGAATTGGAGTTATTTTTTACACCAATTGCATTCCGCTGCTATGTGTTGCTGTGCTTGTGGCCCACTCGTTTCGTTGTGGACGATCGCGTTGCTTCCATGATAACGATCACACAAAGATCGCGTTTGGTTTAAGTTTCAATTTTACGCATTTTATTGCTGTGTTTTTTCATACACTGCTTTTTTATGCTGCTACTTTGCTACTGTTGTTACCTTCACTGTGTGGTGGTTCTATGCTTCTATCCACTTACAAACCCACCGGGGTGAAACTTTTAATTTTCACTCTTCCATTATGCTCCCAATCTCAGCCCGACTGGATCTGATTGGATTTTTCTGTTTCTGTCTGTCTGTGTGCGCGCAAACAGACGCACACACGTCCAACAGCGCACCCTCCCTCAAAAGCTTGACCAAACTTTACGCAACGAAACTGGACGATTCGCTCGTTTAGTGATGAAGAATGTTTGCTTGTACCGTCTAGTCTCGTAACCGCGCCACGGTCAGGCTGTGGTGCCCAACGACAGCGAAACCCATTCCATCGGCTGCCTTTTTATGTTCTATTCCCTTCCTAATGTGGTTGTGGGCATTTTTCTTCTTTTTCTTGAACGCGTCGACGGGTGCGACGAGGCACCCCCAAAAAATCAGCCGAACCAATTGGCAACGGGCGCGACGGCGCGATCGATCCTCGCGACTCCTCGCGCGTCGAAATTCCTTTCCGAGGTCCTATGCTATAAGGCTTCCCACTGTATCGCCTCGAGCACCTTTCGAGCCGTCAAGGTCTTCTAAGAACGCGGTTTGCCCGCGCGTTTTGTTTGGCTCACACACACACACTCACACCAAGGTTCGATTGCAGAAGAATTTTGATATCCCTTTTTGCCCAAACGGCACAAACGAAATTCAAGGAAGATGCGAACGAAAACTGTATCTTGTTGGAAATTATTGGAATTTGTGTTTTTTCTCTACTCTTTCCACTCACTTTCGATCCCTTTTTTCGATTGTTTGGTTACATTTTTTGTTTGTTTTTTGTTGGTTTAATTTCTTGTCACACTTGTCAATTGTTTGGAACTAACAAATTAATCAAAAGACTTAAACGCTGGGTAAAGCAACGAACCTCGCTTAAACTAACCGATCACACAGCAGCATCAACAGCATTGTTTGAGCAATGGCACAACAGTGTATCCTTAAACTTCCAGCACACACCAAAAAACACCTCACACCAACACTCGCGGTTGAACACTCGCGGGGCAACCTTTTTGCGTAAGCTCCGGCGGACGGGACGGGGTTTTTGCTCCGAGATCTCCGTCACACAGTGCAATCCACCCGCTACAGCGCTTTGCTACAAACTGACTTCGGGTTGGGCTTCTTTTCACTGATCTGCCTCCGTCGCACCGGTCGCCGAGGATGACGACGACGACGACGACTACAACGACGCGGGTCGTCCCGCGTTCCCGGGGCCCTGTCCGCTGTTAGCTGTATCCGATTACACCTGAGGTTTTGTTCGTTCGTTCCATTTCATCTCTCCCGGCATGCTGTGCACTCTCATCCCAAAACACGCGCGGCTTCGTGTGTTATCTCGCGCGTGCTTCATCCGACCCGGAATCCGAATGGATGCTGCTGTGCTCTCCGTGCCACACGGGAGAGCATCGCTCTCTTTCGCTTCGTTCTCTTTTAGTAGCGAGACGAGAGCATAGCAACATAAATGTGGTACCGTGCCGTCACAGCGCAGAAAGAAACGTCCGATTTAGTGGGAATGAGGCGACGAACTGAGAGAGCGAAACGATTCGAAGAGCATCGCGTTATGCTGCTGTCAACAAAGCAGCGGGCGGGCCAGCAACCACACGGACAGCGCTGCAAAAGGATTCACGCTTTGAGGCAACGTTTGGTAGTTGGTCGTACGGAACATATTGGTTGCATATTTTTTACAGAACATTTCTACTCTATTTTAATGCTTTAACATCTTTCAGAAGACGAGCTGTTCTTCCTTAAAGAATATAGTGTTTACCACTTTTTCATTATTTTATCTCTTCATTGTCTTCTTTCCACCAGAATCCACCTGTTGCTAGACCGCATCAAACACAACGGCCACTCGTTCAACATCCAACCAACTCTGCTGTCTAGAGACGACCAACAAAGCGTATGCAATGAGCGCTGCCGGTATCTACGTCACTCGATCTGTCCCATTTCATGTCAACGCCGGTACGGCAGCATAACAGTGAGGAGTGAAACGAAACCCGGGCCATAGGCAAACGCTCCGGCAGCAGCATAACAACCTTACCCTCAACCGCCCCCAGACCACGGCAAGTAAAACAAAAGATTAAACCCGATCCTGCCCGATGATTCGGTGTAGCCTGTAGCCACCTTTAATCCGGGTGGATCGTTCACCGTGCCGTGGCTATTTCGTAAGCCAAGAAAGCTAACCTTCGATACAGTTGGGAGAGATGGGCAGGCCAAAAAAAAAGGGCTCTAGCGTGTCTCTCCTCGCTGCTTGTACGTTCGCGCTACTAGAAAAATGAAATCGAAACAACAAACGAAAACAATCTTCAAGCGTGCCACCCAAGCCACCCTCCAACCACCCTCCAGCAGCGCAACTGTGTGTCCACTTTTGTTGTCCCATCTGTGCGGTTCTTTTTTGGACGTCTTTCTTTCACCCTCGTCCTCTAGTGCCTTTTTTGTTTTTTTGTTTTGTGCTTGCTCATCCAATTCTGATGAGATTAGATTTTTTTAACCCCTCCACGTACCCTGTTCTTCCGTGCCGAGGCTGTCGGCTGGCTCAACTTCGAGTCGATCGACGAACATTTTTCTCCCTGGCCGTCCGAAGCTTAGCAAAAGCATTCGTTGGTGTGTATGTGTGTGTGTGGATATCTTTTCACCACTCACCGAGCGCACAGGTGCGCTCAGCAACGAAAAGCAGACCTTCAGGGTTTCAACCTGAAGAACCAAAAAGAACCAAGCAACGAACCCTCCGACGAATCTAGTTGCCGGCGATCGATCGCGGATCTAACGATCATCTCCCGTGCTTGACAAACCACACCACTGAAACAATCTCGGCCGGGCTTGCACTGGGGGGGGGTAGCGGGGCACCAAAGAACTGCGCGGTAGGCTGTAGCGCGCCAAATTACACGCTCGTGATGGTGGTGAATTTATTTAGATTAGCTTCCATTTTCGGCCATACGCATACATATTGGATGCGCATTACAACACACACACACACAAGCACACGAATAAGGGCTAAAGGAAGGCAACAGACAAACGAAAGCAACACGTGCCCCGTGTTGTTTCTGTGCTCCTCGCGTGCGTTTGTTTAGAAGAAGGGTCTTAATTCCTGCCTGATTAAGATAGAACCGCCGCTTCACCGCGGACTGTGAAAGAGGGGAGGGAGTAAAGGGGGGTTTCAAGTGACGAATGTTGATTTGTTGTACACCCCTTTTCCCCCTTAGTTGGGTGGATGGGTGAAGAAAAAATCGTTTTTCTCCTCCCATCACAATGGCGTACAGCTTCTCGTTAAGGTTCTGCTGTACCGCTGTAGCTTATCGCGAAGAAGCAAAAACACAGAACCAAAAAAAAATAGGAGGCAATATTTCAGTACTATTTTCTCTATTTTCACCCCTGCTTCTGTTCCTTCCCTTCCCAGAGTAATTTATCCTGAACCGTTTTGTTGCCTACGGTTTCACCGCGCTGTTCGTCACTTGTGCTCAAGACAAGTCTTTCGACCGATCGAAGCAACAACAACACGCTCGCTGTAATTTACACATCGCCGCATTCGTGTGCAACTTGACCGTTTGATCGATCGAATACGGTTGCCTTGAATGGGTGGAGAGGGGTGGGAGGTAGCACACAACATTGCATTGCTGACATTGCTCTGCCTTGTTCAAATAAACTCCATAAATTATATCAATCGCGGCACAGAATCGTCGCACGTCGCTGATGGATGGACGTGAAATGATGTATCTCCTGGCACCGATACCTATTGCCAGCGCTGCTGCTGCTGCACATGTTTGTGAAGGTGGTTCAAAACCGTCCGAGCAAAAAGGAAGCACAAAAACAACCAATCTCAATCGAGAAAAGGGCGAATAAAAACACACACACACACCCATTGCATCTCTCCCAGGTGGTGGTGATGCTGTAGCGCAAAGGCAAGTGTCAAGATTCCGAACGGGCGATAAACTAAATCATGTTTGCCTGCCATATCATCCCCAACCGCAACCGGAACGCTTCCCCTTGCTGGTTCCCGCAACTGCCTCGGCACCATTGTCGTTTGACACATGTTTTCCGCCTTTCAATGCTACCGCGGTTGATCCGGCTGCTTGGCGGGACAGTGTGTGTGTTGGGGGTTTCGGGGGGGAGGGGGTGGGGTACGATCGCGTAGGAAATGCGTTGGCGAATGGCTCCGCTTACCCATTTCTGGCAATGCGCGCGCGCGCTCGCGTCCTGCTTTGCCGCAGCATCAAGACGGGGTGTTAGTGTGCGTGCGTGCGTGCGTGCGCAATTTCTCGTTTGGGTGGTACGAGCGTGCGCGCGCGCCGTCGTCAATTAATTTATTCGTTTGCTTAATTTAAACGTAATTAATTGTAGCATAAGCCTGCTGGTGCAAAAGCGATGATTCCGTTTGAATCGAGCGAGAACCGCAAACCGAACCATCGTTTGTGGTGGAAGAGGTGAGCTTTTTTCTTCCTCTCTCTACGCTTCGCTTCGATCGTCCGCAGGTTCCAAGCGGGTAAGGTGGTACGGCAAATGTACGACAGGCAGAGGGAGGAGAAACATACACGCATTACATCACACGCACACACACACACACGGAGGGGGGGCAAGGCATTACATTCCGATGCTGGCGCAAACAACCCTATTCGGGTGCGTATGTTCCTTGGGATGGAAGAGATCGGTATCGGAGGTATGGTGTCACTGATCTTATCGGATCGCTTGTAGTGATTTACACCTGGGAACAACTATTTGCTTCTTCGACGTGCTGCACGTCCCATTGCACAGGTTTCTAATGTGTGCAATAACGTGTGCCACTGAAAGAGATGTTATGGCATGTTTTAAAGTGATTTATGTGTTGTAGAGCTGGTTATATTAGCTCTTTTAATTTTAATATTATTCAAGATTGCTATTGGAATTGGAATGGATTGAATTGGAATTGATGTCTCATTAAAATTGTTCCAAAAAAAACCCTCAATTTCAATTTCAATTCCTGCTTTCCTTTTCAAATCTGAGAACAAGTTTGACTTTCACATTCAGCATTTAATCATCAAACACACTCCCAGACATTCCTTCAAGTTCCCAAAAATAACCCGCCAACCCACAACCTTTTGGCTGTTCGTTCTCAACGCTTTCCACTGTCACTTTCAGACAACTTTTCACAGACCATCTGTCAAAAAAAAAACGCCCCTACGAAGCCTTTGACATTGCGCTCCACATCCGACATTGACGTTTCATCCGTTGACTTTAATCCGCTGCAAAAGTCCGTTTTCTTTTTCAAATCGTCTGTTTTTGTTTTGCTCCCTTCGTTTGAGAACCGCTTCGATTGCGTCATAAACAAATCGTTGCCCGCGTTTTCCTTTCCACCGCTACGAACGAATTCCCCATGCAACTTTTTTTTTTATGGCGCGTTCCTTCCTTCCCGCATCGCAAACTGTAAGCGATTGCCGGAGTGAGCTAATCTCAAAGCTTGTCGCCTTTTGGATCATTGAAGCAACAACAGCAACAACAAAAAAAGAACATATCTGAACATATCCCCGTCCAGCTATCGCACCTCACATTTGTTCTTAATTTGCTTCCCTTCTCCTACCCCTTGGGCTCTTGGGTGGAGAGATTCGATCGATCGCTTACGGATCGCTCCGATCCGATTGATGATCGCCCGTGACAGGGCAAATTCTTGTCCCCTCCTCTCCCATTCCTGCGCATAGTCACAGTAATCGAAAAAAAAGTAAAAACCCGCCCGCTGGTCTAGGAATGTGACGGAAAGAACGATAAAAAACTGGTAAAAAAAACATATTACCTTTCAAAAAAAAACCCCCTAACCCGTAGCTCCTCCGATACACGACACGCTACAGGGTTTTAAGGGTTGATACCATCGGCTAAACGCTTCCAGTATTGGGCACGGTTGGGAAACGGATTAGCACAATAATCATAATAATTTAATCAACCATTAAGATGCGTCTGATTGCCATCGATACCGGCTGCTGAGCAGCCGGGGAGGAAATGTTCACACATCAATCTGCCGTGTGCCTTGGCGAGCATAATATCCCGCCCGCGAGCGATTATGATATCCGGTACGATGACTTGTCGCTTTGTTTTCACTCTCCGTTGCTACAGAATTCTGTTTCAAAGCGTGCGCTTTGCTACTGTGGACGCGTAACGTTCGTTGCCCGTTCGGATTTTTTTTATGGATTTATTGCATTTACAACGATAAATCAGCAGTAGCAGCTGCTACTGGCAACGCAGCACGGTGGAGTTTTGCTCAAGCTTTTGATTGAATATTTTCGCATATAACTTGTTCTGCCTCATCGTTCAGCTTGGCCAGCTTGGAGGAGTAATTAAATCAGAAAAATTAAACTTCTTTATATGATTTTGGTTTTTTTTTGCAACGAGAAAAAGGAAAGGAATTGTTTACCACATCTCCTCGTTCGCTAACGAGTCCAATTCTCGGTGCAGAATGCGTGAGTCATGCAGTCCGTGATAGCACCGTCCGTGTGGTTGCCCTTTGTGCAGCAAAATGTTCGGGGCATGAAGTTGGGTGATTAAAACTCCCAAACCAAAGTATGAAATTCCATAATTCTCCCCCCTTAAAAAAAGCAAAAAAAAATAACGCCTCAATTCCCGCCCCATTCCCACGGATCAGTGTGCATATATCCCACTCGTTACACTAATTTGCCGCTGTGTTTTAGCGAACGCCAAAAGGCAACGGTACGGTACCGGGACCCGCCGACACAGCCGAGGCCAAAACACGTTTCGTTTCTCATGAGTTTTCATAATTCCCCCAAGGGGCGTAATAGCTGGCGGCGGCGGCGGCGGCGTTTCTTCATACAAGCGCTGCTTCAAGAAGCATCAAGCATGGTTTTACTCACACGCAAAAAAGGATTCGTTTTGTGTTACTGCCATCGGTTACAAATTCCAATCGTCCGTTATACATGGCTGTGTGGAGAGAGGGTACGGGCTGGTCTGGTGGTACAGTCGTCAACTCGTAAGACTTTAACAACATGTCCGTCATGGGTTCAAGCCCCGAATGGACCGAGCCTCCATACGTGTATGACTGCCTATTATCCTGCTTATGGGTTATCCAAGAGTCACTGAAAGCCAAGCCAAGTAGCGCCACAGGCAGGTCTTGACTGACAATGGTGTTGTGCCAAAGAAGAAGAAGAAGAAAAAGAAGAAGAAGAAGAAGAAGAAGAAGAAGAAGAAGAAGATATGGTATCGTAACAAGTAAAACATAGAACCAAGCACATCAGAGTACTCAAAAAATGCAGCAGCAAATAGAAGGTAACCATCTTGAGCAAAGGATGGCGTTGTCAGAAGATGTTGGACGCACATCTTCTGCTTATAACACATCAATTTGTTAAATCACAATTTTGTCACATAATATTCCAAACACATTGTATAGGCTTTTCTATTGATGGTTTCACACATTGTCGCCTTTAGCAACATGGAGGTACGCATTATTAAACGTATTATCTACTTTATTACATAGCTTCAACTAAATGTTGTAATAGCCTAAAAAAGTGTGCAATTTTGTAGAATGTTTCCCCGAGTTACGCGACACTCGAGTTACGGGAATTTTTAGCTTTAACACTTCATACGTCAAATTGATACAATTTCCTCCAACAAATGCCAAATTCAAAATAAATTGCAGTTTTGCTAAATGTTTGAAATCGTTTAACACACATAATTAACCCAATTATCTGCAGGAACTGTATGAAATAAGCAAAAATTAATACTAAATTACGTAATTTTATCATCAAAAAAAAAAAACATTGTAATATTCATATTTTGGCTAAAAACCGTAATATTTGACTTATGCGAAAATCAGAGTTACGCGAATGTCCCCGGAACGCATTATTCGCGTAACTCTGGTGAAAAATTGTAACCTCAAATCATAGAATACATTATAAACAAAAATTTCGTCTGGAATTAGTAATTTATGATTTCAAATGATATGTTTGTCTGATTGGTTTTATCTTTTTTATGCAATCCAATAGGAGTATCCAATCCAATCAGCTGTAGTGCCGAATGATGTGAAAATCCCTATCGTATGTGTTGCAATGATAAGAAACATTCTTTCCATTCCATTCTTTCTTGTACGTGGACGCTATCGTGCAACAGAAAGATGCCCTTTCCTTCTCTTGCTCCTTTCTTTTCTTCGCTCACCAAATCAACCCAAACTAACCGAGCTTTATGGTTTCCAGCGTGCATGTTTGCCAACAACGGAGGCAGGCGCATCGCTCCCATCCCATCGAAGGGCACAAGGCAGCACCCAGCACTGTACAGCTCCGGCTGCCGCCCGGTGCCGCTGCGTGCACAGTGCATCACCGCAATGTCCACACGGCATCTCACGGGGGCAGCGGCGCGCGATAGCGCAAGATTACGAACGCGGAAAAGCGGACCATCTCCGCGCTCGGGCAGGAGGAAAATATTATACACTCTATCGAATTTAATAGCCCGATCGTGATATGCGTGACTTTGGCCGTGGCAGCCGGTCATCATCATCATCCAGGCAGCCGCAGCAAGGGTGGCAAGCGCAGGGCAAGTTCATCCTTTCGTCAGCGGACACTGGCATCGCGGACGAGGCAGAACAGGGGGACGCGCTCCAGAACGTGCAGCTCAAACGTCAACGATCTGCCACAATGGAGCGCACACCGGATGGCGCACTGCACTGGCAACAACAAAAACAACAACAACAACAGCAACTCCAGCTTCCCAGGAGAGAAGGTCCGGCTGCAGACAAATCGGGAAGTTGGCGGCGCACAACGCACCCTTTCACCCCCTAGAACACGGTTGGGAAGGAAAAATTAGGGCCCATCCTGAGACAAGCAATTCCCGCCGCCCGGAAGATAACACGAATTGACCGCACGACCTTCTGTGTTTTTGCCCCCCCCCCCCCCCGCACTCTCTCTCTCTCTCTTTCTCCTTCCAACCACTCCTTCCACACCTTCTTGAGACGCGGGTAATGATGATCTGAATCCGCATCACACACATATCTCCGAATGGCACTTACGAATGGTGTGCCGCTCCTTCCCACCCTCCGCGTGCAAATGATACTGCCGCAACGGAAAGGGGGCAATCAGTCGCAAGTCGCCCCAGCGATCACCCGCATAACATCGTGCACGGGAGGCTTCCCCCCACTGCCTCCTCCCACCCCTTTTTTACCGTAAAAGGGGTGATCGGAAGGGATTCCCTTTTTCTACCGACAATGTAAGTAGCACGGCCATGGACAAGGGATGGGGCACAGCAACATGCAAAAAAAAAAGGTCGTGTAGTCGCCAGCCAGAGTGCAGCGCGCAAACACGTCCATCGCCCCGACACAAACACACACACACACACACACGTCAGTGTGTCTATCCCGTGTTTGTTCGTTCGCGCATCGTTCGTGACGGCGGCCCCAAAACGGAACGGCCGATGCGAACAGCAAACGGTGGTACCGCTCGTTTTGCAACCGTTTTGCATAATTTCCTTGCCTGTCCCAAAAATGGAACCCGATCGGGCAGGGCAGGGCAGGGCAGAGAGGAACCAAGAGCGACGTAAACGGTTCGGGTGATGTGCGACGGAAGAAAAACCGTTGAGGACAGGGAGGATGATAATGATTCTACTAGGGGACGCTGATCCACACAAGCACACACACACACTGCGGGACAAACCCCGGTGGCGGTGGCAATGGATTTCAACGCCCCACAAGCGACTAACCCCGCTTTTTTGTTGGCCAAATGGGGAGCGTAACAGTAGCGGTAGAACGAAGCAAATAACACACAAACACACACACGCGGACAGACATAACGACCAAGATCCGCAAAAAAAACACTGATTCCGGCTCACACGTATAATCAACTCATGTTTGTTGTCTGATTCGTTTTTTGTTTTTTTTTTTGTTCGTCTCTTTTAAGATTTTGGAGGAAATGTAGTAATACTGGTAGCCAGGTTCGCCATCCGTCCGCAAACGTGTTATCAATTTCCCGCACTTAATAATGCGCTGCCGGGAAGATTGATCGCTCGAAAACATGCGCAAATCCTGAGGTAAGCTAAATTCTTCGCAGAAGAATCATTTTTAGTCAGTTTTTAAAGTGCGATGCTTTTCTTGTTGTTTTGCATCCAACGTAGAACTAGACAATCTCCCACTCTCCATCCATTCGGTCTGTTTCTATGTGTTACCTTGTAAGGGATACAAACCGCCCAGCATCTGCGCTTCTGCATCACTGATTCGATTACAGTTCACTCTCCTCCCGGGGATAAACGTTGTTGGCAGGCAAATTACAGCCACGATCACGCGCTGGATTAAACTAAAAAGCGTATCGCGAACCTTTTAAACATTGTAGCAAAGTGCTCTGTACTTTGAGCTAGCTGCACGAGAAGCGCTCCAAAGCTCCAAACTTTTACACATTTGACATTAACCGCGTTTGCGCTTGCTACACCAGAACGCCAGACAGCAAAGCGTTTTATTTAGGTTATTTACACGAACAAAATGAACGACGTTTTGTTTTATGTATGCCATTTTATGCATGGGAGTTTGAATGAATAAATATGATCTATAAATTACTCAACACCGCGCTACCCTTCGCGCCCAGCAGCGAATCTTCCTTTCCCCCTCCCCCTCGATCATGCATGGATCGTGGGTTTAGTTTTGGTTCGTTTCATTTTTTAAAGTGTCACCTACAAAAATCACAACAAAAAACATCATCGAAATGTGTTCAGTTTCTCACCAACTGAAGAAGAGCAGGGCTCCCCCCCCCCCCCCCCTCGTACTGGACGCTCCCAGGGGGGGGGCACATTCAGGAGGGAAGTCCATTTTATGAATGGTAATAAAAAAATCACCCATAAATTGATACTGTCCCGCTGACGGGGCCGACGACGAATGCGCCAGCATCAAATGCCGCCGGAGCACCACCAAAACGCTCAACCGGGTGGACCCAAAAAGTACAATAATCTCCACACCCTCGCACACACACACAACAGAATAAGCAACAGCAACAACAACAACAACAACAACAACAACAACAACAACAACAACAACAACAACAACGTAAAAGGCGTATTCTCCAACCCGGTATTAAGCATCAATCTGTTGGCCTTTTTTTCACGATCGCATCGCGCTTTGGTCGATCGCTTTTTTGATCACTTTTTAATTGCCCCATAAAAGCAATCGAATCGTCCTGGCCTCTGTGCCTGTGTGTATGTGTGTTTGAGAGAGATTGTTTTGCAACGGGTGAAATTTCCGTGCTTCTTCTGGACGATATCGAATGATGATAATCTTTCCATCTTCTCCCTTGCAGTAAACGCAGCAAAGCTTCTTTTTGCGCGTCAAAGAAACAACAGCCGCGACAGTTTTAAACTCCGCTCGTTGGCGATTAAATTGCTGCCCAAAAGACTTGTCTTTTTATTACCCTTATCACACTGCAGCCACCATACCACCGGGCACAGCGATTCCGGGTGAACGATGCGTGACTGCACATCAATATCTTCGGGTCCGGTTTTGGGAAGCGGCGGAAGCAGCCGGGCAATAATGTGCGTAAATGAATAATAAAAATAAATTTAACTTTAATTCAGAAGTGCACATTTACTTGCCAAGTGTCCCTTTAGCATTGTGGGTGTCCACCCAACAACCCCCCAGCTGGCTCTTTATATCTGAGCATTGTGGTTACTACGATCGTTACGAGTGGTGAAGAAACACGAGTTCCCATCTCCTCTTGCTTGGGATTATGGTTTTATTTTAATCTTATTACCCTCCCAGCAACAATATAAACACCAACCGAATGCATACATATTTAATACCCACTAGAACCCTCCTCAATGAGACGGAGGGCAGCCCCATCAAGCTACCAGGTGTGGTGGCGTAAGCACCCAGATTGGATCCCGGGGAGAGGATGCATTTTATTGTACAGTCCTTTCGCTGCAGCCCGGTTCGGTTTTCACAGCTGCATTCTTTTTGTTTCATCCGCTCTCTTTCCCTCCCTCCCTCGTCTCCTCCAACTGCTGCTCGAAAGTGCCATAAAATTCGGTATGCGTTCTCCCGCCCGCCCGGAAAGGGGGTGGTGTATGGATCACCAGCACGTCAAGGAAATGCACCCGTCAAACTTCGTTGTGGCCATTCCGTATTTTTCGTTTTTTTTCTGGTTGCTCCTGCAACACAATTTTTGCACGTAAATTACCGGATCATTACACTCTTCCATCCCCCCGGGTTTGTGCTACAAACTCAAGGGTTGGAAAAAAACGACAAAACCAGTCCACCAATCGATCTTGCCCGCCGCTGCATTCGAGCCGATATCGCGAGCGCGCGCGCGCTCGGAGATGGTGATTTGCGATCGTACGCGCATTAGGTTGGAATTTAAAACGACTTCTTCTGACCTTCGATCCTGGCGTCGGCGGCGGGGTTGCCCGATCCTTTAATCGTTTCCGTTTCTTTTTTGTAGCCCCCAAAAAAAAAAAAAAACAAAAAAAAACTAAAGGAAGAAAGAAGGGAAAGGCCTTCGCCTTGCTGCCATTCTTTCTGTACCGAATCGATCAATCGTGCTTTATGTCTCGTGTTTTAATCCCACCACCCTTCACCAAATTGCGCTTTCGTCACATGGTTGACGTTTCAGTGTGTGTGAGTGTGTGTGTTTTTTAAGCTGCCTTCAAAAAAGATGCATCGAACTACGCACCAAAAGACCCAATTGCAAATTGACCCATCGCGCAAATTGATCTGATCGATCGTGAATAGCTCTGCCGGTGCCTCGCTTTCCGCTCTTGCTCACAATTTTCCCATTTTATGCCCGTGTGTGCCGCTCCCGATTGCTGTGCTGATTCGTTTCCTTATCCTTATCCTTTAAGGCTTTAAGGGCAAAGGGATCGGCCAACCTTCTCTCTTTCTCTCTCTCTCACTCACCCTCTCTCTCGCCCGCCGTGTCAAACCGTGTTGATGGGGTAAAGGGTGAAAATTAAAATGAAGCGAAATAAAATTAAACGACCGTACTTGCAATTACCGCCCCCCATCCTTTCCTTCCTTCCCATTGGCTCCCCGCAAACCCGTGACAGCACCAGTGTGCTCTGACCCATCATCAAGCGCGCCACTCCGGCATTTTGTTACTCGCACTTCCTCTTACACCCCTGCTTACATCCAGTGCTGTACCGAGGTGGAATTAAAGCGACTAAAAACAAAACACCAACCGACAACAACATCTCCCGAAAAGAGATTATTTATGGCTTTCACGGTCGTCGAAGTCCACGAAGTCGCAGCAGAAGGAGTCGCTTGCAGACCCGTCTGGTTTTGCCGCGGAACAAATGGGAAGGCAGCAGCAGACCGAGCAAGCAAAACAAAAACGGTCCAGTTCGGTTCCGTCCGGAGAATGTTTCGATTCGCCTTTCTGTTCTGCCCACCCCAATTTCCAAAACGATAATGCGCTTCGATCAAATCTTATCCTCCCCTTGCTTGCCCCCCCCCCCCTCCCCTATCCTTCACCTTTGAAATCCTGTGCAAGAATCCTGTTTTTTTTTTGGGAGAAAGAATCCACCAAACAAAAAAGCATCGAGCGGAACGGAACCGAGCCCGGTTGAGCTGCAAATTTGCCGGCAATCACCAGCTCCGGCCGGAGAAGGTCCGCCGAAATTTCCGCCAAACACCCGCAGCAGCAACTTCATACAGCACACGCGGATCCAGTTGTGTTTTGTTTTACGTCTGGTTGGTGTTATTTAATCGGCAAAAAAAACAAAACGCTATCCAAACTGTCCAAACGTCTTTTGCAGCTTTTTGTCCAGAATTTCATTGCCAGAATGATCAAATTTTGAGGGTTTTTTTCTGTTAAATTTTTGCTTAATACTATACTATCGTCAAAAAGACAAAAGACGCCGGTCAAGATGGACAGTTTCCTTCTGCTCTCCCCATCACCAGCGCTCGGGGTTTTTGTTTGCGCTTTTTTCGCTTTTCGGCAACGGCTTTTTGTACAATTCGCTCCGTACCACTTTTGCGCACCATCATGTAATTATGATTACCCTCCCGCGTATGTAGAATTGCATATGCACCAGGCGTTTGGTGCATCCCGGCGGATACATTAATAAGCTTTGCAAACGAAAAACAATACAACAACAAAGAGTACAAATACACCGTGACCCGATGGCAGACACGATGGGCCACATTCTAGCCACCAGGCTGGGCTGTCCGGCTTCGATGATGCATTGCTAAAATTAAATGCACACACAGACTGTTACTGCCGCCGCCACCAAAAATCGTTTTTCGTGTGTGGAGTTTTCTTGCTGCTGTTGGTACAACACTCCCCGTTCTTAACTTTCTCAGTTTTTTTTTTTTTGGTTTCGTTTCTGTTCAACTGCACATGCATTCCACATACTCTCCATATCGTTTTTGTGGGGCGGCCCACAACAACGACGACGACGATGATGATGATGGTGATGGGCAAAATGGTGAATTATGATTATATGTTGCCCGTGTGCCTTACATGTTCCGGAATGGCACAGACTCATATAGACCGGGGAGGTTGGCAAACCATAAAGCACCCCGCGGAACATCCGAAATTGTTATGGGCCAGTATTCTTCGCTGCACTTCTTGTATCCTCCTCCCTGCTTTATGCAGCATCTGCCGTTGGCCTCGGTGCACCGTTCGATGGGCTCAATCTTAAGGAAGTGTGGAATTAGCTCAATGCTCTCGTCCCATATTATGAAGGATTTCGTACAGTGCCTTTTTACAATAATCTTAAGTTGCAAACAGTATTTGGATTTGAGCATTTTTAGAAGAAACATTACAGCTAAGCTATCAACAAACAGGTACGAAAAATTGATACAGCCATTAGTTTTTGGTCCTTCGAACCGGATTTTTATATGGAAATCGTAAACTAGGAGCGTTTGGAATGTCATACCAGTATGATTACTTTCATATTACCATCGCATTTAAATATGAGCACCAATCTATCAAATACATATAGAAATTAGATTGCAAATGCTACGAAAATGATACAACCGTTAGTTTTTGGTCCTTCGAACCAGATTTTTATATGGAAATCGTAAACTATGAGCATTTGAAATGTCATGCCAGTATGATTACTTTCATATTTCCATCGCATTTTAATATGAACACAAATCTATTTCTTATGTACTATTTCTGCTTCTTCTTCCTCTACTTGGCTTAAATGCCTAAGTGGACATCAAGAAATGGTTTTCTACCACCACATTGAAACGCATTGTTTAGCTGAGCTGAAATTATTTAATTATTTGAGATTAATAAGGCTTCAAAATTGGCTTTAAACACTATGAATTCAGGTGATCGAATTCAGAAAAAAAGCTAATCTGTAACTGCTAAACTAAAGCCAAACAAACATCACTTGCATAGAGTCATCAAAATCGATCAGAAAAAAAGATTGAATTGATTAAAACATCTCTCTTCAACATGTAATATATGCTACATACGAACTTTATAAAAATAAAACCGAAATAGAAGGAAGTATATCGGCTATCGACTTTATGCTTCCATGCTTTCAAACTCAATTTAATTAACTCCTTCCTGTTGCATCCAATCTCGAAGCCCGCCCAGCAATGGAATGCCTTCCCTACCTCGCCCAAACCCCAAGACTTAAAATTAAACATTTCAATCGGATTGGATTAACACGAATGAAAAGCCTCTTTCGCCTTCCAAACGCTCATAACGAGCATCAAAGCACGGCTTTGCGATGTGTGCGCCACAGCCGCCTGGCAGAGTAGTCTGGTTGCACCGTATGGTTTAATTTAAACTCCCTATAATCTTCAATTCACTCAACCACCCGTAGCAAGAAGCCGACATAATGCTGGCCGCCGCAGAGTTGCCTCGCTGTTGCCTCCGTTGCCTGTCCCACCTGTGCTCGGGTGATCGGTGCAATGAGATCTTCATCCAACGTTCCAACGTTTCCCTCCTACAAATCGGAAGGAGCGGAAAGCAGCAGCAGCAGCAGCAAGAAAACCCTTGCACTGGTAAACAGGCGAGAACAAACAAATGCCGTGCAGCGGAAAAGCAGATCTCGCATGCACCTGATGATCGCACGGCTGCACGGGGCAGCAAATGCAGCATCGTGTCCAGGGTGCTGCACCCTGCACGCACGCAAACGATCGACCTGTTGTGCGGTGCCGGTTTAATTTCTATTCTTTCCCTTCCCAGGGTGCTGTGCTGCCTGGCATAGTCCTACTCCTATCTGGCGTAATTTCACTCGTACTGTGAACGCAATTATTCCTCCTTCCCCAGTGGTTCGCTCGGGGTGCGTTCGCTTATGGTGGTTTCGGCCCACATGGTCGCATTGGCATCGGTCAGTCGACCACTACACGACGCGCACCGGCAGTAACCGATGGTAAGGAATAATTGCGGTAGCAATTACGAGATTATGATGATGTTGTTAGCTAAATGTCAAATTTTTAACCCCACGCCGCACGACCACGACGGGCTGAGGGGAAGGAGGCTGCTGCTATCGCTGCTAATGAAAATATTTCACTCAACGTTTAAGATAGTTCTGATTGCGCAAGGGGTCGGAGCAGTGTCTGGGTTGGATGGTGATGGTAAACAATTTCAAAACAGCCCAGTTCACCCTGACATTGGACCTTGGCTGCTGTTTTAATTTGGGGTTTTGTTGCATTCCTAGCAAATAGGAAGATAATAATGAAAATAGGGGAGGAAATTTCCAACTAGAGTTGTTAAAGTATGTCCTCCTAAGGTTGTGGTTTTATGTTCCTAAAGTGGTTGTAGTCAATAAAATCTGTAAATTCCAAGATTGAGAGACATTGAAATGCAACATATTTCTGAAGTTTGTATGACATGAACACCAAAGATGTATCATTTCATGAGGATCTTCTGTTTGATGTGATCATCAGAATTTACATAATGATTATCATAATCTATGATTTTGACAAATTGAGTTATCCTGTAGATAGAGTTGATGTGATTGAAACCTTGAAATAATTGAGTCAATTCCAGTACCTTTCTTACCTACTTACTTATCCAGCGCTACAATCGCTTTGTGGTCGTCGCCAGCTGCATATGTATTTGAAAGAGACTAATTGTCAATATCTCAGTCTTAGGAATTCATTTCAATGGCCGCATTTTGCCGCTCGATCCTATTCAACACAGCCACAAAACTCGGCCCAAACTCGTTTTTTATGAAAAATCATCACTTTGGCCGCTAAAGCCACAAGCAATATAGTGAGATAATTTCTTCAGAAATTATTTCAAATTCTTCAAAATCGCCAACGACTACTTCCCATACTTTGTAGATTCCTTCCTTCCAAAACTAGGTTAACTAGCGGCACGGGATAAAGCGGCATTCCTGCACTCCACCAACCCTCCTTGCCAGGGGCCTCAAACCGTGGTAGGGGTGTAAGATAAATTTGTCCACCTTAGTGCCCTCGATGTAACAAACGATTCCGACACGCAACCGCAAAAGGCCCGCGCACCGGCCCCGCCGATGACGAGTAGGAAACAATTAATCTTGTTCTAGTTGCACTCGGAAGCAAATGCCCAGCGATGGGGGAGATGGTCCAGGGTCCAGGTACCAGCAAACATTTACCTCCCCAATGCAGATGCATTTCAACCCGAGCACACCAAACGGAGGACGCTTATTAGCACCGAACCGGTACGAGAGAACGATGATCGACAACTCGCTCTCTCTCTCTCCCTCTCTCTAGACGCTGCGCTAGCCCTCCGATTTCCTTTCCAAGGCAAAGCGGCAGAACATATTCGCTCCGGTACTGCTGGTGAGGCGGGAAAATTATGGTAATGAAATTGGAAGCCTACCAACAACACACTGTTGTGCGCTCCAACGAGCTGCAGACCGTTTGCACCACCGAGCCACGGCACTCCCACGATTTATGCCATCCAGTGGTGCCTTAGAACCTACGATACGGTAGAATTGTGCCGGCTGCATTGCTCACTGCAACTGGACCATCGTAAATCCAGCTCCAGAGGGCAACCCACCACCCAAAAGGAAAGGTGGTTCTTCCCGTACCGGGAGAGGAATTCAGCACCATCACCACTGGCACCAGCGTTTCGCATAAAAATTTATGCTCCCTCCGGTGATCGGCACGAACATTCCTGCGAGCAGACCGAGCCCCAGCGTTATGATCGCGAGTGTACGATTATGTTATAATTTCACCGCAAAGCCCGTGCCTGTTTTCCATCCTCTCGATGTTTCATCCTCTTATTTAGGAGAGTTAAATGCACGAACGAATAAGCGATAGAACAGTTGGATCGGTGCCAGAATCCGCACTCGCACCGGCGGAACGCGAGGAATCCACAGCCCGCAAAAGCTCACGAGCTCACGCGGCCCCTCATCGTTAGGGCATCATCATCTTCGGCTGGGCTGCTTGCGAGTGTCTAATACACAGTGTGAAGACAAATCATCACCATCATCATCATCATCATCATCATGATCATGATCGTTAATGTTCTCTCGTTCTGGGCAAAGCAAAGCGAAGAAAAACAGGCACAAGGTGCAAGAGATTTATGCTCGAAATAGCAACGCGTCTAACCAATCCCGCCACGCGGGCTTTCCCAGAACAGACATCCTTAACCGCGCCGATGCCGATCCTGCTGCAAAACCACGTGCAGGCCCGGGCTCTTAGCTTCATTCCGACAAAAATCAATCACGATTTCATCGTTAAGAAACGCTGCCCCGGCTGCCATTCCTGTTTCCCGATGATGGTTCTATGCCCGGCCCTGCTCGGCGGTGCAATCGGACGCAGCAAATGCCCGTTGAAAGGCCCATCTGCTGCCCAGGCTCTTTGCTGCATCTGATGAACGACTGCACCGAAGGGCACACACGCTCGCACGGTACGATGGCGGGCACCAGATGACTGATGTTATGATAGGTCTCTCGAAAACTTTGACGATCGGTTTGTAAGAAAGAGGGGGGGGGGGGGCGGTTAATAAGGGAAGAATCTTTTTTTCCACCCTTCTAGCTTTCTTTCGAGCGCGCTCTCTGTAGCTCTTTGTAACTTCACTAGTTCTAAAGAGGTTCGGAAGGGCTAGATAGTGCACATAGCCACCGCACGATCATCTACAAAATCGCTGATAAATGGCCCCCGGTTGGTCGGAAAACGAGCCCGCGCAGAAGATAATAAAGGGAGCCCATCGACAAAATAGCGTCGAAATGACGTCAACCCTTTTCTTTTTTCCCTGGTGCCCCGTAGCATAAATCAAATGGGTTTTTGGGAGGGGAGGGGAGAAAAAAGTGAAGATCATACGTAGCATTGACGTGATCGGTCTGGATCGAGTTAAGGCAATAAGTTTTGCTTACGGAATAAAACATTCTTTCAATGTATTATCAGGTTTCGTACTGCAATTTTGTAGCAGAATTAAATTAGTAGTAGTAGTAGTAGTAGTAGTAGTTTCAAGTTACCTTTAAGTCATCTATTGTTTCGACTAGGGCATCTCAATTGCCTAAATTTTGTGTCAATTAATGTCCCTAATACATGAATTTCTGATTGTAGTTCAATGATACTATTTTAAATCTTTCACTTAGTTCCAATGTTACAATGTGTAAATTTAAGTCATCTAAACAATACTTAACTTAATAGTTATTAAAATATTAAGATTGTGAATTAGTGTTGGATAAATTTGATTCTGATTCATTCGGATTCTCGAAGGATTCATGAATCTCTAAAGATGCATATATTGCGAAAGATTCACGAATCTCTAGGGATTCAGGAATCTCAAGAGATTCCTAAATCTCCCAAGATTCATAGATCTTGAGCTGCTTATTATTCTCCTTCTTGGCGTAACAACCTACATGGCCTAAACAGGATTGCTACGGGAAGACGGTTCCAGCAAGGCTTTAGCCCACAACGGGCATGTTGTTAAGTCGTGAGAGTTAACAACTTTACCATGGGATTTCGAAATCAATATTTTGAACATCACACATCTTCAAAGATTCATGATGATTCATGAATCTTGCACATAATTCTTCGAGGATTTTCAGATTTTCAGAATTTCGACGAAATCAATTCATGGATCCTTAGAGATTTATGCATCCTTGGAGATTAATTAATTTTTAGAATTTAATCTTTTTGAATCACTCATCGCTGAGGATTCATATGAATGAATCTCCACAAACGATGTATGAAACCCAACACTATTGTGAATGCTCCAACGCAGTCTTTTAAGTCGGAAAACTTTGAAATACACAATGAAAGTAGATAACTTTTTCCTTATTTACTCAGTTATTGGTTGATATGTAACAAAATTAAAGACTTAATCTACAACGACTGTAGGTGAAACTTTACTAAACCAAAGTGTAATGAAAAGCTTCATTACAAGCACACTCACCTGTCCGATGATCCGTGCCGCTGTCGCCCTGTGCTGTGGTGGAAGCAGCCGCCGCAGAAGATTGGCTCACTCCCGTAGGGAAGATGGTGTTTTTACACAATCTCGAAAACATTTTCTAATCGTTCGCTTCCCGAACGCGCGCGGTCTAATATTCTTCCGCAAGCACACGGTCGACACTTTCTTTCACGCCGTTTCACCGCTTCAAACCACCGTCCGTCATCGGTTGTGTTCAAGCACTCTCATATGCAACACGTACTAACCACGTACACAGGATCCACGGGACGGAGCTGGTTGCGGATGGCTGATGGAAGTTTTGGTTTTGCTGCACCGCACCAGTTCACCATTTCTCATCAGCATGCCAACGGCTGCCACTATCGCTACAGGCAAACCGGGCGGCAACCAATCGCAATCAACAACAACAAAACCGGTCACGCACTCATTTTCACGGCGGCACAAGCAATAGAGGGAAATTAATGAAAGCAAGACCGCAGCCACGTTGGGAGGGAAACAACACACACACACGTACACTGGAGTGTACTGAAGAGTAAAACTTTCACGTGGAAGATTGAGCGAGCTGTTTGTCAGGCACGCGCTAAAGCCCCGACGCCGACACTAATTAATCTAATTTCATAAAGCTCGCGCGCGCCAAAGGTTCACCGACAAAACAGACGCACTGTACTGTGTTGGGGGAATGAAGAAGACAAAAAAGATGGCTGTTAATTGTTTCGGGAAAAATTAACCAATTTTTACTAGAACTCTCCGATCGATTCGAACTTGATGCTCAATTTAATGAACGAGTTTCTTTGTCGGGTTAATGAATGTCCAGCATATTCTTAACCCACCCGGCATCTAACTGAGAACGCTTAATTATGCTCAAAACCGAAAGAACTTAAACACTGTCACACACACACACACACACGCGCACTGGTCTCTTTTGGCCCTCCTTAGCGATGATGTCAGCCCCATGGGTGGCATTAAATTAACAAATGACTATCAACCCGGGCCGGGCGGTAGAGGACCATCTTCACGCAAACTCAACCCCACGGTCACAACTGCTAAGGCCCTCGGGCCCTCCAAGGGGCTGACGGTGCACTGATTTTTCCATATACACTATCCCTCCCCTTCCCTTACACACACACACACACACACGCACGCACATACATGCGCTCGAGAGCGCCTAGTTGCGCCGATCGACGACTGCAAAATGCGCAAAACCAGCGTACAGTTCCCTCTAATGCGTTGTTTGTTTGTTTTTTTCTCCCTCTCCCTAGGTAGGAAGGGTGTCTCGCTCTCGCACCCACCGCACTCTCCCGCAGCACCCCGTTTTAGTAGCAGCGGCTTAGTGTTCCTCCCTATGCACGTTCCGTATGTAATTAAAAACAATAACAAGCATACTCACATACGCACGAAATAGCATTTCAAAAAAGGGAGAGAGAGAGAGCGAAACGATCAAGTGTTCAGTGTGTTGGTAGCCATCGCAACAGATACAATCCAACCGAATGGGGACACCTTTTGGGGTGGGGTAAATCCTCACGGATGTATAAAAAATTAAAAAAAAACAGACAGAGAGAGAGAGAGAGAGAGAGAGAGAGAGAGAGAGAGAGAGAGAAAGCTTGCCCCCAAAAAGGGAACAATGAAGCAAGAAGTCCCTCACAGTGATGTATGGAATATTAATCAACCTTCTTCCGTACCTTCGCTTCGCCAAGTGACCAGAACGGTCCACCCGCTCTGTCCCCTTTGGGCTCTGGAAGTTGATGTCTTCGTCATGAGCAATTATATCGTGATCCTCGCTCTCCCTCTCTCTCTCCCTTTATCTCTCCATTGGACGGAAGAAGCTCCCCTAAAAACAGGTGCGGGTGGACACAGTTCGATGAATCGCTAGTAGTGCCTTTCATCCGCTTGCTTAACCTTTCCGCCGAAGAACGGAACCGGCCCCGGCCAGGGCTCGCTAATGGCTCGTGCTCTCGAGCGTACGTGATTTACGCTTGGCAGACGAAGACGGCACTTTGTCGCAGAGGAAAGCGAGGGGTATCATTTTACGCTACGACAGCAGGATGTTCCACACACACACACACACGCCGGATGTCCGTGTCCGTGGTGCTGGTGGAGCAAAAGGTAACCGAGAGTCCAAGACAACAGCTTCTTCCATATGCTGCCGGGCTGTAGGCTGTCTGTCTACCAGGGGGAAACGCTTCAAACGCAAAGGCGCGCAAAAGGGCCAACGAACTGCTTCCCCCGACTCCCTCCACGAAACCAGCGGCGTGGAAAGTGCACCTTCCTGGCGAACAATATGCTTCTTCTTTCGTCCCAACTTCATGATCGTAAGCGACGAACCCTCCAGCAGCAGGTGCGTTATGCTTGTGTGCACACAGGCTAACACACTGGTTCGCGATGTGTAAGATCTTTCTCCAGCCAACGTCTTCTCTCCGGACTGATGGGGGGGGGGGAGGAGGGTGTACTAAAATCGGTTCCCTCCCTCCGAATATTATCTTCCCCCTTCTATGTCTCTTCGGCTGAGTGTATGAAGGCGTTTACATCACTGCACAGTGACATTGTTTCCCAAGTGAAAATCTCCTCTTTCCTCTCGCTTATTCTCTTACGTGTGTGTGTGTGTGTGTGTGTGTGTTTCATAAAGTAAAGACAATAATTGCAAAGTTTCCTGCAATGGTTCAAAACGAAGGGGGCAGAGTGTTGTGGTTAGCATATGGCGGGAAAAGAGGGGAGAGGGAGAGGGGAAACTCTATTGTGCCTGCTGTCTGTGGTCAAGCTGTGTTGCGTCGTCGAAACGGTACCTACACACACGTACGCGGGTTGGTTTGGCTCTGTGTGTTTTATGTTTAATTCATAAACGGCCTGCCGCCGTTCCGGTAATGGTTGGACGAACTTTTGCTTAATTTTCAACCACCTGTTTATTCTCACCGTCCGGTAGATTCTTCGCGGGCAGTTCCACAAGACCCCTCCAGGGCTCCCATCCTTGCTTTCGCGCCCATTGTGGCTGCTGTGGCGGATGTACGTAATAAGCCGAACGGTTTGCCATGTGTGTTTGTTCGCCAGTGAGGATGAGTCATTGTTTGCAGATATATTGCTGTTTTTTTGTTGTTGTTGAAGCCCACGTTCCCACTCTCCGTACTGTGCCGTATGTTGCTATGCTGTAGACATTGAAACATTGCTTTCTTGAAGAACAATCCATAGAAACAAGGGTACAAAACGTCTTATACAGCCCACAAGCGTTATGCTCTGCTTGACAACGTCAACTCTTACCCGATCGTACACAGAAGATGGCTCCACTATTCCTTAATATTTGTAAGCTAACCCGATCAATTCCCAACATCAAGGCCCAAACCTGCACATTCAGAGCATCAAAAGGGACCGTTCCGACAAACCTTTCACTACCCGACCACACCCGAGTGATAATCTGTCCAGCGTCGAGAATTTTCTCCACAATCTTCACCACCAGATCTAGGTTCTAGGGTTCGATAGATGGATCGCAACACGCCCCACGTTGCGACGCGGGGTGATCGATACAAAATCGATAAACTTATTAATTTTAACCTCACCCGCGGGCGCAGTGGGCGAGAGCACCCAACAGTGATCCATTGGAATGTGGCATCCATCACAAGCCGCTAGGGCCCGGGCAGGTGGTCTCTAGCCGCGACACTCGGCTAGAATACATCCCAGGCCCGGGAGAGCGAATGCTCCCGGCGGTGGTTTCAAACCTATTTGGGAAATAGTTTGGAATAGAAAAAGATCATCAAATATCAATCGATAAAGCCGGTCTCAACCACCAGTTTGCCCTCTTTATCTCTCCTCTCTCTCTCTCTGTCTCGCTCGTTAGGCGATTTTGGAATTCTGGGAAATTCCTGGAGCGCGCACGTGCGCACTACGTACCCAGGTCCTACGAAAGCAGAGTGACAATTTCTATTTAAATTCAATTCCGTAATAAAAACCAACCCCTGGCAAAGCGATGTTGGCTTGGTGGCACACACACGCGGCAAAAAGGAGCATATGGAAAGCCACATGCAGCAGGGGCTTCTGGATGGGCTGTGATCGCTCTGGAAGACAGTCCAAACGGTTGTTTATGTAATAAAATGCACGATTTTACTGTCACCGCCATGTTCGGGAATGAAAGACGAAACTCTCGGGATGGCTCCAGGTCCATGCGTCGTCATAGAGGACATCGTGTCTTCCCAGAGCTCTTCCCAATGACGACAACCTGTCAACCGGTCGTGAGGTGCACTGCGGCGTTGCTCGCAACGGAGAGAATATTTTTCTATTCGCTTTGTTTTCTCTAGCACCGCCGTTAAGCGCCCAATTCTGTTTCGATTGTTGTGAATTATGGCGCACACCATCCAGTACGGTACGCATTCTTATCTTGCAGCATTTCACGCTTGACCGCTGAACCCCAACGCTACGAACCCGGCGGTACGGTGTGAAGAGTTATCGTCCGTCACCATCACGCCACCACCGGCCCGAAACAGCTGCTGCTGTTCATCCTGGTGGAACGCCGTGATTAAAACCGGGGCTGAAGAAGCTTTCCATCTCTCACCCGCAAGCATCATCATCATCATCTCTCCAGTAAAACCGTACCGTAGAATGGTTGTGCTAAATCTGCTTTTAATTGGCTTTTCGTGGATTGTGTACGTACGTACAACACACGACGCCACACACAGCCCCCCCCCCGGAACGTAAAGATCACGAAGACGATCTTTTTACTATTACGAAACAATCACCACGATCGTTATGGATTATGATTTTCTCTCTCCCCCCATTAAGCGATGCTTTGGGGGCGATTTGATGAACCAGATGGGGGTGATTTTGATGGCCCAAAAGTCACGCGACCAGAACGGAGGAAAAACTGGACCATCATGATGATTATTAAATCATGCAATCCCCCCTTGCAAACCGTACCTTACTGTGTCATTTTCGGTATTTTACGGCGCAGATTTAAGGGGTTCCTTCCTTCTCGCTCATTGAAATCATTATCTCGCTGTATGGTTCTGTCTTGCGGCAGTGTTGCTGGAGCAGGGCAGTAACGATGAAGGGACGCCTGCACAAGCACTGATTAATTTTAATGGATCGAAACGTATGCGAAATGCAGTTTCTCTTCATGCACACACACACACTGAACGCAACGCACAAACACAAACAAAGAATGGAATGCATCGAGGAAAGAAAGGGGGAAAAACACTGCCATTCCACGATCGTAGTAGGTCGGTGTGTACTACATGTGGGCTTTATAAGGGACCTTAACAAGGCTGAATGGAGGAACGTGTTTGTTGGAGCAGTTCCTATTGGAATATCTGCGTGCCAAAGAACAAAAACGCCAGCCACTGCTGCGTAGCACAACCACCAGTGCAATGGGAATATTTGCGTTGTTCTGTTCTGCGTGGGTAAAACGTTAATCCCATCAACGATTGCGTTAATGGTGGATTATTTTTTTTAGCATACATTAAAATGCATAGAACTAGATGGCAAACAAAAAAAAGAACTCAAGTGCAAGTTGATACACACGCAATGGCAGCGTTTCGCAAACAAACAAAGGAACAAACATGGCTTATCTGATCTACCATTTGTGAATTAATATTATAAAATTGTGATAGCTTCTATAAAAGGATTAATTTAGAACTCAATTTTCGAAATGAAATACGAAAAGGCTCTTCTGTGAGCTTCATGTTTTGCAAAGCTTCTCCTTTTCTACTCTTTCTTTCTGCATCTACTTTCTAACCTCGGTGCAAACAACCACAACCTGTCAGCTGCCTGCCTGCGTTTGCATTGCTTCTTTAGCTCGGAGGTGACCAAAATTCAACCACAATCACCGCACACCTTCTATACGGGCCAATATGCCAATAAACGCGTTGCAAAGCCAAACAAACAAAAAAACAAAAAGAAAAGAGACTACCATCAACGGCGGCTCATGTCAAGCTCACTAGATAAGGGAAGGAAGGAGTGCAAAACACCCCTCCCGACCCTCCGTGAAAGCAAACCTGCCCGAGCACAGGCCCCACGGGCCAAGGCGCACGGTAGCAGTTGTGATTTTTTGGAGTAGAATTTCAAGCACGACGCGACTTTGCACCTGCCCGAAAATAAGAGGGAGAAAGAGGGGGGAGGGTGGGGGGAATAAAAGAGGACCTCTAAAACTGGTCAACGGGGCAAGGTTGTCCGGTGTCAAGTTTCCCAGCAGCGGCAACAATGCAGCTGTTTTCGTTCCATCCCGAGCCCGAAAACCGTTTGAAATTATCAAATTCCTTTAAAAATCTTTCTCTCTTTGGCTCTCTCTCTCTCCCTCTTCTCCTCTTCCTTTCTCTTTGCTTGAGAAACGAGAGGGGGGAAGGAGCGTCGAATCTACTCCTACCGTTTTGGTTCGGCTCAAACGAACTGGCGGGAGGTGAACCATTGACAGGGTTCGTCACTTTATTTGGCTCGTTGAAGTCTTTTGTTTTCGTGCGTTGGGGCTGTTGCAGTGGCGCGCCGCGTTTGATCGGCGCCCTTATTGTCGCAGCCCGTTTTCACTACCGTAAACGGGTGAATAATTAACTAACGCACTCATAAAACGACGTTGGCGCGTTGTGGGGATCACACTTTTGTCTCGTACTTTACCCCTTTTTTGTACACAAAAACACAAAGCAGCGGACACCCACTAAACTGGTGGTTGTTGTGGCCGGTTTACAAACAAACCACACCATTCACCGGTACACGGGTGGATCTTGTCGTCACTGGCACTGTATTTGCGGGTGTTTGGAGGTTCTTTTTTTGTGTGCGTTTTTTGTTTTGCCCTCCTACTCTGGATGCTGCTTTGGCTGCAGCTCGCGGGAGCTTGATTAATTCACTTCGGTCCTACCTTTTACCGCTTGCAATACACACGCGCACACCCCGGCACTCGTAGTCGACACCGGTGCCAGCACCGTACTGATCTGATTAATAGTACCGGAGGGAATAGCGAACTCTGCTGTTGCTGCTCTCTCTGCCCCGAGCCCTCCACAGCCGACGCCATCCGTCATCCCCACAGCAACAAAAAAAAGGGGGTGGGGCGACACCTGAGCGGCTTTTGGGGTTACCCTCCCCGTTCGGTTGAGCCGGCAGCTCATCATCAAACGCACGGCCCACGGTCGGTTTCTGTGCAGCAACGTGCGCCTGGAGTCAACAAGCTGAGAAAATGCAAACGCGAAACCCCATCCCCATCCGCGCTCGGAAGGAATGAGATGCAAAATATGGAATTGATAATGCTGGGACCGTTTGCTGGCTGCTGGTAGAGTGTCGGATGCACCGGCCACTACCATTCCATTCACAGCGCTCCGTCATATAAACTGCATCGCTGTCGGTGCATCGCAAGAACGCCCGGCGTAAAAATTGCACAACGTTTGCGCTCGGGAAAAAAGGAAGCAATGGGCTAGGTCGGCCGTTTTGTGCCACACGCGACACACACACACACACACGATCGGCGAATGAAAAGCACATTAGCACACGCCCGGGTTTTTCTTTTTCTCCTGCCTGTCGCATCCCATTACGCACGCCGGCCGATGTATCGATGATCGATGCTGGCACCCGGCTGAAGAAGCCGTGAATGGGGGAAGCGAAACAAACAAACAAAACCGGCTCGGTGCACTAGCAAAACACCCGTGGGACACCGCGCACCAGACACGGGGCTATATAAATAAACAGAAATAAATCATCGTTGCAAATATGATGAGCGCCCGGCCGAGCGGCGCAACGACCACGCGCAACAGGGGAACGATGGATGTCGAACTAGTTTCGGGCCGGTTTGTCGTCTGGTTGGAAATGTTGTCTATTGAAACACCGGGGGAAGCATCATCACATCGGTGGGGCCCATCAGGCGTATGCAATCGTGTGAGAAAATAAAGGCAGCAAGCACTTTTGGGCGATAGTCGGCGTTGCAGGAACGTAGACACACAGAACTGGTAACTGGGTTCCGTGGTTGCTTGGATTGGTTTGTGTGTTTTTGCGCAAGGCTTTAGGAACGGTCAGGGGTAGAAAACTAAACTTATTTGTACTTTTAATTATCTTGCAAATTACCTTAAACACTTCAAGTTCCTCTAAATGACTAACAAACTCCACAAAAACTGTGAAAATATCCCAAAAATAATGAATCAGATGGAATATACTTTTAAGAGCTAAATGAAGTCAATCTATTAAATGTCTCTCAAGAAATATATAAGCAATATCAACTGAAATGATTACATCTAACAGAGGTAGACAAGATCAGGGACCCGACTAGTCGAGAAGTTGGAGCTCATCTACCAAACAAATCTCTGAAGATCTAAAGACATTAAAATCTAAATGTTACATGCTGTGGCTATTACCGTTTTGATTCAAATTACGGAAATCTTCAAACTCTGGACATTTATCACGATTTTATTGAATTTTTCACGTCCAATCCCTAATAATGCCGTTTTTTACATAATTTTATATATTTGACATGATGTACTAAACTGAATTTCTAAAGTATCTAACCACTAGTAGGTCCTGATGTCACGAAAAAATAAATATAATTTTGTAGGACTGTTCACCGCTGGAGGCATCCTTATCAATTTCGTTTCAAGCATATGCCAAAATAATATCTTCAATAATTCTTATTAATCTGGTCCTGGATCTGGATACATTGAAGTACATCGGTGCACTCGAACTTCGATACAATGCCATGTATGACCGATTAAATTTGAATTAGTAACAAAATATTACATGCTAAAAATTTGGATTGGACTTTCTACAATGAAATTTCTCTTCCCAGAGGCTCTTAAATCTGAAGTCCTAAAAGAATGTTCTAACTCGCGTGCCTATCTTTGCCGAGCCCTGGTCTAGAATGCTGTCTACAGAGAAAGATAACTAAGACCTACTCACCTACCAAGTTAAAGTTGTTCTTCCCTGAACAAACGAGACCCTCATCCGCCCGTCGATCTTCGCATAGAACACTTGCAACATTGATGCATTCCTTGTAGGCAGTGGGCCTATCTTCCTGTTCAATGAGCCAGTGAGAATGTCTAAAATTGAAGCAAATATATTGACGCACAATCTGTACAGGGACAAAAAAGCACGTCCCATGGCAGGCCACTCATCATCATCCTTCGTCGTGTATCGCGACCGCCTAGAGTAAACGGTAAATGTATTCCAAAATCCTGTTCTATACGCCCCAACACGTGGTTGGCAGCGCGCAAGAAGCTGATTAAGAAATCGGCTTTTGGAAACTGTAGCACTGTAGCACTGCTTCGGACGACTTCTGTTCCATGTTTGCTGCTTAGCTGTGCTTTTAATCCGGTTTTAGCCAGGGGGTAGCATTTCCGATGGAGACATCAACTCATGTTTTTACTGCGTTGCAACGCGTCTTTTCAATGTCGTTTGGTACATCGCAATGTCCGAACACCATCGGTCGTTTATCGGTGGTTCTAGATCTGAATGCTAGACAGACCATATCCCAATCAACCAGCCTGTTGCGTCTAACAAGCAGCATGCAGCCAGGACAGCTGTTTGGTACGTAACAATGAGTGCAGGATCGAACGCAGCACTTCAATGATTCGCCCAAATCCATCGTACAATTCATCACCCATCAGCAATGGGATCCTATTTCAACCCAAAAAAAAACCCCGTCCTCCTTCAACATTACAGCTGTTTACCTAACCCGCGACTGACACGCTCGTTTCGTTTTGGCTTGCGCTCTTCGTTTCTCACCTTCTCCCAGCACCACAACACCTGGAGTTTCATTCCATTTCCGCCTATTTGCCGATGTGTGTGTGTGCGTGCGTGTGTCCCACAGACGATCTTCACCCTTCGAGAGCCACAGCTGTGTGTGTGTGTGTAGTGTGCGTGTACGTATTGTCCCGCTGTTATCCTTTTTCGTGTTGTTCCTTTTCCCGGGATATTCGTATTTCTATTCCGTCTCCCATGCGGGTTTCACCTCGCGCTGTGCCCAAGTGTGCCATGGGGAGAGACACCTTGCGAGCGATGGAATTGCTGAACCGTAGCGTTCGCCGGCGATCGTGTTGAGCCGTCAAGCGTTCAGTGAAGTAGATCGGAAATGGTACGCACTTTCGTGGCACAAGGGACCCAGTACAGGACCTTCACTAACTGGCGTGCCAACAGCAGCTCGATTTCTATTGAACTGGCGTGTTGTCTTGCTCGCTCTCGTTTCCTCCCATCCTTGCAACTGCCTACTGTGCCTCTGTGTTTCTATATTGTGGCGGTTGTCATGGTGCTACCTACGGTTCTACGCATGTATTTGTGCGTGTCCCTTATTCCTGGCTCCTAGTAGGATCCAGAGCTTGTGCTTGCCCGCGGCTTTGCGTCCTCGCGGCAGTTCCACTCGCACTCTGTTACCGTGCAGACACGCAGCACAACCAGTGAACCAGGATGCCTATTTTTCGCAAAAACAAGCGCCCGAAACCGACCAGCTACGAGGTGCTGAACAACAACGTCGACTACGGTACGCGGCGGATCGAACAGTTGCCACGGCCGTACAGCTGCCAGGTGACGCCGTACCGGGAGCTGGAGTTTAGCGAGCGCACCAAGCGGGCCGCCCAGGCCGTGGTTCCGTTCCTGCTGCCCGCCTGCAAAGCCATCTTCATCGGGGACGTGTCGGTCGGGAAAACGTCGCTAGTGAACCGCTTCTGTCACGAGTCGTTCGACGGTGACTACACCGCGACCATCGGGCTGGACTTTGAGGTGGAACGGTTTCAGATCCTCAGCCAAGCGTACAGTCTGCAAATGTAAGTGTTTGTGCCAAGTGAAGTCCATTGGAATTCAAAGCAAAAATTGTGCTAATTGCGTGTCTTGGGTGCTTTATTCTTTCTTTGTCTGACAGTTGGGACACAGCAGGCCACGAACGGTTCAAATGCATCGCACAGTCCTACTACCGCAATGCGAGCGTCGTAGTGGTTGCGTTCGACATGACACGCCCGGAAACGCTGCTAAACGGCAAACGGTGGCTCGATGAGGCACTGCGGTTAAATACGGGCCCTGTGCTAAAGTTTCTTGTGGGTACCAAAAAAGATCTGCTGGTAAGTAAAGCACTGAATGGTGTCCTTATCCATCCAACAACCCTCATACGTCCAATAAGTAATCCACTTCTTGCTTTTGTTTTTTTTTTTTTGGTGGACACTCCGCAGAGCGATCAGGCACTCTGTGATATTGAGCTGGAGGCGATTAAAATGGCGTACGACATCAACGCCGAGTATTGGCCGGTTTCGGCCCGGACCGGCGAAAATGTGACCAAGTTTTTCCGCCGACTGGCGGCCCTCGCCTTCGACTATGGCGTGCAGCGGGCGATGGAAACGAACGCTTCGCTGCTGCAACCGAACGGGAACAGTTTACTGAGTAAGTGAGTGGTTCTGAGGGGGGGGGGGGGGGGTTGTGTGTCGCAATGTGGTAGATATGTAGTGGATCATCCATAAATTACGTAACACATGAAAAAGGGATATTTTGATCCACTTGTCCAGTAGTGTAATCTACACTAGAGAGTTGCGTCCATAAATTACGTAACGGATTTAACATCGTTTTGCTATCGTAACTGTTGCATAACAAAGATCGATGCAATTAAAGTTTTTGGAGCGCGATACAAAACGACAGCAGTGTCAGGACCGATTTGAGTTTTGGATTAACTCGAGACTCGGTATGGGGTTAGTATTAGTTCCAGGGACGGTTTAAAATTCAGAATCACTTTCATGATCGGTATAGGTTCTGGAACAGTTTTAGGGCCGGATTGAATTAAGAATAAATTCCAAGAGTGGTTCGTTCAGGATCAGTTCTATGTTCCTGGAATCTTTTTCTTTTGGCATAAAAACCATTGTTGACCTGCCTATACCAGTAGAGGGCTTGGCTTTCAGTGACGTTTTGATAACCCGCAGGAGGATATTACGTATGGGGACATGATCCATTCGGGGCTTGAACCCATGACGGGCATGTTATTAATTCCGATAAGGATTTGGGATCAGCCTCAGAATCAGTATGGGTTCTGGATAAGTTCTAATATCTCTAAGGGTTCAAAATCAGTCTTATACTGATTTTTATAGTATTTTTATACACATGAATGCCCCTTAGATTGTAGCCTGGAAACTCGGTTAATTGTTTAAATATAGTTTTTTAATATCCTGGAACTACTGGGACAAATTAACTAGTGCTAGTAGATATCATTCATCCTTCCTGTAAGCGTTACGTATTTTATGGATAACACCACACCTGTCTGAAATGAGGAGCAGCCCTAATTTCATTAAAAATATCAAATTCCCAAGCTTACAATTATTTACTTTTTTTTACATTATTTTCTTTACAGATCTGTACTTCTTGCGTAAGGAGAAGAAGGAGAAAAAGTTCCTCAGATGTCTAAACTGTACAATAAACTAATTTATTATTGCCTATATTTAATCATCCCAGTAACCAACGGTTTTCTTCATTGTCCGCATTTCTCCCCCGTAGTGTGCTCAGTTGTGTGTTGTTAGCAAAAAATCTATCCGAAAAAAGAAAAGAACCGAACGCAAAAACAAACATGTCGTCCAGCCATGCCGCACCGTCCTCCAAATCGGTCAAGTTCTACTCCGCCTCGCTCAGTGCGGGCGCGGCCAGCGACAGTAAATTCGTGGTGGATATCGTGAACCGTCTGGAGGAGCGTAACCGGCTACAGGTATCGGCAAACAGTTGCTAGGGCAACCCACAGTCAGTGGCCAGTAAACAATCAGGCAGCGGCGAGGAGGGCTCCTTTGTTTTTTTTCCGTTACTAAGCAAATCGTTGTTTGTTGATCCATTTCGGTCCCTTCCAACACGCACAGGTTCCCATCGACGGTGTGGACCGAACGCCGGCCAATCTTGCGCCACCGTTCTTCGGCGAGGAAGCGTTCGTGTGGAGTCGCTTTCGGGAGCAGTTTCACCCGTTGGCCAACGATATGGAAGATGCCACAGTGCCTGTAAGTGTGTGAATTTGAATCTCCTTTTTCACGATTTTCTAATCAGATTCCTGTTTAAACTGCCAGACCGCCGACAAACCGGACGGGTTCGACAACTTTGAAACCCAACCAAACTACGAGGGCGTTATCGATCGGCGCAGCCCATCGCTAGAAGCGGGCCAGAAGACGTACCACGTCAAGATCCGCCTGACCGAAACCGACGACATCGTCCTGTTCGAAAGCCCCAGCCATGTCGTGTCGCTCGACGCGGAAGAGGCAGCCCGCGTGCAGGAGCAGAACCGCCGCTTCGAGACCCGCCCCAAAGCGCGCCGAACGGCCGACGCCGAGGCGCAGACCCGCGACCTGCCGTGCAAATCGCGCTCCGTCAACACGGAGTGCATCCACCGGCAGGATGTGGCCTCGTTCGTCTCCAACTACGACATGTACGACACGTACAACGATCTCGAGCGGCACACGAAAGAGATCAACGTGGCGGACTCGGCCTCCAAGCTCGAAATAACGACCTACTCCCGCGAGGGCATGGAGGACATTGACGAGCGGCTCAATCGGAACGCCAACTTTCACCTCTCGTCGATGATCCTGCAGCGGCTGCTCGCGGGCAATGTGTACCGCGAGCAGCAGATCCGGTTCCGCAACATGTATCCGCCGGATCCGTGCCGCGAGGACATCCGCTACCTGTACCGGCTGGACGTGCTGTGGACGTACCGGACGGTGGAAACGCTCGGCAAGCCGGTGGCCAGTGCGAGCTGGTGCCCGGCGAACGGGGACATTGTGGCGCTCGCGTACGGCATCTACGGCCACACCGGCAGTGACGATCGGGGCTGTGGGTTCGTGTACGTGTGGAACATTAAGAATCCGGTCAACCCCGAGCGACGCTATCGGTTCGATTGCCCCGTGACGTGTGTGGCGTTCTCTCGCCGCACCCCTCAGCTGCTGGCCGTGGGGTTGTACGATGGGCGGGTGCAGGTGCGTGACATCACCGACACCACGCAGACACCGCTGGCCGTCTCGAACCGGGACCGCTTTCCCGTGTACCAACCGATCTGGGACCTGAAGTGGGTCGAGTTCGACAACGAAGGCAAGGACGAGGTGATTGCCGTCTCGCAGAACGGCTGGGTCATGAAGTACACGCTCACGATCGGCCAGTATCTGCTTCCCTATCCACTGCTTCGGCTCGATCGCGTCGAAGGAACACCGGAGGGACAAACGAGCACCGGGACGTCCGCGCCCGCCGACCAGCAGCCGGTCAGGGTGCAGTCCGATCTGCACCCGCAAGCACTGTGCGTCACGATCCACCCGGTCCAGAAGGACAAGTACTACATCGGTACGGACGAGGGCGCGGTGCACTGGTGCAGCATCAACGATCCGTTCCAGCATCTGGGCGTGCTGCAGATGCACAGCCGCGGCATCTTCTGCCTCGAGTACTCGCCCTGGAGCCCGCGCATCTTTCTCACCTGCAGCGGCGACTGGAGCATCCGCATCTGGATCGAGGAGCTGCCCGAACCGATCGTAACGCTCTGCACCGGGTTCGCCCCGATCCAGGCGGCCTACTGGTCGCCCACCAACAGCACGGTTATCGCGAGCGTTACGCGCAGCGGCGTGCAGCTGTGGGATTTGAAGCGCCGCAGCTCGAAACCGGCCTCGGAAACGACGCTCGGGAGTCTGACGACGGCCCTGACCGTGGTACGGTTTACGAACTGTGGCCGCTGCCTGCTGGTGGGCGATGCGGAGGGCAAGGCGCACGTGTGCGCCCTGGAGGATATGCCATTTCCGCCCCACTTTCAGTACCGCGAGCTGCAGTCGGCCCTGTACGGGAAGCTGGTGACGACGCCGGAGCTGTTGACGCGCGTCAAGCGTATGGGCTACCTGGGCTACTGAGTGGAATGGGGTGGGGAAGGTATTGTATTTGGGGTTCGTCGCCTGCATCGTGTGTGGCAAAAGGCGGCAGTTCACACGAGCTTCCCGATCACACGCTGCGTTTACATCGGACTGTTTCAGAAAACTATTATCGGTTGCTTGAGCTATTAAAGCATTGGAGGGGGGGGGATAACAACCATAACACACATACGCACACACACACACACCCTTCTCCAGCGCCTCCTGTGCATTTGCATGTGATTCCTGCGCGGTCGGTTACGAGCGCGCTCTCATGGGGGTTTTACGATCGTTTTAAAATGATTTTAAAATTCGGTCATAAAATTATTTTATAATCTTTACCCTGTCCCCCATACCTCCCTCTATCGCTCTTCTGTGCTCTTACAAGACGGTCAGTTCCTGTGGATTAGAGAGAGTGAGAGAGAGAGAAAGCCTCCGCCAGGCTCCTTATCGAAATGTGTTGTGTGCGCGGTGGCTGATTGGCTAGACAAAAACCACTTGCGTGTGTGTGTGTGTGTGTGTGTGTGCTGGAGATGATCCTGTCCTGGTTTGCAGTGGATAAGGCTGGATAGCCTCGCCACTCTATCCACTATCTATTGGATGCTTATTAGAATACATTTTGTGAGCAAAAGCTTGTTTTCGCTGTTATGCTTTTATTGCCGTTTTCGATCGAAACAACTGTTTAGCATCGGCTTTTATTCGCCACCCGCGTGATGATGTTGGTGGGTGGTTGGGTAGGGTGCGATATGATCAGTGTCGATCGTTGCGCATGATCGTTACGGGCCAATAAAAATAAAAAGACAAGGAAGAAAAAAACACATAAAAAGCAGCGAGTTTGAGAAGTTGTTTTGATTCCTTTGATGTTTTTTCCTACCCCTAAATCTTCCATCCCATCCCACAGCATGCAACACCGGGGCACGAAAATGATGGGCACGTTTTTATGACTTTTTAATGGGCAACCGAAATCGTCCGAAGAAGAAAAAAAAACCGGTGAAAGAACGAAGGTAATGTGAATGTGCCACAAAGCACAAACCGCTTAACGCCGCGTGACAAATGGAAAGTTCCTTCCGTTTGTGGTAAACGGGTTATGGTGGGAAGAGAAAGAGAGAGAGAGAGAAAGAGGGGGAGGATCACAGCAGCAAAAAAACGGATGCACAAAGTTGTAATTTTTCAGTTGATGGCATGTCCTCCCCTTAAAAATTAAACTCAAACCAAGCACAAAACGGCGACGAAATCAATCCTGAAGTTTAAAGGAACGTTTAAAGTGAAGAAGCAATGGGACAAGAAGAAAAAAAGTCCACAAAGACGATGGTGATCGCTTCCCTGGACCGACTGGCAGTGGATTGACCGCTTGTGGAGGCAAATGTAAACGTTAAAATGCTCATTTGCGAAAGCGATTCGGTGTGTGCGCGTGCGAAACCCCTTCGGGCTATTAACACTTACAGGATGGAGAAAGAATGAAAAAAAAATGGCAGAGAGGAATGGGGTTGAGGAGGAACGATTTACATCCGCAGGGTGTTAAAATTGCACACAAACAGCAGCATAAATCAGACGCCTCGCACTGCGCATCGTGTGCATTTTACGCTTTGCCAGCATGCGCAACGACTACCATCGTATGACACATGGTCTATTGGAGTCGTATTGGAATACTCGTTAGACACGGTTAGAATGTAATTTCCAACAGGAAGACGATTGAGTTGGTGGGAATGAAAAACGGCAATGATTCGATGCATAAAACTGTCGCATAAAGAGAATCAGCGTTTAATAGTGGGTAGATTTCCTAAATCAAACAACAATGTTCTACTCTGTAGCATTTCACACAATCACCATAGTAAAACATGTATCGTGAGAAAGAGTTTTTTTTTTCAGAAATTGTTAAATCGATTGAAATGCTATCACATTTTACGTTACAATTATACTTTATATTTACCATACAAATATTAAATGGAGCATTTTTTTAAACATATTTCTGATTATTCGATACAATTCATCTTATGTGTGTGTAAGTGTTGTATTTATTTTTAATCAATCAGACTTCCCAAGAAATCTTTAACGGAAAAATGCATCATTTTTTAATTATGTCGACTGTGGATCGACCTCATCGCGTAGTACTGCACAAACTCCGCTAGGAGCGCTAGCGTACTGTTGACGTTGTTTGCTTGACATTCGTTCGCACGTCTAGAATTTTCTACCATGTGTCATCGTTCCGGAAGCGGAGCATAGATGCTAGCTACCTCCGTTTTGACATCTCTTTTCCATCTCAAGTATGGGTCCGAAGAAACCGTCTGAGAAGCCCGGTAAGCTAAATTTCGTGTATTTTGCGGTGAAAATGTCCTCCCAGTATCGCAATTCGACTGTGAAACAACTTACTAAACGTGGCTGCATGTAGTTAGCTGGTGATTTGCACGGGAATGTGATTTTTCGGTGAAAAATAGCAAGTTGATGTTTGATTGTGTACGCCACGAGGGCTGTGTTCCGTCAGAGGCATGCATCGCATTCGAATGGTGCGACAAAAGGACAGAGCGCGCACCCCAAGTGTGAAAGGCTGCTCTTCGGTGTTTGAAAGTGTGCACAATGCATGTCGTGCGCTCTAAAACGTGTTTACGAATGATGATCTTTACGCGAAGAGGGAATCTCTCTGAAAACTGCAATGTTTGAGATAATTTACTTCGTTTCTGACAACACACTGTGGGAGGACATAACCCTGTTTCACCGCATTTCCTGTTTACCTTTCCCCTCCGATACTAATGTGGTTCTCTGGTTTGTTTTCATTTCCGTAATTTCTAGCCGGCCAACCGGCCGAAAAGAAAGAGAAGAAGCCGGCAGCCGCCGCCGCTGCTACGGCTTCCGGATCTGGTGAGAAGAAACCCGCAGCGGAAAAGAAGCCCGCGGCGGAGAAGAAGCCAGCAGCTGAGAAGAAGCCAGCGGCTGCACCAGCTGAGAAGAAGCCCGCTGCCGAGAAGAAGCCGGCCGCTGAGAAGAAGCCCGCCGAGGAGAAGAAGGCCGAGAAGCGTGCCGCACCGGCCGCCGACAGCAAGGCCGCTCCGAAGAAGAAGGCACCGGCTGCCGCCGCCGCTGCTGCTGGAACCAGCAAGCCTGCCGGTGAGGCCAAGAAGGATGCCAAGAAGGCTGCCCCGGCCGCTGCTGCTGCCGCTGGCGCTGCTGGCAAGAAGGGAGCCAAGGCTGCCCCGGCCGCTGCTGCTGCCGCTGCCGCCGCTGGCAAGAAGAAGGCCGCAGAGAAGAAGGGAGCTGCTGCCGCAGCCGCCGCCGACAAGAAGGGCGCTGCCAAGCCCGCTGCCAAGGGAGCTAAGGCTGCGGCCGGTGCCGGTGCCAAGGGTGGCAAAGCGGCTGCCGGTGGCAAGCCCGCCAAGGCTGGCGAGAAGAAGAAGCCGGTGCGCCGTATCAATGCCAAGGGCAAGAAGACGACCAAGTCCCCGCGCCCGAAGCTGACCAAGGAGCAGGTGAAGGCCAAGATCCAGAAGGGCATCCAGAAGGCTCGTGCCACCGCTATGCTGCGTGCCAAGCGTGCCTCGACCAAGGTGAGTTTGAGTGGGGTGTGGTGCAGTGGTTACCGATACGGGTGGCGGCGGGATTGTGTGTGGTGTTTTAATGATGAAATGTTGAAGAGGGAATCTCATTGATGCTAGAGCATGTGAAAATATTGCATTACTTCCAACTGAAATTCCACACACCAATCCAACCCACATCGGGTGTCGCTCGCTGTTAACAATTGTTGTGAAATTCGATGGAGCAGAGCTAACAATGTTTCTATTTCTCCTCCTCTACAGCTGGTCAAGGGTCCGTATGGAACCTGCGTCCGCAAGATCCGCACGTCCGTGCACTTCAAGCGGCCGAAGACCCTGAAGCTTCCGCGTCGTCCCAAGTACCCGAGGAAGTCGGTCGCCAAGCGCAGCCGGTAAGTAATCACAATGGTAAAACCTTCATATTGGCATTCAAAATCAAAACAATACTTACAACACGATCGTATTCGAACCTTCAGAATGCGATCGTGCAGCTATTGAATGCTAGAGCGACCTCTTTTTATTTGCAACTGCTTTCTACCACACCCTTACTAGGAAGCTTACTTAATGAAAGAGACAGTTGTTTACACAATGTGCTTTAAAATGACGCCCTTATCATCCATCAAGCCTTCAAGAAACACTGTCAGTGATAATTTATCCTAATTCACATTCTCTTTCCTTTCCCCACCATCAGCATGGATGCGTACAATATAATTAAGTACCCGCTGACGACCGAAGCGGCGATGAAGAAGATCGAGGACAACAACACGCTCGTCTTCCTGATTCACCTGCGCGCCAACAAGAACCACGTGAAGGCCGCCGTGAGGAAGCTGTACGACGTGAAGGTGCTGAAGATCAACACGCTGGTGCGACCGGACGGCAAGAAGAAGGCGTACGTGCGGCTAACGCGCGACTACGATGCGCTCGACATTGCCAACAAGATCGGCATCATCTAAAGCGCTAGTTTTGTACGGTTTTTTGGCGAACACTCCTCTCTTTTTCTCCTGCCCCGGTGGGGAATAATGGGGAGGAGTGTTCAGAGCGGGAAAAGGAGAGGATGCTGCGTCGTGCGTACCGGAGTTTTTTTACACGGTGTGTGCGCGCGTGTGTATCCTTTTTGCATTCCTACTCTCCTCAGATACGTTTCTCCTGGCGCGTTGTACGCGCGCAAACAATCCTTTCCACACTCATCCGCGGAGAAACCTTTCTGTGTAAAGCATGTGCTGGAATCGTATCTAGCAGAAGGTTAGAAGAAGCACACACGATAACAACTGGTGAAAGATGAAGAAAAAATATAAAACATCTGTTGAGGAGAGGAGAAAATGTAAATTTTACATTGCGTTGTGGTTTTCTTTTGTTTTTATTGATGACAAGCTTAATTATTGATAGGAGGGGGAGTAGCGAAAGAGCTCAGATAATGTTTAAAAATCACATTTATCAAATTTCTCGTTTTTTACTACATTGCGAGCGATTTTCAATCCAGTTTCCTTACCAGAAACTAAAATAGATACGACCATCCTGAATGACTGCAAGAGAAATCGGACTGTTCACGGTTTTCAATACAGGCGGTCCCGGGCAGGTTTAAAACAGTTATATTCAGTCAGAATCATATCAAATAATTCATAAAGTGACTAAAACCGCCCCCTACTTGCAAAATTACACGAAAATTTGTGATATTTTAGCTGGAAATCATGAGATTCGACTTACGCGGAAATTCGAGATACGCGGTATTTTGCGGCCGTTTTCGGTCCCCATTAACCGTGTATCTCGGGGACCGCCTGTACTCACTGCAGTACAATTTTTGGTCACTTACGTTCTCAACTTATATTTTAAATGAGGACGAGCTTATAGCTTCCTTATTTTATCTACTATACAAACTTCAAAGCATCTAACACTGAAATACAATCCAAATTGCTTTCCGATATCACGTCCACCGTCCACAACGTAACGACCAATTCGAATTACGCACGCTGCTTTGCCCACCCCACCGCTTGACAGCTGTCACAACACATGCGCGCCTGTCAAAAGCCCGATAGCAGGAAAAGTGCATGTAGAAAAAAAATAAATGATGGCCGAACATTCTGGGACGCAGAAGTGCACGCTCCGTGAAATCGCTGCTCAGCTGCTGTAGCTGGTAGCTTGTTGTGTGATTAGAACAGTTCCGTCACCGTACCGACGAGGGGGCCCCCGACGCTTTTAGTGCAGCCGTGACGTGATTTCGTAACCAGTCGCACCAGCGGACAGGAAGCATCATCAAATTCACGCCGCAGCAGCGCGCCACCGTTTTTTGCCGGCACATCCGTGGTGGTGCTGGTCGGGTGGTGGGATTGCCTTGGGCACAGTTCTTGTCCGTGTTCTGGGAAGGCGCGGAGTATTGATTTTTCTTGCCCGTTCGCTGCCCATCAATATATATTGTGCGTGTGTTGCCTTTCGTTCAGTGGTGGAGTGCCGCTGCGGCACGGATACGGAAGGCGGGGAGTTTGAAAGTGTGTGTGTGAGTGTGTTTTGTGCGTGTGTGTGCGCAGGAGAAACAGTAGGCGGTTGTCGACGGCGGTGCCTTTCCGCGGCTTGGTGATCCTGCGCTCCTGTTGCTGTACATCCGCCCAAAATGTACAACGGCATCGGGCTGACCACGCCGCGCGGTTCCGGCACGAACGGCCACGTCCAGCGTAACGTGGCATTCGTCCGGCCGGGCAAGAAGGACAACATCAACTACCGCACGGAGGACGATCTGGCGAAGCTGGACGCACAGTCGAACCGGCAGCCAAACCAGGGCATCCTAGACCACGAGCGGAAGCGCAAGATCGAGGTGAAGTGTGCCGAACTGGAGGAAGTGCTCGAGAGCCAAGGGTAAGTGGTAAAATGAAGACCGAAGAGTCAAGACGTTTGTTTGTGACACATGTTTTTTCCCGATTCTAATTTGTGGCCCATTTTGTTTGGTCGATTTTAGGCTCAGCCAGGATGAGGTTCGTGCCAAGGTGGAGCTGTACCGGACGAAGCTGATGGACCACGGAACGATGGAGCTGCCGAAGGACGAGTTCGGAAGATTGCTGTAAGTAAAACAGCTTCGCCCCTTTCTTCTGTTGGCCACCATGGCACTTTGCTACAACCATCCCCCCTTCAGGTCGTGGCACCTTAGCTAGTGAAGCCCTCTAATAATTATGACCCTACCATATAAACACATACACACACACACACACACCCACGTGCGGTGTGTACCTCGCACACCTGCGCACAGGTTCACCACCCCATTCCTTCCTTGAATGGTGATTAATCCTGTCCACAATATCGTTTCTGTGTGTGTGTGTTGGTGCCCATGTCCTGCAAGGGCTTCGTGGTGACGGTTGTGTCGTTTCTCGCACGCGGTCAAGCATAACGAGTGCTACGCGAACAACCCCCCTTGCAGAAACCAGGGGTACCTAAAAATGGAAATATTTTATGGGGACGAACCGTTTGCTTTCTTGGTTCGTTTTTAGTAAAAAAAAAATCAATGTCTCTCCCCCCACGTGTGTGCGCGGTGCGACTTAGTTGTAATGCCATTTGACCTGTGGGGGGATATAGCGGTGATGTCCTATTTTTGTAACACGCAGAGGACAGATCCTTTGATGAATCATATTTATTGACGCGCTGGAGCCAACGGTTGCAACGATTAAATTAATCCTACAATTACGTATACGCATTTAGGAAAAGGGCTTAGGCCAGCCCTGTAGCTCCTAGGTTTGTAGAAAAGGTTTGCTTAATTTATTTCCTTCCATCTAAATTCATATAGCGTCATGTTTGTGTGGTTTGTGCTTAATGCTAAGGCTTCAAATAATTCTGCTTGCCACTACACACACTCAGTAGTGTATACTATAGCTGCTCTCTCTCTCTCTATTTTACACACCTGAAGTGTATGGTGTTATACCCTTGTATCTCGATTTGGCACATTCATTCCCACTCTCCCGTCCGAGCCCTACTACTGCTTGCATCACGATCAAGCGCACGGTCAGTCGTCCTCTCGCGTAGAGTAATCCACCGCCCCCTCCCCATTGCCGCCGGTCGGCTGCTGCTCCTCCCCCTCGACGTACATCGTCGCGAGCGGCTGCAGGAAGTCGTTGCTAATGTTGCCATCCTCGCTGCCGGTCGCATCATCACCCCCGCCGCCACCGGCCACACTGCGCACACCCTGCATCGCCTCGTTCAGGATCGCCAGCTCGGCAAACGTCTTGTGCTCGGTCCATTCGTCCGCCACGAACGGTTTGACGCGCGGCAACCGCTCCTTGTGCCGTAACCGCTGGTTCGTGTACCGATCGAACAGCTTGCCGGACGTGTTGCGCTTGACCGTGTTGCGCGGTGCGTAGTAGATTTCCTTTATCTCGGCCGGGAACAGCTGCGTTATCACGTCCGCGTAGTGGCTCATCATGCGGTGCTTGAACAGGATGTTAAAGTGCAGAAACTGGTCGACGATCAGGTGCGTGATGATGGTTTGGCCCCGCCGCTCGAGCGGTTCGTTCGGTTTGTAGCTATTCAGTATCCAGCGCCCGGACTGGGACGATTGCAGCAGCCGCAGCATGCTGTCCCGATCGATCCGCACCGGTATGTCGCCGACCGCACCGGACGTGCGTTCCTTTAGCGACGGTGGATCGGCCTTACGCTTCAGCAGCGGCTGCACCAGGGACAGGGAGGCGGCCGCATAGGTGGGCGGTATGAGCAGTGGCGATTCTCGACCGCCGCCACCACGCCGCTTCAGCCCGATGCCATTGGTTGTTGAAGTGGAGTCGTGTTCCGTCTTGATGCTTGCGCCATCATCGTCCGAGCCATTGTTCAGCTGGCCGGTGGCGGTAAGGTCCACATCGAACGGGTACTTGCGCTTGTACGAACCGGGCGCGGTGATGCCGGTGGCCGGTGACGATGGTGCCGCGCCCGCCGTACCATTAAGCGCGGGGAGCAGTAGTTGGCGCGGTAATAAGGCAGCGGCGGAAGCTGGCGGCGTCGGCGGCACCGTACCGTTCCCGTTGGGCAGCTGCAGGTGGGCGGCTATGTTGCTGAGGAAGCTTTGCTGGTCGTGGCGCCACTGGCGAAGCCGATGCTTGAACAGTATCTTCTGCCCGAGCAGCCGGGGATCGCTGAACAGTTCGTTAATCTCTGCATCCTCGATCAGCACCAAACTGACCTCGTCGATACCGCAATCTAGAAGGGGGACGAAACGAAAAAACGGTGACGATATTTAATTAAAAGGGTAATAAAATTTCAATGCACGCGTGACGGAACGGGGGACGCTCGCGATACGCTACATACTACGCCGCACACACGCTTGACGCATGCGTTGCTGGATGTGTAATGGTAACGGAGGAAGGAAAAGGGGTAGAAAAATAATAGGCAGGCACGAAACCAATGTAAGTGAGAGAGCGAGAGAGAGAGAGAGAGAGAGAGAGAGAGAGAGAGAGAGAGAGAGAGAGAGAGAGAGAGAGCGCACGTTGGGATGAGTTCGCCACACACTACTCATGCACGATCGCACAGAAAGGACGTGTAGCATGCGGTGTTGTGCCTGCTAATGCGCGCTCAGTAGAGGACTACGCACTGTTCTACAGTCCAACAATACAGATTCGTCATGGTAACGACACAACGTTCTGAGAGCTGTAATAGTAGCGGGTATGATTAACCACTCTGCCTGTTACAACGCGCACACACACTGCGCTGAGACAAAGGAGCAGATGCGCTAAAGCATCTTTGTTACATGCTCTCTTGTGCGCGCTCTCTCTCTCTCTCTCTCTCTCTCTCTCTCTCTCTCTCTCTCTCTCTCTCTCTCTCTCTCTGTCGCCGAGTGATACTTACAAACCATGCGCTTAAATGCTGCCGCACTCAGGCCCCAATCGTTCACCACCAACTGCTCCAAGAGGTTCCGATCATACTCGCCGAGCGTTTCCTTCGAGTCATCGCTTTGTTCCGACATGCTGCTGTGTGCCGGGTAACGCACCCGAAATCCCCGTGTTCACACGATGAAAAGTGCAAGTTATTGCCCTGTTTTTTGCACCAAAAAACTACACCCCGCACACACACACACACACACACGGTTGTGATTACACTTTTTCGGATTTTCCCCCCAAGCGCGCTAGAAGATCACAGTCGCGCCACCGTTGCCGCTGTTGCGTGCATGATGGCGTTGATTTCGTTTGTTCTCCACTTCCTATCGGACACGGTTTCTCGGATGGACTTCTCGCCTACCTACTACTACTCGGCGGCCTATCGGCCTATCTTTCACTTAACATCAATTATCTTCAAACTCTACTCGCGCGCCCCTGGTGAAGAATAGTATGCTCACAAACGCCAAACTGCTGCTGCTTTACTGCTACTGCTCGCTCCTCCGATCGGCCCGCGACCGCGACTGGCAAGAACTTCAAAAACTGACAAATGGTACACAAACGCGAGAACTGTAAGCGCGGAGGTATTAACTATTCTCAACACACTGCCCGCCTGCCTGCCTTGTGCGCCACTACGATACTGGCTTCTGGTTGAATGACAAACAACCATTCCAAAGGGGCCCGCGCGCTCGCGCACACACACGGAACCTACACACTACGGATGAGCGCGAAACGATTGAATTGAGTTCTTTTCAAGTACGTAGAATAGAAAGATTACTTTAACGTTACCATGCCGGAGAGACACACAAACACACACAAACACAGGCGCAGCACTACACCGTGAGCAGCGGAGAGACGGGCAAGGGCCAACCGACTGGGTCTTAAACACACCACATTCTACTTGCTGCTAGCTCGTCTCGTCGTGTACATGCGCCATCCCTTTCTAATACCCTCCAACCCAACCGGATGGTGGATGGCGTGCGTTGGTTGCTCTCGGATTGTCGATTGTCGTTTTAGGAGGGTATGGTTGAGGTTTTTCAGCATAATATGTGCCTCAACACACGCCGCTGTATGTTTTCCCTCCTTTACCCCTGCTGCTGTGGCTGCTTCTGCTGCTGTACCGGTTCGTGTTGCTGCTGCTGCTGCTGCTGCGACCAACAACCTCCTTGCGTGTCGTCGTCTCTGGCAGCCCGCGTACGATGTGGGGAGGTGTTTTCGTAAAAAGGAGGAAGGTAAAGAGCAAAAAGGAAACCTCGACGAACCTCCTTTATTCTTCCCGTATGGTAAAAGGCGAAGAAAACGAGTCGCCGCTGCTATACCAGCCGAGATTGTTGGATTGGCTTGGCTGGTTGGTTGGTTGGTTGGTTGGTTAATGTTGGTTTGTTGGATGCTCAAAAATAACTCCGAGGTAGTACAGCAGCAGCACAAGACACAGGCACCAAAACGGAGAGAATGTGGTTTTTTACCCTCCACCGACGGACATGCGGCAAGCTTGAGTTGACTGGCTGGTGACTCTGGTACGGTTTTATGTACGTGCGCGCATCGGTATGTTTGGTAGTCGATATATGTATGCTGCTGGTATTGCTTGTGCTGCAAAACGATATGTGCGCGCCCTGAGACGATGACGATGATGAACCCCTTTTACGGCAAAGGTACGCGCGTACTGCAACTACTAGCTCTAACCGACCACCACCACCACTACTACTTAGCACAGCCCGCACCGGAGAACGATCTCAGACTTCTCGGACCGTATTGTCCGTGTTTGTGTCTGTGTGTTTCTGTTTCAGTTTTGGTGAAGCTGCTTCTTGAGAGAATTGATGGATGATGGCGTAGAGAATAGGACAAACGTCGAGGAACACGTAGTAGGCCCCCGCTGGCTGACCGGTGGGGCGCGCAGTAAGCCGGTGACGCTGGCACGGAGAGCAGCATGATGATCAGCAGCAGCAGCAGCAGCAGGACGAAAACTATACCGAGCTAGCGAGAGAGAGAGAGAGAGAGAGAGCGAGAGAAAATGTGTGTGTGTGAGAGAAATAGGAATGCATCACAGGAGGCCCTGGCGTTCATACCGGCTAGCACGATGGCTGTGTGTATTTGAGAAAGAAAGAGAGAGCGAGAGAGACACTCGTACTAGTGAGAGTGACAGCAGCACAACAACCAACAGGGGCAAGGGATGGAAAGGACACGGGAGATGACATGAAGAGAGAGAGCGCGGATTGAAACAAAAGGGCGAGAGAAATCCGATTGGTACGCGGGGAATGCCGTCCCGCACATCATACCCCCCCTGCGGAGGAGAAGGACCGAGGCGACCGCATGATGATGTTGGTACATCGAGACGCAACCAGCAACGAATCGACCATCTCCAATAATGATTTTTAAGTGTCTGTCTGCAGCCGCCATGAGCATGACTAGCCGCCTCACCCCGGGAGAGTAAGCGAATAGGCGAATCAACAAACAAATCTAGCGTGGCGATAGTGTGGCAGGAGATCGAAAGGGAGAGCACACACGATATCATCTAGCATGGGATAAACAGATGCCAGTCGAGCGGCCACAATCGGAGAAGGCATAAGAATTAGTGGAAGGCGTTCAGAGAGAGATAGAGGCAGAGAGACATGTGGAAAAATTGCTGGGGACTAGGAGATAGTGAAACATGATCGCAATGTTTAGCCATGCGAGAGATGGCGGTAAGGAGGAAGAAGTAGAGGCAGAGTCAGTACACTTCAGAATTATGCTTATTGTGTGAAAAAAATGTGTGAACTCGAAGAAGTTTACAGAGACACACCACGCGTGGTGTAGATCTGATTTCAAAATTATTTTATCCATTTTAGCATAAACTCTAGAAACCGGACGATATATAAAAGAATATGACAATGGGGTTGCGCACGACGAGAAAATGCGACGAAGGCGAACATCAGCGTAGAGCGAGCATATGCGGGACGAATATGGATTGGAATAGTAAATAACCGAAGCAGCAGAAGCATTCGAACGAAACAATTATGCGAGAAGCGACAAGCCAAGAGGGAAGAGGCTTAGAGCGAATGGGAGAGAAAGACAGCACCAGCACCATGCACGAGAATAACCCTTTTCCATGACTCCCGTCGCCTGGCTATGACCGTGACAAGGACGAGAAGGAGGAGAAGAAGGAGGAGGAGGAGTAGGAGATTGACACTTCTCGGACGGGACGGGACGGGAGGGACAGGGCGCTGCGAATGTTAAATTGATTGTACCATCTTGGCTCCCTAGGCCTTTCCCATACATGTCCGTACAATACATTTATGCCCGTGAGTTGAGTTTTTAAATCCTCCTTCTGGGTTGAATGGGTTGGATGGTATGGTGGAGAGGGGGAATTGCTGCTGCTGAGCCGTTTGATTTCAGCGATGCCAAACAACTACCAACAACTTCCTCTGGAGTATGATTGTAACGAAGATGGCCAACCATGGGCGGGTTGGTGACTAGCCGACTGGTTAAACGGTTGACAATGCACGCGGCTGGTGTACGTTTGCTTTTTTGTTGAAGTGAAGCGAAGATGCAACCAACCGCCCTACCGCCCCCTGTTATGCACGGATAGGAGATGAGGGTGTGAAGGAGGCCTAGCATGTAGCTAGCACTTCAAGATACCGCTGCATACCGCCGCCGCCGCCGCCGGTAAGTGGAATAAAGAGCACTCCAAACGGAGATCAGCACGTCGAGGGGAGCAAGAGCTGCTGGTGGTGGTGGAGTTTGGTGTGTGTGTTTGAGCTTACGATTGAAATTGAAATGCTCTAGACACGGAGATGAGAAAGAGAGAACATTGAGTGCAGGTTGTACAACCACACACACAAAAATACCTCCCAATAACATCGCTTCTGGTGCAAGCATTGAGGGAAAAAAGAGCAGACATGTATAAACCTCGGCAGCTAAGCGCATACGAAGGAGAGGATGAGAAGGGGCTTGTTTTCGTAATCGTAATTGACAAAATATGATTCTATTTATGGGTACACGGAGCATGATGATCTTTGCTTCAGAATCTCCACTCCGTGCACAGCACCACGCGGCAGGTACGTGCAAGCAACCGGCCGGTCAACCGACCCGGGGCAGCCCAACTTCATCGCTTGGAAGGGCATTTTTTGAACCACATCCAACAGCCAAACTCGGAAAAGGGCACTCTTTTACCCACAGCAACCATGGCCTGGTCAAGACATGTAGAACATGAAAATAGAAAAGCACGATGACGATTGATTAAGTTGGATTTAATTGGGATTGGAATTAGCATACAAACACACCAATAACAACAACAAAAATCGTATCAAAAACGTACATCAAATGAGAAAGGCTCCTTCCGGGAATCACTGGAACTTCATTGTACAGCACAGCATCATGATCCACAACGAGAAAGGACGAACTCTCCTTTCGGCTTTCGGCTCTCGGCCGTATCATGCGCAATACGGACCGCCGTGTGCCGGAACGGTGTGTGGGAACCATTCACGGAGGCGAAAAAAGGCCATCTCGTCCTCAGCTTCGTTCCTTCGTCAGCAGAGATATTAACCATTTTTGCTCCCAGTGCGAGAGGAAAGTGACGAAGCGGGTGGACAACCCGCTGCGTGCGTGCAATACAGCGCACTACATGAATGAGCTTCCAGCAGGCTTGCCAACCACTCTGCTGCTGCTCTGTGGTGTTGTGCGTAGTAGTAGTGCAGTGTTAAAATGGCCAGCTGCAAGAAACGAATCAACATCCTTCCACCATTTTGCAGCGATGGAAAGTGAAAGAAAAACGGTCAACGGCATTTTCACTTTAGTTTGCCATCCCGTTAAGAATGTGCAATGTTAAGTTAAAGTAACAAAGGGAAGCGCAGTCGGTGGTGTGGAGTTTGATGAAGTGATTTTGCCAGCATCTGCAAAATGGTCGCAACAGTCGACGACGGATCGATAATCGTAAAATTAAAACCATCCGCACCATGGTGTCGAAGCAGCAGGGAAAAGAAGGATGCGTCGCAGCAGCAGCAGCAGCACACAGCGGGAGCGGCGGGAGCGTGTTGTGTGGACCGACTGTTCTTCCATCATGTGATGCTGGCGGAGGAAAATTAAATCCCATCGCAAGGATGATGGCACCCGAACGGCACCTGTGAGGTTAATTAGTACGGAAAAGATGGAGCTAAAAACACGAAGAAACACTGCACGGGATGATGTGAAAGCAGCGCTCGTCTCAGTGTCCACCAAACAAATCACTGAAAAGTCTTCCATAATAAACACCCAGCCTTGGTCTGGGAGTAGTAACCTTAGTGTATAAGAAAGCTTGTGCTTAGAAAGGAGTGTGTTAAGGGAAGGTATACAGCTTTCCAATAAGAGTAGAAAAAAATCCATAATCCAACTGTCTTCCAAGAAAGTTGATACACGTAGTTGATAAGTTTTAGTAGAGAGATAGTCACAGTTTTGAGGAAAAAAAGCAACATTATTACGCTCGTTAAATCGACGTCTTCCATAGAGATATACTTACATTGTTTAAGCTAACACAAAATCGTACGGAAGATGAAGAAAAAGCTCTCACCGGCAACCAAATTCCGGCGCCGGCTGGCCGCGATGAAGAAGAAACGGGCCAGCAAAACCACTTCCACAACCGCTGGTGGCCCCTTTCTCAATCGGAAGCAGCCGAAGGAACAGTTCTTCGAGCATGACATCCGGTACAACGCGGAAGAGTCGCCGCAGCAGCAGCAGCAGCAAAGCACCCTGCAGGAGGACGATGGTATGGATCCACCGGATTCTTCCACCAATCCGGAAAAGGGAACCTTTTCACACCGTTGTCAACCGTTGTCGCCACTGGCTGCATTGTCCCGTTGTTCCTCATCCGAATCGTCCGTTTCGGAGCGTGCCGTCGGTTCGCCGGTGTGCGGCGGTTCGGAAAGGAGAATCAAATCAGCCGTACAGGTGAACGAGTGCAGCGTGCCAGTGAAAGGGAAACAGCGCACCAAAAGTGGTCCAATGTTTGGACGCAAGTATCAAAAAGCGAAGGGACGCCAGATGACAGTACCGCCTCCCTTTGGCATGCTGAGCTGGAACAATCGAAAGATGCTGCTAAAGCTACAGCAGCAGCTCCGCCTGCAAGGGCTCTGTTTGTCGTCGCTTTCGGCGGCCGGGGGACAGCAGCAGCGTAGCACCGAGCTGGCAGGCATGCTCAAAGGCGCTACCAGTGCCGGTGGCAGTATCGATGCCGATGGTGGTACACCCGCCGGATGCTACTGTCACTGCGCATGTGCAGCAACACATCCGGTGGGTGCCGGCGAAAATCACGAACCACCACCACCAACACACGGTGGCCACGCAACTTTCCACCCCGAGCGGAGGGACGTTTGCAGCCGACCGACGACCGGCGGCAGTGTGCGAATTGCACGTCAGCCCAAAGCGAACCAGAAGGACAGTGTGCAATCAGCGGCAGGACACGCTCGCTCGTCCCATCGTCATAACCGACACCTGGGCGACGTTTTGTCCAGGTCTTCGTATCAGCGGCAGGCCCACCACCACCACCATCGCCATCCACAAGACAGCGGTTCCAGTTCGCGCTCGTCGTCCTGTGACTCGTCGGAAGTGGTTTCGTGCCAGGTTCGGAAGCTGTACCACCATCACCACCACCACCACCACCAGGACGAAGCAGAGCCAAACGTCAGGAGACAGACTGGTTGTCCGAATCGGCACCAATATCTCGAGCCACAGCACGCACAGCTAGTGCGGGAACATTGTGGCAGTTTGCAGCCGCATCTCCATCCACACAATCGACATCATCATCCTTCTGCTCCTCATCAAAAGCTGTGCATCCGTACTACGACTGCCGCTGCTTCCAGATCCTCTGCCGCCGCCCCCGCCGCCAGCGTTCCGTTTTGCATGCATGCCATGCATAGCGTTGTGAGGTAATAATCGAAACCCGTGCAACTGTGTGTTGTGGCGTGTTGTGAAACAATTCTTGGTAGTTTCTACTGTGGTTCTAGATGCAAGAGCGCTATTTCTTCTATCAAAATTTGAAAACTGTCAACGTAGAAATAAGGTTGTTGTGGTATGTTTAGTTTCTGAGGGCCGGCTTACATCACCGAGCGTGTGCCCTAGTTGCAATTAGTGTTTTTTATTGGGTTATAAAATACAAATACATCCTTACCCTTTGGTCGGTTCGTCACAAAGGTTCGTCAATGTCTGTCAATAACAGTAACGAATCCTCCTTAGAGCCTTAGAGGAGATGGTAGATAATATTTACCCTGTGAGCCTTCGTAATGGGACCATTTGGGAGAGAAATGGACCATAAACACGCAAGGCCATATGATGATGGGACACACCGGCTCCTCCACTCTATGAAAAATGGCAATCGTTAAGCTGCTCGTTTCTATATGCAATGGTTTTCCCCCACATTTTCTTCGTCCTCCCCACAAACCATATCAGCCTAACAAGGTTTTTACTTACTCTTCTTCTTTGTTCTCTCCTCTTTTCACCTAGTGTACGGGAAACGCATCACATCGCACAGGCCCAGCAGGAAAAGAACGCCAAGCTGCGGGAAGCGTTCGGGATCTCGCAGTACTTCGTCGAGGGTACGAGCTTCGACCAGGACCGGAAGGCGAAGGAAGATCTCGCCAAATCGGAAGCCCTGCAAAAGGAGCTGGCTGAGAAGGAGAAGGCCAAAGAGATGGAGCTAGCGAACCGGAAGCGGTACGCGCTCGTTCGCACACCGTCCCCGGAAAAGGAAGCCGGTGGCGGAGGAACAGGAGGCAGCGATCGTAACGGCAAGCAGCGTAGGCGCGGCAGCTCCAATGACGAGCGCGAGGAAGGCGAACACGATGACGATGACGAGGAGGAGAATGATGGAAGCCATGAGGGGGGGGATGGTAAGGTGAACAACTCCAAATCGACGGCCGGTGGTGGACTGCGACGCGATAAGGAGGAAAAGAAGAAGAAAAAGAAAAAGGCACGAGATGTGTAAGTAAAACGTGTACGCACACGGTTGCGCAAAATTGCCGGTGTTTTGCGGAAAAGTGGAAATGTATTGATATTGATTCCATCTTTTTCCTTTTGTGTTTTTGTTTTGTTTTCAGATCTTCCAGCCCGGAGCGCAAAAAGGATAAGAAGAAGAAATCGAAGAAAAACAAAAAAGAAAGGTAATTATAAAAAGAAAACAAAACTGTTAACTTCAAACGCGCGCCTTTACTTTGCTTCAAAAGCGTGATCCAGTCAAACGCAAAATGTGAAGCTTTGCTCTGGGAATGATCGGAAGAGGAGATTGTTTTTTTTTCTTTTCTTTTTAATTTAACATTGGGCAACGTGAAGGGAAGGGGAAAAGGGGGAGAAGTACGCCAAATTAGTCAAAGTTTCAGAAAGGCATGTCAGTGTGTTTCGTGCATCGGTTTTAGCGGTTTTTACGAACTTTTAGTTAGCTTTCATGTGGTATCTGTGCTGTTTTCCATACAATCATACTCTCTCTCTCTCTCATTATCCTGGGGTCAATGGGGAATGGGAATGGTATTATTGCTGTAATTGAGTAGTCATTTTGTTATACAAAGCCAGTGCAACACACGTTCCCGAAGAGAAATAGTTGTGTTGGACGGTCTTTTCTGCAGGGCAAGGGATTGCACATACATTATTGGGAGATGTTATATTACTGTGTGTCTTGTGTGGTTTAGTGTCTTCCCAAAAGAATATGGTGGTGGTAATAGAGTCGACCCAGTCTCTGCCCCGTACGCCTTGCATCTTTTTGTGTAAATTGTTGTTATTCTCAAAATACTAATCTCTCATCATCTCTCTATCTTCTTTACCATTTTCTCTCATTTTTTTTATTTTTGCTCTCGAAACACTACTACTACTACTACTACTACTACTACCACTACTACTACCACTACTACTACTACCTACTGCCAATCCAATCTGTCTTTCCGATTGTGCGCGCGCGTCTACCAAATGTTGTTTGTGTCTTCTTTAAAAAAAAACACACACACCAAACTAAAACTAAACTTACATACCCGGCAAAACCATAAACCGTGCTAATTTAATTTGTGGCTAATGAAAACAAAAAAAATACACGAAATATCTCCACACGCGCACAACTCATTTTGAACTAAAACAAACGAAAACTATTTAAACTACTTTCCCCTCAAACAAAACAAAAAAATCCATATTTATCAATACAATCACGCGCGCTCTAGTTGGTAAGTATTTGTGCTGTGCCTGCCTTTTTACTATAAGTTTTTCGTATTGTTCCTTCTCTCTATTCGTTATGGTTTAAGTTTTACCCTCATTTCACCATTGTGTTATGTGCGCGCGCGCGTTCCGTCACTGTTTTTAGTTGAAGAGCTGCTGCTGCTGCTGCTGCCGTTGCACCACCATATCAGCCACAATGCAGTTTTTTTTTTGTTCAGTTCTAGTGATTCAGTACGGTGCGCGATAAGTTTTAGAGATTAAGTTTACACTACAACGTAACTGTTCTTCAGCGCATATTGCATATTCGTACAGGCTATTGTTGATGTTTTGTGATTCGAATTGTTCTGAACTTGGGAACAGTTCGCCATAAGAATAGAATTCAATATCTGCGAGCATCGCAAAGACTTAAAAATAATAGCATTTAAATGTTAAAATCATAGCACGAAACGTTCCATTATAAGCATAAGCATTTGTATGCTCCTAAAGTGTACCGATAGATTGTTGTTATCTTCTCAGTTGCTTATTGCTTGAGTCTTTTGCTCAATTGTATTTTTTATTATTATTAATAAACGATCGCCTTGCTCTTTTGTACTTGTTTAGGTTTCCTTTCTTTTTATGCATTGATTTAGTATAGTGCTGTTGTGGGCGAATGATGATTTAGCAATTCAGTACTAGGGTTTTCCCCGTTTTCAAACTATGTTTTCTCAATTTGTGTTTAATTCAAGAAAAAACCACATCAACGAACAAACAAACAAACAAACAGGAAACGTTTCTTATTTTATTCTTTTTTCTCTCCTTTTTTCCACCGAAAGACAGACCAATAATATGATGAAAATATATTTAACATGATGGAAAGGTAAAAATTAATTATTCCCTTTTTTTAATAAAAAAAAACAAGCTGCGATTTCTGTTTACTACATTTTTAACATTAATTGTCCCTTCGTTGAATGACTTTTATTACTTACTGTCTCTTTCTCTCTCTCACTCTACCTCCTACTACATATGTAAAGATAAACGCATATTGTTATTATTTAACTATTTCTGCGGTGAAGGGTCGTAAAAAAAGCAACATTAAATTATTAAGCAATTAACACTCGACATGAGGAAATGGCAAGAAAAATTTATTGCAAATGCGGGTGAAATGTAGTGAACATGAGCCAGCGACAGTCTCTCACGCTGTCTACATCTTTGCGCTAAAATTGGTTTTTGTCCGGCTTTACTATTTTTGGTATAAATATGAATAATCTCTGCGTTTTTTTTTTCTTTGTTTCTGTTACAATTTATACTAGTAAAGCAAATCATATGTTAAGGAAATTAAAATGGATTTCTTTTCTTATTTTTTTCCTACATTGAGCTTGATTGTTTTCTTTGGCTATAGGAGACAACTTGTGTCCAATGGTTAATGCTAGTGATGCACCTTAGTAGCAATTATCAACGCTTTTCCAATTATATATAAAAAACAAAACAAAACAAACTTGCAGCGCGTATTATTATGATAATGTTTTAACTTGCGCAATCTACGATAAGAGTTAAAAGCCCTGTCGACACAGGGTTGTTAATCAAAATCTTCATTATTTTACCAAATCATTTCGAAACAAAAAAAAACCGGTAGAGCCAACATCGTCGTCTGCATTCTATCTTTTTCGTAACGATTATAAAAAAACAAATAACACAAATCGGAAGCATTCTCAGGCAGCGCGAGATTTACCAGTGGTGTTTGCGCTGAATGATTCTGTTCATGCTATATTATACATATATATCTCTCTATCTCATTTTACCCGTCAAACACAGGGAATTGGAGTATATGAATTATTTTCAGCTAATCTTTCAATCTTTGAAATTCTAATATAAGGTTTTTGCACATTTTTCCTTATATTTTTTGGTTTTGAACGAACTCTGGACGTAAACACACACGCACGAACGCTCGCACTCTGGTGGGAATACGTTTACTATGCTGCACTATCGGATCGTTGAAACTGGTTGAAATGAAATCATCGGTCATCGTAGAACGAAGAAAAAACACTCGAAAAAATCGCACCGTGACGATGAGAGCGATTCGTCCGATTCGGAATCGGATTCCGATTCGAAAAGTGATGCATCCTCGGATTCGGAGCGCGAGAACAACAGCAGCAGCAAGCGGAAAAAGAAGTCTTCGAAGAAGGAAAAGGTATGCTCAGTCTACGCTGTTACGCATTCCAACCATTTCGTACGTGGTTGTTTGTAAATTTGACACCATAATTATATATATCTCTACTAACTCTAACCCATTATGCGCTTTTCCACACCACAATATACCACACCCTTTCTCTCCGCGTCCTGAATGTGAATAATCTCTCTCTGCTCTGGTACTTTACTGTACGACGAGCGTTTGAAACAAGGAAACGAACCCGAGAAAAAAAGGAATTAGCTTTTAATTGCACGGTATAATCATAATCAGTATCATTTTATCACAGTATTATGCCCCTCCACCCTAACACATCCACTCTCTTCTTACTCTCTTTCTCTCGCTCTCTGCGTGTTACCAAACTTTGTTATCATCAGCTTCAGAATTATACCAAGTTACACCCTTTTCCTTCCAACACACGATACGGTTGTTTGAGTTTGATGCTAGTTTGTAAACTAAAATGCGCTTCAGTTGCGATGCTTTTCGCTAAACCGATGAAGCAAACTACTGCTACTACTACTACTACTACTACTTCTTACAATATACTACCGAAACAACAATAATTTAAAAATCCCTTACTATCCCCCCATTCTTACTGCCCGTTTCTCTGTTTGTCGTGACTATATTATTCAACTGTTGTAACACTTTCTTTTTATCGCATAATTAAAAGCGGAACTCTTGATCGAAAAATTAAGATCTGAAGGTATATTTGTAATAGTTTACTTATTCTAAATCGAAAACAACATAAATCAACACCCAATATGTATAAATATAGCTTTGTATATTTTTTGGTCTGTTTTGAGTTTTGGGTTTTTATTTTTCATTTTGTTAACTTGGTTCGATTTGGTTTTAGCCCCCGTGTGTGAGGTGGTGAGGAAATTTAGTATATTTTATGTTTTTTTTTCTTTCATTTGTTCATACTGAAGTATTGTTTTTGTTGTCCCAGTTTGTGAGTGAATCAATTTTAGTATGATTTAACAAGATCTTTTAACCTTTTCTTTAAGTTTATTTCTTAAATTAGAGTACGTGTTTTTGTTTTTATTTATATTTATTTGTTATTCATTGCAGTCACTCTCAGTGTCGCTCTCTCTCTCTCTCACACTTACCTAGATAATGTTATTCATTCGAAGCTCAAACATTAGTTCATAGTAAAATTGATTACCCTTTGACTTCTTTTTCGTTGTTAGATGTTTCTGATCTTTGAATGCTGTTTTCTGTAATATCGTTGCGTTCCGTTCGATTAATTTGCGCCTGTACATTGTTTCATTCTCTTCGCAGAAAAAGAAGTCGCAGAAAAAGAAGAAGGCAAAATCCCGATCGCCATCGCGTAACAAGTGAGTGTCGATGGAGTTACTGTTTCAATGTGTAAACTTAACCTAACTTTATCCCAAATGTTCATTCACAGATCGCCCGATGCTTCCGGCAAAAAGGTTGCGGTGGAGGAACCGAAACAAGACAAACGCCACGAAGTCTCGGCCGGTGCGAAACACGACACGGATAGAAACAGACGCTCGCATGATCGCAGCGCCGGTGGGCGAAGGGATCGCTCGAGCAGTCGAAATCGGTCCGATGTCCAGCGAACGCGAGAGTCTAGCCGCGAACGGGGTAACAATGCTCGCCGTGGCGGCGGATATCGTGCTGATCGATACGAGGAACCGCGCTTCGGTAATAACAATCGTGGTGGTGGTGACTATTTTAACCGGCATCGCGATCGAGACCGCGATCGAGACAGTAATCGCGCTGCGGAGGAGCGGCCACGTCGCAATCGGTCGAGGAACCGGCGCCGGGAGCGATCGCCACCGGACCAGGAACGTAACGATCGATCACGCTCCCGTTCGCGATCGCGTTCGGGAAGCCAGCGGCGTCGTCTAGATCGTGGGGCGCGGGGCCACAGTGTGGAAAGGTCAAAGCAAAGTTCGCGTCGCGAACGCACGCCCACAAAACAGCAGGCGGAGCACGAGCGCGCCCGCGACAGGGACGGCGATCGGGAGAAGGATCGTCGTGAGCGCAACAAGGGCCGTGACCGCGATGAGCACGACCACCAGCAGCTCGATCGGCAACGCGACAGGGACCGCGAGCGACGAAATGACGATCGGGATAGGGGCCGTGAAGGCAAGCGGGATCGTGAGCGGGACAGCAACCGCGATCCGGCAAAGCATCGTCGTTCGCCGAGCCCGCAAAAGAAGGACAAACGATCACCGGCGACAGCGCGGCGTCAGCCGCGGGAAGAAGAATCCACTGCGAAGAAGCGTGACAAATCTCCGCGCCGTTCGCCTGATCGCCAGAAGTCCAAATTGAGCACGGGGGTGGAATCGAAAGCACTCAAACGATCGCCAACTCCGCCACCGAAAGCGGCATCCCGCGATAAATCGATCCCGAGGGGGTCTGATAAGGTGGAACGGCCAGCATCATCCCGTCAGCCGGCGCCTGCCAAGGTGGCGGAGGAGAAGGAACCGGCATCCTCCTCCGACTCAGAGGCGGAATCGGAGCTGGACTATTCGCCGGCCAGACGTAACCCGGAACGGTACAGCGATATACTGCAGCGAAGCAGCAAATCGCGCACCGAGACGAATGGTAAAGAGGATGATAGGAAATCAACCAAAACCACCAAACCAGTATCGTCGAGGTCAGGTTCGCCACGCGAGCCTCGTAGATCGAGCAGCCCAAGGGGAGAGAAAGCGGACAGCAAGACAGCAAAGAAAGACAGCGCACCGAAGGCTCGTCGTGCTTCTGTCAGTCCTTCGCCGCCGCCCGCCCGACGCGATCGCTCTGCTTCGCGTACCAAATCACGCCGATCGCCTTCGCCCAAGAAAAGGGATACCTCGCGTCACGAAGCATCTCCCGTCGCGAAGAAACGAGAGAAGCCGGTAGCGCCGCCAGCGGAAAAGCCGGAAAAACGCTCCACCACATCGCCCTCCTCCACTCGGAGGGTAAAGTCTCGGTCGCGGTCACCGCCGGAGGTGAAAAGACGCCGCCAGGAGCAAGCATCTCCCGCAGCAAGGTCGACGACAAAGCCGACCTCGGAGCGAGAGTCAACCGAAACGGCTAAGCGCAGCGAAACACGCACACCGGAGAAGAGTGAGTCGAGAAAATCTCGATCGAAGAAGGCGTCTTCATCGTCCGGTGGGGCAGCAGCAGCGTCATCGTCCTCGACAAACGCCGCCCCTGTACAGCAGCCGGTAGTGAAGCTCCATTCGCCCGAATCGGAACACTCACAATCAGACGGCGAAGAACGGCAGCAGGAGCGTAGCAGCACGCTGCGCGATCGAGATGATCTGGACGCATTCCTTCCCATTTACGACGAAACCCGCGAGCAGGAGAAGGATCTTTCGCTGCTGAAAGCCCTCAAGCACGATCTGGCAGCGAAGGCCAAACAAAGCTTGGAGAAGAAAAAGTCCGTGTCCGAGGTGGGAAACAGCAGCATCAGCAGCAGCATCAGCAGTGCCATAGCGATGAAGGTTGGCGTTCTACCCCCCACGAAACCGGGCGAACCGGCCTCCGCGGAGGCACGCGAACGGGACCTGCAGCAATCGGCAACGCAACCGAGCAGCAGCCACAAGTCGGAATCAGCTAGCAAGGCAGCACTGGCGGTGAAATGTTCGCCCGACGAGAAGCTTCCTGCCGGCGCCAAACCAAATACTACTAAAGCAACTGACCCGGCAGCATCACAGGAGGACACTAGCAGCACCAGCACTGCACTGAAGAAGGATATCCACGAGATACTTACCACCGTCGGTGCGTGGGCCGTTGCCGACGGTTCGGAGGCGGCTGCCAGCCTGGCGAAGACGACGATTCTGCATGCGGTCGACGGCATACTGAAGGAGAAAATATCGGGCACATCGAAGGAAGCGAAGCCTGCGGCCGTTGCCGGCTCGGGCAGTAATAAAACGCGCCCCAGTACCAAGAGCAGCCGTTCCCGCTCTCGATCCCGTTCCCGTTCGCATAAGTATGTTTTTGCATGGTGTTGCCTATGGCAACCAGTGGCTTACTTTGCTCACACATCTTGTTATCGTTTGTATCACGCAGGTCGCGCAGCTACAGCAGCTCTAGCAGTGATTCGGGCAGTTCACGGTCGCGCAGCCACTCGTCCTCGTCGCATAGCCACAGCTCGTCCGATCGGGGCAGCAGCCGCTCGCGCAGCCGTTCCAGCAGCCACTCGTCCCAATCTTCCCCGCGTTCCCGCACCGCGTCCCGGTCGCCCTCGATACCGCGGCGTGCCGGGTCGCCCTCGTTTCTCGATCGGCGCCGCATCACCAGGTAAGAGAGTGTGTGAGAGAGCGATGTTTTTTCTTACACCATCAATGCGCACCGGTGAACAAGCGTGTTTAAGCACTGTTTTTTTTTTTTTTTACTTATTTTTCTTCGTTTTTCTTTTTTTGTATTGGTATGAATCTACCTTCCCCATAATACCGAAAGGTCTTCCCGCTCGCCACCCCGTAGTTTCCGTTCGCGGCCCGATGTCAGACGACGGGGACGCCATTCGTCCAAGTCCCCCCGCTCGTCGTCTGACGCGTCCGCCTCATCCCACCGCCGCCACTCATCGCGCTCCCGCAGCCGTTCGAGAAGCGCCAAGCGCCGGCAGCGCCGTGGCAGCGACCGGGAACGGTCGCGTTCACGGGGCGACAAGCGTTCTGGCGGCAGCAAAAAGGCGCCGGCACGCCGTGATCGATCCTCCTCCCGATCCCGAACTTACTCCCGGCGTCAAGATCGTCGCGCAGATCGTTAGTCGCTCAACTCAAACTGTCTGTCGCCGCCCCTTTGCGGTCGTTTATTTCTGAAAATTGAAATCATAATTTACCATTTAAGATACACTTCCCCTACTATGGGAAGGGGGAGGAAAATCATTAGCATTTTACACACAAAAAAGTTGGGCCTGCAAGACAAGATGTTGGGCAAAAATGTTTAAATATATTTCTCATGTTCCCTCCAGCCTCGGATTTCGTTGGTTTTTTTGTTTGCTTTCTTTTTTCGAGATCGTTTTCCGTTTGTATCTATTTCGTTTCTTTCATTTCATAAGGTTGCGTTATCCTAGAATATTTTCGCAGTAGTGTATTATTATGAGCTTGTGTTTTAATTTTGTTGCCGATCTTTCGTGAGTATTTGAGCTTTATTTAATTATATTTTCGGGTGTTCATAACTTTCCACTTGCAACCCCTAATCAAACTAACCTCTTTATCTGTTGACTGTATTTCTCTAACAATCAATGCCACCCCTCCACCCTCCACCGTTCGGATCAAAAGTGCACGCAAGCGTCCTATACCGTACCGCAGACCGACACCATCGTCACCGTCGAGCGCCAGCAGCTACCACAGCCGTGGCAGTCACTCGAGAAGTCGCAGCCGTAGCAAGAGCCATTAACCACTACATTGCGCGGTACATGGGGCAGCTTCCCGTACACTAAAGAGACAAACACACCCCATACACACAATCCAAACAGCAGATCGTAGCAGATTATCCTATTTACAATTCGTCCAGCGTGTGCGATGAGCGTTTAAACAGAACAGCAATAGAAAAGATAACTAGGTGTCAAACCTAGCAGTATCCTATTGTGCCCTTCTGCAGCCCGATATTCAAACTTCCATTTGAATTTGGATGAGATTAAGAGGAGGTAGCACATGCGGAATCAATCAATCTTGTGTACATTCCAGAAGCAAAGGAAAAGAAGGATATTGCCCACCATCAAATGTCCTTTGATATTCATATCAGATGGATGGATCCGTGTGTCATTTCAATGAAATTATTTATTCGCAATAGAGCACACCCCCGTGGGTGTAAATGTAACAAGCACACACACACACAAGACGAGAAGATGAAGAGAGGATATTAAAGGAAAAAATGTTTAGGATTTATTTTCCAGTATGCGTCGTGCATGACTAAGTTGATATTATAGAGGTTCACTGATTACTTCTAAAGTGTATTAATTTTCTAGTCCTTGTCCTAGGTTTACGAATCCATAAAATGCACACAAAGCTAATATGTTCGGTTGCAATACTAGTACTAACTCTAGTCATTTTAGCAATTATTTATGCAATGATTTTGTTTTTTTTTTTTATTTATTTGAATTTGAACAATACTCATGCGTGTTAGCATAACTATCTTAGCAATCCCTAGAAAGCAAACCAAACACACTCATAAAAGATTCCTTGCAATAAATTCCCCACACAGGAGGTCGGCCATCTTAAACTCACTAACGAATAAAAGCGGAATGCATTACTAATCATACTAAATCAGTGTTTCGGCTGCGTTGTTTCATGTACAGATGACGATACAGGGTTTTCCAGGGTTTTCTCATAGTAGTGGGACTCTTCCTTGACTCTTTCTTATAGGAAGTGAACTTCATATGTTGGAAATTCGACTCTATGGCACCCTTGTTGGGACAAGCTGCTTGGAAATTCCCATTGGATTTGTCCAACAAGGGTGCTGTAGAGTCCGATTCCCACTAGATTCAGTTAATTTCACGCAGGAAGGAGTCAATAAAGTGTCCCACAGCTATGAGAACTCCTGGAAAACCGTGTAATACTGTTTCTTTCTACCTAATTTAAACAAACAACAAAACGGTTTTAACATCATACTCTCACACCCCTCTCGCCAGGGTTATTTTAATTTGGCTCTATAAAACAAACAAAAAATACAATATCCATTAAACATTTCCGCAGTGTAGCCACTTTTTTCAGCCGTTCTTTTCCCCCTTAAACCCTTACATCCTATCAATAACGCACTGTTACTGTTTTCTGCATGTGTTTGTTCAATTTTCTCCCGAAAGAAGTAAACGTATCCCGGATTAAATGCAACGCGCTCCCGTTAATTTAAATGCCTGCGTGATGTCACGTGTCTCTTGCCAGAGTATTTCTTCAGGTAGACTTGCTTTGTTCCTGTGCCTTCTGCTGGCGACGCTGTTCCGCCTTCCTTCTCTTCGTGGACAGGAACACCATCCAGCAGAATCCGATGATGTTGGCAAACAGCACGCGTAGCTAGAGTCGAATAAACAGAGATGAAATCAGTACGTTAACTCACTCACATGGAATCTTTTTTATAGGACGCGTTTAAATTTACCATCGGCGGAATGTAGTTGAAGTTGATGAACACGGGCAGGGTAAGGAACTTCCAGTTGCCCCGCAGAATGCTTCGATACTGGGTGAACAGATTGCCGAGCGCTTCGTCGTGTGTTTTGTACTCGAACCGGGAGATAAAGTACAGCGACAGGGCGGTAATGACCGGTGCGAAGAGGGCCCGCTCGCCCAGCAGCATCAGCAGCTTCTTGAACCGGGTATCGTTCGTGATGCGATCCAGCCAGCTGTAGAAGAAGTGCGACAGCGGACCGGTAAAGATCAGCCCGAACAGCCCGTACGCCATGACCGAGTCGGTGTTGACCTGCTTCGCACCGCCCAGCTTCTGCGAGACCAGGTTGGCGGAGGATGCAATTACGCAGCTGTGTAAAAAGGGAGCGAAGCGGTAAGTTGCATCAAAACCAGTTTCTGCTTGGCTTGGGGCACACCCTCCTCCCATACCTTGTTATAGCTTTCGTGCGAAGCGGATGCTCAAAGAGCTGCTCCAGATAGGAGCCGAGCAGGTTGTAAATCGGTCTCGAGAGGGACATCTTGGCGGTTGGCGGTCACAAATCTTCTTCGTTCTCTTCGGTAACGTTACAAAACACTGGAATGGAAAGAAATTCAAATATAATTGACCAAATGTATGTAAATTATGTTTTTTTTTGCGAAATAGGACCTCACTACAACCGCCTGTGCGCGAATTCAAGCTACAATTAACTCTCTACTTATCAGTCAGACAAGGGAACGCAAGGGAACGATAGCGGGAAGAGTACGCAATGAGAAAGCTTTTTTAGCATTATCAAGCGATAGTAGGGGAAAGCGGGGCAAAATGGGCATGTGGGGCAAAATGGGCACCCTCTATTTAAGCATTATTTGACTACAAAGCTACTTTCCAATGCTCAAAATGTATTCATTAGAGTGTTTTATGAACACCATGTAAGTTTCATAACCCTAACACAACAAATAACCAAGAAAAGTGCAAAATAAGGTTTAGTAGCATATTGATGTAATTTTTGTCACTTCGAAAATAAGCTTAACCCAGTGTCACAGGGATGCGTTGAAGTTTTACATTATATATTATTAAAGATATGATATTTCTATACAATTTGTCTGAAGAAAGCAAGGCGATCGAATGCGTATTTTTACTAATATAACATAAAATACAAAAATGCTTCACGTGGGGCAAAATGGGCAGTTACGCTTGGGGCAAAATGGGCAGATACTTTTGACAAATGGCGTTTGGTGAGGCTATGGTGTTGTATTTGTCGCCTCAATAATGATAACAGACACAGCTTCAAAAGAATCGATTTTGTAGATTTAAACGTGTAAAAACTGTTTTAATTTTGATAGCATATTTTTGGAAGAATTTTAAGGGCTTTCCTGACCAGCAAAACAAAAGATAGAACGAAAATACAATTCACGAAACGGTGCGCAAAAGCATAGACCATTACCTAAGCGCAGTTGTTGTGGCCCATTTTACCCCAGTGTTTTGACGTTTCACAGTTTGTTTACATATGCCCATTTTGCCCCAGGGCTATGCCCATTTTACCCCGCGTGTCAAAATAGCTTCTCGTAAAACATCAACTTTTATTTTACACTGTTTTCATGATTTTAAGTTGTTTTCATTCTATGTGGCAATTTTAATCCATAGATAAATAGTGGAGGCATACAATAATGCATGAATAATTGTGTTTTGTGGCATATTCAATGGAATATTCAGTAAACTGCTTAACATGCCCATTTTGCCCCGCTTTCCCCTACAATCCTTCCCATTCGTCTTCGCTGCGGACACCCCTCCCCCGGAGAGGTTTATGCAAGTGTGCCACCGAAGAGCGCAACCAAATTATAGCCCCGTACCGGTTGGATAACGTGCGATTATTTCACCTGATAAGCACTAGCACCCCAGTCCTACCCTCGTTTCTCCCTCAACCAGCTGATAGTACAACGGTAAACAATTCCACAGTCACGCCATCTAACCCTCGGCGCGCTTAGGTCAAAGGTTCAGGCTGGCCAGCGAAGGAAAAGAGGTCATTTGAAGAAAGAAAAGTGGCCTTACCGAGGATTACTGCACTGCTTTCAGATACGAAACAATGCTCTTTATGACATTAACTATAAACTTTTTGCTAAAATTACACAAATGCACTTGGAGAAAAGCTATTTTCGAGTGAATATGTCCCCTCTCTTTACGCTGCGCACTTTGGAACGATCCGCGGTCTGTTTTGATAAACCGTGCTAACGGTACAACCAACTGACAGCTGGTTTGACAACCGCGTATCAGCGGTAAACAGTTGCTCTTCTTTTCCTTGCCTTTTTCCACCTTCAAACAACTGTAAATTCCAAATGTTCAATTAATTTTCACAAAAAGTCCTCAGAAAGCACAAAAAAACACAATCGTTGCGATAAAATGCCTAAATGTAACAACAATAAAGCGCACTTGCTTGTGTCGCCCGGGCTTAAGCGATCCGCAGCTGTCACTGCACTGACAGCTGTGCGCGCTCTCTCTCTCCCTCGCCCTGTCAAAGTGTGAAAAAAAAATATTATTTCATCACACGCAAACTACTTTTCGTACGGTGCGGATGCACAGCAGCGCACCAGCTCCGCAGTAAATTCAGGGCAAAGTTATCTACATTACCTCCGTGCGTCGTCGTTTCTAGTTCAAGTGCAACGCTTCGCTGTCCTTTGAAATCTCGAACCAGGAAACAGGGCTGAAAAAGGGGAACGGCGCAACACCAAACAATCGCTCTCGTGACTGTTCGGGACGGGTACAGAGGTGCGGATCATCCACTTCATCGAACGCAGCCATCTCAACGGAACCCAGCGAAAAGCAAAATATACGTACGTGTCTTTTCTGTGCGGCGGCGGCTGCTGCTCAAAGAAGCCCTTTTGTTTTTGGCGTAAAGGGAGAGGAGAAAAGTGCGTGACAGTGCGTGGAAACAATATTTAGTGCTGCTTTTGTTTGAAACGGTACGTGCGTGTATCCCAATTTCGTACATTGTTGGTGCATTTCTAACAAATCCGAGACCTTCGAGCTGTGATTCCTCTCAAAGCATATCCCTTTGGACTGTGTCCTGTGTATTCCCGTGAAAAAAGAAGCAAAGCCAACCAGGATCGAAAGGAAACAACCTATTTGTGTGTGTGAGTGGGCTGGAAAGTGATTCGGGAATATACACCGTGTACCGTATCGAACTCGATCGAAACGTCGCGAACTTCACCCGCAAAAGGGGGAGAATATGAAATGGTTGAATTGGCTACTATCATCTCTCTCGTCCTCCCCACCATTCCACCCCGTTCGTGAAGGCTTAAAAGAGAAGCAAAGCAACACTCGATATGCGTACGTGTGTGTGTGTATGTGTGCATACAGCAGGGATGTCACAAGTGCAGCACCAGACAACCCCTCCCCCACCCCCCCTACCCTTAGTAGACTGTGTCCTCCCCGAAGGGGGTTTAGGTTCAGAAAGGGCGGCAGTGTCTGTCCGGGTTCGCGACGATTTGTTTTGCCCCGATCGTCGTCGTGTCCCAATTGACGTTCCACAACACGCACAAACCCACACGGACACACACACAGACACACATTGCATATTATTGTGCGCCTGTGCGTACCACCGTGTTTGTTTTTTTTTCTACATTTTATTATCATTGAGAGGCCAGTTTTCGACGGGTGGTGTCCGTGGTCCGTAGTAAGCATATTCTGTATTAAATTGGATCAGTACTAAAGCGCTCAGCTGTGGTAATTTAGGGAAGAGGAACCGAAGGAACGAACAGTACTTAAAAACAATCAGCCCCCCCCCCGAGCAAAGTACTACGTAGTAGGCGACGGTATCCTTTTTTTCGGTGTGCTGACCTACCAGAGCATATCTTACGAGAAACCGTAAAACCAGTTCCGACCGGAGGAATCTTGTGTTCGGTACACAGCGCGTCAAGAGCGTTAATGTTCGAGAAACAATTCCTTGGGAGCAGACAGTGTGTGTGTGTGTGTGTCGTTTTTTTTGCAATTTTGTGAATGCCCCCAACAAGCAAGGTGAAACGTTGGATTTTGAAACTCCGTTTTTTTTTTCTCTCTCGCTTCCAAGTTTGTCAGCCAAATGGCGTCCCGGGAACGATGATGATATCGATTGTCCGGCAGCTTCCCGTCTGTGCGTATGATGGTTTTTACTATTTTTTTGTATTTCCTTTTTAGACAGTGGAAAATAGAGCGTGTAATGTACAAACACAATGACCTTCGAAAGGTATGTCGACCGCAAGGGAACGCGAACCATCGAGGAAATGTACGCTGCCGTTGCCCGGAGGCGTAGTGTGCTGTGTGGTTCGCTTATCCCAACCTGGAAGTCATGGGACACAAACACACACACACACACAAACTGGATCGATACATCTAACAATATCAACAAAAACAACAAGACCCGTGAACGGGAACCACTTATCCCGGCGACCGGTTTCCCAAGGGAATGCAAAACCAGGAAGCGAAACGATGGGCGACTGTTAATTGAAACTTTTGTTCCCGCCGCCCCCTTAAGAAAAAAAAAAACATCAACCGACTTGTAGGAAAAGTGGAAAACAGCTCATTTTAGGTTTTGACTAAAGATGCGCAGCACTCCACACGTGTCGTCGCCCAGCTTCATTGCACATCACATGATCTCGATGCGTTCGGCTGATAACGCCGTACGCGGGGGTCCATGCGAGGTTGTTGAAGAGTCTGCGGCATACAGACACACATACACCCCAACATCCGCTAAAGACGTCATCAACGGTGGGGTGTTGCGTGGTGTGCAGTCACAAAACAACAAACGCACGTTTCACTTCGCGCGGCTACCACACACCGGTTTGCCGGTTGAACGATTTCTAAGCATCCTAAGGTTGTCAATCCGTTGGCAATCGGTTTCAGTTGCTGCTCCGGTCGGTGCTGGTGCTAATAAAATGCTTCTTCTTCGTAAGCGAAGGCGCGAAAACGAAGGGGGCACACTGGCCAGCCAGCCAACCATTTAGCTGATGAATATACTAATCCATCCATCTGTAACGGTTTTCGACGGTGGTCAAATTTCGCTGTGTGTGAACACACACCACGGAGCACACACAACTTCAACGAAACCTTCAGCCAAGGGCGTACTGAACCGACGGGGCGGGGAAGAAGCCTTTCTCACAAGCAAAACGCGAGCGGGAGTGACTGTTGTTTTGCAGTACGGGGCTGTAGCGATTTCCATCCGCTGGTGCATACATATTTATGTACAACCAGGGGAGGGTGAGCTGTCTTCTTTTTTCTGTTCGGTTTTTGTGCAAGTTTCGAACGTTTTCGACCGGACGGCGACACCAGTACGTGCCGTGCTGCAATAATTTGGGTCGGTTGGGCACAGTGCGGCGGGACCGGTACACGCCCGGTCTCGCGAGGCTGTGGTGTGTTTGTCGCGAAAAGCCCGTCCGTCCAAGCAAACCTCTAACCTTGAAAACTAGGTTTGTGACTAATTGTTGTTGCTTGTCTGCATTAAAAACCGTCCCGCACGGTCGTCCAGTACGGCACGCGATATTCTTGTGCGGGGGGAGGCACTTTGAAAAAGAGAGGGGGGGGGGGGGGGGGACAGTGATTGTAAGATATGCAAAAGTAAGCTGTTGAACCCGAACCTCTTCGCTGCTGTTTGAAAACTGCTGTGGACGGTCAGGGTCAGCTTTCGTGGTATGTTTTTATGCTCACAGGTGGTGGTGGTGGTGGTGTGCCAATGTGCGTTCAAACCAGTTGGAAGTCAATCAACGAAAGTCGTCCACACTAGTGCGTTCTAAGTTGTGTTCATTGCCAATGGCGCAGTTGCCACGGGCTCTTATCAAGTTTGTTGTGCAGACGAAGTAGTGGGAAGACGATTGCGGTCACTGGAGAGGAAAGCTATCCAATCTCCTTTATCATAGATAAGTGTGTTTTTGTATTGTTATAGTACTATAAAATACGAAAAACACACACTGAATGTCCCACTGTTTACGATTTTGTATTAATTTAATATTCTCTTTCCTTTACGTGCGCTTGAAACAATGCCCCCACTCAGCCAATAGTAAGCAGTTGCCTCCACCTATTGACCTTCTTACACATTGTGGCGGGTGGCGCCACTCACTAATCTCGTCCGCGATGACGTGTGTGGTGTGTGTGTGTCAACCAGTGCAGAGGACACGTTCATTAACATACGATGCATTGGCGCAATCCTTCAAAGCACCTCCCTCGAAAAGGACACGTCATACCTTTCCTATTGATTTGTTACGTACACACACACACACACACACACACTCACACACACACACACACACACACACACACACGCACACACACACATGTGTCTAATAATTGCCGGTTCCCCGGATATGGTGTAGCACGTTCTTCTGCCATTTAACAAATACGATTCGATACGTGCATGTTGTGGGTTGGCCACCAGCGTCGATAGACTCTTCTGCTGGGGAACATAAACAAGCGGAAGTAACTTGTGGGAGCATCATAATTATTCCACGTTCCGCAGGACAATACATGTTCCTTGGGAAGCAATGTTTCGTGTTCTGTTTGCCAGTTTGATGTTGATTTTCTATAAATAAAGCACTCTCCTTGTGGGCGTGTGTGGTGGGAGCTCAGAACCTACCCGATTCCGATGTGCGGAATTAGTTCTGGAGCCAATTCTGGAGCCGATTCCGATGTTGGTTCCGGATTCATAATCGGCTCTGGAATCGGAATCGACCTGGGAATCGTAATTTGCACCTGGTAACGGAATCAGAATTGACCCTAGATTTGGAATTAGCTCCGGAATGAGAATCAGTTCTTGAATTGAAATAGTCCGGGAATCTCCATGATCGTTTACAAGTAAATTTTGATTATTTACGACTACCAACACGTAGCATCATTGGATCCAAACGTCTATTTCTATAAGGATACCGAAACCGACACCGATTTCGATCCCAATTTTGATTTGAAGCCAATTCCAATTCTGGCCCCACTCTCCGGAATCGATTCTGACGAAAACTTCATTTTTCCCATCACTAGTGTGCATAGTGATGAGGTGCAAACAAGTTAACAAAAACCATACACACGCTCTTCATTGAAAGACTGCACCGTCGTAACCTTGTGGGGGTTTAAAAGCATATTATTCGTCCTTCAGTGGGTCGGTGGGCGGCAGTATCTAACATATTCCACCACCCAATCAAAAACACTCCAACGAGACGGATTAGAAATGAGGTGGACAAACTGGTTTCCTCCCCCCGGTGTCACTCCAATATCGGTGATGCAACGATGGTTGACGAAATGGGCTTTTTTTTCCTTCTGTGCAGCACCGAGCTGAGTGCAAATGTCGACAGGAAACCTTTGCTTTTCGTTGCATTTTACGACGCACCGTGTTATCGTTGCGTTAATGTTCGCCTTCCTCTGACTAATTGCCTAATTTCCCCCTCTCTCTTTCTCTCGGTCTCTTTCTAGAATACGAACAGTGTGCTCTAAACCGGCTTCCGGCATGGCATCAACGACAGATATTCCTCCGGCCGTGGGCAACGCGCCCACCGCTCCCTTGCTAGAGGATCTCAACGAGGACACGCCCTCCTCCTCATCGTCCAGCACGGCGACGACGACGACAGACAGTGGCAAACCTTCGACATCGTACAGCTTCTCCATGCTCGGTGCGGATACGGCCATCCCAGGCAGCAGCAGCAGCACCAGCTACAGCATCAAACGGCCACAGTCCGGGGACGATAGCATCCAGTCGGCGGCGGCCGGTGGTAGCAAAACCAAGACACAGCTAGAAAACGACACAGCCGGCGGCGATGGTGCGGGCGAGGGCGCATCGACCGGTGCGCCATCCACCGAGGCCGGCGAGGAGGAGAAAAAGGACGACTCCATGTTCGAGTGTAACATCTGTCTCGACACGGCCAAGGACGCGGTGGTCAGCATGTGCGGGCATCTGTTCTGCTGGCCGTGCATTCACCAGTGGATGAACGGGTACCGCAACACCTGCCCGGTGTGCAAATCGTCCATCAGCAAGGAGAAGGTGATTCCGCTGTACGGGCGCGGCGGCAGCAAGGAGGATCCGCGCAAAACCGTACCGCCCCGGCCGGCCGGCCAGCGTACCGAGCCGGAGCAGCCGCACGGCTTCCAGAGCTTCACCGGCGACGGCAGCTTCCACATGTCGTTCGGCATCGGGGCGTTCCCGTTCGGGTTCTTTACCTCCACGCTGAACTTTGGCGACTTTCGCGGCGCGGGCAATGTGACGCGCGAGAATACGCGCGAATCGGAGGAGGACCAGTTCCTGTCGCAAGTGTTCCTGTACGTGGCGCTCATCTTTCTGGCCTGGCTGGCCATGGCCTAGAGAGATAGAGAGGACGGGGGGGGGGGGGGGGGGGGGATGAGAGCGAATGTTAAAATTTTCCGAAATCAAATGGGACAGAGGGATAAACACACACAAGGTTGGCGAAACAAGTCAGAAACGGGCACGCGCATACACGCACGTACGCACGTACACTCGTATCACCCCAGGCGTCGAGGAACCGGTGCAATAGGTGCGGCCGCGTTTAAAACACTTTTGTGCGAATCACCTTAGAGTATTAACTGAAGAAAGACAGCTTTTTTGGGGAACGGTTTTAGTAAAAAAAAAAAACAAATTTAACCTCCTCGCGGTCAAAAATGCTATTCATCCTCTTTTTTTCGGGAAATCCTACAAGCATTCTCGTTTGGGAAGGTGTAGTCACGAGACGACCGGTGCAATCTACTTTGTGATAGCTCTTAGACGGATCCCAAAGGATGTTTTTTTGCTTCTTCTAGGAAACAGGCGTGCTTTTAGGGAAAATAGAACGATTTTTTCAACCGAACACTAATTCGGAAAAAATGTAATGTCCCCCCATGAACCTCATAAGAGTCATTTTATCAAAAAAAAGAAACTGTAATTCCTGATACGTATGTATGTGTGCGTGCGCGCGCGTGTATGTCAAGTGTTGTCATTTTTTCTTTGCGCATAAAGATGTATGTAATTTATTGAGTGTAGTAATGTATAGGAAGTAAATAGGGGAGAGGAAGGGTGCGCATAATGCATTTTGCGGGTGAATCAAGAAAGGGCGGCGACGAAGATTTTGTAATTATATATATATAGATACTAATGTACGTACGTATGCTTTATCCATCTTTTCGTTTATCGTATCGTTTCAAAACACTCCCCACTATTAGCCCTTTTAGCATATGAAGCAATGATTATATGTATGTTTTTTTTCTCCTATCTTTTTTTTCCTTTCTTTCCTCTGCGAGGTAAACGAAAAATCACACACTCACAAGAAACAATCGGAATGAGAATATATGAGGGGGATGTGCAAAATAGAAAAAAAAGAAAGAAAAAGAAACAAGCAGTGGAACAGTGTTAGTGGTGTAGAATCGTGTCAATAAAGTTTAAGTGCTACATACAGTTCAAAACACAGTGAAAGAGAGAAAACATTGTCGAAACATTGGAGTCCAGATAGGGGAAAAAACGCCTTATTGAGAACGAAGCTTAGGAGTATTACTGAGTAAGTAACCGCGTTTTTTTTTCATTATTCTGCTACTTTTTGGAAGTAAAAGCTTCGGATGTATCCGTTTGGCAGAAGAACAAAACAACAAAACAAGAGCAGCATGTTCCGTTACTCAGTTTAGATCTCTAATGCTTCCTTTACTTAAGTTGAATCGTTGCGCCAGTGCTCGAGTGCTTTCGAGCGTCCTTTCCTTCTTGAAAACCTTCCTAGTTGATCATGTTCCTACATCAACTTCATGTTTTTTATCTTTCGGGGGGTGTTCCAGGAGTTCTCATAGCTGTGGGACACCTTCTTGCGTTAAATGAACTTAATTTAGAGGGAATTGGACTCTATAGCACCCTTGTTGGACAAATCCAATAGGAATTTCCAAGCAGCCCAAAAAGGGTGCCATAGGGTCCAATTTCCAACTAGGAAGTTCACTTCATATAAGAAAAACGCAAGAAAGTGCCCCACGACTATGAGAATCCCTGGAAAACTCTGTATTATGTGAATGTGTGTGTGTGTGTGTTTCTGTCCCTTATTCTTATCTTTGTTAAGCAACACTTCTCCCTCTTCCTTAAACACAGTGAATATGCGAACACCTTTCTCGCACTGTTTTGACGCTAACGTGTCTCGCCATATCTCAAACTCAGTCACATAATTGCAAAACTTTAATTCCAGAAAAAAATGAAAAACAGTTACACAAAAATGCTGCTAATGAAAGACAAAAAAAAAACACTCGAAAAAATCTGATTCGCACGTTCGTTTTTATTTAACCTCATTCAGTTAGTAGCAACAAAACGGCTGGGATGAAAAAGACAAAAAAAAACACGAATTAGACCAATTTTTTGTTTCCTCTGCTGCACGGTATAATGTAAAAGAACGACACTTAAAACACAATCTCAGCCGCATTGTTTTGTGTAAGTCACAATGTATAATTTAATGTGTTTTTTGTTTTGTTTTTGTAACGTGTTCTAGCATGGGTTTCCTTGCTTTTTTTTGCTTAACCAGAAAAGGAGGATCCCTTCTGCTTCTTCGCTTCAGCCTTCTAAACATTAAAAAAAAAACCGTTACATGCATGCTAAACCATTCTATAAACGGTGTTGTCTCGCGTACCATTTGTGCCGTATCTTATTACCTTCTCCCCGGGCAAACAACTACACAGCGCAATGCACACACACACACCCTTGCTTGCCTCTTGCTTCTTTAAATATTCACGTTGCTTTCGCTTGCTTCTTCCCTTGCTTCCGTGAGGTGCAATTTTCTCCTGCTTTATTAAACGCGCGACATTCTGGCGGCGGTGGTATTCTAGCATCGGATAATCGCGGACACAGTTTTGTGTTTTACCTTACATAATTAATCTAAGCCAATCGCTAATAAACCAAATGTTGCTCCGCTGATGTTGCTGCTGCTACTGCTACTGCTGCTGCCGGTGACGATGATGACAATGATGACAGCCCCGGTTCTCATCATCCATTGCTTGCTTCGATTCAGATCGAATCGAATGAAACATTCAACACGCCCTCACAACAGCGCTCACAAACAAAACTGTTTCCATCTTTCACTTAGTATATTCGGGTTTTTAGATCTTTCTTCATTCGTTCCGATATGCTTCTCTACTGAGAAGTTTTTGAATCATAGGTCTGCATTATTTGCTACGGGTGTGCGAATCGATCGGGATTGCTTCTCACTCTCTAGCGCATTACAAAGTTTTACAATCGTCTATCGGTGTGGTTATAGAGAAACGCTCTCTTAACGCTTAACACATCTTTCGCTCTCTCTCTCTCTCGTTCGGTTGTATTAATTTTCTTGTTCAACATCAACTTGCATTTTATTAACCTCTTCTTACACACAGCTTCCTTTACTATTGCGATTATATGGTTTCGTGTTCTGTTGTCTCTTCCCTCCTCTGCAAGCTTTTTCTTATATTCGTTCGATTATTAAAACTACCATTTAATGTCTAAGGTTTTTGTGTTTTGTTTCTCGTGTGTATGGTGTGGTTCTAAGCTTCATACATTCTGTGGTATGTTTTCCATTTCGCGCCACTTACAATACGCACACACACACACACACACACACACTATTGCCCCTATCGAATTCGAAACTGCAGGCAGCAGCAGCCGTCTTCGATCGTCGATCTAAGCGCTTTATTGCACCTCCACCACCACCGTTCCTTCCATTCCTGTTTATAGTTGGCGCTTTTCTCGCGCCCAGCAACAACAACGTGCACATGGTGACCGATGCAGGCGACCGACAAGCACAGCAGCAGCAGCAGTAGCAATGTAACGAATCACACGCACCACATACACACACACACGCACGCAAACACAAGCGCTTCTCATTGTTGCTGCATGATGGCGGCTTTGTGGGTGCAGCAGGCGCGTGTGGGGCGATGGTGGACAACCGTTCTTCGTTCCTTAAACGCTAAACGCTCTTGAGACCTGGGAGGGGGGTGATTGGGGTTCATTAAATATCTGCAAAGAAGGAAGGGAAAACCCAACACACAAAAAAAAAAAGAAACATTAGAATAAAGACTACGCGGCAACAACTAACTGCATATATCAGTAACGTACACGTACACGCAAATAATGTATGCTTTCGTTCCCTTCTCCTTTTCTACATTATCTATAGTTAATACAGAAGTGTTGCTATTTTTAACGACCATGCATCGATCAATCGACCTTCGGTTTTCGCGTGCCGCGCGTACGCTTATCTTCTGCGCAAACACACACGATGCATGCTTTCCATGGTGGAGCAAGAGCGGCGAAGCGCAGAGCATCGCACGCAAGCACACACTGCTGGAACAGATGGAATTACAAACCAAAACCAGTACGCTTATCAAACTGCAGTAGGGCATGGGAGGGAGGAGCATTTTGTGCTCTGCTTCATCATGCCCCACATTCCCAACAGCGCAAATGCTTCCTTCCTTCGTTCAGAGCACCTACACCTACGTCCCTAAACACCTCATCGGAACTAGTGATGGGTAAAGTTGGTAAATGTACGGAGTCGACTCCGATCCGACACCGATAATTTCGGAACTGACTCCGGATGGTAGATACGCCCAGCATTATACGGCGTCGTTTGGAATCAACTGGAGTCGTCCGAAGTCATCCGGAGTCATCCGAAATCGTCCAGAGTCGGCCAGAGTCGACCGGAGTTGGAGTCGTCCGGAATCGTCCAGAATCGTCCGTAGTCGTCCAGAGTCGTCCGAAGTCGTCCGAAGTTGTAGTCGTCCAGGTAGGAGTCGTTTGGAGTCACCCGGAGTCTTCCAGATTTGTCTAGAGTCGTCAAGAGTCGTTCGAAGATGTATTCGTAGTCGTCCGGGTAGTAGTTGTAGTCGTAGTTGTCAGGGTTGGAGTCGTTCGGAGTCGTCTGAAGTTGTCCGAAGAAGTAGTCGTAGTCGTCCGGGTAGGTGTTGTAGTCGTAGTCGTCCGGGGTAGGAGTTGTTCAGAGACGTCCGGAGTCTTCCAGAGTTGTCTAGAGTCGTCAAGAGTCGTCCGAAGATGTAGTTGTAGTCGTCCGGGTAGTAGTTGTAGTCGTAGTTGTCAGGGTTGGAGTCGTTCGGAGTCGTCTGGAGTTGTCCGAAGACGTAGTTGTAGTCGTCCGCGTAGGTATTGTAGTCGTAGTCGTCCGGGGTAGGAGTTGTTCGGAGACGTCCGGAGTCGTCCGTAGTCGTCCGGCCAGAGTCGACCGGAGTTGTCCGGAGTCGTTTGGAGTCGTTCGGAGTCGTTCGGAGTCGTTCGGAGTCGTTCGGAGTCGTTCGGAGTCGTCCGGAGTCTTCCAGAGTCGTCCGAGGTTATAGTCGTAGTCGTCCGGGTATGAATCCCTCGGAGTCGTCCGGAGTCTTCCAGAATCGTCTGGAGTCGTCCGAAGTCGTCCAAAGTTGTCGTCCGGATAGCACTCGTTCACAGTCGTTCGGAATCTTCCGAAATCTTGCTGGAGTCGAAGTCGTCCGGAGTCGGCCTTCGGAACAAAGGCCTATAAGACAAAAAATACACGACGAAATTAAATGCCTAATAACAAGCACATTGTACCGGACGGCTCCAGTTAACTCCGACAGACTCCCGTCAACTCTGGACGACTCCGAATGACTCCGATCGACTCCAGCTGACTCCAGACAATATCGAACTACTACGAACGTCTTCGACCGACTCCGGATGACTCCGATTCCAGATGGAACTAGTGATTCCCATTTTGCCGGAATCGGTATGGAACTAACAATAGTTGGATTCTGATCGGAGTTGTGGGTGCGCTTCAGAAAGCACATCACTAATTCAAACCTTTCCCAGTACCCTCATCACACTTACCTAACATTATGTGATATTCCAGGACGATGTCGATAACACTTCGATACTGCCACCAGGTCCTCCTGCTCCACCTCCTACGTTGGGCGGATGGCCAGAACCACCACCACCGCCACCACCCCCACCGCTTGACGATGAGGTGGAGGAGGACGTCGAGGTGGCGGAACCGGTCGAGCTGATCGAGGCACTGTCGGCGGCACCACCCACACCACCACCACTACCGTTCGTGTGCACCTGCGGATGGTGCTGGAGCGTGTTGGCCACACCGCTACCGTTCGCCGTCCACTGGGTCGGCGGTTGCTGGGGGCCCCAGATCCGCACCGTCCCATCGTCGGACGCGGACGCCAGCAGCGCCGGATAGACCGGGTTCCAGCTGACACAGTTGACCGTGCGCGTGTGCCCGATCAGCGTCGCCAGCGGTTCCTCCCGGCGGATGTGCCAGATGTACACCTTGTTGTCTTCGCTGCCGCTCGCTACGAAGCTTTCGTTCACGCCGCCGAAGCACGAGTAGATCGTGTAGTTGCCCTGCGTGACGCCCTGGAACCGGCGCACCAGACACTTGTCCTGCAGGTCCCACAGGTGCAGCCCCTGGGAGGAGATGTTGAGCAGGGCGAGCCGGTCGGCCGAGTTCACCGAGAACGTCATGATCGGGCACTGCTCCTGCACGATGCCGTAGTCGGTGCGAGGATTGTCGAAGCTGTACCCCCGTATCCGGTAGTGCGTGTCGGCCGCCAGCACCGTCTTGTTGTCCGACAGGAAGGACAGCCCGTTGACGCGCACCCCCTCCCAGTTGTCGTGCAGAATGCCGTCGAGATCGACCAGATAGAACTGGCCGCGGGTGCCGCCGGTCACGAACCGCGTGCCGTCCCGATTGAACGCCGCACAGGTGAGGCTGTCGTCGGTCGAGTGGGAAAACTTGGTCACCAGCTTTTCCTGCTCCACGTCCCAGATCCACAGGTCCGGGCAGTCGTCCGGCCCGCACGCAATGAAGTGCTTCGAGTCCGGGCTCCAGGCAATGTACGACACGCCGTACGTGTGCCCCTCGAAGGAGCGCTTGTTGCGCAGCAGCAGCTTCACCGGATCGACCTCCCACACGATCACGCTGTTGTCCTTCGAGCCCGTCGCGAGCCGGCGCCCATCGGGCGAGAACTTGCAGAACCACACCTCGTCCGAGTGGTCGTTCAGTACCTGCAGCGGCTGGAGCGGGAACCCGTCCGCACTGCAGTTGTGGTCGACGAGCAGGGACACGCTGTCGATGCTGGTGCTCCACGTCATGTCGTGGCACTGGCAGCGGTCGTTCTGCAGCTCCACCGCCTGCACGAGCAGCGAGCGGAGCCGCCGCGGGGGCAGCATCACCGTCGCGGGCAGGTACGACTGCAGCCGGTCCATCAGCCGGGTGCGCGACTTCGGCCCCTTGCCCTCCCAGCCGGCCCGCGCGTACAGCTCCGCATTGTTCGTGCACATCATGTACGAGGACAGCTGGTGGACGCGGGGCGTCTTGTGCTGCAGCGGCGTCAGCTCGTTGCGCAGCACGTGCAGCGCATCGATCGGGCGGCCCTCCTCCAGATACTCGAGGTACTTCTGCTCGAGCAGCAGAAACTTCATCTCGTTCAGGCTGGCCCGATCGCTCCGGATGTCCACCAGCGACTGGAGCTCCTGCAGGTCGTGGTCGGCCTTGTTCCAGTCGCCGGACAGCACGTGGATGCGGAACTTGGACGCGGCCGGATGCTCCAGGCAGCAGCCCGCCTCCTGCATCAGCATCTCGGCGCTGCGCTCCAGCCCAATGTCCTTCAGGTGCTGCCCGATCAGCCGCACGATGTCCTGGTTGGTGCGGTCCAGCTTCACCGTGCGGTGGGCGGGCGATGGGCGCGATGAGCCACCGCTGCCGCTGCCGCCGCCGCCGCCGCCGCCGGCCTCACCGTTCGTGGTCAGTCCGTTGCTGCTGTTGCCCATGCCGTTATCGTTCTCGGCCGGGTTGTTGTTGCTATTGCTAACGGTGGCATTATTACTATTACTACTGCTGCTGCTGCTGCTGTTGGCCACGGTGTGACCATTTTGATCACAGTTTGATGCGTCCATCGGGGAAGCGGTTGAGGCGGGGGTGCCACCACCCGGTGCCGCCCCGTTCCGATTACCACCACCACCACCACTGCCGACGTTATCGTTCAGCATCTTTCGACGGCGCTTCGAGCGTGGACTGCAGTCGTTGTTGTCGTCGTCGTCACTACGCTGCTGCTGCTGTTGCTCGCTACTCACGGCGATAGAGTAACGGTTGCCCGCCTCCTCCACTACTGCACCGTGCTGTTCTGTCGCCGGTTCCTCCCCGTCTTCTTCTTCGTCGTCGTCGTCGTCGTCGCCGCCGGCTGCGCGATGCACCGAGTCTTTGTTGCTATCGGTGGCAGTGCCTAACGCGCGTGCGGACCGATTAGGTTGCTGGTGAAGTGAATGGCCGCCGCTCGTACCACCCGAGCCGTGCTGACGCAGCAACGACGTCGGCGCAGCGCCGCCGGACGTGCTCGAAGTGGATGGAGCTGAGGACGACGAGCGTGCTGGCCGGCTCACCGTGCCAGTATCGTCGGGCTGACGGAGCACTGCCTCACCACTGTCCACGGGAGCCGCCGCTGCTGTGACGACACTACTGTGACGCTGTGCTGCGGACGCTCTGGTGCTGCGACGCTTCGATCCTCCGACACTACCACTACTGCCGGCACCTTCCTCACTACCGCCTTCTCCGCTTCTGTCCCCACTTCCGCCGGCAGCTGGTACGAGGACGGCGCGCGACCGGCGACGACTAGCTGTGGGGGTGGCGACAGCAGCAGCAGGACGACGACCGTCGTCGCCCTCCCGTTCCTCCTTCTCCCGTTCGGCCACAGCCGGGCGAGAACGATGGGCGTGCGGAGCCGCTAGCAGACGTGCCTCGCCTTGGTGCTCCTCGTCGTCCCCGGCTGCAAGTGCTGGTCGCTGCTGATGCTCCTGCGGCTGTTCGGCGGCCACCGCGAAACCCCTACCGACTGTGCGTTGCTGCTGCTCCTCCTGCGGACCGTCTACGACAGCGACGACAAGCCCGATACTGTCGACCGGCGGCGAGGGCAAGTCTTGCTGCGTCGGCTGGTACGAGTACTTCCTCCGCTGCGCTGCTGCTGCTGCTGCTGCTGCTGACGGTGGTGGTGGTCGTTCATTGAGGTCTTCGTCCGACGACGAGGACGAGCAGGACCTTGCCGAAGAGCCGCCGCCAATCGGTTTCCGAAGGCAATCAATTTTGAGTTTCTATCGCGGGCACCATTCAAACTCTGCGAAGTACACCATATGTAGGCAAAAGGCAGATGAAACAAAGAGCGTCCGGGGGGAAGAGAATCGTAAAATCAGTGATAAAAGACAAAAAAAGGAATGCTCCTGCCCTTGTGCACGGTGGTGATAATAGTGTGAAATCTTGGTGTGTGTGTGAGAGAGAGGAAAGATCAGGACAAGTAAAGACGTGAATCTTTGAGGAGGAAAAAAAACGTGTGTCCCTAACGCAATCTTTCTTCTTCTTCTTAAGTAATCATGTCTAGATTTTCACTACGTAACCCTATCACGAATCGGACGGATTCGAACACAGGACGGGAAACGAACCACGTCCGGCCAAAAACTTCACCTGCAAGGGCAATCGAGCGAACGCGGCCACCGTGCCTCGATACTTCTTTACATTTGCACCAAAAAATACTTACCAAAAAAGGAAAAGTAATCTAAACCACGACTGGTGCGAAGGATTCCACTTCCCAGCACACACTTTGCTCGTCTCCACACGCACACACACACATACACACATATACAATGGTGATGTTTTCGCGCAGCCTACTACTACTTCAATCGGGCACCTTCTTCCCGAAACGTCTTGTGGCCGCCGTCTTTCCTCCGGCCCCCGTACCAGTCCGCTCCTGGCCCCTCGCAGCACACCGCGTTGCAGTGTCTGTCTGTGTATGTGTGTATGTGTCTGTTGTGTGGACCAAGAAATCACTTTTCACTGCACCTACTTCGATGCAGCCCCAGTAAGCAGGTTGGTGGTGTTCCGTCGTCCTCCCGGGTCCAGGTTCTATGCACCGAACTCAACTGTCGTAACAATGCAGCTGCTGGGAACGGGGGTGTACAGGAAGAGCAAAATGAAGAGAGAGAGGGAGAGAAAAAAACATCATCACTATTTAGCAAAAACGCACACAACACACGCACACTTGTCACGAAAAAAGTGCATCCATTTATATTGCCCCAACAAGCATCGTCACGGCTGGCTGGTGCAGCAGCAGCACCACCACCACTGTGCCTGTGTTGGTGTGTGGTGTACGATGCGATTGAGGAGGAGGCGAGGGCAAGGGGGGGTAATTTTTGCACGATTTCGATACCGATTGGCCCCCTTTTCGGGATGGTGGTGTTGGCATGGGTGGGCACTGCTTTTTTTTTTGCTACACTACTTTGCTGCACACCTACACTGCTTTTGGCTACGGGGCTTCGGCAATGGAAAACTTCCAAAACAACATTACTTCCGCACAGTGTATGCTGGTGCTGCTGCCATATGCAATTTCTATTGCTTTGAGCTGCGCTAATTGCTTTTCTGTTCTGTTGGAGGGTGTTCTGTGATTGCTGCTGCTGCCACTTTGCTACACTGCTGAGACGACAAGTCTTGAAATCGTTTTCACTTTGACGTACACGAAGAGAGGCTGAGGACAACCGCAGACGAACGGCGGTTTGGGGAAAAGAGAGAGATAGAGAGAGAAGGGTAGTGGAAAAGAGATACGCGCCAGACCGCTAGCCTACTCTCGCACGCTGCTACAGTGCGACGTTCGCGCGCAGCACTCCTTCTCATCCACACACGCGCACACTATCTCTTTCTCGCTCGCTTGCCGAAGCGGAGCCAATTGCCTGTCAAAACCAACCAATACATACAATACGGTGGCCCTACAGTACGCACATTAGCGAGTAGCGCAAATGCACGACCAGAAAGAGAAGAGAGAGTAAGTGAGATATACTGCCATGGCAAGAAAGCAGTAGAGAGAGAGAGAGAGAGAGGGGGAGAGATTCTGTTTGAACACAGATCAAAAAGGGCGATATCGAATCAAGAAAGTACTTTTCCAGTGAGATTAATGCGCGTTGTTGCTCTGTTGTAGCCCTTTTGCCTCTTTCCTCGGCTAACGAACCCTTTGCAACGGGCCCTATACACACAGGCATGTGTGTGTGCGTGTGCAAGGAGCGCGCGCGTGTGTGTGTGAGTGTTGCGTTTGCTATGTTAGCGAGCGAGAGCGAGCGAGAGAATGAAGGAGAAAGAGAGAAATATCATCAGCGCGTAATATTTACGCTTCTTGTACCCCCGAAACCAGCTGATTCGTTCATGATGCTGATGTGTTGATGCGTACACATGCTGCAATATAGGGGTGATTTCGTTTGGAGATTGGACCTTTCTTCGATTATTCTATTATTCGAAATGGAGTGTAATGAGCGACTTCAGCATCTAATATCTTCGCAATTTTGTCATTTTTTGCGGACTTAGAACCTTTTTTTATGCTTAAATTTAATTAAAAAAAAATCTTGCAAGCTATTTGTTCCAGAATATTTAAGGTTGAACTGACACCCCAAAAGTGTAGGAAAAAAAGTGCAATAGCTAAAAAATTCTCCCACTTGGAGACCATATGTATAGATGCCGCTTTTCCAAACATAAATATAGAATCTCTCTTTTTCTTCTATTTGCTACCTTTCTAACAAATAGTCGCCTTTCGGGGGAAAATAATAAACATAATTGATTTTCATTTAGAAATATAGCAGAGTGACACAGATTTTTTTTACGCATCGACAACACACCCTTTGCGTAGCCACAAAATGGGAGCCGCAGGGCAGGCAACACAAAATGCTTTGTTTATACGTCGTAGGCTCAGTTTTTGGGTGCAGTGTGTATAATGTTTTTGTTTACATTTTACACGCACTTTTTCTCGGTTCACGCACGCACACACATACGCAAACGGGACGGGACATTCATATCCCTTTTCACAGATCCTTTTTTTCTGTGTGTGCAGCTTGAGCCTGGACTTGGAAGCATAAAACCCTTGTTGGTGTAAGCTCACGCACACACAGCCACACAAGCAGACATATACACACACAGACATCCACGTTTATATGTGTCTTTCTTTGTTTGCTGTGTGGATAGTGTTTCAAGAAAACTCCAAATGGCATACTTTGATTTACATTTCATTAGCGCTCAATGGATTGATTTGCACAGGACAAGATAAAAATCGATCCAGAAATGCATTTTTTTCATTCAACTAAGATGGATTCAAGTGTTAAGTTAACACACGTGTATGTGTGTGTGTGTTAACAAACGCACACACTAGCGATTGCCCATTCCAGTCTTGTTTTCCATTGATCTTTCAAGCTGTGGCTTGAATGAAATCAATACTGCAAAGACATTCTACTTTGTGCTGCGTTTTGATTGAAAACAACGCATGACGCACAGCACCAGAAACGCCATTCCAAGGGGTAGATGAATTAATAATAGAAGTGTGAACTAATAGAAGTAACGTGGGAAGGAAGAAGTAGGACACAACAGCAGAGTGCTGTAGCAAACACAACAAACATACGCATACATACGCAGGCGAACAAAAAGAAAAGAAAAAGAAGCAGAAGAGGAGAAAAAACAGAAAACACCAATGGAGCATAACTCTCTATTGGTTGGTTTTCCTTCGCTGACTACTCTGCTTTTCTGCCACCATATTTCCATTTCCATGCAAACCTACACCCTGGCCCTCTCTCTCACTCACTCTTTCTCGTTCTCTTTCTCACGCTCCTCTCTTCATGCGTGAGCTGTCATTCTTCTGTGTCCAAAATGAAAAAAAAACCTTGTTTTGCACCACCTCAGAACAGAAAATTAGAGATTTTCCTCTAATCGTTTTGGTTTTTCACAATTCACGCACACACACATCACACACGCAGATGCGCTACTCTTATTGGAGTCTGATTAATTTTGATTCAGATCATGAAAAAAGTTATGTTTTCACAGTGACTCGCACACACAAATACTCGCACGCATGAATCGTACACATACACAAACTAACGCACACACACACACAAAGGTGATTAAGATGTGGTTTTCTTTAGTACAGTTCTTCCTGCCCTATCCAAGTATGCCTTTGTTCCCATTTCAAGATTGCACACACAGCCTGCCAAGAGGAAAAATGGTGCGAAAGGGAAGAGAAGGGGTGTCAGGGAAGTGAAAAGAAACAACGAAAAAATCCCCTGCTGCCTTTACTTTCACATTTAACGCTGCTGTTTGCTGTTTTCAAAGCGATGGAAGGTGTTTTTTTTACACTGCTGCTAACACACCACAAAACGTATTGACTGCCATTGACAATTTCATTTTTCGCCACACAAAGGTGCAAAAACAACAACAACAACAGCCACAACAAAAAGATAGAATTATAAATGCGAAGAAAATTGTGAAGCCTCACCACCACACCCGCTCGCTCGATCGCTCGCCCGCAGCCAGTGTGCTCTCCTTTGCTTGGTCGAAAGGGGGGAATCGATTGGGAACGGGATTTTCTTACGATGCGTTTTTCGCTTCTCCGACGCACAGATTGCAATTGAACTTTGTCGTTGACACCAGAAATAGAGAAACAGTAATAACGCGTATGTGTACGGTGGACATACGAGTGAAGGGATGCGTTTGTCTCGTTTCCCTGCAGAGAAAGAGACAACACACATACACAGAGAGAGAAAGAGAGAGAGGCACAGCACATTAAGCACGGGTTCGACAAAGCAGCATGTTGACAGGTGTGCGTGTTTTGACAGGAACGGTTTGTTGGAGCTTGAACCTGTAAACAAATTGCAATTTTACAGCGATTTCGTTAATTTTAAAACATAAAACGGCTATTTTCATTTGTAAGTCTAATTAATTCCAATCCTGAACAACAGCTTGCTCATGCAAACAATATGAAAATGAAATTACATGAAACATGCTCCTCGTGTGTGTAAGCGGCACTTTAGCAATGAAAGGTCAGTACACAACACAACAAAACAACACGTCACTCGGTATTTCAACTTTTGCGACACATCTGGAAGATCCGGACAAAGCAAGCATAGAGATTTATTATTTAAAAAAAAACACCTGTACAAATTAGTGACAACACTCAAGGGGAAAATGCGTTAAACAGATCGTCAGCTGTTGTTCGTTACTTGTTTTGTTGTTATTTCTTCAAAAATGATTTTTTATTGCTCTTGCACTGAACGTAACAAACAAAAAAAGAAGCTCCATTTCAAAATGACGGCCGACCAAAATTGACGACTTTTCACTTTTCTTGTACCGCTGACCCAAGCAGTTGAGCAATTTTTGCGCCCTCTGTTGCGATAGCAAATTTAAATGCGCCGTTTTTACGCCCCTTTTCTTTGATCGCTTTATGCTGAAGAAGATGCTAATGGAATGGATGAAAAGCATGGCTTGTTCGAGTGGAGTGCACAACACAAGCAATCGATTGTATTTTCACTTTCACAAACCCTGACAGATAAGGATGCGAAATCAATCTTTTGCTGTGCTGTAATGGAAGAAAGTGCTATTAACGTAGAAGGAATTGGAAGAACATTTTCTCGACCGGCTGTAATACAATCTGGCCGCCCTGGGGGGAAGGGGAATGTGTCTGTTGCGTGCGTTCGTTGGTCCGTGTGTGCTTGATTCCCGATGCCACTACACCAGGCGGCATATTTAACATTTTAAGTAACAATACTAGAAACAACAGCAGTCAGTTCCTGCGCCCCTCTTCTCCTGCTTCGCGCGTCTAAATGCGGCTCTTGCCACTGCCCGTCTTGATGTCGAACAGCTTCCGGACAAAGTACACCTGCACCGAGGTGGTGAACACGATCACCAGGATCTGCAGCACGGACCACTTCCAGATGTACGCATTGTTGTCCAGAATCAGCGCATAATCGCGGGCCTCGTTGTTGCGCGAGTGGGCCTGATACTGGAACATGGCGTTCAGGTTCCGTTCCACCGTCGAAATGGTGCCCTGATGTTGTATGAAAGATAAAGACAAAAACACGATTGTACGATAAGATAATGCTGCACCAGCAACACACCAAACCATTCCCCATGCCCACGCACCGTAAAGTTGTTCATGTTGACGTTCAAATCTTCGATCTCCTTGGTGAACTTTTCCCACTCCTCGTACCGGATCACGGTAATGTACAGGTTGACCAGCTTGCTGGCAAAGCGCGAAAACTGGTTGTCGATGCAGACGGCGTAGAAGCCGCCCATGGCCGCACCGTCGGTGTAATCGCTCGACGCCTGCCACTGGTACGGGTGGACAATTTCGCCGCGCGGATTGCGCACCGCAAAGCCGGCCATCCCGTCACCGCCCCGGATTACGTGGAAGCTTACGTACAGCGTGCTGCCCTGCTGGACGTACTGGAAGTAGCAATCCTCCTTGCCGGCATCGATGTGCACCTTGTAGTCCATCGCGACCGCTGGCAGCATTTCGTACCATGGTCGGTCGTGCTCGGGGATGTCCTGCAGCGACACTACCGGCGGTGGATGGTGCTGTCCGCCGAGCTCGTGCGGAGGTGGCTGCTGGTGAAACTGTTGTTGCGGAGGCGGCTGCTGCTGGAATTGCTGAGGAGGCGGATGTTGTTGTTGTTGTTGTTGCTGGAACTGCTGCGGCGGCGGTGGCTGGTGGTGCTGCGGTTGGGGAGGTGGCTGTTGTTGCTGGAATTGTTGTTGCTGCTGCTGAGGTGGTGGATGTCGTTGCTGCTGCTGGGGAGGCGGTTGTTGGAACTGTTGTTGCTGCTGCTGGGGAGGCGGTTGTTGCTGGAACTGTTGTTGCTGTTGGGGTGGAGGCGGCTGTTGCTGCTGGGGAGGAGGATGTTGCTGCTGGTGCTGCTGTGGTGGAGGCTGTTGCTGTTGCTGCTGCTGCTGATACTGTTGCGGTGGTGGATGTTGTTGCTGCTGCTGCTGCTGAGGTGGAGGATGTTGTTGCTGCTGCTGCTGGTGCTGTTGCGTCCCAACAAGAACGTACAATTGACAAAACACTAAAACATACAGCACGACCGTCCCGCGAGGGAGCCTACTTTGCCACGTAAAACCTTTCCACACGACCATCGCTTCACGGTGTATGCAACTGGTTGTGCTGCGCGGTGCTGTGCTGCTGCCGAGGCAGACGGCTTGCTGGTGAAAGGCAGTGCGAGCAGGACAGCCTGCACGCACACTCTCTCTCGCCGCTTGTCCGGTCTCTTTCTAGCGTACGCACAAGCAGCAGGTGAATCGGGACTTGTTTTGACTCGCAGCAAGCCGCACACTGCCTCAGTGTGGCCAGATTAGTTTGGCGGTTATCGGTAGGAGCAAAATTTTATCAATAGTTTTCAGTAGAAGTTTCAATTTGTAACCGTATTAATACACGATGCGCAGTCTCAGATTGCGCATATATTCGTTTTATATATTCGTTTTATAAAACATATGTCATTTCGCGTAGCCAACCCTGAGCTATAAACGTCATTTCCATACAATTTCAGATTGCGCCAAGATTGCGCATAAATTTTCAAGATTATATGTCCGAGATATATAAATATTTTTTGACAGATAAATATATCAAACCGATCCGTTTGACAGATAAATATATGCGCAATCTGACCGTATTAATACACGATGCGCAATCTCAGATTGCGCATATATTCGTTTTATCAAAACATAAGTCATTTCGCGTAGCCAACCCTGAGCTATAAACGTCATTTCCATACATTTTCAGATTGCGCCAAGATTGCGCATAAATTTTCAAGATTATATATCCGAGATATATAAATTTTTTTTGACAGATAAATATATCAAACCGACCCGTTTGACAGATAAATATATGCGCAATCTGAGATTGCGCATCGTCTATTGCTACGGTAACGGTAGTTTTCGGTATGTTTTGAAGTGTTAAGGGGGGGGGGGGGGTGCTAATCTGCAAGGGAAAATAAATCCTTGTTTATTTAAAGGATATGCATCAGATTTGGTTTATAGTGGTCACACGAATGAGGGCTTTACTTTCGCCTGTACTAGCGATTTTATGCCAACGAAGGATTGAGTTGCACATTTCTTTTTGAACGGTGGAGATTCCCTTTTCTAGGGGTTCCACGCTTAGGACCAGTCGCAGTGGCAGCTCTTTTTCCGGTTCTGTTCGTTCGTGATTTTCATATTGTATATGAAGTTTACTGCTTTAATTATTTGCAAAATGGTTTTAAGACTTTTCGGTCATTATTATGAGAAAATCTGTAATTTTCGGAAGGATCAATGAAAAATCGGTAATTTTAGAATGCTCATCTGTGAATCGGTAGGACTACAGATAAATCGGTATTTCTGGTCACTCTGTACACAGGCTTCGAGAATTTGCGTGTTTATGGCTGCGTGTCGAAAGTTTGTGACGGTCCAGGACGAATGCCCCAGCTTCTTGATCAGCTGGCTTTGCGCGTGTTCGGACCGATTCAAATGCAACGGTGTCCCAACTGTGTTTAATATAAATGCATGGCAACCTTAAAGTTCAACTTTATTTATCTCGAGCATGTATGTTTGTGTTTTTTTTTTATAATACTCCTCACCTGTTCACCGCTTTTATTTTGTTCTGCTGTTTTTCTTTTCTCCCTACTATCTGTGCCTTTCAATCGCCTGCATCGCCTGTTTCTCCTGTATGTTGTTCCGGGCGACCTTTTCCGTAACGATCTTTTGCCCTCCCGTTTTCCTGTTACACGCTATTACGCTACTATTTTTCTCAATAAACTTGTATATGGTTCAAGAATAAAATGTAGCACTTTTGTTCGTCATTGCTGTGGTTCGTCTGCGATCACCAATCGACCCACGCGTTGGGTCTGTCCCCCTGCTGTGTCTCACCGCGTTTTAGAGCACTTTCGTGTCGCCGTGTTCGTGTTCCACCAAGGTAGTACACACATGCTGTGATTCTGCTAATCTCGTCCTACTATCATCATACCAAGCGGCGGGCGCTCAATATGGCTTAATTTGCGTATAAAATATGTGCTCTGATCATCTTCCCAATCCCAATCGATTTCGAGTCCTTCAATTTCATTGTGTGTGTTTCTGTGTGTTGAGTTGTTTGCTTCCTTATATGGTGTATATAATCGTAAATCACGCTCTTGCTGGCTATATGTAGTATTTGTGTGTATATGTATAATTTCTTTGCCTTTCTTCTCCGCCGCTACAGGATTATTGTATTCTACTTTCAATCTTTTCCGGTTAGTTTGAGGTTTCTCTTTTTCAAGGTATTTATTCACGTTCGTTAGAATCGGTTTTTCTGCTGGCTAGAGACTGTTCTCTTCCCCTCTCCCCTCCCCCCCTACTACCTTTCGTGCACAGCCCGCAGCTGTGGGCTGTAATGGTTGTAATAACGATTAACGAGTTGTCAATAAATTGCTTTATGCTTTTGCGGATTGGCATGGAGACTTCCAAGGGAAAAGGATTTTGCCAACTAATCGTTAACGAGGGGAAAAAGGCAATGTAGCCGCGTCAGCAAGCCGCGTGTTCGCTCTACCTAGTTTAACCAGCGAATGGGAGTGTATCTCAATGTATAACAGCGACAAAAAGAAAAGAATAAAACATAAAACCGTGCAACACATTGCACTTAGCTTAGTTAGGGACGGAGCGCGCGTGGTAAAGCGAAAGGGATCGAACAAATACATACACATTGGCGCCACATGTGCCAGCAGCAGCTGAGCGCAAAAGCTAAAAACAGATTAATCTCATCGATAGTTCAGATCAATGCGTTACGACCAAAAATCCAACAATGACTTACACCCGGCTGGTTCTAGGGCATGTGTTTTGTGAGTGTTAATTAAAATCAAATATCAGATCAGCCCTACCAGCCACACATCCGACGAGAGTGTTGGATGGCCGACGGGGCAACTAAAATACTTAAAAAGAGAGGAAACTATCCCTTCCACTCTCCTCAGCAGCCTGTCAGAGGCGCTCAAGCGCTCACTTTGAACGCTTGAGTGTCCCTTGAGCGCGACTGAGTAGGCTGTGGATGTGTGTTTGTTTGTTAAAAAGTAATAGGAATTTGCAACTAATTGGCGCTGGGGCCACAGAAACGGGAAACCTATTCCTATTTAAATATGACTATCCGCTAATCACCCTCAAGCACACGCCAAAGGCAAACGGGACAAGAAGCTGGGAGAGGGGGGAAAGCATTCCCGACCACCGCCGACACACTACTCAGAACTCTTCCAGCTTTTGCTGCCGCTTCTGCTGTTTGGCCTCGATCGCGTCCAGTATCGGTTGGCGTTTGGAGGTGTACCGCTTCTTCGTTTCCGCCAGCTCCTTCTCCATCTCCTTGTCCAGGCTGGCCAGCCGTTGCTCGAGCTGTTCGTAGTTCATAAACTTAAGCTGCGGGACAGAGATCAAGAGGTTATTTAAAAAGGGATTAATGATAAAAAAAACGACACTTACCGAATCATACTCGGCCGCCGTCGGTTGCAAAAACTGCATCTGATGCATATTGGGACTGACGGCGGAGATCTGATTCAGCTGCAGCTGCAGATGCGACTGATACCGTTGCCGCTCTTCGTTGAACTGTTGCTGCTGCTGCTGTTGCTGTTGCAATGCTTGGTGCTGCTGGTGCTGCTGGTGGTCTTGGAAATTTTGCGTCATCGGCGGTGCCGACGGCGACACGGGACTGTGGGTGGCCGGCGATGGGAAGCCCGGTGCTGCGGCCGACTGCTGCACCAGATTGCTTACGAGCTTCTGCACCTGTGGCTGTGGTTGCTGCGGCGAAGATGCTAAAGGCGATTGGGGCAGATGCGGCTGCTGCTGCTGCTGCGGGGCGGAAGCAACGACCGGGGTCGTCGCCGCCTGTGGACTGCCGTAGCCCGGCGAATGGTCCGGCTGCAGGTCGACCGATGCCCCATCGTCGAACGAGCTCATCGCGGACGGTGGCGACTGCAGCTGGTGATGATGGTGGTGGTTGTTGACGGCGGCCGCGACTTTACTGTTGCCAAAGCTGGCCGCCTCCGCCTCCTTCTTGTCGAAGTGGTCCAGAAACAGCGGCCTGTACTTCGGCTTGTCCGGGTTTGTATCATGTCCTGTAACGGGGATGGAGTGTGTGTTTCAATGCCGAATCTCCGAGCAATCGATCGCTTCAATGCAACACTTACTTTTCATGGTCGATTCTTCCGAATCGGAATTGATCACCATCGTGCCCAGGTTCGACTGCAGCTCCACCATCGTCCCATTGTCCGGCACGAGCGTACCGTAGTCGGTGTGCGCTATCATCGTCCCGTCGCCCTCGTCGCCCCGGCCCGGCACCAGCGTCCCGCAGTCGGCCGGGAACTCCTTCATCGTCCTCGAGTTCACCTGATCCTCGTCATCCGAGTCGCCCCCGTCGTGCCCGTTGGCATTGTTGTTGTTGTTGCTGTTGTTCTGCAGCTGCTTGTTAGCTTGGCTAATGGCCGCCGCGTGCCTGTAGCTTTGGTTTTCCCGTATTTCCTTCGCTTCCGCTATCATCTGGCTCAGTATGCTGCACGGTTTCGCGTTGCCTGCCAAAAAAAGAAGGACATTAACCCGTTGCTACAATCTTACTTACAGCACTAAAGCCTATTCCACTTACGTATAAACTCGTGCGCCAGCAGATCGGTGGCAGTGGCCCGCTCCTCCGGATTCTTCACCAGGCACAGGCTCACAAAGTCAATGAACTCGGGCGACCAGATGTCGGGATCGCGAAACGAGGGCGGCGGCTTGGTCGGTATCATGAAGATGGCCCGCATCGGATGGATGTCCCCGTACGGGGGCTTGCCCTCCGCCATCTCGAGCGCCGTTATGCCGAGCGACCAAATGTCCGCCACACAGTCGTACCCAATCTCCTCGATCACCTCGGGCGCCATCCAGAACGGTGTGCCAATGACCGTGTTACGCTTCGCCATCGTGTCCGTCAGCTGACCAGCCACCCCAAAGTCGGCCAGCTTCGCGTGGCCCTCCGAGTTGAGCAGTATGTTGCCCGCCTTAATGTCGCGGTGGATCTTCCGGCGCAGATGCAAATACTCGAGCCCCTTCAGTGTGTCGATCAGTATCGTCGCTATCTCGTCCTCGGACAGTGTTTTCTTGCGCAGCCGCATAATGTCGGACACACTGCCCGCCCCGCAGTACTCCATCACGATCCACAGGTCGGTGTTCTTGAAGTAGCTGCCGTAGTACTTGACCACGTACGGCGAGTCGCACTGCTGCATGATCGAGATCTCCTTGATGATCTCCTGCAGGTCCGTGTCGACCGGCACCTGCTTGATGGCGAGCACCTGCTCGCTCTCCTTGTGCAGCGCCTTGTACACCGAGCCATAGCTACCCTCGCCGAGCTTGCAGAGTATGTCGAACACCTCGTCCGGCTGCCGCGTTAAGCTTTCCTCCGAGAGTTTCTTCAGCTCACTGGGGTAAGGGGGAAAAAAGACAAGAAAGGAAAGGAAGAAAGGGGTGTTAAAACCAGGATCATTGCCACACATGGGACACGCTGGGGGTCTATTTTTATACTGCTAAACCTTTCTTCAAATTATGTTTTTTGTTTAACGATTCTGTCATGCAATGCCAGTGAATGCAGACCGCAAACATTGTCCTCCCCCTTATTGGATTGCCTAATGACCTTATAATTTCTCCCACGTTTGCTCCACACAAACCACCGAACCGGTTCAAGCTTTGCGATAATGTATCGTCGCTTGGCCACAAAGCAATGCGAACAAAAAAGCCATCCTTTCGATGACGCAGAACGACCGATCCACCGGAAGGAAAGCCCTTATGATGATGACTTTTCGATGGCCGTTCGCGGTGTCGAGAGATACTTCTCTCTCTCTCTTTCTCTTTTTGCTTTTATTCTCCCCTTGGATCCTCATATCCTGCGGTATATTAATCGCTTCAAAAAGGAGCTATCGGCGTTTGCCGTTTGGACGGCGCGATACTTGAGCGAAAGTACACACTCAGTTTGTATCGCGCAGTATCGATTATTGGGAAACTATTTCTGTACCTTTTATAGAACAGCACTCTCACCCTACACAACACACACACGATGATGAAGTTCTACATGATTTAGCACCGTTATTCGGTCACGGGGTGTTTTGTGTGTTCCCCACCGCGTGGCACAGCACAAACAGGCGTGTCACGGTCTTCCTTTCCCCCGGTTGGCTGTATCCTACTTTTTAAGCGTTCTTTTTGCGCTCCATTTCCTTTACGGTACTACGGGGCAGGTTTTAGTATGTCGCTTCACCATTATCGATACCAGCTGGTGGTGGAAAGCTTCGCCTTCTTGTGTGTCTGCTAGTGATGGGTGAAGTTGGAAAAAATCTGGAATCGACTCCGATCTGATTCCGCAAGATAGGTCCGCCCAGCATTATTCGGAGTCGTTTGGATCCACCTAGAGTTGTCCGAGGTCGGAATCAGCTATAGTCATCCAGTATCGTCCGGAGTCATCCGAAGTCGTCGGGAATCATCCAAAGTCATCCAAAGTCGTCCGGAGTCGTCCGAAGTTGTTCGGAGTCGGAGTCGTCCGAAGTCCCCCGGAGTCGTCCGGAGTTGCCCAGAGTCGGCCGATGTCGTTGAGAGTCGGAGTCAGCCGGAGTCATCTAGTATCGTCCGGAGTCATCCGAAGTCGTCGAGCGTCATCCAAAGTCGTCCGGAGTCGTCCGAAGTCGTTTGGAGTCGGAGTTGTTCGGAGTCGTCCGGAGCTTACCGGAGATGCCTGGAGTCGGTCGAAGTCGTTGAGAGCCGGAGTCATCCAGAGTCGTTTGGATCCACCTAGAGTTGTCCGAGGTCGGAGTCAGCTGGAGTCATCCAGTATCGTCCGGAGTCATCCGAAGTCGTCCGGAGTCATCCAGTATCGTCCAGAGTCATCCAAAGTCGTCCGGGGTCGGCCGGAGTTCTCGGAGTCGTCCGGAATCGGCCGGATTCATTTGAAGTCGTTTAGAGTCGTCCGGAGTCCTATGTTAAGGCCTATATAAGAAGTACACGCGCAAAGTTAAGGGCAATAAAAACACAACGAAATGAAATGCCTGATCACTAGCACACATTTCACCGGACAGCTCAGAATGACTCCGACTCCGGTCGACTCCGGACGCCTCTGACGACTCCGGACGACTCCGACTCTGAACGACTCCGGATGACTCCGGACGACTCAGGACGACTCCGACACCGAACGACTCCGGACCTTTCCAAACGACTCCGAACGACTCCGGCTAAGGGCGGAATCAGTGATTCGGACGGAGTAAGAATCGGACTAACAATAGCCGGAATCGGATCGGAATCATGGGTGCGCTCCAAAGAGCACATCACTAATGTCTACTATAATATGCTTCGGGGGAAGGTTCCAGTAATAATGACAGAGTTCCAAAAATGAATTAAATAAATTATTCTATTTCCCTCGTCTAACGAGCACACAGGGCTATGTTATTACTACCGAACTTACTGCTTCAGATAGTTTTAACATCGATTTTAGACACTTTAATATTTAATGCAATAATGCCGTACTTCCGAAGGGTTTTTGTGTGCTTGGAGAGGTTGGAATTCCTCAAATCGAAGCTTCCTCCCAGCATAACAATTCTTTGTTCTTCCTGCCCGAAAGACGAACCACGAACTATTATGCGTCAAAGGTACACACAAAGGACCGGAAATATAGATCGTGCCAGACCTAAAACGGAACAGGTCGATCCCCCCCCCCCCTCCCCCCTAATACGGAACCTGTTTCTTGATGCATCTTAACCTGTTTGAAGGAAACCGGCAGGCTTTACAGTGCAAATAACGCTCATGTAATGCATTTGCAGCTAAGTTGGTTGTGGAATAGTTTATCTCAAGACACAAAAACCTGCGATTTTTTGAGGCGAGAAGGAACTCCCTCCAAAGCCTCTATAAACAATTATGATATTTCACAGTCCAGTCCAAGCTCTCAACACGCATCGCCACCAACGGACGGCCAAAAGCGTCGTCGTGCCGTTCCGTACGTGACGGTGCTAATGTAAACATAGCGCGTTAAAGGGGGGAGCCAAGCGGACCTTTGCGAGGTTTTGGTTTTGTTACAAACAGGCCTCTCTTCCCCTGCCGCTTCCCTTCTAGCATGGTGCTGTGTGCATATTATATACGCGTTCTAACGAAAGAAAAAAGCCAGGTTCTTACACCAGGCACTGCATTTCGTGCGATCCATCAAAACAGGATGGAGCAGGGGGGCTGAGGGACTTCTTCATAATGCTACACCCTCCCCAACAGCCCTATGACTTGGTCATGTGTGTATGTCACTGTGTGGACATTTGCCGCAGCAGTGTGTAAGAAGTGGAGCCGTTTTAAGATACACAAAAAGAAGAGTGGAAGAAGGCGGCAGTAGCGTTGAGAACTGCTTGATGAAGAGCTTTACTCCCTCTTCTGCGTGTTTCACCCTCCCCTTGATAAACCCTTCAACGTCCCGGTGGTGGTAGTACACACACACACACATACACATCATTATGCCCCGAAGGTTAAAGGCTTTTGACTTGAGCGAGCGCAAGCACGCTCCCGCATTCGTGTGATGCGTACTTGGAGATTGCGATGGTTTGAGTGGGTGGATGTCATGAAGGGCGAGTGTTTATGTATGCCCATCCCCTCTTCCCTTCCCCTCTCCACCTTCTCTTCAATGCTAGTAAGATTCATTCTTTTTATTCCATCCCCCAATCTCGGCGGGGGCTTGTGATTCTTGCGCGCTTGGTTCATATCGCAGCACACCAACGCGCCACTCCCCCCCGCGGGAGTTCGAGTGCGTGCCGTTTCGGGTCGCTTTTTCCTCCACCAGGCAGTGATAAAACCACGTGACTAACTAAACAAAAAAAGAAGAAAAAAAGAAAAGGCGATGCAGAAAACACGCGCGTACGGGCTAGACTACTTACTGTTTGGAAGACATCGCCAACATGTACGAAAAGGGGGCACACGGGGCACAGAGACTGCTACGACGGTGGATGCACCTCCGCTCGTCAGATCAGATCGGAGAGCTTTTATGTCTGATTGGGGCTAGTGAAAAGTGCGTCTGGGCGAGGAAGCCGCGGGAAAGCCCCCGCCCGAAACGGAAAAGAAAGCCTTTTAATTAAAGGAAACCCCTCTCTCTCTCCGTCTCTCACGGTGTGCGCGTGGTGCTTTACGAGATTGAGTTTTGGGAAAACTTAGGCACAAAAAAAGGAAAAAATAAACGACCGGAAAACTAGATCATGCACACTCACACGGCTTATTGGTTACCGTTGTGACACGTCCGGGTTGCTGATCTCGAAATTGAAATCAAATTGTACCAAAACAAAACAAACTAAAAACGCACCCACACACACACATGCACTATCTGCTCCGTTTTGCTCCCTGGCAGGTAGGTACGCCCCGGGGGTGGCTTTTTTTGTCACTACTATTCTTTTCCGCACACTATTTACACACTATTGCACCATTCCTTTCACGATCACAAGCGCTCACGCACGGCAACCGAGACACGACGCGGCACCACGGGGGAATTCTGGATCACGATGTTGACCCGCGTTAAATTTAGCCCGTTGCGGTTGACACAACATTGTCTGGCGGCTTATGCGAGGACGCACCGGAGCATCGTCGGGGGGTTCTGCTGCATTCCTCCAGCCTCCGTCTCTCTGTGTGTGTGTGTTTCACTGCAGCGGGTACTGCTGATATGTGTGTTTGCTCCGTGTACACCAGCAGCTGGTGCGATGAAATGGCCTACTCCGTCGTACACTCTCTCCTGTGTGATGTGAGTGTGTGGTGAAGATTCGATTTTCTGAAGAGGAATGAGATCTATTTTTACATATATATTTTTTTGCTTTCCCCACCGTCGTGTGTCGGACGACCCTTATTCCCTGGTCGGTTTGCCACCACACACTAGGAGCAAATTTCAAGGCCACAAACCGCTGCACTAGCGGATGCACTCGGCGCACTTGCCCAGCACCTTGCTGTCGCGGTCAATGGACACTGGCGATGATGGTGGCGGTGGTCGTGGGTGCATCGACAGGAATGCACATCTCGCAACGGGGAAAGAATCCGTCCTCCGGCCTCGTGTGTGTGTGTTTTATTGCTTCTTCATTTATTATTTTTCTCACACACCAGCGCAAACAGCGGCGACGGGTCGAATGTGTCAGATGGCTTCTCTCGCACTCGCCTGCTACGAGTGGGCTATACGGCTAGAGCAGGGGAGGCGAATGCACCCCCAACACGAAAGTGCGATGTGCCGCTGCTTCCGGCAGCAGGCGTGGGTCCGTGTCGTGCCGTACACAATGTTTCGCCCTATTTTAGGACAAGCACACACTGTAGTAGTGCTTTGTAGGTGTTTGTGTGCGTATGGAATGATTGGACCACCTCCTTCGCCGCCTGCAACTAACGAGGGTTTGCTGCTGGTTTTGCACTTTTGCGCCGATGGGATGCAACAATTTTACAACCGCACACACTTATGGGACGACGCGCACTGTAACCAGCCACAAATTCCAGCCTGCCTGGATGTGTAGTTTCACAACCAGACAGCCCCCGCACACAGCACTGTGCCGCTGTGTTTATGCAGTCAGCTGCCTTTCACGCACAAAAAGGAACTGTCTCTGTGTGCGTGCCTGTGTGTGTTTTTTTTTATCTCCCAGAGGTCGGAACGGCAGCCGCCACCAAGTGTGGTGACCTTACGCACCGCAAAACCCGTGCACTTTTGCCGTGTGTTCGCACTCGGGATGGAACTTTGTTTCACGTTCGTTGTTGCAAGTGCGTGTTTCTGATCGCGCAAAAAAGTTTGCAATGTATTCGATGCACTGATGTAGCGCGTACACACCGTGCCCGAAACGACCGGTCCGAAACTCACACCGCAAGCAACACACACGGACTCAGGCGAGGCGAACTGTCTATCCCACCGTCTTTTCAGAACTGTCACCGTGTACGCTGGTGCGTGTATGTGTGTGGCAGCGTGTCGCGATGGTGCTGGTGTGTGTGCGTGCATGACGTTTCGCACTATCTTTCTCGCTTTTTGTTCGCGCAGCCATCTCTATCGCACGATTTATGGGAGATAGAAGCTGCAAAGCGCCCTCATGGCGGAATTTTATATTTTTTCTGTAATGAAAAGTAAGTAAAACCTCATTTTTGGCTATGTTTTACAATTAGGCGGTATAACATAACGAAATTTACAACATATTTTAGTGATAAAAATTCATATGAATATTGAGATGAAGTTTCTTTGACTGAAAACTATCCTCAGTCCGGCTTGTTCACTTGGTCACGTGCTTCCGTAGGGGAAGGTAGGTAAAGACGGACACGTTAAGGGAAATGATCAAAATCTAAGCATATATAGGTGCAACGACCATGAAAATATGCATACATTATCTTACACTCATGTTTTATCAGAAAATGTGTTGAAACTTTTAAGTTTCCATCGATTTTTGCGTTTTTTTCATGAATGAAAAACATGATTTTTTTCGTGCAGTTTTGAAATGTTTGGGTAAGACGGACACCAGATATGGGAAAGATGGACACCATGAAGGGTAAGATGGACACCTTTAGAAAACGTAGGAAATTGAAGAGTTTTACAGTATTTTAACAAATTCTATCGCTTTCCACGTCCTGGTACGTTTATACACCAGTTCTTGGCCAATTGCAACGTCGATTCATTCAGCCGTGAATTTAGGAATTGTAAGCATAGCTTCTAATAGAACGTAGAATGCAGAATCTATGGCATATTTTTTTAATATCGGGCACTAACAGTGGAGGTTGCACCAGCTTACAGAACAACAATTTGAAACTTCGCTATAGGAAATTATTCCGCGGAAAGTCCGCGACCACAGCATATTTGAGGGACTTGTTAATGGTTAAGATCCAGCCATTTCTTACTTGAAGATTGAACTTTTTGATATCTGTAAACCCATAGAATCTCTCATCTATTCCTGAACGATTTGATATCTGCACTTTATCTTTTTTTTATTTAAGTTGTCCAAGTCGTGACAAAATATTGGATTTCGTAAAGAACCTCATCAGCGTCTAGCGAGTAATATCATAACGCATGACTGCTATTTTGACCGGTGTTTCATTTCTCGCTTATTTATTACTTTTTCTATTTGCGTAATGGTTTATATCTTCAAAATAGCCTTATTTAGGGTGTTTAAAGATATGTATTTATCACCAATTGATATAAGAAGTAAAATAACTCAACAAATTTGGTGTCCATCTTTCCCTATGACAAAGTGTCCGTCTTTCCCGCTATGCTGTCAGGATATTTAAACCATCAGAAAACAAGATTTTGTATTGCTTTCATTCTCGTTCTTTCGCCAGTTTTTTGCTTTACCATCATGACAAATCGTTCATGTAATAAAACTTCCGAAAATATAAACAATGCAAGATACAGAGCTTAAGACCCGCAATAATCAAATTAGATCCACAAAGGAGCGCACGATTGAAAATTTGTTTTGTTCGTGAATTTAACCAATTTCGCTTATATTATACGAAAAATGTTCTCAAATGTGTTGTTTTACCTTCAGTTTGGATTCTACATTGTTAAATTACACGAAAATTACCTTTTTCATGCATTTATGAGAAGTGTCCATCTTACCCGCAGTGTCCGTCTTTACCTACCTTCCCCTACATCTGTTGATTTTGTTTTATGTATGAAGTACAGTTGTAGCTAAACAAATTATTCCAAATATCCTAATGTGATGACTATAATCATCGTAAATTGCTTGTTTTTGGACAGCTGCATCATTTAAAAACACGAATGAAAGGTACGAAACGTTAAGCCCCTGTGAAAATACTACAACACGCATGGAGTGAAATATTTCACATTTCAGAAATCATTCATTTTTAGTTCCATATAAAAAAATAGTAGATCCACTCAAAGAAGCTGTTTGAGAACGTGTTCGATAAAAGAAGGATAATATTCTTTATATTTATGTAACCCTTTATTTATATTTTATTTTATTTTAATAATGGCTTATCTTCTTAGCGAATTGCTTTAAAAACGGCTATTTTGAATTGTGGTCGCCGCTGCTTACGAAGCTCGCGAATAGATGGCGCACTGGTCGCACGTTGCGAAAACCGTTAAATCCGGTGGTTTATTTTCAAGAGCGTGTTTTTTGAGCAGCAATTTATCATATATTTTACTGTAACCCAAACTTTGTCATCATTTCATCCCATGTACTAAGTGAAAGGTAAACAGGTTCGTTCCATTTGTTGGTTCTGGTTGGTTGATTTCTCACTTTTATTACGCATTGCTTTAGTTTGTGCTCTAGAAATAGCTCTTTCCCTTCTCTCTAGTACATACAGTGTATTACAAGGCTTTGGGACAAAGACAAATTTACTCTATTTGCATTATTCCCGTCCCCCCGTTTTTTACAGTGTGTGCTAGAGTTTTTTTTATATATGTGTTTCTGTGTTTTTTGTTTGTTTGTTTTGCTACAATTTTGAATCAACGTTCAATTCTGATTGAACGATCCTCGCCTTTGCTTTCTCTTTCTTTTTTGCTTTTATTTAACTCAGCACGAACTGTTACTAGCACACGAGTTGTTTTTGTTTTCGTCTTTCGCTTCTACAGGAGTGGCTCTAAGCCTCCCGTGCATTATTGCATTACCACGTGCATTTAGGCACGTGCCTGTCTATTTCCGTTCGTAGTGCATTGCATGGCTGTTACTGCTTCCTCTAGTGAAGCTTGTAGCACACACTTGCACTCCTCTCTGAGGCAAGATGGGAACAACCAACTGTGTGGTGCAATGGTGGTGCATTTCAAACAGAGTCAGTTAATGTAAGTGACACTCAAACCTAGCTGACGAACAAACACTTGGTGGCTTTTGCGGTTGAATTAGCTGCATCTTTTGGTGTGCATTAATTGAGTTTTTTTTTTCTCGATATTAAGCATTACAAATTATTGCTGACGAAGAGAGTTAAAAATATGAGCAAAAAACGCACCTAAGCAAACTCCGTGGTGCTTTTTTAAAGACAACGCTAGCTGCTCTACCTAGTAGAGTACCTTTCACAAGGAAGTACGATTTGGTGTTCCCTTTTGCTTCCAGAATCCTCACGTGTAGAGCAATAGGTGTCTAGAAGTAGTGTTTTCTACCAGTTCTACAGTTCCCACAGAAAGGGAAGCAGAATAAAGCATCCGTACGCTTCTTGCGAATGTGTTGGAAGCGTTCAACTATCTTACTTGAGTCGCATGAGGTGGGGGTGAATTTCTGTATGAAGAAAAAACGTTCTTCTTCATTTTGTTCTTCTTTGCTCTATCTAATATCGCTTTACGCTAATGTGTAGCTCGGCTCATCAACGCTAACAAATATTTGCTAACAAATACTGCTTGATGAGTGCTGCCAGGGTAAAGCCAGTAGTACAGGGCATAAACAATGTGTGCCACCGCGTGTTAGTGTCCGTATGAACTGTTCGTTTGGTTCACCATCACTTACTTCACTGCTGATGCACATAACAGAACACACACATAAAAAAAAGAAAAAGACACTTATGTTTGCTAGAGAAACTAAAAAAGACAACACAAAACAAACTGCTTCTCAATGCAATTCTGGACGGCAAAGATAAATGTATCTCGGGCGGTGGGGACGCACCAAACTGTACGCCACCTGTTTGCCAACGTTTGCAGGATTTATCTTGTTAAAATAACTGCCCAATGCTCGCTATGCGATTCAACTTGCGCGAGTGATCGCGATCGCCCCACTCGGGGGACCGATCGTTTGTGGATGGATTTTCGCTCAACGAGCGACCAACTCGATCGTACCAACGGATCTACAGCCCAATTCCTTTCCTATTATCATCCCCATCTACACTGCAACCGATCACTGCAAAAAAGCGACTCGGAAAATGGTTCCAACAAATGGATCACTCAACCTAAAGATCAAGCGGAAGCTGGCAGCAATACGTTCATTTTTTTTATTCTGCGTTTACGTTGCGAAGAAGTAGAACAAAACATTAAAAACGAAACTATATTGGACGGCAATGTTGCAACATTAGCATAGAAACACATCGAAAAAATGAACAAAAAACGCTGCGACCAGTTTTCCCTGCCAAAAGAAAATAAGAAAAAAAAAACAAACAGTAGCAAGCAAGATCGAGGCAACAATGGTCAACGTCGGGTTAGCAGCAGCATCGAACGATCGACGTTCCTTCGCGCTGGTGCAAATGAAGGGGTGCGAGAGTGGTAGTGATGATTGAGAAAAATGAAACCATTTTTCTCACCCAAGTTGAATCCAAATCCAAGAACCAACGCTTGATTTTTTTTGTTTGTCCTAACAATACTACTAAAATTGAATAGGCAACGAAGCTCTGTAACTGTTGCTACCGTTGCATGCTTATGATTTGTTTTTAAATGTTTAAAACTAATGCTGTGGTTAAGCCTTAAAATAGCAAAGTAATAAATTGAAGTAATTGCCTTAGCGCGTTTTGTGTTTTAAAACTTGAATCAGTAAAAAAAATGGTTTGCAAAATGGCTTTATATATTTAAAAAAATGGTGCCAAAAACTATGATCAAGGAAATCAGCATTGGATCTTACGAGTTTGGTTCAAATTTCCCCGCATTTTGCTTAATGTGCGCAGACTTTGTTGACCATATGCTGCCGATTTGCCAGTAAATCTGTATGTTTTTTGCTTTTCTCACTTTTGTTTTCCTTTTTTTTTTGTTTGTTTTGCAGTAGTAGCTCGATGAGCGTGATAATAGAATCGTGATCGTGCGAATAAGTAGATGCACCGATGGGACACGATCGGTTGGGATATGTGTACATATGTATCTTGTTGCTTAATGGGCTAGGTTTTTTCTTCCTCTCTCTCTCTCTCTCTCTTCCCTTCACGTTCACCGTTCATCCACAACCGGACATGAAATAGTCACTGTGAACATTCCATTCTCACAGTCCAAACTCGCTCGCTTTACTTGCATCGAGCTTGTCGATGACACAGTCACGATCCAAGCTAGAACGAACGCCCGTTCCAGATGGAGCAAAGGGAGCGGGCGCGCTGGATGTATATAAAAACGAAACATAAAATCTATATAATTGCAATGTTACACCACTTTACGGCGTACTAGCCTAACATTGATGGTGTGTGTTTGTGTGTGTATGTGAACGGTATCAATGGATGTGCGTATTTTTGATACTTTGTTTGTTTGCTAACCGAAACGAAGAGGATCATTGTGTTTTGTTTTGTATTGCCGATCGTACAACGCATCGCAGGCAGCAGACAAAGGCAGCCGTTCCTCTTCGCTTAGCTTTGCACACATTGCTTTGGGGGTTTGTGTGTGTGAGTGTGTGCACTGGGGCAAGTTGATTCCAAAAAAATAACAATTGACCCCTTCTTCATCATCGGCCACCCACAGCAGACACTGCCCCTATCGGGCGGGCAACATTGATATAAATGCATCTACAGCCATCACGCGCCGAAGGAATCAGTTTCTGTGTTGCATTTGGCCCCACACTCCCTTGAAGCACTTCGTGTGCGCCAAACAAGGGACTATTCTCTCTCCGGGGCTAATGGCGGCTGCACCTGCTGCTGCTGCTGCTGTTGCTGCTTTCAAAAACGAGTTGCTCTCTCCATCTTCGTATATCGGTTACGGTGGCTCCTCCTTCTGCTGCCGTGTTACTACCTCTTATGGCTAGAATATTGGACCACATTCATTCACTGTCCCGCATTCATGCACAGTCCTCGCACTCGCACACACTGTCTCAATCATACTAACCTCTTCTCGCACGCTACAACGATTACGCAAACATGAGTTTTAATTCTCCTACATCCTAATGCCTCCTATACGTTATCCTTTCCCCATTGCTCAAGCTACTTGACCGTATTGCGCCGCCGCGCCGGTAGATATGAGAGCTGATCTAGCCATTCCATCCAGGTCGGCGGCGCATACGTAGCACACGCGGTTACACGTACTCGCCGTCGCGTTCTCGCATCTCGCTCGCCTTCGTATACGTGTTCCAAACCGCAAATAGCCAATTTCGCCATTTTGCACATTATAATACACTATCTTCGCAGCTCGCCCTGTACTGCCTGTACTATCTGCAGACTGCAGATCATGCTTTCATTACTTTCTAACTCCGCGCGCTAAACACCACACCACGTTCTACTTATACCACATATCGTTTTCTTCCTCCGGTTTCGAGTGTTTTTTCTTCTTCTTTCACTCACTCGAAACGGATAAGGCACTTGAATTGCTTGCAGTTCCTTGTGTCAGCTTGCACGGTGGGTGTGTGTGTAATCTTGCCGCTTATCCGTACACGATTACTCACTCCGTGCGGTCATTTTTCCTCCTCTCATTCTTGTCGCCTATCTTGCGCTACATCCCTCACATACTACGTAATTGGATACTAGTTGCGCGCTTCAAATCTCACATTCATCTAAGTGGATTAAAAAAAAAAGATTTAAAAATAAAATAATAATCCGTACGTACAAGCTAATCGACTAACCACTAATAATTCGTCCAATGTGCACAAGCACATCGGTGCCCGTGTGCAAGCAGGATGTAGTAATAATAAGAGATGTATATAGGTATCATTAACGGAACATAACTCGGACAAGGAGCAGTTTTCCCCCGTTCAGTACGGGAACCACGGTGCGTTTCCTTTTCATTGTTGCCTAAGCTGCGATCCCACCACATACACACACACACACATACATACGCACACTACTTACACTCTTCTTTCCCTATTTGTATCTCCAAGTAGAACGATTGAGTCTTATATCTAGTTATATTGTTTGGGGCTTGAGTTGTATCTCTAAGTAGTACGTTCGGAGCTTAAAAGTCTCCAGATCAGGTCTGCAAACGATCTAGTCTATGTCGGCTGATGGTATTTCTTGGAGATGCGAGAACATTGTAAGTAGTATTTGTGTTTGTGTGTGTGTGTGCATGTCAGTGGATGCGTGTACTAATCGCTGGCGTAGTGGGCTACTATTACTCTACATAAGATGGTTCTACGCGTTCTGTGGCTACGGCAAACGTCGCTTAACGTTAGATGATGTCGTAGAGCGTGTTATCCGGTTTACTACTCGTCGGATCCATCAGGCTCAGGTTGGTGACGGCATCGATCTTTTCCAGCAGCAAAGGATCGTCCAGCTGTAGATGGGAAGAGCGAAAAAGAACATATTAGTGATAGGGAAACGTAGCTTAATGTGTCTTATGACGTAAAACAATTGCCTGATCGTAGCACACAATAGGTAACATTAAAGTGCAACTCACCATAAACTCATCGGGCGTCTCGAGATTATCCCCAAATGCTATAGTGTCCATCGTGTTGTCCGTCACTGCAATAAGGGAATAAAGCAAATTAGTAACCCATATGCCTGATTGTAATGCACTCAAACCAATCGCCACTTACTGCTTAACCCGTCCATACTGTCATCTATACTGGAGAGAAATTCGGGCGTGTGGGGCATCGACTGCGTCATGGACGATTCGCTCAGACCGCTGTCACCGGACTCCTGGCGTGCGTGATCGGCAATACCGGACAGGAACGGGTCGTCTCCCATCTGGAGAAGACACAGCAGGATTGTACGAGCACAATGTAGAAGTTGGTTCGGAATGGCACGGTGTGGTACCGATGTATGGGCAGCTACTTACATGTGATTTGATCTCTTGCTGTCGTTTCCGAAGTCGTTCCCGCTCGAGCTGCAGGTTGTACAGACGGACTGTTTGCTCCTGTACTGCCCAGTCTTGGTTAGCTATAGATTGTTTTTTTCGTTTCCAAGGGAATTGAAATAGAAACCAAATTAGATCGGTCATGTTTGGGATAGTTTAAAGACAGGCTTAAGCTAATGATTCTAAAATGAGATGAAATGTAATGAATCAAGCTACTACTACGAGATCTAACAACACTCTACTTTAGACAGGTTGCTTAAGAACAGCAATAGAGATACAAAGAGAGATAGATAGAAAGATTCAGGTAGGTTAGTGGAAGTATTAGTATCTTTAAAGTTAGTTCGAACGTAAGGTTGGAATAGTTAATACAGCATACTAAACCAGCAAGATGTCATCTACTATCGCTATCTCACTCTCGCGCGCCTAATGCCAGCTGACTACCATGGCTAATCTACTAAGCTCGTTTAAGCGTGTCCCTGTTCGCTACCCTACCTATTCGCTACACACTACCTCCTGCCTACTCAAGCTTTTCTTTTGGCAAAGCGTAAAAACCTACACTACCGAGCAAAGTGTTTTGTCAAGAAGTTACAGATCTCAACAAGAATGAAGAGTAAGGTGCGGGAAGATTTCGTAGCCGCTTGTTTCGGAGGAAATAAATTGGGAAATGGCGTGAACTATGGCGGGCGAAGTTGTTCAAACAACAACAAAGGGAAGATACAAAACTTTAAAAAAAAAATAGCAAACACGTACACAACCGAGGATCCCGCCAGGTGGTCGACCGAGTCGCGTGATTGATATAGTACCGTTCGCCCTTCTCTGTGATGCCTTCCTCCCATCCTTCCGGCAGTGGGCCCAGATCGACATTGCTGCCGGTTAGCATCGCCGTCGGCGGGGCGGCATTTGACGGTTGTGCGAGATTGTCATTTGTCATTTGAATTGTATCTGGAAATACCACTGAAGAGAGAGAGATAAAGAGAGAGAGAGAGTGATAGAGAGAAGCAATAGAGAGGGATGAAGAAACGAGCGAGTAAAGTGAATGGGAATGGGTTGGAGTAACTGAGAGTGGCGATATTTGCCAACTTTCTTCCAGAGCAGTTTTTAGGACTTTCGAAAGGGTGTCTGTGATTGGATCGGAAGATCCATTTGATCACTTCTTGATCGTGTGAATGTTAATGGATGTTTTAGATAGGCACGCGCGCTTCAGACTATCGTTTGGTTCATCTCTAATTGTGATCTCTTTTTGTTACAACTCTCCAACAATGTTCAAATGATCTTTCTCTTGGGTATGGTGTGGGATATAGTTTTTATGATACTTGGATACTTGCAGCAACGGGGAAAGAGCACAATTTGTGTCCTCGTCTTTGATTGGTTATTTGGACTGCGTTCGACTTTCCTAAGCGAAGAACAATTTGGTATAGATCCGTTCTGTGAGCCAAAAGACCAGAACGATATTGAAAACCCCCAATAGATTTAAGGTCCTCCAAAGAGTTGGGATGTCCCTGGGATTTCGATGAATCAATCAATATGATGTGCAAACAAACGTCACAGTGAAATCCAATCACTCCAATCCAACACGGTCGACACCTTCCAAGAAGTACAACTAGCTTCACTAATTACCCCGTTACAAAGTGTGTAATCTACACCTCCTTTGGCGAACATCCGTCACCAGCAGCGTCCTCCAAAAACGCTTCAAACTACAAGTATAGACAAGAGGCCGTGCTATCGGCAACCTCCCATTCGTCTGTCCTCACCGTCCCCAACCGTGCTTCAGCGGGGGAGCACTAAAAAAGTGACAATGCTTATCTGCCGGGGCCGGGCGACCTGGGGTGATGACGTGGGGGCTTCGTCGTAAAGTAATGGCACCTGCGGTCTAGACGCGTCTAGACGCTACAAGCGTCTACCCTAACGCGGCGTAATAGCGAACGAGATTGCAGGGTTTGCTGTAGAGATAACGGAACATAAAGCTACCTCACCTGCCTGTTCGTTTCCCATTTTCATTTTCCCTTTCTCTTGATCAATCAATGTGGCCAATCGAGGTTTTTTTTTCTTTGCGCGCATGTGTTGCTGTTGCTTCGTATGTGATTATTGGATTCGCTTCATTCAATTCCACGGTTTGTTTTATGATACGTTCTTTCCACTTCCTCCCCAAACGATGGCCAAAGCACATCGAAGCAAAAACAGGAAAAAGGGCCGTATTAGAAGCCGGACGTACCCTTTCCGGATTGGTGTTTCACCCTGCAACTCCGTAACCCCGCAACATTGGAACCCCGGCGTCATTGCTGACACACTTCCGGCGAGTGAATGGATGTCTGGAAATGGGCGATGGCACTCTCTGTCTCTCTCCATTCCCTTTGATACGCGAGCCGGACGCCTTTATTTTGTTTGCTCTTTATGTTCACAATTTCTTATCACACCAATGCTGCTGCTGTGTGTAATCAGCAAATGGTCAATCGGTGCAAATCGGTGATACGAAAAGAGGATGACGCAGTGCACTGGCCCGACCGGTACAAGAGGGAAGAGGGTATATTTGAATACCGGTACGATTTCGAAGTGTATCAAATGTTCGCTCCCCTGTCGGGGGAGAGGTGGCAATGAATGAAATTCGCGTGGAGTGGCAAGTCCCCTTGCTAGGAGTAGCTGAGGGAATAGGGGAGACTCTAATGTATGAATGAATCAATGAATGAAACTCCACCAGCATGTAGGGGGGGGGGGGGGAGAAGTTGGTAGGCGAGAGTAACTGCGATTGCCGGGGGGACGGTAAAGTAAATAAACAATTGCTGGATGGTAAACAGATGTGCGAGAATGCTCTTCGGCAATACAGTGTGCTTGTGTGTGCGTGGTGCGCGCACTGAAACGATTTAGCTAACGTCGTTTTTTCTTCTTCGGATACTAGTTTATGGTCTATATCTATTCAGGAAGAAAAACAGAAATGACTATTTAAAGACCTTTCTAACAAATCGTTTAGCACACATTAATTGACTACAATCCAACTCGGTCGTCTGCCAGCTCTTACATCCGCTCGCACCGATCACATTTCCCTAAAACGGCCGTCCGGAACCTGCCACTAGAAGAGGCATCACCTTTCTTTTCCATTTCCACCTGTGTCAGCACCTCCCTACCCTCATTTCCGTGTCCCACGAGGTCCCAAATCAAACTCTCAGTAGCTGCTCAGAGCTCGCGTGAATGATGGTCGGCAATGATTCATTGGAAAGCAATCGCGTCTCGAATAACCCTTTTATGGGGGTAAGGGAAAAAGTGGTCTCTTCTCCGCTAACTTCCCGTAGCCCCATGGGACATCAAACTCCACATCAATGCTAACCCGTTTTGCCCTCTCTCTCTCTCTCTCTCTGGCGAGTGTGCAGGGCGTTTGGGGATCCGATCATCAGTGGCATCGTATTCGGTGTAGCTATGGTGTTGTTTGGTGAACGGCGACGACGACGACGACGAAAGTTTCATGAATGAAAGCGCACACGATTCAATTGCGCTCATTCATTGATAGTGACCGTTAGCATGGTAGGCTGTCTACTCTTGAGCCCTGGTGGCACTTGGGAGTGGTTGTCAATTGGGAACGCCATTGGGACGGATGATGTGTGTGTATATTTACATACATATATATTTGCTTGGTCCCAAATCCGATAGTTTTCAGCCCAACCCCATCCAGGTGATGTTAGCATGAGCCGATATTGTTAGACATGTTAGGGGAGGTGGGAAACATCCAGCAGCTTTATTCGTGTCATTCAATGCACTAGCAGAGCGTGCGCCGTGGTGCAGGCATTGTCGTGGTTGTCTATTTTTTGTTTGCCCAAGCATTGCTGGGTTGGCTTGCACCGGATGGAAGGAGTGGCCGGAGTTCGAAAGCCACTCTGCGTGTGCCACACTCCAATCCAATGGGTACCGCGGTAAGGCATACGGTTACATAAACGCGAAGGGATCGTCTGTTGAATCGATCGTTTGTTGTTTCAGACAATAAAGGGAAATCAGAATCTTGGGAGAGAAGTAATGCGTGAGGTTGTCTAGCTCTGCCGATGTGACTAAAACCCCCTGTGAGGATCAAAACATTCGACTGAAGAAGAGATACCACTGACCCACTTTCAAACAAAAATGACCATATTCTTCGCAACGGGAAAAGGGAACTCGAATCTGTGTCTCGACTCTCAGACGGGTCGTCGCAATCCCTTAATTACGATTGACCCCAACCGGAAGCCTTCGAATGATGCGTTTCGACGGACGGACGGCGACGAAGTGTATTTTACGACTTCAATAGATTTGCCTTCCGATAACCTATTGCCATCAGCCTGGTAAGCTAGAACTGATAGATACCATGTAAGGTCTGGCCTTTCGGGCTGCAAAATTCGACGCAACTACCTGCCGCACGTGACGCTTCTGTTGGTGTTGGTGGGCCCGATTTGTTTCTCCAATTTATTGACGTTCCTGGAGGGTCGTACGTGACTGTGCGTGCGTTTGCTCGGTAGGTGTACGGAGTATTTTTCTTCTTCTTCTTCTTCTTCTTCTTCTTCTTCTTCTTCTTCTTCTTCTTCTTCTTCTTCTTGCTCTCCCGTTGCTACATCACATCCTGTTCTGACCTCCAGTTCTTATCGTCTTGTAGACCGCACTTTTTTGTTGCCTTTTTTCAAGTTTTTTTTCCTTTCACACTACACCGGATAGTAAATGACGTTTTTACCAATTTGAGACCCCCGAGACAACGCCGAATCGACCGAAGGCTACCGAGCTTTGGGCGTACGCGTACAGTTGGTAGGGTGCACCAAAAAACAGACCAGTAAACAAGCAGCCCATTCGAAGCGACCTACTTCCGGTGGTAAATGATGAATGAATCGTTCGTTCGGAGTACTGGCCGTCGTCACCGGACCCGCCGTGATTAGGAGATAGTGAATGGGAATTGGAATAAAAAAAAGTAAAAAAAAAAACTACAAAAACTAGCACCTTATCTGTGCGTAAGTTTTTGGGTGGAGTAAATTTCGACGGAACACGTAGCGGGGAAACATAAGTAAACACACCAATAAAACCGTTTCGATACCGATAAGCGCTATTAAATACGCTACGTGGATATAGTAAGTTTTTGTCTCCATTTTTTTAGGCGGGTTGGAGAGAGATCTCGCCGGGGAAATGGGTGGGAAATTGGCCACAAAAACTCGTCACCTCTCTTCACCTGCCCTTTCCTAGGCCCGATGCTTTTTCAGCGGTTTTATCATCTTTCCTTTTCTCACGTTTGAGCTACTACTGTTTAAGTTTATAATAGTAAAGGTTAACGTATCTCACACGCCGGGCGGGAAGATACGCCGGGTTAGTTACAGGTGGTGGTGCAAACGGTTGTTGATCCTGCCCAATCGGATCGAGTTCGTTCTTTTGTTTTTTTTTTACATTGAGCTTGTGTTGTTGTGATGTGTCTTTTTTGGTTTGTTTGTATGTGCGTTAAAGTAAATAAAAAAGTATTGAGAGCCAGCGCGAAATGTGAAAGAAAAACACCCCCCTTTGTACACGTTTGCAAAGGGGAAGAGGCCCCCAACTCTGTCCAAGTTTCCTTAACTTGGGCCCAGCTGTGAATTTCCTGCGCAAGGAGGAAATCCTTGCCCTTGAACTTTTGCTTTCATGCTCTCGCCCCTCCCAAAAGCTCTCAAAATGCCCCCCTTCCCAAGGTGGAAAACCCCCCCCCACCCCACGGGGAAAAGCCCGGCCACTCACCATTGTTGGTCGGCGTCGGTGAGGAGATCGTGGGGCTGAGCAGTGTCTGGGAGCCGGTGTTGAACAGGGTTTCGACGCTGGACTGCTGCTGGAACAGGCTTTCCTGCATGGCGGTGATGCGCGGGTCCTCCCACGTGGTCGTCCGTGTGTTGTGACTGAGGAGGGAGAGAGAGAGAGAGAAAGAGAGAAGGTAAATCGTTAGCTAGGGAAAGTAGCAGGCACGCGCGAAGGCACTCAAAGAACCCATCGTTGGTTTCCCCTAGCAACCGACTGTTTGTAAACACTGTGGCCACGCGAATGGTGGTGGTCCTGCCCGAGGCACTGTGTGTGTGTGTGTGTGTGTGTGTGTGATGGTTGGGTTTTTCCCCCGAAACAAGACCACCCGGCGACCGACCCCCGCCGAAGGGTACAGGGCAGCAGGACGGCTCATACCGATTGGAATGTGGCCGGTTGCAAACACGGTGCCACGGTGGTTTGCACAGGTGCGCTTCGATGGTGTGCCAATCGATCGACGGAGGGAGGGAGAGTCGGTGACAGGCAAGCTCTTCAATGGAAACGTTTTGCGCGGACTGTCGCAAACCGCCGGGATGATTCATCTTGTGCGGGAAATTGTAACACAGAGCGGAGTGGAGTGGATAAAAAAAAACAATTGTAGTTGCAGCCGATGGTAGTTAAAGAAATGAAGCAATTCCAGGAACGAATGTAACGTGAGTCTTCCCTAACTCTCTCCTTGATCGTTCAAAACCACCATTCCGGAGCAGGAGATCCGGACCTCCCCGGGACAGTCAGTAACTATGTTTACTTGCGCAGCACAACAACAGCCGCAACGCTTGTGGCATACCATCCTGGACCTCGTCGTGGTGCGTGTGGGCGGCCAGATAAATCCATCACAGAGCAGCGCGGCAAAACACACGTCGAAAAACATGCGCACCCGCTTAAAGATGCTGGACGCTAAGCCCTCCCATGTTGATCTTCCGCGTGCGCACTGCGAAAGCACTGAACATACACACACACACACACACATACAAATTCATCATTGCTCTAAACGTCTTCATCGTCTAATGCTCATCGATGACGTCGTGCGATGCCAGGCTATTGGCACCGCCCCACCCATAGCGGCTGGCTGGTTAAACGTTCCTGGACCTGGTGTGGCGATGGCCATAGATCTCGGGACCGGCAGGAGATTAACCACTACAACCCTCGACGGGTCTGGCCAACCACGTTGGCGGTCGCTTGCGTCGCGTTGGAAAAAAACGGAAAACGCGGTGGAAAACGCGCGCGCATCGAATGGTGGTTTATTTTTAGCGTCATCGCCGAACAGCGCAGAAGGGCAAAAACAACCCCTTGCAGCCACTGCCATTTACCCTTACGAAAAACCCCATACATACACACACACACACCCAGCAAAGACGGTTTGTCCGACCGGACCTTGCGCGAAATCGGAATAGAAAGAAAGGAAGCAACGAACAAACAACAAAAAAATGAAGCAGAACGGCTGCCTAATGCTAGCCAACCCTGGCGCCCCAACATACCCTTGGCTGCTTAGATTTCTCCCTTCCCTGTCTGTAAAAAGCCGCTTGTGGCATGCGTGCATATGTGTGTGTGTGTGTGCTTTCTTCTCTGCCCAGCCCCAAACGCTCCCCAAACCGATCCGATCGGTTACTTTTACTTCGTCGTGTTTGGCTTGTCGTAGTGTTGTTTTTATGTTGTTTTTGTCCCCACTCCCCGCTCGTACTAGTCCTCCCTTTTCTAGATGAAGTGGAGCCACAGTTGTTGTGTTATTGCCGATCGTGTGTGATACATTTTCAGCTTCACTCCCGCCACCGCCACACGACCCAACACGGCAGCAATCGGAAGCGAAGCAATTGGGCCCCGGTGGTGCGGTTGTGCAAAGCTCTGATGCTTTCCAACTTCAGCTACATCGCCGCTCTCTTTCCCAGCTTCCCCCAGCTGTCTTCCATCGTCGGTGGTTTCCGCTAGCGTGTGTGTGTGTGTGTGTGTGTTGGATTTTTTTTCTTTTCGGCTGGTTAGAATCGAACTGTGCGAGACTGGGTGGGGCGATCGACACCACCTACCCGGGTGCTGGGGTATGGATTAGAGGGAAAGGGGTAGGGAGGGGCTGACAGCGGAGTGCGGAGAAGGGTAATGAAGGTAATTTGTTTATTTTCCCTGTTCATTTGTTATTATTTCAACAACGTCCTTCGGTAACGGGTTTAAAAACTTCCGCCCCTGGTAAGCTTACCGCGATGTATACAGCTCACTGTGATTATGTGTGTGTGTGTGTGTTTGTGTGTGTAAGAGGAAGGAGAAAGGGTGTGCAAAGAAGCTCGCGAACAAGATCGATCAACGCGCAGCATCACGCCTTTCTGGGGGCTGCTGTGCTGGGGGATGTAATTTATCAGATTTCGTTTCTTTGGCCGACCAATGCGGGCGATGTCACTACCGATGGCTCCTGGCACAGCACAGTAGCGCACAAACAAGGTGGTTCATTTATCAACCGACACAGATGGATGTGCAGCACCCCGCACACGTTACAGTTGGGCCACGTGCCACGGCGAACGTTTGTGCACATTACGTCATGAAAACAAAGCCGTACACTGCCGTACGCAGTGCTGATTCACGTCGCGTGCATCACCCGACTGTCATCCGGCATGCACGAGTCATCCGAGGTGCAACAATCTGTCGGTACCATCATTTCTCAGGTGAAGAGAGAAAGAGAGCCCGAGAAGGAAAGGCCCTTCCCGTATGCACTTATATGTAACGTCCTTCACCTATCAGCAGGACGTGCCGAATGCACGGTTCTGTTTCGCAGGGACCACAAGTAGCCTACTCTCACTGCAGTACCAGTGCTGTGGGATTGATCCGCGCCGTGCGAATCGTATCTGGTACGTGCCTCGATCCCGGTGGCGTCACGATGTTGTGGCGTACTTGTGATTGTGGCGCCCGACTGGAGGGACACCGAGGTACGAGATAAACGCCATCCATTGTTAGGGACGTGCCGATAAAGGGCGTGCAGGGCGAGCACACGATAAAGGGGCTTAAGTATGTGTGTGTGTGCGTACAAGAAGTCAATTCAAGTGGATATTCCCATTTCTGGCAGATAAGTGGTCATTTATGGTAGGTGTTACAAAAAACCAATCTTGAATATTAGAAAGGAAAGTTTGCATTCAGTTGGAAGCTATAGATATCTTCTGCCGATCAACTGTAAAGTGCTTTTAACACTTGCTTGATTGGTAAAGTGCTCAAAAAACAGCTTCCCAAGCTCTTTTGTGCATGCGACACGTACACAGATCTTGAGGTTTATGTGTTAAGTAGCGGAGATAAGAACTGCAAAAAGATTTTCCCAAAAGGTCGTACAGCTCCAGTAGATTATGTGTAAGTAGATTGAGATTCTGAAAAAATATGACTTTCTGAACATCTCATATAGTGGTGTGCTCTCTGGTGGCGCACCAACGTCTCCGATCCGACTCCGCTTATTGTTAGTCCGAATTCGACTCCGGCATAATCGGAACCACCAGCTTCACCTGAAGTTGGAGGCGCCTGGAGTCAGACCCGTCCCGCGGCCGGACACCGACTCCAAACGACTCCGGCCGACTACGGTCGACTCTGGAAGACTCTGGACGACTTCGATTACGGACGAGTCCAGCCGACTACAGAAGACTCCGGGCGACTTCAGGCGATTCCGGACGGCTACAGTCGACTCCAAACGGCTCCGCATAATGCTAGAGCCCTACCGGTGTCCGACATTTTCGGATTAGGATTGGAGCCAACTCCGGATTTTTGCCAACATTATCCAAGACTGATCTCAAACTGACTTCAGGCATTTATTTTGTGGCATATTCCTGGTAGCTACGTTTATTCGATAAAAAAAAGAAGATATCTCAAGATCTCAATAATAAAGCAAATTGTGTGTTTGGTTTGTTTGTAGTAAGTAACTCTTTGGTAATCATCCCTTATGAATCTAGTAAAGTGAATAAAAAAGTCAGCTTATAACAACTAAAGCGTATAGGACATCAGTTCAGCAACCGCTAGACATATCGCAAGCTATCGCGTTTCCTCCAATAAATGTATTTCCTGTCGTCTAAAACCACGAAAGCTGCAACCTAGTAACAAGTGCAGACAGTAGGAGATGCGTTACTATATCTCACTCCTACTTAACGTCCCAATCAATTGCCATTAGCGAAACCCATTAGACACGAAAAGCAATCACGCTACACTGCAATGTTGTAGCCTCAAGATCGCGAAAGGATCGCTGCCTTTGATTGGCTGTGTTTTAGATTTATTAGTCACGCTTTATTGTTTTCGCTGTAGCTTTAATGTTCATCTCATCGCGATCCCCACGATCGCACCCAGAAATTGAGTGCTGCGGTAGGGAGGAAGGCCAACAACAACAACATCAGTTTGGGATCGGTTGGGGCGATCATATATATATATTATTTGCACGGGTCTGTAGCGCGTCCCAGCACGTGCGTGAGCGTTGTTAGATGTTGCAGCTCGGTGCGGATCGATCTTGCACACGGTCCGAATTTAATCGAAAAGTCAGCGAACCGTCGGATATAGCTTTACGGAAGCATGGGAAGATAAAAAGGCCTCACACGCACGCACAGGCGTTTCCTGTAGCCGATCGGTGGACGATAACGATCCTCCAGTTTACGGTGAGCTGAGGCTGAGGATTTCGGAAGAACTCGATGAAAAAGCATATTATAAATCAATTAACAACTCTCCGAATACGAACACGATCGATCATAGCAAAACCGCGCATTTGATCGGACCGGGTCGGAAAACAAGACAAACAAAGAAACATTAAAACGCACTTAGTGCAGCGGCATGTAAGTAATTGGCGTGTCGGAATCGTACATATCTCTCTCTCTCTCTCTCTCTCTCTCTCCCGTTTTGCACCCCGGGTCAGGTATCGGTTGGATTAAGTAAAGTTTGTAGTAAATTAGATTTGATTAGCGATTAACGTATCCCGTTTGACACTGTGAATAGGAGAAATTTTTGCAATGTTACTATGTATGATCATTACATCCAGCGCCTTAATGATGCACGCCCGGCCTCTTTCAATTAATAATTAGATCGATCAAGTGTATCGTTTGCTTTGTTTGCTGTTTTTTCGATGCTGTGCGTATGTTTGTTTGGTTTTTAATTGGATTATGATTGCCTTTTTCCGCTTCGCCGTGTTCGATGCGGATGGTAGACACCCACAAGACAAGGCACCGCGCGCATTTCCGACGCTTCACGCCATCGATGATGGATGCATTTTCTACTTTTCCAACATCCAACGAATCAAACTTTTTTTTAGTTGTATTTGTGTGTGTGTATGCATCGACGAAAATGTAATAAACCAAGCGAGAGAGGGAGAAAGAAGGAGAAAAAAACGTGTAGCTTTCGCTAGGCAGCATATGCATAAGCAGGGGCTGTTATTTTCTTCTCCAGTGCCTCCCATGCTTCAAATTTCGAAGTGATGCTTAACGAGGCCTACTTGTCATAATGATCAATAATGGGGTGGGGGAAGGGTACGATCGAGTATCATGTTTCACGATCGTGTGTCGGTAGGTATCAATTTTAACGAGCAAACGCGTCGTGTTCGAAAAAGGCACGAATTTTGTACATCACAATTAATAAAATTGAATACAAAAAACAAACCAACCCTGAGTTGAGAGCAACCCCCCCCCCCCCCCACACTTAACCCCTTCTCTTCGTTGCACGAATAGCGACCGATCGCGTGTACGAAAACGTCACGGCAACCAAGAATAGAATGGCGTAGGCGCCACCAAAGCCTGCCTGCCTGACTGATGGGCGTTAAAATTAAATTACAACACACCAAAAAGATGAGATGATGATGGGGCCCCGAAAAGTCACCAAAACATCGTCGCGAACAAGAATATTGATACGGTTGATGCAATTGTTCTTAATATTCCTTCTTTCTCTCTCTCGCTCTCGCTCTCCTTCTCATCTGCTGCTTTGGCAGTTGTTTTTGAAATTGACTTTTTTCACGCTTCGTGTAAGATTAATTGTAAACGAAATGCAACGAAAACAAATTACACAAAAACCCCTGCGAGCGAAAGAAAAACAAGAGCAAAAAAAAAGAAAGATGATGCTGATGATCGGGATCTTTTGCCCCGTGCGGCCAAAAACTTGGGCAGCGAAGCTGTTTACGTGTACCGTCGTCCGTCGCACAACATGGCGGCGGCGCAAGCAAAACCGCGTAAACCGGTGCTCTCACACACACACACACACACACACACACACACACACACACACACACACACACACACACACACACACACACACACACACACACACACACACTGGCCGCTGTTTTCTAGTGCCTTGATTCAGTTTTAGATTTTCCTCAACGAAACTCCAAAAATAGCACCACGCCAATCGCCCGAACGCGGCACACACAGGCGGCGGCCGCCAAGAGACGCCGGAAAGCGGCAACCAACAAAAAAAAAAACAAAAAAGACAGAAAAAGGTAAAGGTGCTGCTGTGCGACCAGAGCAGAGTTGAGGCGGAGGAGAAGCAGGGAGGCCAGCAACAGACCGCAAAAACGTATGTACTAAAAACAAAGCTATAACGACGGCTTTTTGTTGGGAAGGGGAGTACTGCCGTATAGGAACGTGCCTGCCTATGGATGCTATGGAAACTCCAAACCATTTTCTGGACCCCAAAGTCTGTGTGTGAGGAACTTTTTAGCATCAACTCCCGGCTGCTGCTGTGTTGCTGTGGTGCAGTTTTTGGCTCACTGTCACTAGCGCGTACATTCCTGGCGGCTAAGCGCGCTCGAGCCACCTGGACGCGAAGGTAGTGCTTAAGTCCGGTGCGGGTCACGCGACCCACATAAAGCAGCCACGCACTCCCACCGTGGTGCACCGCACCCGGGGAGCTGGTGGTGGTGGGTGTTGTGCCAAGAGACTGTTCCCATAGCTTGCGCGTGTAGAATATACACACAGCTGCGGTAGCTACAAAATATAACCCTTTTCAGCGTGAAAACCCACTGATTATACTCTGTGTGTGTGCGTCTTCACACAAACACACACACATGCTCACTTGTGGAGGCTGCACACCGATCCCCCGCACACGTAAAGCCAACGGCAGGCCGGCGGCAAGCGTGGCGCGTTTATGATTATTTACCTATTAATAAACGAGAAGTGGTTTTCCAGCTCATACACGCACAGCGTGATGTGCGGAGGTGCGCACCCCGTGTGCTATTGCAAAACACAGCACACAGCCAGGGCAGCCGCTGTTGTGCTGACGCTGAACATGAATCAGAATTACTGGGTAGGACATTGCCCGGGACGCAGCCGGTCCCACTGTGCACTGTGCGTCCCGGCGTTCTGCGTTTGTCTGCTGTCCGTTGTCCGGCTGGTATGTTAGAGCGGCCCTTTCCGTACCCCTCCCCTCCCCGCTTAGCCGGAGCGTGTTGTTCCCCAGTGTCTTTGATGGAGGAGGGGAAAAAAAAGAGAGAGAACGAATGAGAGGCAGTCGCAGTCCTCTGTTGTTGCGCAAAATGTTTGACTAACGTAACGGCTACAGCGCAACAGGAGGGAAACTGCAGCAGCAGCAGCCGACGGATATCGTATTGGCGGATTATGGGACGCCCGAGCGAAGTATTGGCAGCCAACTATTGGGCAGGCAAGAGAAAGAGGGAGGGTTTAAACAAAAAAAAAGCAGCGAAAAACCGCGCTAGATGCGTGGGCCCTGCCGCACGTTTGCGCACTGCTCAGCGCCACGCGGGCGCAATGATCATTGTTGCAAAACTAATAAAACGTCAGCGCGACAGCAATCGGAGACTTGCTCTCGCGTACCCCGTCAACCTCCATTGCATCCCCTTCCACAGCGTGGGGTAGTGTTTGGGTAGGTGGGGGGTTGGAACGAGGCACTAAAGCAGCATACGCGATACGGCAGGCAGAATTGTCTAACCAACATCGGAGCCGCACAGCTGCAGCGGCTCTCCCAGCGAGCTCCCAACAGTTCCTTCGCACCCGCCCCCCCCCCCCTCCCTCCACCATACCCTGACCCGAGTGTCCTTAGAGTGTCTAGGAGGAACAGAGGCGAAGGTTTCGAACGGCGTGTGCTGCCAGTGGATGCCATCGCTATCGCACGATCTGCCTTCTCGATCGGCAGTACACCTCTGGACGGAATTGTTACGAAACCGTTCGTCGCTGGTTGGCTGCTGCTGCTGCTGCACTGCAAAACACAACTGCACCAGTAACCAGTGGTGACACCGCAGGCTGCATCACTTCTGCTGCTGCACTAATCTTATGCAGCAATGCAGCGGGCATTCTTTATTGCTCCATCCGCTGGCCTCCATTGAGGGCTGTATTAATTGTGGAAGGTTTCTTCTGTGTGTGTTTTTTTTGCGTGTGTGTCGTTCCATCCCGAGGGCCTCGTGTGATCTAATGCCTGACCAGCAGGGTAGGCGGGAATGGAATCATAACTATGGCCGCAGCCCTTCCCCAATTGAATCTCATTGATTAATAAAACAAAGGCAGGCGCGGTGCTTCAGAGAGAGAGAGAGAGTCCTTTCAAGCCACAGAACAACGACGACGGCAGTGGAGGGCAGCAAACATTTATGAATGAATAAAACAGCAAACACTGCTAGGACATGCGCAACCGTCCTCGAGAACAATGAGGTTACACGACGCATCCGCAGGCACCTTCTCGTTCACCTGATGTGCGGTGTCACCGTTCACAGCTTGGGTTTTTCTCGTCAAGAGCTCGAGCGGCTTGACGTGGGCTGTGTCTTTGTGGGCCCCTCTCCACGCTAACCCATACCCATGTCTCCTGGTGGTCGATTCCCACTGCCGACATGCTTTTAAATGGTTGTCTCACACAACCCGGCAGAAGAAGCAATTCGGACCCGAGCACAGAAGCGATCCTTCCTGGAGGAGAGCCCGTCTGGAATGAATTGCGCCTCGTCCGTAATCCGTTTGAAAGGATCATTCTTCTTACCGCCAGTACCAGAGCGACAGGAAGAGAGAGAGAGAGAGAGAGAGAGAATGAGATGGACAAAGGACGTCCTGCAGGGACCATTGATCCCGGTCGGAAGATAAATGCCCTTGCGTCTGTGTGTGTATGTGTGTGGCGGTTGTCTCTGTTTCGATTTCGATTTCAATTAGGTTTCCAGGAAAAGATTGAGCAGCAGAAAGGGAACCCGAAAATCCCATACTCCGTGGTTTTGGGGGATTTTATTGCCCGTCTTTCGTTTCGTCTGCAGTTTCGTTCGCACGGCGTGAAATCGTCGGCACTTGCCCTTGGCAAACAGGGGGAAAATAGGTTTCGAAACAAAAAAACAACGTTTAAGGAGTTAGAGGAGTTCGTCGGTCCTTTGTGTGCGTGTCCTTCGAAGCGCCCCTCTCGGGATGCCGTGCCGTGGGAATACTCCCCGGCACTAGCTCCCATCGGAAATGGAACAGGTAGAAGAGTGCACTATTTAGAGCAAGGGCCACCAGCGGGAACACAAGTGCACAGAGTGTGCCTCGAGTAAAGGATTACCCGAGGCATAACGTGGCTGTGTGTGATTTACCTAACGAGAAGAGTGTCGCCAACGCCGTACGGACGCCTTTACTGCGCGATTCCGGTTCTGTCTGGTCTGGTCTCTATCGTTTTGCGCAAATCATAAACTTCATTAGGCGGGCCCCGTGACGGTAGCAGTGGCGGTACGGACTTGGACTCCTCGCTCAAGACCTGCCCTGACGCGTCTGGCGGCTTGCTTGTGCGTGCGTGCCCGCTGGGACGCTGAGACGTTGCTTTTCGGGATCATTAAGCAGTCTTCTGTGTCTATAATTGGAATGTCCATGATCTCTACACTCTGGCTCCCTGCACACAAGGCCCGACAGAAACGCACGCACGCACACACGCACACAAGTCCCTCCACTGGGTGAATCAGGGCGCGGATGACTTATGCGCACGCGTTCGGGGTGCGTTCTCGTGCGCGCTTGGGCGGCGCCTGAAGTGGTTTGTTTTCGTGCGAAAAAGAACACAGTGCCTCCTGGCCTTTCGCCACTACTACGAAGTTCTCCAATGTCCACTTGAGGCAGCGGCTCTAAAGGACGGAGGATCTACGGTGCAAGATTCGAAGGAGGATCATCGGTAGCCCGCACAAAAAACGGCGTCCGGCTGCGCGATTGCGATTAGACGTGACCGTCTGCGTACTTGGAGTAGTGTCGAAGTCGAGCACAAAAAGCAATCCGTTTGAAGCGCAAAACACACACACACACACACACACACACACACACACACACACACACAGCACTGTCCCTTTGGTTGGCGTTCGTTTTGATTGTGGCGTTTCGGAGCAGGAAAGCCCGTGCGCCCAGTGCGGGAATGGTTAAAAATAATTCAAACACCCAAATAGCGCGCGCGCCGGCTTAACGGCGACCGCAAAAAAAACGACGACGCGTCTTCCTTCCCCCCCCCCCTCCCCCTGAAACGTCGACGTCCGTGGAAACGGAGTGCGTGGAAAACGGCAAATGGAACGACCAAATAGCGACCAAAAGCGGGAGGATGTTGTGCACTTGCTGGTTTGTGTTTGTGTGTTTGTGCGCGCGGTGATCATTGGGAGCGGGACTGATCTCGTCTTTGCCGCCGCCGCCGCCGGTTCGACCACTCCGAAGGCCATCTTACCAGATGAGTTGAGTGGAGGTCGAGGGGGATGAAACGACGGGGAAAAATGACGAGATGACGGGCGCCCGGACGTCATCAGTGACGATCGTCGCTGACCCCGCGATCGAGCGCGCACGCGATCATCCACGGCGCGCGTTTTGTTTTTGCTCTTTCTTTACCACATTTTTTTTGTGTATATCGACGGACCGAGTGTGGTGGTGTGGGGAGGGTTGATGTGTGGAACATATGATCATGCTTAATCGCGACCCACTCCACCCCTCGCAACTCCCATGCCCAATTTGAATTGTGGAAACAGGAATGGAGAGTATTAATTGAATATTGCGTTGGAGCAGTGCCGCTCCACAATACACTTCTGCCCGGCCAACCGATCACCGAACCGTGTGAGCCTTTTTCTTCGAACTGTTCAACTGTCCACCACCCCCCCCCCCCACATTTATGTCACCTATATGTTGCTGCTTGAAAATGTTGGAAGGCGCCAGCCAGCGCCAAGCGGCGTGACAAATGGTAAATAAAAATAAAAGCGCGCTGCGCCGGCCCCAAACCGGTAGCAAAAGCGACGTTTTCGGTTTGTTGGACGTTTGCCATGCGCCGCGCACACGTTGACCGTCCTCCCCATCCATCCCCTCCTTTTCATCACCCCCCAAAAACCCATTACAAACAAACGAAACCCGCAGCGGGTACTGGCCGCGCGCCCTTGCGCCGAGCAAAACAAAGCCGCTCGTACGTCGTAGGTGACAACAATATCGCGCCACACGAAACCCACACACACACACACACACACACACACGGCCGCGTGGAAACCCCCAATGTTCCGAAAAATCGACACGCCAGTCTGCCAGTGAGGGCCGGCGAGACGGCCCGAACACGATGGGCCATTTGCCAGATCGAAAACGGTCGACACACCTTCGCGCCGACGCCAACCAGCCGCGGCAGCAAGGGACGGTCGGGCAAAACAAAGCGCAAAGTGTGTGTGTGTGTGTGTGTGTGAGAGGGGGCCAACTTTACCGCACTTAGCAGACGCGCACAGCAACCACTCGGTTACTGCGCGGCGTTGCGCTAAGCTGGGACACGCACACGCGGTCGTTTTCTCGCCAGACGCGCGCACCAGCCAGTGCGCCCGCGGGACGCAGACGGGGTTGACTAATGACCTACCAGAACCAGAACCGCAAGTGGCGCACCGGTCGCACAAGTGTGTGTGTGCGAGCAACGCCTCTTCGCCTCCCGAGGTCCCGAGACTCGCAGGTAATAAGGGGCGTCGGACGGCGGATTTCGGGAGATGTTGGTCGGTCGGTCGGTCGGTCGGTGTCAGAAATAGAAATCTCTAACTTTTTCCGAAAAAGAAAAACAACACTACTACACACGCACGCTCAAACAGTCAGACTCAAACGTTGTGTCGTCGTCGTTTGACTTCCTCGGAAATACGTATTCTGTTTGAAGAGGTTTGGTTTGATTAAACGTTGAAGACGGGGGTCGGAAGAGTTGTTCGGTGATCAGGAAGCATCCTGATGCCTTTCCCGTACCCGTGCCAGGATGCTCGCACAGGTCGCATACGTCCACCGCAATCCCCTTGTGGCCCCCTTGTGGTCGGTGCTCCGGATGGGAGGCAGGCGCGGTCTGCCAAACCACTTATCAATCCTTGAAATAGCGGTCATTTTTCAACCGCAAGCTTGTCGGAACACTGTCGGACACAGTCTGTGGGCACACACACACACACGTACACAAGGAAAGGGAAGATTATGAGCGGAGCGGGAAGGTGATGCGGAGGTGTCTCTATCCGCACGGTTGTCGATAAATCTTCCGGGGGCCACGCTGAAGCGCTAACGTTTGACATAATATCAGGAGCGTGTGCGAGAAGGAGGAGAAATGCCTCTCGCCCTGTCCCATCAACCGACGACCGATCGAGAGTTTATTTCTTAAATCCCCCCCCCTCCCCTTCCCCCCTACCACCGGTCGGCAATATGTCCCTGCAGAACGTCGGCGTTGGCCGTGCTTTGATTGAGATGGCCGATCATATTTCAAGTGGCACCGGATTCCGCTGCCAAACAACGTTAAACAACACTGCTGATGGTGGTGCAGCCGCTACTGCTCGTTCAGGATCGCTTTTTCTACTCCCCCCCCATGCTTAGACGCCAGAGTAAGACGCAAGTTAAAGAAAGGGAGTAAAAAAAAGAAGAAGAAATAGAAGCGCCAATCAAATAAAATTCAGAAAAGAACCATCGCGTTTCCTGCGCGGGTTTTTGAGAGGGGGTGATGATGCCTGCGACACAAGCTGTGACCGGGCAGAAAAAAAGAAGAAAAAAAAAAAACAGCCGATAAAACACGCGCACGCGGGGATCAGCGTTGTCAGTGGTGGTACGTGGCTACTCCTGCACTGACCGGATGAAAGTTAAATTTAATTGGAATTGCTGTTGAAACGCGCCGTGAAAGCTACCATAAATCTGACAACATCTACCGCGCGCATCGAATGTGCGGACGCGGGCTGCGAACGTAGCATGGGGTACCTTGCCACCCAGCCCCACAGTCCGTACGCGTCCGGTCCGGAAAGCCATTTTCATGTGCCAGGTCCGTCTCTTCCTGGTTGGTGCGGGCGTTGGTTCGTTGCGTTCTAGAGTGTTGCTCTCGCGTTTCGAGTTGGGAAAAGGGGAGGTGAAAAGATGTAAGATTTACACCGAACATGTGTTATTAGAGGGAATCAATACGTTGGCTAGGTATCAGCGCAAAGTTGGTGTAGGATATTTGTAGGACCCAGCATCGCTCAAAGTTTTGCTGCCTAACTCCCACCCAGCATCCAGGGGTTGAAATAGAACAAAAACCCGAACCGAAAGCATTTCCGTCCGTCTTAGACTTCCGGTCTAGCTATCAGGAGTGGAGTGGAGGAGTCCCACAGAAACACATCTGCTGGACGCGGTGTGGCGAAGATCATACAGCAACAGCTCCAACAACTCCCACATTGGTCAGAATGGGAACGGAAGGCGCGACCGACCAAAAGAGACTACCGCACCGCATGTTGGAGGACACATTTGGATCGGCTAATGGAGAAATAGGTTAAAACTTGTTCGTGTATGTGCGTGTGTGTGTGTAGGAGTTAGAGGTAGGGGTGGACCTTAAATTTAGAGAGTCTAAATCGATGCTCTTTGCCGCCCGTTCAACGCACAGACGCGGTCCGCTCCAAACTCAACCGAGACTACACCATCGGTCGCCAGAGAACAGAGACGTTAATCACGCACCATGGAGCGTGCGTGTGTGTGTGTGTGTGCTTAACATAAAGAACTAGTGCGGCTGTTCGGCTTTGCTACCGGACGACTCAGATCAGACACTGTGGTCTGTGGTTTGTGATTTATTTTCACCATGGGTGCCACCATGCCGGCGCGGCCTCTTCATCGCTCGCTGCCGATGATTCACCGATTCGCGGGGCGCACGAGGTGGCGGTGTAGCACTGTTTGCGTCAGCGTGTGGCCGGTCCGCTGTATCCGTTGCGTTCGATCGATGCCAAATTTTGACGATCGCCAACCTCAACCCCAACCCCCTTCCCGCTTGCTTGTCAGTTAGACTGACTGCGTAGGTTGTCTGCGCTCGCTCAAACAGTTTCACTAACCGTGGTCAGTATCTAACGGGCCTACCCCTTTTGCCGTGATCTCCTTCCTTTGCCCTCTCTGGGAGGGTATTTTTCCACACACACACACACATAGACACACTCAGTGCGCGAGTGCGCAATTGCCTAAAATGTGTGTAGTTTGGCCCACAAACCGTGCAGCACTCAGGTTTTACTTGAGCCGCCGTAACAGCGCGAAGAGTCTTCCCACGAAAGGTGAACAGTGGACGGTGGACGTGAAAGGATAAGCGAACCCGACGCTAACAAGCGTGACACACGGCCTCCTCGCGCGCTAGTCACGTATTGGATGCCCTTTTTTCTTCTTGTTTTTTTTTTTATGTGTGTGTTTTGCTAGCCACAGTTAGACTTCTTCGTGCGAGTTCGCCAAAAGGTTTCCGTTTAATTTTGGGCCATACGGTTGTTGTTGGGTTGTCGCTGACTCATCTTGAATGGCGGGTAGAGCCGGTTGCCGAAACGGCTACAAAGAGCGTGATCAGCAACCATCGCAGCATCCGGTGGCCGCCTTTTGACGTCACTTGAAGTTGGAGAAGTTAATCCATCCGCGTACATCTGCCCATAACAACCAGATGTGTTCATCTTGACGTGACAGCTTTCGGTGCGAGAGATAAGCGCGAGATGTTGTTCCATTGTGAGCAGGGTTAGCGCTGCTTTTAGGTATTTCTCTAGCGTTGGAGACAAAGATTGTTTTCAAATTGGCATTGGAGACCATAACACAGTTGATAAATGTTTCACTGATTCAGGCTCTCAAACTTTATACTTAAAGCCTCCCATGCAACGCGTTCTTAAGATTATTCTAGAACCTATTCACGAGTATATGAATCGAAAATAGGGTCAACTTCTTGGAACAACGCTTTTGGCTATTCTACATCTCCCAATCAACAGCTCAGCCACTTAATCAGCCACTAGAAACACCCATTAAGGTGAAGGTGGCGGACACATGAACACACCGAAAGGTACACAACACGAAGCACCGAAACCGACAATGCAACCGAAAAACTCAGCTTGCAACACCGACATTGATCGCGACAAAACAACAACAGCAACAAAAAAGACCACTCGACACGGGCTGGCGGCATCCGCGCCCCGTTTGCGCTGCCCTCGTCCGGCCACCAGACGGGTGTGCGCGCGCGCGCCCGCACGCGATCACGTGTGAGCCGCCGAGACGCAGCGCAGTTTTCGCTACCCAGCACAAACGCTTTGTGAAGCTGCACACTGCTATTTGCACTGTCAATATATTTATATAAATATTTTCACTTGTTTATTTTCTTTTGTTTGTGTTCGTGTTGTGTTCTCTTGCTTTCCGCGAAGTAGCAGCAGAAGCAGCAGCATAGATAAACGCACTAAAAGCATTTTCCGTTTTGGGGCTGCCGTGTGCGTGAACACAAAAAAGGGCGTTAGAAGAACAAACGCGGGTTGCGCAAAGATACGCTATAGACGTTTTATGCATTTGATGCGTGCCCCGACGCGTTCTGACGGGCAAGTGGGTAGCACCGAGGGAGACGGAAGGGCTCCGTTCGATCTACACACACACACACACACACACAAAAACGTTAACATCGTAGCAGCGCTGAAGTTATCCAGACAGAGCGCGTACGATCATCGTCATCATGATCATGTGCTGCATGATCGTTTGCATCGTTTTCGCACATCGTTTTCGCCGACGGTTGGCCGCGGTTCATCGTGTCGTCAATAAAAGAATGCCAATCAGTGCGCGGAAAGCCCAACCCATGCACAAGAAGAATGGATGGGTAGGGTGAGAATTGGAGATGGCCGGTGTAGGCTTTCGATGCACTGCAAACGCAGCAACACAGCAGGAAAAACAATACCCATACCTCTCAGCGAAGGTTACTCGATCTGCTATTTGTGTGTGCGTGTGTGTGTTGGTGAGAAATTATGGTCGCCTTTTCCGTCAACCGCTTTTGAATGGTGAGGAATTTTGTCGGTTAGAATGCGTCGTCTCGGGTTCTTCTTCCTGTTTCCTGCCATTCCCGGAGGTGGAGCCGCGTTGCGCCGCCATGCTTGCGAGAGACGCGGCGTGCGATGTGATTGCGATGCTCGTTTGATTGGCCATCGAATGCAAATGGCGATCGGGGCGGGCGTGCACCGGCTTCGGCTAATTGTCGTCACCAGCCAGACGCGACGCGACGAGATAACGAGAAACACAACAAAACGTGATGTGTCTGCGTCTTCGGCTGTGGCGGCCGGGGGGGAAGAGGAATCTAACGGATATCGGTGTACGGAGAGTGTATGGTGAATTTCAATTTGCCGCATCGTTGTTCACAACACATCGTTCGCCGTTTTCTACCAACTAAAGAATGCAAAACAGCATAAACTCTAGACAGAGAGAGAGAGAGAGAGTGTGTGAGGTAGTGAGCACGAGGAGAAGACCTGAACGGAACTGCAGGGACTTAAATTTTAAATTAATTTTATATTTAAGCCAACAAATCTACCGTCACCTCGGTCTTCCCTCTATCTCTTGCACACACACACACACACACGCACACAAACGCCCGAAAATAGCACTCGGTTTAAGGTTTTATTTTGTGCTTCATGGGATTCTTAAACGCGATTTTATTTTCCGCTCCCTTCTCCCTTATTTTTTTTTTTTTTGCTCGCTGGGACAAAATCGTCCGGTGGAGCCGCCGTTTTCCACCCCAACACACTCCAACCACACCATTGCAAACGAGGGGAGGGCCGGGGTGTGTGATGAATTGCAAGCCGTTATGCGCCGACGACGATGGGACGATCCGCGTCCGTCACTCGCGTGTGGTTGTGTGTGTGCGCAGCGTTCTTCTTTAATTTATATACGCATTAGCCCACAGGTCTGGGCTCGCTTTTTGGACTTTTGGATTTGGCCGATGTTTTGGGCAAAGGAAAGTTGTCCGTAAAGAAGGGGGGAAATAAACAAAATGCTAGTTGGTAGTTGGCAGTAGAGATGAGGATCACCATAGAGAAATTGGTTTAGAAGAGCGAACGGGAACGCTTCTTTGTGTTTCATAGTCTGCAAATGTGATCTTCTGTCAAGACCATCAAGGACATATAATTTTGAACTTGTAATATAAGCAGTTAGAACATGTGTTTGCTGCCTAAAAAGGCTGCTTTTGTGTGCTTTAAAACATATGCTAGGCGTGTACAACAGTGATGGGAATAACCACCCAGAAGCGTGTTTTATCTGTTCGTTACATCTGTTCAAATCACGACTCAAATCATCATCTTTAGCTAAAGTCTTTTGCTATTTGAATTTTAAGCTATCGAACGAGTCATCATCTGATTCACTGAATACTCTGTATGCACATCCCTAGGTGTAGCGTAGAGTAGTTTGTTTTGCGCGAAACTGTGCGCGATGGCGGACGGGGGGACATCCATAAAATGATCGTCACCATATTTCCGTGTTCTATCCAACCTCGCATGACGTAGAAGCCTGATATGCCTCTGTCGCAATAGCGTTTGGATAGTTGCTGGACGCGGCGTAGATCACCCAACGAAGGGAGTTGAACGAGCGGGGTGGCGGAGAGGTGAAAGTATATTTTTAGCCCCATGTCAACACCGCCATTGCCCGCGACAGGTGATCGTGAAATACAAACCCGTACTGCCGGTGTAAGTCGCTGGCAAGTCTCGTGGGCGGAAGTGAGAAAGCACACAGCACCGACCAAAAACATCACCGTTCGAACGGTGTTTCCCTTTCCGAAAGATAAACGGGAGGGGGGGGGGAGGGAAACTAATCAAAAACCGGTACAGCATTATGGAACTTGCTTGCCATAAAAATCCCAACAACCAAATGAACGACCATCACCGAACGAAAAAAGACACATTTCTCATCCGCTCCCGAGCGCGCGCGCGCGCGCAAATGTGCAGCAGTGAAATTCGATTCGGTTGTTTTGAATGCGGACGAAAGTGCGGTTTAGTGCTAAAACGTTACCTAACCGATTCCGATATCATTAAAAAAAAACCCCACTCGGTGCCACAAACAACAGCGGTTCATATTTCGGTCGCATTTTTCGCCGTTTCGGTCGCCCTCGATCGCCCTCGGTGCGGTTTAATTAGTGTCGCTAGAACGATCAACACCGATTAACTACCCAGTGCCCAGTGTCGACTATCAGTTTACACGCTCTCTGTGTGTGTGTGTGCGGGGTGGGTCCGCCATAAATTCATTGCAATTTTCCTGTGCAACACCACCACCCCTCGGCAGCATTGTCCTTTTCGGCAAACACATTTTCCGCGCAAAACCTTTATGCTGATGCGGTTACACCGCGGGCCCGGGGCCATTGCACACCGACAAACGCACCGAGCGGGTGTATCATGTAACGCGTGGTGCTCGCCGTTGATCGTGATTTTATGAATTCTTAAAACAACGCTCCAAATCATACCTTTGAGGTGTGTGTGTGTGTGTGTGCGTGTGTGTGGTTCAAAAAATGTATATATGCCGGCACATTGGCGCGATCGTCCGTTTGGTGTGTCACGGCGAATTGGCAAACCTCAGTAAGAGGGCGATTCAAATTTGTTTGCTGTTTTTTACTTCCTTTTCCCTCGCGTGGCTACGGGGGGGGGGGGGGGGGAACTGAGAACGATTTTGTTTTTCTTGCCTATCATGAAAATAGACCCGCAGCGAAAATTCTAGGAAAAGGATCCAAACGACTGATGGAAATATTTCAAAGGCGCCTACCTGCCGGAGCTTGTTTGTCCTCCGATTGGTACTTCTTCGTTTTCACACTCAGAAAAGTAAAAAATAAAATGTAGCCAAACGAGTGCTAATAAACCATCGTGCCGGAAAACAACGCATTTGAAGAGTTTCGGGGAAAAAACAATCTCTGGGTGAGTAGTGGAAAACAACACTTACTCACACCCATGTGAACAGGCAATAAAATGGTCGCTCATTTTCCTCCCCGCCGCATGCCAATTCCGGTGGAAGCAGGGGAAACCCGAGCGACAAGATAATATTTTCGCGAATAATAATAAAAAAACGCCAACACACAAAAAGTAGGTTCCGCTCAACAGCGTGGCACCAAAGTGGTGTCCAAATTGTCCAAATTCCTGGCATACTTCAACCCTGGGGAGAATGGAGCGGAATGCAAAACATGCTTAAGCTTGTTTCCTTTATTATCCTTTTTGGCTGAACTGGGCACCCAACTTTTCTCATTTGCAGCTATTTTGACTCGGATGACGATCCATCCGTCACGTCACTAGTCTTGTTATTGCGTATGATGGATTTATAAACCCTCCCTTCTCCCTCTCTCGCATCCCCAGAGATCTTCGATCCGTTTTCCAAGAAGCAAGCTGTCACACTACCCCACAGCCCACTAACACACTACAGCCAAGCGCACCAAGCCGTAAAATGGATTGAATCGGAACGAATTTATGGAATAATTGTACCGAAAAAAAATGGTTGGAAGTGACGTCTTTACGCGCGGTCCGTTCTAGGCAAACACTAATTTACGATCGGCACGCTGTGTGCCGTGGGAATTGAAGCAGGCCGAATGTGATTAACGCGCCGTCCGGCCCCACGGTAAACAATCGTTATGACTCACGGTAGAGTGCTCCCGAAACCCGAAAAGACAAACCGAAAAAGCAAACACCTTACAATAGGCGTTTAAGACAGATGGTTGCATTTGTCGATCGAGCTCGATCGCAATTAGCCTGAGATCCCGAGGAAGGTTCAGGTTTTTGGAAATTGAATAACAAAAAACAAACCTTCACATAATTCACCTCCAAATCTGGATGACGCACTTGCGTGTGTGTGTGTGTGTCAGGTGGTGTTCCACCACCCTAACAAACGATCAATCGATCAATGAGATAAGGCTAACACACCCCGCATGTACACTAGCCGATTCCAAGACCTAGCTGACGCCCAAGACAGTAAAGAGCTCAAAATGAAGCATCAAACCATCGGCTTGAATGGTCTTGCACACAAAACGGCACAAAAAAAGGTCTTTGGACTGGCAAGTACTCTGGCTGAAACGATTGCGATTTGTGGCAGCAGAAGAGTTGTGGAAGCTTCTTCGCAGGCTCCTTCTTTGCCGCCTGCTCCATGGCATGAGTTTTGTGTTTCCCATAGGGCCCATCATTTCACGGTACATTCCTGCCGTATCCGGTTACGCGCACCGAACCCGGGGCCAGAATTTCACATGTGCCTGCTGTGCTTTACGTCCCTGGGCGTAAACGGAGAGCGCGCAAACAGGGGGGGAGGGGGGGGGGGACACAGTAATAATCGTTTTGCTGATTCATTGCGCTTAAGAACTGTGGCTGCTTTGGGGGAAGGGAAACTGCGGCTGGCAGTGGCTGTGTGTACCTGCAGGGCCTGCCAGTTTCCAGTGCACGAAAGACTCTCTTGTCTGGACGACTCTCTTGCTCTTGCTCTGGTGGCCACACCACACCAATAACGCCCCGCCAGGTAACCGACGATCTTCACATTCCAGCTGACGGACGGACCCGAGAACGCTTTCCGAGAACTGCTCAGGACGAGCTCGTTTTAGATCCCCGGCTGCGGAAAGGTAAATAGTTCTTAGTGTGCAGTAAGCGGCAAAGCCACTTGACGCACCGGTACTTGCGGTGTGTGTGTGTGTGTGTGTGTGTGTGTGTGTGTGTGTGTGTGTGTGTGTGTGTTTGGTTGGTGTTAATTATCAATTCCTGTGTCCGAGCTGCGAGATGCTGGTCTGGAGCTCTGACCATGCAGGATACATATTTACATAAAACGGCTCAAACTAATGCACACTTTCTGCATCTCATCTGTGGCGGCGGTGGAAAGCAGAAAAGGAGACAAATATTTACCCCGTCCAGAAGCGCAAAAAGCGCAGGCTTCCCCATTGCGGCACAGAAAGGCCCCAGCAGCGGCAGAGGTTAATGAGCGCCCCCTGGAGCAGCCTAATGAAGTGTGATGACCGCGAGGAGCGCTTGGAGCGTTTAATTAAAAATAATTGGCCTGGTTTTCGGCTTCCCTCCGAAATCCCTCGAACATCAAACGAAACACACTCCAAGGTGATGATCCCATTTCGATGACCTCTCGATTAAACAAACAAAAAAAAGCGCTCGTTCCAGGTTGTGGTCTCGTTTGATTGTTTTTCCTTGCTTGGCCGACACCACAACCCACAAGCCATTATCAAAAGTATCGCGTCACCTTGAGTGAAGACCGCCGAAAAGTAAGCAAATCTTATCTTATCAGGTCGGTGATGATGACAGTAAGTTGTTGTAGTTTTTTGTTTCGTTTCGTGTGTGTGTCTGTGAGATATTACTCCCTAACACACACCCTAGAAGTTCCAGGCACACTGACCCTATCAGCAAATCAACGGGGAAAGACCCTCTATCGGAGGTCCCCGTGTAAGACACAGGGTCCACTTCCAATCAAAACAAAAAAACACAAACACACAATTCTTCTGATCAAAATAACAAGGGGGGGAAAACTGGACCATCGATTGGAAGAAAGAGGCATGGGGTGGCATGGTGCGTTACAGCATCTTCTATTTCCGTCAACGTGAGGTCACTGCCACGATCAAACGGACCGAGAGCTTGATAGTGTGGAAGGTAGGCTCTTGCGTGCTCTTGTAAATAGCGCCCATGTCAAAACGATCGCGATAGCCCATCCCACCCAGCCCACCGTTAACGGGGTAGCAGCAGTGTGTGTATGTGTGAGCGGTTGCAGCAGCAGCGGGAGAGTTAATATTTTTCAATTATGATTATTAGCAGCAGACCCGGGGCCCCGGGTACCGTTAGGGAGCGTTAGGCGCTTCCAAGCGAGGACAAACCGGATAACACGACCGGAGCGAACAGGAGATAGAAGTGAGAGACATTGAGATGGACACACACACACACACACACACACACACACACACACACATTTGCATGCTGTGTAAGAAGTAGAACTTCCTATGTGTTCTGAATGTCGATCGGGCCGGGGTGAGCTGGTAATAACCAACAATCTGTTTTGCATACGTGCATACGGAGGTGTTCCTAGGCCAATTAAACTTTATTAGAGCGTACGCGTACGTAGGAAGAGAATGGAAAATAGGGGAGAATGTATTGAGAAGGCAGTACGACTGGTGCGAACCCTTTTCCTTCCTCCAGTGTGTGGAGCATACTGTTCGTTGCTTCAAAAGACGGTCGTTACGAAGGGTTAGCCCGCAGACAGTGTGGGACCTCCCTTTGCACTATCAATCTCAATGTTAATCAAACTCATGCCCAACCCTCGCTGGAGCGTGAACTATGACCAGGTGAAACCCTTTATCAATCCAATTCAATGCGGCTTATCCGATAGACCATCTGAAGAGGGCACACGATCGAATCTTCTTGATGATCTGCGGCTCTTGAAAAAAAAACGATAAGAAACGGTCAACGGCCAGCCGAGTGTGCGGTTCGAAATAACCCATCTTGATCATCTGCTTGAACACACACACAGACGACGCAGAGTGTCGGATACCGAGACACGTGCATCCATCGTGCACAACCCTCGGGTACGCTCTTGACGCGCGTCTATCCTGTGGAGTGCTCTGTTCGCTCCACCCAGAGTGCCCAACGTTGCCCAACACGTGAGGCTTGAGCAACGCCGTCATCCACACAATCTCCCGCACACTATCAGACACGTGAATGATCGTGATGGGGGGTTTGGAAAGCAGCAAGATTGCACAGGTGTGAGTGCACTCATTCTTCTTCACTCCTATGTTCTGGAATTTGAACCTGGACAACTTCCCAAAATGTGGGAAAGTGTCTTGACAAAAAAACTATTGTTTCACGGCAAAAGAACCCCCGTTTAACCTTCAAACTGGTCCCATCCCCACTCGGTACAAGTCGTCGCGCTCGTTGGCGGTTCTGCCTTAGTTCTGCCTTGGTGAATGGTTTAATTATGCTTGCCCGGAATGAAGCAACCAAAACGAAGTCTTCACATGATTCGAACAAACAAACAGAGAGCTGTCTGTGTGTATGTTCCGTTCGATTTGCTCCGTTCGATGCTCAGGGTACCCGTCGTCGCAAGACGTGTGAAAACACTTGTGCACATATGTGCACATCGGTGCATGTGTCCAAGCGTGCCAAATTATGGGTTTTCCGGTGCGGTTGCGCGTTCGGTTTTAGCGTCTGCTCTTTTTACTCCGTTTTGTTTTTGCGCCGCCCTTTTTGCGTGACGGCGTGACTTGCCGCAATCGTACACGGTACAACGGAACAGGGGGTTGTAAACAAAGAGCCAAATTGTGCCGCCCTTCGAAGCGAAGTACCCAGGCCAGCGCACTTGGTGCGCGAGATGGTGCAAAGCTGCGATACTTGACAGTTTTTGGGAGAGTTGCAGTGAGGAGTCGTAGTTTCGAGGACCCACACTGGGTGGTGGTGCTGCACGTGAATCGAACCAGTTTATGGTGTGTCATTAAACAGGGGGGGGGGGGGGGGGGGGGGGTAGGTATATTAAATTAATAACTAGCAGCAAGTCGAGACAGAGTTCTTTATGGATGTTTATCTCATCTTTTTATAGCTTTTTGAGTGCTCCAAGACGGCAACACCATGGTTGGGGTAGTTGTTTTCATTGCAGTAAAAGAGGGGCCAGCAATCGATGATTGGTGCTGAAGGGTGCGGAATTAGTTGCACTTCTTGAGGTAGGCGAAGTGTCAAGCTGTTTGTTCCTGTCACTGATCCCACTAAACTTGATCCCATGATTAAAGAGAGCTTATGAGAGAGAGACCTTGGGAACAAAGGGTGGGTTTTGCTGCAGCTGACGCTGCCAAAGTGAAGACCACCGAGTGCGACCTTCAACGAAGCCACCCAACTGTCTTCGGGTCGGTAGCTGCCCCTGGTTCCCCCTCTCCCCCCTCCAACCCCCTGTTGACCCCACCCATCCCACCTGGAGAACAGTCTCACGCGGGAAGCCATACACCCTGCCACCGCCCGTTTACTTACTTGATGTAGTAGATGCGTCCGTCCTGTGTTTTCGCCTGCTCCCAGCCCGGCGGCAGCTCGCCAAAGTTCGCGTGCAGGTTCGACACGTCGTACGAGCGGCCCCGGCTGTGCAGATGCTGTATCGCCGCCTTGGACAGGGCCGCCTGCTGCAGCACGGCCGCCCCCAGGCTGGTCGCATCGTTCTGGGCGGCCGCGGCCGCCGCCGCCGCCTGTGCTGCGGCCGATTTGCTGGCCGCACCGGCCGCCCCCGTTCCACCAGTCCCGCCACCACCACCACCACCACCGCCGCCACTACCGCCACCACCGGCACCATTGCCACCGGCGGCAGCGGCAGCAGCGGCGGCAGCGGCCGCCGCTGCCACCGCACCCCCGCCCAGCCCGCCCATCCCGACCGGGATTTTGCCGAGCGAGGCGGGGCTGCTGTGCGCGCGGCTGTGATGAATCGGCAGCCCGTTCGGGCCGGTCGCCGCCACGCCCGCCACCCCGCCGAGGATGGTCGTGCCGGAGCCGAACGCCGAGTCGGCCGAGTTTTCCCGCGAGTGCGACACGGACGGCGACTTCGAGCCGGACGACGGCGGCATGAAGAAGGATTCGGGCAGCTTGCGCATGCGGTACGGTATCTGGAGCGGCACCTTGTTGCTGAGCGCCTTGTCGAACAGCTCGTTCAGCTTGTCGTTCGAATCCTTGTCGACCAGTATGATCAGGTTCTTCTTCTTGTTCGCGCCGGTCGACTCGTTCTCGTCGGCGGCCACCGCTGCAACGGCGGCGGCTGCGGCTGCTGCCGCTGCACTGCCATTGCCGCTGCCGGCTGCCCCACCGTTGAATGCCATTTTGCACGCACGCACCAAATTAACACAACACAAAAGCACGCACGCACTCACACGACCACTTTGCTATCCGCCGAAGAAGGAGGAAACAATACAGCAAACCAAGCCCAACCCTTTTAGGCGTCCCGACCCAACAGTGCGCCGAGACGTTTGGTTTGGTGCGGGAATTCAGGTTTTTCACTTGAGGCCCCGGTGTGTGGACCTTGGTGTGTGTGTGTGTATGTGTATGTTGGGGGGGATGCTCTGTCCCGAGATCGGGCAGCGAGAGAGCGAGCGCGCGGCTTGCTTCGTTAGAATCTTTCACACAGGCGCGCCTTTCGGTGCCGTTGGGAAACGAGGGAGCACTCGCACTCTGGTGAGCAGTGTTGTGCTGGATGCTGCTGCCTGGGCAGCACTACTGCTAGAGCTGGACGGTGGCTGCTTGGATTGGCAGCGCAACGGTTTAGCAGGAACAAGTTTTCGCAGCGCCCTTTAGGCTGATATTTTGTTGCACCGTTTTTTTTGTTTTCGTTACTGCTTGTTTTCAATATTATTACTTTTTTTACTTCAATTTCTGCACCGACTACACAGACACTGGATGCACACATTCACAGACACATTCGGCTGCATAGCATTCTTTTTTCTTCTTCTTCTTCTTTAATCACCATTTGCACACACAAATTCACACCTAAATCACAATCACCACTGCACAGCACACACGGCTCGTCGTGCTGGTCGGGATCTGCTATTTCAAATTGGGGGGGAGAGAGAGAGAATAATTTTCTTTACTATGGAAGCACTTGGCAAGACACGTTGGATCTTCTTACTATCCTATATTTAATATGTGTTGTTTTTTTTAACTTTTGCTATGATTATTTAAAATGTTTTGCTTGTAACGCTAACGCAAACAAACGAAATTGTTTCACTTTTCGGCACAAAACCAGACGGGAGCTGTTCGTACGAGTGTAATACACAATATCACGAAATATTAATCGTCCAAGACACCAGCACTGCGATTAGACCAGAATGGAACACCACACTTATAAAAAAACACACTCAAAAGTTAATCACCTTTTAAATACACTTTTCATTCAACGCAACGCAATGTTCCTGAATCCGAAAACTCGAACTCACAAAACTGAAGAAGCGAAACAAAAATCCCTTCTTTTGCCGTCCAAAGCAAAATAAAAAAAGGCGAGCCGGAGCGGATCTCGAGATCGACACACACGACGACGCTCTGCTCTGGCTGCGTACCCGCGAACGAATAACGCTGCCTGTTGGTGCTGTGTGTCGCCTCCCCCCCGTCTCAACAGAACTGCTCAATCTGCGTGTTGGAATTACGCTCTCACTCGCTTGCTCTCTCTCTCTCTCTCTCTCTCTCTCTCACGCACACACACATTCACATACATGCTCTCTCGCGCTCTCGTGGGGTTGGTCGGCGGAGTGCGTCTTTGCTGCTGTTTGCAAGCGGGAAATCAGCGCCTACTACTACCACTAGTACAGCGAAGCGAACAGCATAGAGAGATAGAGAGAGAGCGATCGAAGGGGTGGGAATCTACTACTACGTACAGCTTAGAGAGCAAGCAAGAGTGGCCAGCACAGTGCGTACTTCTGCTGTCCGTCTGTTGCTGTCTACGTAGTCGCATTTGCGCCCCGTTGGATCACGTAAAAGAAGAAAAAAGAAGCCAAAACCAGAGTGTGTGAGAGACAAGACGCCAACATGGGGTGTGTGTGTGTGTGCGCTCCCGCGCGTCTGTGTGTGTGTGCTGGCTCGCGAAAATGCGTGCACTTGCAATAAGAGCAAGGGTTTGGGTTGGGAAGTATTGAACTACCGTTTAAAACGAGGTTGGAAAAGGGGTAAAACGAGAGAGAGAGAGGGAGATGGGGGTGGCTTTAAGTACGATTGTACTAACCATCACACACCCATACACACACAAGTGCTTGTTGTGTGGGTGTGTTTGTGTGTTCGCCATCGATGCGCGATCGATCAACCAACCCCCTTTTTGTGCAACCCAGCTTTAATGGGCAACAACAATTGGGAGGGGGAGGGAGGGGGGGGGGGGGGGGTGAGGTGTGATAGATTTGCGTCTCCGTCAACAACAACAACAACAAAAGAAGTAATTTAACAAAAAAAGTCAGCTAAAGTGTATGGGTGGCCCATTCACTACCCCCTCCCGAGGGGGGTTGTTTGCACGCATCACCAATGCTTATTTGCTAATTCAGCAACCCCAAACGCACACATACGCGCGCGCGTTCGAGGGGATCTTTTTTTACTTCTCCTGCTCTTTTGATCGCTCTCTCATACACTTTTTTCGCTCGCTCTCTCTCTCTCTCTTCTCTCTGTTTCTTCTTCCACCGCCTGCACGGTGCAGTTGGATGTGTAAACGTCATTCGCAGGCGCTGTGACGTTGATCACCAGGGAGGCAGCCCATGTAAAGCGGGAAGATCACACCCAAACAGTTGTGGGTTGCATGGGTGGGGTTCGGAAAAGGGAGCAAGGGTGACATGATTAATGGCAAATCAACTCGAGTCGCTCCCGATCATTCTATGCTGCAATGTCTGCTCTCTCTCTCTCACACACACACACACACACTCTTGCGACATTGTTTTTCTTTTTCGAACACCCGATCGTGCGCTTAGATCGTGCTCTTTTGGGCTTTTTTCTGATTTAATCACTCTCAAATCAAACTGTGATCAAGCACACACACACACTCAAACGTACGCTCATTCCAACACACACACACACACACACACTTGTTCTTAGCGGGGCCACGCAAAACAGCGCAACATGAACGGAGCATAAGATTTTCTGACGATATCTTGCGGCTCTCGTTCGTGGGTTTGTGTATCTTTCCTTCGTTTCCTACATGCACACATGCGCAGTCGCCAACAACAGCAACAGCAACAACAACAGGTCACGAAGTTGCTGCTGCCAACCACACGTTTATGCTTTTTCTCGTTCTCACACTCGCACACACTTGCCGATCGATGACGCGCAACAGAGGGCGGACAAAAGGCGTTTGGGGGGGGGGGGGGGGGGGGGGGTGTTAAGTTCGATCTTTCTTGAAAGGAAGGGTGATTTGGCGGCGGTGGCGATGGCCGTGCATCCATCTGAGACTGTCGCCCGCACTCGTTTAATGCGTTATATTTCTGGCCACCTTTAACGTACACAAACACACACACACACACACACACACACACACACACACACACACACACACACACACACACACCGTGTTCCATCCGCGCACTGCTTAAAAGGCGCAAACCCTGCAACCGCGCAGATTTTCGTGTGACCTCTGACCTCTGAACCTTCTGGTGGGGGTGGGGGGGGGGGAATCCCCTTTCTTTCCTAGACTCCGGACTCCGAAACATTACCATCCGCCGCCACGGACTCGCGCAGCTCAATTGTGTGTCGTCTACGGGTGAAACCACCTCAGACAGAACCTCAACCATGCCCACACACAGGTTTTGTGCTTCCGCAACTCACCCACCCACCCACCCCCTCAAACCTGCCTAAATGGCCCTTTTTCGGGGGTTTCTCCCTTATGCTGCGTCCCTTTTTTTTCACCCCGCTGGCTGAGCGGACTTACGCACCTTTGCCTGCCCCGGTTCAGCACTTCAACACTTGAGCATTCTCTCACATATGTCTGCTTGCGCTCTCTCTCTTTCTCTTTTTTGCTCTCTTTTATACACTTCACAGGCTCTTGCTTTCCTGTTCTTCTATTAATGTTTTCTGAGGTGGCACTCTCTCTCTCTCTCTCTCTCTCTGCTCAATTCAACCCCAGTGCTCAGGTTTTGGGTTTGCCGAGATTTTGCTGTCACTCTTTTTAAGTGCGTTTCGACGACTTTTTGACTGACTTGTTGACGTGGTGGTTGTTGTGTGTTTGTTTGGTTTTTTTTTCTTTGCTTCGTTGGTTCACTTTTCAACCTCTTTCTACCTCGCTGGTTGGATTTGGATTTCGTCACACTGTGCGCTCGCAGTGATGTTTTTTGGTTTTTATGATAAATTATAAACACTACCTTAACGCCAAACAAACACTTTTTCCTTCCACCCATCGACAAAATGTAAGCGAGGAGGAGGAGAAACGGGCACGATTCTTACTCAGCAGCAGTAGCAGCAGAAACGTACACCACTTTGCACTGCCCCGAGCACACGGACACGAATGAGGCGGATCGAGCTGGGCCGAGCTGGGCCGAGGGTGAGAAAGATCGAGCGACTCCACAGCATCCAGCAAGCAGCCCGCTCCCCCCCCCCCCCCAACAGGAACTCACTCGATGGACTCACACACACTGTCTCTCTCTCTCTCTCTCTCTCTCTCTCTCTCTTTACGGTTCTTGCTGTAGCACTTTTCTGCTGCACAACAAACTGCTGCGTACGATATGATCAACTCCGACTAAAAGGGCCAAACGGACGATTAACGAACCTTCTTTCTTCATTTATTTGCCTATTTTTGCTAATGCCGATCGTCGTTCGAATGATCTGTCACCATTGTTGATCACCAAAAAAAAAAAAACTAATTGCTGGTTTTTGTTGCGAGGCTTTTGAAGCGCAAACGAAACTCGAAACACAACGCTACACCGCACCGTAATGACCGTTCGGACGAGCTGCGGCGACTCCGGCAACACGAGTGACCGCACTGTGCCGCGCTGGGTCCGTTCGAACCCGCTCCCGCCGCTTTTGCTCGCGTTTGGTTGGGTTTGGGCGCTGCGCTGCGGAGAGGAGGAGAAGGAGGAGGAGGAGGCCTATCGCCAAACTTATCAGAGACCTCACACAAACAATACAGGTAGGTGCAAATGTGGGGTGGCGCGAGAGGTGAACCTGTTGCATGTGGCGTTGCGCATGTGAGCGCTTGCTTGGTTTTTTTCTCGTTGGTGGTTGTAGTTGTTGCTGTGTATTGTTTATTGTAGGAGTGTACATGTGAGAGGGTTTACACCCTTTTTTTTGTTCTTCTTCGTGCTCCTCTGAGTGAGTGTGTTTGGTGCACAGACTAAATGCACGAAAGGTAGGCTGAGAGAAGGAAAGCCCTTTGAACTGTAGGACTTCTTGCTGTTTGTGTGCGCGTGTGTGTGTGTGCTGTTTTTTCTTCGCTTCTAAACACCATTCTTCTTCCCAGCACACAGGTGCGACTTGTGATTAAGGGGATTTCCTTCTCTCTCTCTCTCTTTCTCCGTCCCTTAGGTTGTCGATGGTGCTCTTTTACTAACGCATTACTATGCTGGTCTCGTTCCCCGTTTGCTGTATTGCATGTATTTCCTACACCCTTCTCCCTACGTGCGAGACAGCATCTGAGCTCGTTGCAAGAGAAATGTTGATTGCACCCAAGGTGTGTTTGCATTGAGAAGTTACAAAGTTCTAGCATCGATGTTGCAACTGGATTTTTCTAATAAAATTACTTTTTAATTAATTTTTATTCAAATAGACATAGTCACTAAAGCTAAAGATATAGATAGAAGTACGTGTATGTGTGTGTGTGTGTGCGCCTATGTGCATAAGTGTTCGCTTCGGTTTGGGATCGGTACTAAAATCACGGCAGCTACAACACACATATCACAAACAACACTGGCAGGTAGAAAAACAGGTTATTTATTCCATTCCTTCGATAGTGCTTTTTTCCTCTTCTCTATCTCTCTCTGTATCTCTCTCTTTTTCTCTCTCTTCTCCTTGCTCTTTCCTCCTTGCTCTTTTCTAAAAAAGCGGACATTTTATCTGACTTTGGATGTACCTTTGGGCTGTGTTGCTGCTGCTGATGTTGAGTGTGCTTTAGCTGATGGTTTCTTGCTCTTGCTGCTCAGCCCGCAGCACGGTCGCTTTGACTTTCGAGACACTAGCGGTCTGGATGTCACTTCTCTGGTCTGTGTGCTTTGCTTTCGTCATTTCTCGAATTCTCCTCACTCTCCGCGGCTCAGTTTGGCCCGTGTGCGGCCCGTGATCCTAATGCTTGGGACGAGCTCGGACGCAATCGCAATCGAATGCGTCTCTTTTTCCCAAGCGCGCCCCCTCATCGGACACCATCATCATCGTCATCCGATCATCATCTTCATTTCACGTCACGTTCTCGAACACACTTTCAAAAACGGCTTCTCGTGGTTTTGTCGGTTGGGGTGTATCCCGGGGGCCGGAGGATCTTTTCTTAAACCAAGGAACACACATACACACGCGCACACATACACTCACAAACGACATACATGTTGCCGTGAATATGATGACGTTCTTTTATCGTCTCTGTATGTAATATGTTGCGATCATCACGATCATCAAGTGGAAAAGTTTACTTATTACCATCGATTCTAAACATGATGGAGCAAATGTAATGTTGTTCTATTTAAAGGAAATATAATTGATTCAAAAGGTATTCTAAAAGTCGTATTTTTTAATACGGATCAAAACTTAAATGCATGAAACACACGACGAAACGTTACATCTAACAGCCATTTTTAACTGCGACCATAAAAACTACCTGTGACAATCATATAGCCAATGGCACTTCGCAAATCGGCACCGGTCCACACTCCATTGTGTCTGACCCCTCCGTGCAGGATCGGCCATCAATTTCACCGCCAGCCATCTTGGCTGGACCGAGGCGCCATCCAGTGCTCTTGCTCGCTCGTCGCTCATTAGGCAGTCTCGAGCGGCGCTGGTTGACGAGCGCCCAGAGATCGGCGGCGGCGCGCACGACAAGTGTTTGCGTTCTTGCAGGATGAAGCGCAAGAACGCACAATCTCAACATGATCGCTTGCCGCGGACATGGTTTTTGCACTGTTTTGTGCACAGGATTGTTCGAAACGTGATTAGATTGAGCAACACCGTTCCGTATGTTTATTTATGGAAGGGTTAACAAACACGATGCAAATGTACTGCCCCGTGAGTTATCTTCAGAATGGTCAGATGATGGGGTTTTCTCTCTCTCTCTCTCTCTCTCTCTCTCTCTCTCTCTCTCTCTCTCTCTTTCTCTCTGTCTTTCGCTTTATGGGCGACGAGACATGAAGGAGGAAACCGCGATGGTGATGATGGTCAAAGCACAAGGCATTGACCTACAACGTGACCTATTTCGTAGATTCTTTTTGCCCGGTTTATCTTGTCGCCTCTTTGAATTGGGGGATTTGAATTCGAAGATCCGTTTGCTAATGTGTTTTGTTATTGTTGTGGGGTTTAGAGCTGATTGTTTTTTTTTGTTAATGGAAGAGGATGAGGTTCTGAAGGGGATTTGGATGTAGAACTTACTTACTTTAGATATTGTTGTGGAATTAAAAATTACAAAATTATAAAACCACCATTTTGACCATTTAAATTTAATTATTTTTTAAATAAAAATTTATCGAGAGTGCGTCTTTTGTTGACATCGATTATCAGGATATTAGTGGCCAAATATCAGATACGAAAGAAAGATCAAATTTACGATTCAAACGGTCTTTTCGGAACGTCCGTTCCATTTCATTGGATGGGAGTCATTCCATTCCTGGAACAGTTTCGTTCTGCTCCGGAATCAATCTCAACCATCTGCCCATCACTAGCTCCGCCCACCGCTAGGTTTGTTTACATCGTCCGATGGCGGTGCGTTTTGCCGCTTTGCTGCAAATTGTGCGTGAAAATTGACGAATTCTGTATGAAATAGTATGTGAAAGTTGTAAAACAGCCTCAGAATGTCTGCTGATTTAAGGATTGTAAAGCTGTTCGAGGAAGTCGTGGTAAGTGCGGTCGTAAGAGTGCCGCTTCACCGCCACCGCCTGTTTACTTCGGTCCGGTGTAGGATGCAGACGCGCAAAGAGTTTCTTGTCCATAACACATACACATTTACATTGCAGGAGGATAAAAACATTGTCCCCAACTTCGATGAGGAGGAGCAGCGCAAAAAGACCGAGGAGGGGTACAAGAAGATCGGCACGCTGTTCGGTGCGATGGCGCCCGAGTCGAAGGAGGCAGCGATCCGGAACTATCTGGGGTACGTGGCGAGCGTCAACCACCAGAACCGGGTGCACAACTATCTGCAGGTGATGAACCGGATGGTGGCGCTGAACATCATACCGGCCAAGCTGCTGTGCGATCAGCTGATGTGCTCGGAAAAGCTGGTGTACAAGAATCCGTGCTTCTGGATCGAGGCGTTCCGCCTCATCAGGAAGGTGATTGGTGGCGTGGACTACAAGGGCGTGCGAGAAATCATGAAGTGCTGCAAGGAGAAGGCGCTATCGTTCCCGGCGAGCGTGAGCGTTAACATACTGCCCCAGCTGCTCGAGCTGGTCGAGCTGATCGAGCACATCTTCAACCGGAACGCGTGCCTGCTGCCGGCGTACTTCATCATCAACGAGATCAAGAAGACGGACTACCAAAACATGCACTGGCGCGTCTCGAACCTGACCGCGAACTTTATCGAGGAGTTTGTGTCGGTCGCGCAGATGCTGTCGATCATCGGCCACTCGGCGATGCTGCCGATCGTGGAGCATTCGTCGTACGCGGACAATCTCATCATCCCGTGGAAGCTCGATCCGGACACGCTGAAGCTGTCGCTGCGCGGCAACCTGCCGTACGACGAGGAGCTGTTGCAGCCGCAGGCCCGCCTGCTGCGGTTCGTGCTGCAGCAGCCGTACTCGCGCGACATGGTCTGCTCGATGCTGAACTTCCAGAAGCAGCAGAAGCAAAAGTGTGCCGCCCTCGAGGAGCAGCTCGTGTGGCTGGTGCTGAACGCGATGGAGTGCTCGGAGAAGGAGGCAGCACAGGGCGGTCAGGGTGCGGCCGGCGGAACGGGGATGAATGAGCACGAGGGCGACCAGAGCCACACGCAGTGGATTTGGCTGCACCTGAGCTCGCAGCTGATTTACTTCGTGCTGTTTCAGTTTGCAACGTTTCAGAACATTGTGAACACGCTGCACGAGAAGCTGGCGGTGCGGAATCTGCGCCGTGGGCGGGACCACTTGATGTGGGTGTTTCTGCAGTACATCTCGGGCAGTATACAGAAGCACTCGATACTGAACTTTCTACCGATACTGAAGCTGTACGATATACTGTACCCGGAGAAGGAACCGCTGCCAGTGCCGGACAATAACAATCCCAACTGCACCCACCAGATGGCACCGACCTGCATCTGGATTCATTTGATGAAGCGTGCCCAAACGGAAAACTACAACATCAATCGACCGGTGCCGATTGCGCTGCGCCTACACTTTGAGTACCTGCAGCATCTGGCCATGCCGAGCAACAATCCGACCCTGTTTATGGGGTCCGAGTATCGGTTCGCGCTGCTGTGCAATGCGTACTCCACGCAGACGGACTACTTTTCCCGCCCCATGCAGGCGCTGATCGATACGATACTGGGGAATAGCAAAAACCCGCAGGCGAACATGGTAGGCGGTGGTCAGCCGCTGCCGACGGCACCGCTGTCGATGCGCGTCCTGGACAGCCTGACGATCCACAGCAAGATGTCGCTCATACACAGCATCGTGATGCACATGATCAAGCAGGCGCAGAACAAAAGCTCCATCCCGAACGGGAACAACATGGCGCCGGCACTGGTGGAAACGTACTCGCGCCTGCTCGTGTACACCGAGATCGAGTCGCTGGGGATAAAGGGTTTTCTGGGGCAGCTGCTGCCGCAGGTATTTAAATCGCAAGCGTGGGGCATACTGTACACGCTGCTGGAGATGTTCTCCTACCGGATGCACCACATCCATTCGCACTATCGCGTGCAGCTGCTGACCCACCTTCACTCGCTCGCCTCCGTGCCGCACACGAATCAGATGCAGCTACACTCATGGTAGGTTTTGCAGCGCAGTTCTGTAGCAGCAAAGAGAAACATAATATTGTTCCCGCTTTCAATTTCAGCGTTGAATCCACCGCGCTCCGCCTGATCATCGGGCTCGGTTCGGTGGAGGTGCAGGCGCAGCTTTCCCGCTACGTCAGCGAACCGAAACCACCGGGCAACATTGTGTCGGGCGAAAGTGAAGAGCTGAACCGTGCGCTTATCCTCACGCTTGCCCGCTCGATGCACATTACCGGCACGGGGAACGATCCACAGTCCAGCGCCTGGTGTAAGGATCTGCTGCAAAACATTATGGTCAATACGCCGCACGCCTGGCCCCAGCACACGCTGTACTGCTTCCCGCCCGTGCTGAACGAGTTCTTCATGCAGCACAACATACCGAAGGAAAGCAAGCAGCTGCTGAAGAAAACGGTCGACGAAGAGTACCGCAACTGGGCGTCGATGACGAACGAAAATGACATCATTGCGCACTTCGGCATGACGGTCAATCCGCCGCTGTTCCTGTGCCTCGTGTTCAAGATGATCATCGAAACGGATGGCATCAGTCCGGTGGCGTACAAGTGAGTGGGACCGAATTTTGATTCTTATTCAAGGGTATTTTTTAATTTGCAATTTGTGTCCTTTTTTTTAAACAGAATTCTCGAACGCATCGGAGCGCGTGCGCTTTCGACGCATTTGCGCAAGATGTGCGACTATCTGCTGTTTGAGGTGGCCAACTCGGGTGGTGGTGCGCACGTGAACAAGTGTGTCGACACGATCAACGACATGATCTGGAAGTACAACATCATTACGATCGATCGGTTGGTGCTGTGCCTGATACTGCGCACGCTCGATGGCAACGAGGCGCAGGTAAGCTTCTACATCATACAGCTGCTGCTGCTGAAAACGACCGAGTTCCGGAATCGGGTGCAGGAGTTCATTACGATCAACTCGCCGGAACACTGGAAGCAGAACAACTGGCACGAGCGGCATCTGGCGTTTCACCAGAAGTTCCCGGAAAAGTTTGCCCCGGACGAGTCCGTCTCGCATCCGTCGCTGCCGGTGTACTTTGGCAATGTGTGTTTGCGGTTCCTGCCGGTGCTGGATATTATCGTGCACCGGTACCTGGAGGTGCCGACGCAGCTGAGCAAAACGCTCGACGTTATACTGGACCATTTGGGGTCGCTGTACAAGTTTCACGATCGTCCCATTACCTACCTGTACAACACGCTGCACTATTACGAGCGTAAGCTGCGCGATCGGCCACAGTTGAAGAAGCGTTTGGTAGGTAGCAGTTTAATGCGCAGAAAAGATCATGTAGATGTTCCCAATCGTTGATGTTTGTTTGTGGTTTCAGGTTGGCACAGTTGTTGGATCGCTGAAAGACGTACGACCGGAGAATTGGGCCCTTACTGAAGCCTACCAGGCGTACATGATGACGAAAGAGTCGGACAACGTGAACTGGGTGCCGGAGTTGAGCTATTACATCAATCTTGTCCGTCGCATGCAAGACAGCATCCTTTTCAATAGAGAAAATCATTATAAAATTTGAGTTTTCCCCCTCCTACGCTACGTTTTCCTTAACCATTACATCCTTTCCCCCCTCGCAACAGCTATGGATGGGAAGAATATATTTGCAGGCACCGACTGGCGGTTCAACGAGTTCCCGAACCCGCCGGCCCACGCGCTGTACGTGACGTGCGTCGAGCTGCTCGGGCTGCCGGTTGGGCCGAGCGTGGTCGCCAACAGCATCATCGACGTGCTGGTCAAGGGCTACCCGGTCGTGCCGAACGGTGTGATACACAACTGGGCCAACACGATTGGGCTGATAATGGCCGCCCTGCCCGAGGCGTACTGGAGCGTAATCTACGAGCGGATGCAGGAAGCGCTCGGCTCGAAGGCGATGAAGGAATGGACCTACCGGCAGAGCCCGTTCGATATGTTCAACTTTAAGATCGTGAAGGAGGCAATGCTCGACCGGAGCTACGTGACGGTGCTGGCGATCGTGCACAGCATATTCCACCACTTTGGAATAGGGCAGCTGGCAACGATTACCGAGTACGTTGCGGCACAGTTGTCGTCGTCAAACGCGTGTCGTAGTTTTTCATGTGTCCTTTCTTTCTATTCTTCTCCCTTTTTTTGTTGCAGCTCAATCAAGGAAAAGTTGAAGCCACTGGTACACACCGAGTATCAGCTGATCTACCTTTGCCACGTGGTCGGGCCGTTCCTGCACCGGCTAAGCATCGAGCGGGCCCGCGCAGTGGCGGACATCACGCTCATGCTGTACGAGCTGCTGGAACAGGTGGACAAGGCGCAGCCGGCACAGCCGCTGCGCTACATGGATCCGATTTGCGATTTGCTATATCACATCAAGTACATGTTCGTGGGCGATACGATGAAGACGGAGCTGGAAGCGATCATTCGCCGGCTGCGACCGGCGCTACAGATGCGGCTGCGGTTTATAACGCGCCTGAATGTGGAGGAGATTGGCGTCGATCAGAATGCTGCTGCTGCTGCTGGTGGTGGTGCTGGCGGTGCTGCAACGGCCACCGGGCAGGGAGTGGCAGGAGCTGGACCTGGGGTTGGTCCTCCCCCGGGCGGTGTAGCTGCTGGTGCACCCGGCGCAACGCAGGGAGTCGTTGCATCGGGACAGGCAGCACCAGGTACGGCGGCGGGGCCACAACAGCCCCAGCAGGTTGTAGGCGTTGTGGGTAATCAAAACGTTGCGTTACAGCAACAACTGCAGCAGCAACAGATGGGTCAGGGCATTCAATCGCATCATTAAACTACAACCATAACTTGACTGAAGAATGTGGGAGAAGACATAACGACATGATTTGTCCTTGCAGACTACTTCTTTATTTGATAAGTGTGTAGAAGATCTAATGCTATACAAACAGGAATATAATTACGCTACATCGAAGGACGATCGGCTTATTCTCTTATTTACAGTAGTGCCCTAGTTTTAGCGCCGTTCGAATCTAACCATAATCGGATCCTTCGTACGCAGAATCAGGTCCGCTACGAACACCAACTCCTCGCGCTTCGTAACGGGCAGAATGCGAAAATGCATCAGTATCGCCGCGAGGACCGTTTTCAGCTCCAGTATAGCGAACCGTTGCCCGATACAGTTCCTCGGTCCCGCACTGAACGGCACGTACGCGTACGGGCTCCGTTCGGCCACACATTCCGGCAGAAAGCGATCCGGATCGAACCGCTCCGGGTCGGGAAATACGGCCGGATCGCGGTGCAGATCGAAGATGTGCACGTTGAAGAGTGTATCCTTCGGCACCAACCGATCGCCGAACATTGTGTCCTCGGAGATGTTGCGCGAAATGAACGGTACGGGTGGGTACAGCCGGAGCGACTCCTTCAACACCATATCCATGTACCGGAGCTCGGTGTAATCGCGCTGGGTGAACTCATCGTCCGCGTCGGTGCGGGACTGTGCGACCTCCTGCAGCTCCTCGTACAGCCGCTGCTGCACGTCGGGACTGTGGGCAAGCAGTAGCAGGGTGAAGATGACGGCAGCGGACGTCGTGTCGTGTCCCTCGAACGTAAACGTGTCCACCTCTTCGCGGATGCCGTCCTCGTCGATCTGTTCCTTCGCTTCGGCGGCCAGCAGTGTGTCCAGCATGGCGTACCGTTGCTTCAGGTTCGTATATCTACAAAAAATATGCACATTGAGAAGCTTTTTCAGCCACTGAAGATCAATTTATCACTAGCGCGTAGTTGGCGTACATGTTTTCCTCCGAAAAATCCCCAATGTTGCGTACATTCTGATGGAAAAGCTCGCGTCTCTGCTGGATGATCGAACGGGTGAACGCGTGCACCGGTTGGAGCAGCTTCTCGAACCGGCCCTGCAGTCCCGACAGCTTGTAGGTGAAGTCCTCAAACAGCCACGGATTCATCAGCCGCTGGAGCAGCATCGTACCGATGGCTTCGATTTTGCTACGATACTCGTTCGCCATCGTCATCGAGTCGAGCTTAATTCCCATGGCCGTTTCTAGAGCAAAACATGGAAAGGATGATACCTAGACCGAACTTGAAACGGACTCCACATGCCTCTTGTGTCTTACCACAGATAGTGTTCAGCGTAAACTTGGTCGCAAGTGGCTGCAACGCCACCGGTGCACCTTTATCAGCGTACTGTCCAATCTGCGCCACCAACCGTCGGCACTCCTCCTGGAAGGTGAGCAGAAAGCTGGGCAGAATGTTGAAGTGAAAGGCCGGGGTCAGAATGCGCCGACGGTGCTGCCACTTCGACCCGGTACTGTTCAGCAACCCGATGCCCAGGAACCGGTGCAGCAAGGAGTATATCATACTCTTCTCGATCAGTTTCGGACTCGACAGTAGCGGTTCGACGTCTTTCGCCTGGAAGGCGTTAAGATTTAAGATCCCGCGCACAAGTATGCGATAGGTGTCACCGTACGTGGCGGCCCATCCACGCGGCAGCTGAAAGGTGCGGCGTTGATCGTTGAACAGGAGATTGTGCGCATTGCCGAGGAGTGGCAAGGCCCGAGGGCCGGGGAATCTCTTCCCAGCACGGTAGTGAGTGGACAGTTGAACACGCAGCTCGTATAGGATGAGCAGAAACGCCACCAGCAGCAGCACCACGGTAAGGATGTCCATCTCTTGTGGAGTGTGAAGTTGAACTGCAGAGTGGTGGATCGCCTGGTGGACTTTGGCGTTCGGTTGTGAGCGGTTGATACGCGAGCATGACGAGTGCAAAATTGGACTGAATAGGCTGACCCCAAATGGGGGGAGGACTATGATTAAGGCTGAGTGGCGATTTCGGCGAACTCTCCTCGTGCCATGATAACCCTGTAGAAGCTCTGGAAGAGGGAAAGATCCTGCCTGGAAGTGTGTGAGTATCACCTGGCACTGAGAGCAAAAGGTTGGTGGATGGTGGTTGATTGCTTTTATTGTTTATTTTTCGTTCAAATTAAGTATTGAATTGTAGCTTTACTAGACGCCGTACTCAATGTTTGTCAACGCGACTGATAATCAAGGCAACTCTGCTCAAGCCAATCACGATCGTTCGTACCCACGGCGTTGTACAGCTGATAGTGGAGGGCTACTACAGCCCACTCTAGCAGGACGTAAACAAACGACTTGCGACGAGATAACTCTATCGATCGATGGCAAGAGTGCAATATTCCTTACGCATTCTGTCTTCGTTCAAAGCGAACCTTGAGTGGCGTCGCCGATCGCAGCACAAGATCCGCGATGAAACGTATTTCCTCGCGCTTCGTGGCGGGTAGGATGCGATAGCGCAGCACCAGATAGGCGACAGCTGTTTTCACCTCCAGCAGTGCGTACTTCTGGCCGATGCAGTTCCGTGGACCCGCACTGAAGGGAATGTACGCGTACGGGCTTCTTTGGGACACACATTCCGGCAGAAACCGGTCCGGATCGAACCGTTCCGGGTCGGGAAATTGGGCCGGATCACGGTGCAGATCGAAGATGTGCAGATTCGCAATGCATCCTTGCGGTATGATCCGCCCGTCCGGCAGGTGGATCTCTTCGGTAACGCTACGTGAGATGAATGCAACCGGTGGCCACAGCCGAAGACATTCCTTGATGACACGATCGAAGAATTTGGCTGAGTTTAAATCGTTCGGCGAGAGATGTCCATCGGTGAGATCGTTTTGGGTGGCAAGTTGAGAGAGCTCTTGGTGTAGACGGGTTTGAATTTCTAGCTCCCAGGACAGGGTAAGCAGGATGAAGACGAGCGCTGAGCCGGTTGTGTCGTGACCTTCGAACGTGAATGTGTCCACCTCCTCGCGGATACCGTCCGGTTCGATCTGGCCTTGCATTTCCGCTGTAAGGAGTGTGTCGAGCATGGCGTATCGTTTCTTACCGCCTGGGGTGGTACTGTAGAGCGAATGATCTTCGTCTTGAGACGAGCTAAGATCGTTTAGTTTACCCTGGGCGAAAAGGTCCCGGCGCTGAGCGATGATGCTAGCGGTGAAGAGATGAAGCGGTTTCAGCAAACGTTGAAGTTGCCGCGAGTACCCCAAAAGCCAGTAGATCCAGTCCACGTACAGCCAGGGACGGACGGCACGATTCAGCAACATCTCGCCCACCCGGTAGATGCCTTCCCGATACTCTTTTGCACCATCCAGCGCGTCCAGCTTCACTCCCATGGAGGTTTCTTGGGTTGATCAAAGAAAACGAGAACGATCCTTCAGGTCAGATTGGAAGATCACAAAGGGATCACAGTGCACTATCTATCCATACGCACCACAAATAGTGTTGAGCGTTAGCTGGGACATTGCCGACTGTAGCTCGATCTCAACAGCTGCCCCCTCACACCCATCCCACTTGGAGTCGATCTTGGCCGCAAGCTTTTCGCTCTCCTCACAGAACGTTCGATGAAAGCCGTTCAGGATGTTGAAGTGAAAGGTGGGCGTTAGGATGCGCCTTCGCTGGAGCCACTTTGCACCGGCACTGTTCAGCAGCCCGACACCGATGAACGGATACATAAACCGATACAGCAGGCTCTTTTCCGTGTTGCGAGATCCACTCAGAAATGGTTCCGCCTCTGTGCAGCGCGTTATGTTCAGTATGAAGAGGTACCGATTAAGCCACAGCTTGTACGATCCACCGTATTGGGAGGTCCAGCGACGGAACGCATCGAACGCTTTGGCCGCATCCAGCCTGCGCGTGTGATACATCGTACCGATCAGTGGCCATACGGGTGGTCCGGCAAATTGCCGGAGGGCAGTGTACGTTGGACCACGCTTGTCGAACACATCCCAAACGAACCACAGGAGAAGAAGCAAAAGGATGGAAAGGGTAGAAATCACTAACGGCGACTGCACTACTACGTTCCAATCGGATGCCATGGTTGTAACTGAATTGCAAAACCCATCGAAGACGCATTACATTCTCCCGCCTACTCACCAACAACTGTGAGGGACTGAACTTGTGATTGTGCTGTTTGTGGGGAATTGTCTTGCTCTAGAACCGATAAGAACCGCTGTTGTCGGATGGAGTGCGCCGCGTGTTTGTAAACTTGGTAGCGGTAGGTCATGGAGTACAGGCGCTCTCGATGTAAATAGGAAGCTAAGCCGGCGTAATTTTCTTAAAGGAGGGAATCCATAGCCCATTATCACCACTTTTCCATAACCACTTAAGATAGCAATCCCAATCCATAGGCCCTTCTCTATCGCCGTTCCAGTCGCACCTTCAGTGGAGTTTTAGCGCGCAGCACAAGATCGGCCATAAAGACGATCTCTTCCCGGCGCGTCACTGGTTTGAGTCGGAAGCGTTCCAGTACCGCTACCAGAACCGTTTTCATCTCCAGCTGAGCGAACTTCTGGCCGATACAGTTCCTGGGTCCAGCACTGAAGGGGACGTAGGCATATGGGTTACGTTTCTCCGCCACCTCCGGTAGAAACCGGTCCGGATCGAAGCGTTCCGGGTCGGGGAATTGGACGGGATCACGGTGCAGATCGTAGATGTGGATGTGTGACATGGTGTTGTGCGGAAAGGTTGTACCATCTGTGGCAAGGTGAGAAGAAGAGATAAAGGAAAGGGAGCTATTTAGCGATTCAGATTCTTGAAGCTTAATGAATCTTCAAACGGGAATTCAAGGGGAATGAATCTAAAACCTCAAATAGTAAGATTCACAATTCTTCAATGATTCAAGAATCGCTTAAGCTTAAATCTCTCATTCGGTGATGAGTCTCTGAAGATCACACGAACAGCCTTCCGAAGATCACATTTACACGTGTGATGGAGGTGCGATCTCTTGAGGTTTACAAGTACTTAGCGTTACACATATTTTTGGAGATTCATGAATATTTAGTGATTCATAAATATTTGAAAAACCAAATGAATCTTCACGAAAGATTCACAATGCACTACACTAGATCTACGTCCATTTCGAATTCCCAGCCCAGTTTCCAACCCAGTTATTCTTACCCACAACGAGCTCTCCGGAGGTGGTTCGTGAGATGAAGGCAACTGGCGGGTATAGGCGTAGCGATTCCTTGATTACCCGATCCAAATAGGGCAGGTTCTGGTAATCCTGGACCGAGCGGGGATCACTGGACGAGCGATCCAACACTTCCTGGAGCTCCCCGTAGCAACGTTCCTGGACGTCCTGTTCGATTGCGAGCAGAATGAGCGTGAACATGATCGCGGCCGCCGTTGTGTCGTGGCCCTCGAACATGAACGTGTCCACCTCTTCCCGGATGCCTTCCTCGTCGATCTGCTGCTTCGCTTCGGCGGCAAGCAGTGTGTCCAGCATGGCGTACCGCTGCTTACTGCCAAAGTACCTGCAGGAGGGAGAAACCAAACAGTTTTAGTAGGCGATAGACCGGCATCGTGTGTTGCCATGGGATACTCTGTTACATGTTTTCCTCTGTGGTGGAGTCAGCAGTAAGCTGGGCCGCCTGAAAGGTTTCTTTCCGCTGTCGGATGATGCTGCGTGTGAAGTGATGTATCGGTTTGAGTGATTTTGCCAGCGGTCCATCGTAGCCTAGCAACCGGTAGACACGGTCACTGTACAGCCAGGGTGACATCGTGCGGTGGACCAACATTTCTCCCACCTCGTACACCTTCTGCTTGTACTCATCAGCCTCACGGTAAGCGTCCAGCTTCACACCCATCGCCGTTTCTGTTGTGTTTTGAAGGATATTAACTGATTAATCAGAGATTTTTATCTCGCCAATATCGCCCGGTTCTTTTTTACCACAAATCGTGTGCAGCGCAAAGCTCGTCACAATCGGCTGCAGTACAACGTCCTGCACTCCGTCGGCCAGCCGGTCCAACCGGCGCACTAGCTGCTCACTTTCCTCCTGGAAGATGGTCAGAAACTTGGGCAGAATGTTGAAATGGAAGGCAGGCGTTAGGATGCGCCGTCGCTGCTGCCACTTGGCGCCCTTGCTGCACAGCAACCCGTCGCCCATGAGCGGATGCAGAAACCGGTACAGGATGCTTTTGCGCGTGTGCTGCGTACTGGAGAGGATCTTTTCCGCTTCCTGTACGCGCGTCACGTTCAGTATCACGCTGCCATCGATCCACTGCCGGTAGGAGGCCCCGTAGCGGGTGGCATTCGCGCGGGCGTACGCGAACGTTTGCACTGGAAAGGGGCGGGAACCGATCGTATGCGAATGCTTAACCGGCGAGGGACTTCACGTACACTTACCGGGATTTTTAAACAGCAGCTCAAACAAACTGCCAAACACCGGGACGATCGTTCCGCCCGGGTAGCGCAGGGCCGCTCGATAGCCATCCGTCTGCTTGGACCGGTAGTCGCGCACCAGCAGGATGGCAATGCAGCTCCCGAGAACGCACACTAGCACCGCGAGCAACATCTTAAGCCCTCCGGTGTGCCGTTCTAATCCGTTGCGTTGGACGTGCGCGACGGTACTGAACGATCGCGTGTGTACCACCTAATGCTACCTGGTCGGTATTCCTGATTCCTGATTCGCGGCCGACGTGACTCGGGTCACAGGGCCAACATTGCGGAAGTAGCGAGAGAAGTCCAGTTTCGCACGCTGTCCCACGCTGGTGGGGGGCGTGTTTTGTGGAGTACGCCGCCACCTTATAATCACGCTAATCGGTGCAACGGTCGGTTGTGCGCGCAAAAGAGCAGTTCCCAACGATATGCACACACCAGAGAGAGAGAGAGAATGAGGTTAAGGAGTTGAGTAGTTTACAAGTGCAAGTAGGGTTAGTCACTCTCAGCACTAAGGGTCATAGGAGATCGTGTGTGTGTTTTTTCCTCTTTTCTGTTAATTCTAGGGCGAAAGGACCTAGAACCGCCGGAGTGTTTGAGCAGGTTTTTGCCTTTGCTGTGTCTTCCTAATCTCGGATCTGATGGGTTTTGCGCTTTGCGCCGCGTGTAATTAACACGTGTTCGCAACACAATATCGAGAATGCACTTTGAACGGCTCTCGGTATGGTCCGATCGGCAGATAGTGAAAGCGTGCATTATAAAAATTTGAATGGTCGTAAAATAGGGTTGAGCTGGGAGTTTTTTTTTGTTATATTTTGTAAAATGATTAACACACTTAAACAATGTGTGCACGATTTGATTCGCGTTCAAGGTTAACACCCGCGCGGAACGGAAGGCGCAACACGAATGCAGCAGGCAGTGTGGCGGCGCTCTAGACGCGTTAATCGATAAACCGGCCTAATTAAGGTGCGGGGGGGTTATTATCACATCTTGAGAACGCAGTCTATCGATGTATCGGTATCGGGCTAAATCGTAAAAAAAATGCATCGTTCTCAGTGCATGGAAAGGAAAGCGAAGTAAGGTTTTAACAATTTCTTCTATTTGGCGTAGCGTCCCTAAGCAGCCTATACAGACTTTCAAGACTTAATTCATTACCACACACACACACAATACAGTCGGAGATATAGTTAATCCTTGCTACGAGGGGATGGTCCCCATTCTAGGCTTGAACCCATGACGGGCATGTTATAGAGTCGCTCGAGTTGACGACTGTACGACGGTACCAACCCTTAAGGGTTAAATTTATGCTTTTTAAATTAAACATGCCAGTTACAGATGATGGAAAGTAACTATGTTGAGGACCATTTGACGTTACCTTTAACTGATTGATTGAACCTTTAAGTCTCGTTTTTATAACAAAATACTTACGAGACTTGTACAGCTTCGTATTATTAAAGCTTGATAATAAAGTCTAATAAAGTCTAATAAAGTTAATAAACACAATTTGATTTAAAAAAAACTTAAAATAATATAATATTTACATTACATATTACATCTTTACAAAGTCCTTTGGAGACCCCTGATTTAGTGCATTTAAATTGGTTAAAAACTCTACAGATTGTCGTTAAAAAACACATAAAATAACACACAAGCACAAGCGTATAATTCAAAGTTCGCTTTATTTGCAATAATTTTGTCAATTTTAATACATTTTTGTAGCTATAACAAAAAAAAAAAAAAGACTCAGCTCCTTCCATCTGAACACTTTGTACCTTTGAACCGGAATCGAATAGAAAACCCTTCCATCGACCGATCAGATCGGTGAAGTAGCTGCCGGATCGGATGACTCTCTAACGATACGACATTTACTGACTCGCCCAGCGTCGCGAGAGCGTGTGTTTTCACACTGCAACATTAATATTCATCAGGTGCGAAGTATCCGGCGCGCGGCCCACTCTCGTCAGCAGCTTCAGATAATTGCTCACCATCCAATAATGGAATGATTGTCGCCTACAAACGAGGAGGAAAAATGTATGCAAAAAACAAAATTGCATTACAAAATAGTTTGCAATTGCATAGCGATGCTGGGGCGGGGGAGAGCCGAGCCCCGACTTACCACAGGAGAAACTCGAAGCGCAGCTTGCGAAAGGTGACCCACAGAAAGTTGCGCACAGTGCGTCGGGCTGGCCCGAGTGCGGCCAGTGCACAGCGCGCCATGATTCGGGGCCGATCGATCGGATCGCCGTGATCCAGTGCGATCGATCGTATCGTGTTTAGATTGCTGTAAAGTGTAAGAAACGAAAGAATTTAGTAAGAAAAAAACGTTTTAACATTTACCATCCAATCTGCTTACCGAATGACGAGAATTAAGTTCCGCGGCATAGCCCTTAGCGTGCCCATGATGCGGTCAAAGTGGTCCTTCGCCTGCCGTGTCATGTACGCGAGGTCCTGCTCGGTGAGGCGGGTGGAAAACCCGCGCCCCTTCAGTTCCAATGGTCGCTGGAGCAGTATCTCCGCAAAGGTACGATAGTCCGGCACGTTCAGGGCCTGCGAGAACCGTTGCATCGCAGCGTGATCACGCAGCACGATCGCTTCCCAAAAGCGGGCAAGATTTTCGCGCACTGCCGGCGCCAGCTGCTCGTACAGACCGTGATCGAGCAGTACGAGCTGCATGCGCCTCGGATTGGCCGGATCTTTGCGCACAAACACGTTGCCCGGGTGCGGATCGGCATGCACAAAGCCGGTGGAGAAGATTTGCTGCCCGAAAGCGGTAAACAGCTGCCGATCGATCTCGGCTAGATCGAGCTGCATTGCAGCGATCGCTTTGCGATCGCTCACTTTACAGCCGTCGATAAATTCCGTCGTCAGGATGCGTTCGTTCGTGTGCGTCCAGAACACTTTCGGCACGTACACAAAGTCCAGCCGGGCTAGGTCCCGTGCGCAGCGCTCTGCGTTTTTCGCTTCGTGCACAAAATCAAGCTCCTCTCGCAGCGTTCCCTGCAGATCTTCAACTATCCAGCCGAAATTGTAGTTCTTGTGCAGGAGCGCGACCAACCGCTGCAGGAACAGTATCGTGCGCAAATCGCCGTCGAACCGTCGGCGCAAATCGGCATACTGCACCTTGACCGCGACCTGTTCGCCCGACTGCGTAACGGCACGGAACACCTGTGCCAGGCTGGCGGCTGCGATCGGCTCGTACTGAAAGCTGGCGAATAGTTCCTCCGGCGGGGCGCCAAAGTCTTGCACGAACAGGGCGCGCACTTCGCCCGGCTGGCGGGTCAGGCAACGGTCTTCCAGCTGACGCAGCGTGTCCACGTACTCTTTCGGTATGATGTGATTAACGGCGGCTACCCCCTGGCCAATTTTGATGTAAAGGCCACCGTTTGCGAGGCATCCGGCAAGCAGTTTCTTGGCCGAGCGGAGATGAATTTCGGGCAGCAGTGCTTCGTACACCCCGTCACCTTCCTGCAAGCCCTTCAGGCTCCAGGCGTAATCCACCGATATGCTCAGCCCGATGGCGAACGAGCGAAGGAACCGTTGAGCGCCGGCAACGTTTTCGAACCCGTTGGTCAATCCATCGTACATGACGGCGCCGGCAATGCTACCGGTGAGACCGTAGGCCAGGCTGCGCGCTAGGGACCGTTTCCGGGGGACACTTTTGAGGGCGCGTGATGAGTGGAAACATCGTCGCGTGGTAATGTTCAACACTGGCCAAATATGTTGGAACATTTGCGAGCGACGAACGGCACCAATACACACTGTTCACAGAGCGATAAGTGGAAACATTTTCGATACGATTCGATTTGTTGATGTAATTTTCGCAACCCAGTGTGACTTTGTTTGCAAAATAATGACAGCTGATTGTGCGATAAGTGCTTTGAGAAGGAGGAAGGAGGGGGAGTGTAGAAGGAAACTAAATAGGAAACTAAACTCATAGAATTGAGGTCATGATAATTGGAGAAAACTTGCTACGGAAAGAAACAGTTTTCGTGTGAAATTAAATCTCAAATAACGAGGAAAAACGAATAAAAACTAAAATTTTAAAAGAACCGTTCAACTTGCCACCGTTTAAACGTACATTAAGCAGTCAGCTGTCAACTTGAGCCGGCAGCGCAATTGCGAAACGTCATGTTCGATGTAAACATAAACACATGCGCTCGGCAATGTGCGGCACGGTCCAGCCTCAGTGGAAAAGAATGTGAAAAAGTGTATTTTAGTGATATTTAAACATGTCCTTCATCATACTGAACACACTACGGAGACAGTGCGTCAGCCAGTTCCGCACGCGACTACTCCAGCAGTCGTTTTTGACGACAACAAGCCGTGGATTTTACATCGCACCAATCGCCTTCGCCCCCAAACCCCACCAAAAGGATGAATTTTCCCACCTAGAGGCTGCTCACAGTCCGGACCAGTTTGGCACACTGTCCCCCCAAGTAGACGAACCGGAAACACCCGACGAGGGTGACCTAAAGGAGGAAGACTTTCTGCAAAACATACCCGCCCCGGGACAGAAGCTGTCCGTACGGCAGTATGCCGACCTGATCAAGGACCACCTGAAGAACAACCGCATCCGGGAGGCGCTGGATGTGGTCGAGGTGCGCATGAAGCAGGACCGGGTGAAGCCGGTCAACTACCACTTCAACCTGCTGATTGGTGGGTGTGCCCGGGTAGGCTACAGCAAGAAAGCGTTTCAGCTGTACAACAAAATGAAACAGCACGACCTGAAGGTGACGGGCGGCACGTACACGTCGCTGTTTAATGCGTGTGCGGTGTCGCCGTTCCTGGGCGATGGGCTGAAGCGGGCGAACCAGCTGCGCGAGATCATGCTGGAGAAGGGGTACGAGCCGAACGAATCGAACTACAATGCGATGATCAAAGCGTACGGACGGTGCGGCGAGCTGAAGACGGCGTTTCAGCTGGTGGATGAGATGGTGGCGCGTCGGTTGAGCATTGGCACGGATACGTTCAACTTTCTGCTGCAGGCGTGCATTAGCGATCGAGAGTATGGGTTCCGGCATGCGCTGCTCGTGTGGCACCGGATGCACCGGATGCGGATCAGCCCGGATCGGTACTCGTTCAATCTGTTGCTGCGCTGTGTGCGGGACTGTCAGCTGGGCGATCTGGAGACGACGCAGCAAGTGATTGAGCAAATTCTCTCGGAAAGCATTGGAGGTAATGGCGGGAAACAGGTGCCAGCGATTGAGGAACCGTCGATTGAAGCAGTGGAGCGGTCGGAAGAGGACAACGCGGAACAGCAGCAGAAGCTCGCTACAATCGTCACAAATCGAGAGCTTACCGAGCGTCTCAATCACGAAGGTGTTCCGGATCTGCTATCCCCCCAGCCCCATCTCGGCAGCTTGGTACGGTTGGGCGAAGTGAGAAAACCGGAGGACCGTTTGCTGCTGCTCGGTGGCTCGTCGAACGTGTTCGCTGAAATGCGACGGTGCGGGGCCGAGCCGGACATACGCACCATTACCGAGCTGCTGGACGTGATTCCTTCGACATATGCCGCCGAAAAGCAGCTGCTCGTTACGATCAAGCAGCTCAAGCTGCGGTGCGATATCGATTTCTTTAACATTCTGATTAAAAAGCGATCGATGCGGTTCGACTATGAGGGTGCCAAGGTACGGACCGTTTTGTTTGTTTTAATTGAACTGAATATTAATTTACGCTTGTCCATTCCACCTCCAGGACGTGCTGTACATGATCGAGGCGGCCAACCTGGAACCGGATATCGTCACGTACGGTGTGCTGGCGCTCGGCTGCCAAACGCAGGAGGAAGCCCGCTCGCTGCTCAAGATGATGCACGAGGCGGACGTGCGCATGAACATACAAATCCTCGGCGCCATGTTGCGGCAGGGTTGCGCGAAGCAAAACTTTCGCTACGTGACGGAAATCTTGCAGATCGTGAAGCGCGAGCGGCTAAAACCGAACGAACCGTTCCTGCGCCATCTGGAGGAGTTTGGCCGGGTGTGCGAAAAGCGGGACCGCGAGTACGATGCGAAACCGCGCAAAAGGGGTAGGGATGAGTTTAAGCAGGAGTACAACCGGTACCGGATGCAGCTGGATGCGTGGCGCGAGCATATGGGACTGCAGGGGTTGGCGCTTGATCAGGCGCTCGGCATTGTGCGGGAACATCCGTGGGAACAGTTTAAGGAGCCGCAGGCGGAGGGGTATGAGGCGGTGAAAAATCCAAAGCTACGCCACAAGCGAAAGAAGCAACACTCGATACGGAGGGTCGATGTGGAGGCGATCGAGGACGATGATGATCGTGGGCAAGGAAAGGAGCACGATCAGGCGAAGGAAGTGAAGTTAGCGCATTAGCCGGTAGGAGTGTAGCCAGCACGTAACTAAATAAACGTGAGCCGTAGAATGTGATTTAGTCGAAAGAAGGAAACCTTCCGTTCGTTGTTTGGTATTTTAAATAATGCGCACTTTATTTCAACCTCTTAAATGACTATAACTGGCCATTCGTTCTCTCCTCTCTCCCTCTCTATATCATTTTTTTTTACAAACATTACATCAACCAAGGTGTTTACTCCCGACCGTTTTCCCAGGTGAGGGATTGCCCACGTGTCATGGATTGCTACGATGGATGGGCTGATGCGATCACGATCGTTTTTCTCCGCCACAGTAGTGCCACTCCACACCATACTAATCAGCGCACACTAATTACACCGGCATATTACGCACCTGCTCTCACAGCTATTGCTAACGTCCTACCAATTACTAAAACAAAAAACCTTTGGGATGATATTACAATTCCTAAACACGCGGGTTAGTGTAGAATGGGATTATAAGGGAAAATGGAGGAGGGAGGTTTGTTTATAGTGTTCTGCTTTGTTTTTATATTTTAAGACACTATTGTTTATTATGTATTACAGGGTTTTCCAGCGTTTTCTCATAGCTGTGGGACTCTTCCTTGACTCTTTCTTTTGGGAAGTGAACTTCATACGTTGGAAATTGGACTCTATGGCATCCTTTTTGGGACAGGCTCCTTGAAAATTCCTATTGGATTTGTCCAACAAGGATGCTGTAGAGTCCAATTCCTATTACATTGAGTTCATTTCAAGGAAGAAAGAGTCAATAAAGTGCCGCACAGCTATGAGAACTCCTGGAAAACAGTGTATCGCTTCGCTAGTGCCTCCGTCCATTGCTTTCCCTCTGTTTCAGCGTACAATATGGTCTGTTTTTCTTTCGCCTTCTGCTTCCTTTCCTTCCCGTCCAATTGGTGGTCGTGTGAATTATTTCGGGGTGAGATATCGTATGAACCTTACAACACTACGCACTTTGCTTCTTCGTCCCTTTTTCGTTATTTATGTACAATTAGTAGCACTTCCACTACTACCACTAATATTACGCTACTAAACATAAACTTTCGCAAACATAACATTTGTGTAACATTTCTTATTTTTTCCTCTTTCTCTCCCTCTCGCTCTCGCTCTCGCTCTCGCTCTCTCTCTCTCTCTCTCTCTCTCTCTCTCTCTCTCTCTCTCTCTCTCTCTCTCTCTCTCTCTCTCTCTCTCGATATCCATTTTTTTTCGATTCAGCTTTGGGGTTTTCCTGTTTCACTAAGATTTGTCTCATCTGGGAACTGAGTTTAACACTACTAAAGCTTTCTTTAATAGGGGGATTGCCTTCGGCTACGCACGTGTTTTTGTGTGTGTTTAATTGTTTGAGGAAAATTTGTATTCCTTTGAACTCAATACTTTACTAAAAACTTCGAGTCCAGTGGTGAGGTTTACTTTCGTGCTTTTTCTCTACTTTTTTTACTTAATTTCATTTTTCACATTTTATTTTTGCTTTCATTTTTTTGTTCCTACCCTAAGCACACTATTTTGTGTCTGTTTTTGTGTCGCATTTGCTTTCTTTTTTCTTCCTAACTTTGGTACTTTGTTGCTAAGAGTGTGTCTCTGTCGGTGAGTATATTAATTTTCGGTCGGTAGGGAGGGGGGATTGTGTCCTCGCTCGATCGGTGTGATAAAAATTCGAATTATTTGTTTTTCTGTTTTTTGTTTTAAATTCCTCTCCGCTCTTTGCTTCTTTGCTCTATAATACTCTACGACCCGACGAGTCCGATCGGTAGCCGATCCGTTTTTGTGTCGCGTTTGGGCGACGGGATGGCACAAAGATATTCCTTCCTTTTTGTCCTGCAATTTCAACTGTCCTTGCTCTCTTTCGCTTAGTAGAAATTGCTACACCAGGCCGGCTCGGAGTTGAGGGCGGCGGACGGTGTGCTGCCTACGAGCGGCAGCCGGCTCGCGATCATCGGCGTCGGCTGCGTGATCGGCAGGCACTGGAAGACGTAGTTGGTGTCGTAGTTGTTGTCCCAGAACTGCTCCCCCCGGCAGTGGAACCGGATCGCCATCTCGATCCGCTGCCCGACCTGCACCGAGTTGCCGTGCAGCGTGAAGCTAAACTTGTCCGAGAAGCCGTCGCACGAGTTCTCCGCGTACACCGCCTGCAGGTCGGCGTAGCTGCGCCAGTTGTCCAGCGTGTACCGCACGTACACCGACTTGTGGAAGTCGAGATTGCGCACGCGCACCGTGCCGGTGATGGTGAGCGTGATCGGATCGGTGACGGCCGCATTCTCCAGGTTCACCTGCTTCTCGCGCACCCGGTCGAGAAAGCAGGGCAGGGCGCCCGGCTGCTGAAACAGCGGCACCAGCACACGGTCCGCCTTCGGCCCGAGGCTAATGATTTCCGGCATCGGTTGCTCCGCGGCCGTGACGATGGTAAGATCCTCGTACGCGGACTGTGGCACCTTCGGCACCTCGTCCATGAACGTCCGCACGTCGGTCAGATCGAGCCCGAGCACGTCCGCAAAGCGGACGATCTTCTTCCGGCCCGGTGTGCCCGGCGGCGTTTTACCCGTTTTGAGCGACGAACAGCGCCGGATGCGTTGCGGTTTGCTTTCCTCCTCGTCCTCATCGCCGGATGACATGGTCGCCCGGCGGCCCCCACCGTGCTTCCGGTCGTCCTCCTCGTCGTACTCGTTGCTGTCGTTGAACCGGTTCGAGGCGCGATCGTTCCGTTTCGGTTGCAGCTGCTGTTCGTGATCATTGTTCACGATTGTCGTACAATCTTTGAGTATTTTCTCCACCTCCGCCAGCTCGATGGTGGTGGCACCCTGGCAGCCAGTACTGTGCTGCTCACCGGCCCGCCCGTCCTGTGGCTCAATGTCCTCCTCGTACTGTATGCCGTGGCTTCTTAGCCGCTCCAGCTCCGTGTCCGCATTGATCACGACGGTGCCGCGCGGCATTATCGCATGCCCGTTGCCAAGCACGGCTGTTCGGCTGTCCGGCACATCCGTCCCCGGAGTCGTGTGCACGCCCTCCTCCTCCTCCAGCGGTTCCATCGTCACGTCCTGCAGCGTGCTGTTCGAGTTCGAGCTCATGCCCGTAAACGTCGAGTGGTTCGATTCGGTCGACTGGGACGGTGGCAACGATTCGGAGCAGCTGTCACTGTCGGCGGTGGCCGCAATATACCCCCCGACCGGCACCGCGTGCCCGTTGGCCGTTTGACTAGAGTGAAGCAGTGCGGTGAACGGGTTGGTCGGTGAGGTAGCGCTGGCCACGGTGGCACTTTCGACGGTTTGGTGCTGCACGGTCGTGCGCAATGCGCAAGCCGGTGGTGATGCCGGTATCGTGCAGTCGTAGTACTCGCAACCGCTATTGACCGATCGCTGCTCCGGATCGGAGCTGTCCGGATCGTAGAACTGACAGTCGGACGAGCTGCTGTGGCTGCTGGCCGCAGAACCCTGGGGAGTGGAGCAGGGAGAGGAACAAACGTAGCCCGATTCGGGTGCCTGCGGCTGTTGCTGCTGCTGCTGAACAACGGTCGTTGGGTCTTTAGCGTCTGGTGCGGTGGTCAAGGGCAATCCCGTCGGTGTGGCCGTTGCCGTTTCGATTAAACGTGTGTACTCGCATTCTTCGACCGGCGAGCTAGGGCTTTCCACCTCCAGGCCAAAGTCGAAGCAGGAATCGGCCTCGGCACTGTTGGGCACCACCAGGGAGCGTAGCGGCTGAAGGCTCGTTACGCCCGTCTGGTCGGTAGTGTTTGCCGCCGACAGCCAGGTGTTTTCCGTGTGCCGATCGTCCGCTGCCGTAAGTTGGCTCTCGTCCTCATCGTCGTCATCACCGGTGCTGCCCTGGAGGAAGAAGATGAAAAAGAAGGGGGGAAACATTAGAAAATGTCACTCGAAGCACTCAAAGCACTGTAAGCACTCAAAGGAACCAAAGAGCTACAATAGGAAGGGTTCGTTTGGTGTTAGTGTGTCATGGAAACTGCTTGGAAACGCTGCTAGTGATCAAGGTTCATAATTTACTACAGGTCGGTCCGTCTGTCTGGTACTTTGGTACTTTGCCGTCTGGTACTTTGGCCAATTTTCATTTGACAGCTAGGGAGTTCAAAGTTACTTAGCAACTCTTAAGGCCGGGCTACATTGATCGTACTCGCACGCGTAATTTTGATTTTCACTAGCGCATCTGGCGGCGGCTGGTCGAAGCTTTTTTTGGTCATCGAGGGAATGGACCTGCCGGATCTAAAAATTAAGTAGTTTTTCCATCGTTTTCCATGGCAAAAATGGATGCAATGCGTGCAAGACATGTGTCTACGTTTTACAATACTTTTCTCCTCCGATTTAAGTAAAAAACATGAAAAATTAACGTATTTTCTAAAGCGGCTCCAAATTGTTTGGAAAAATGCTTCGATCAGCCGCCGCCAGGTGCGCTAGTGAAAATTAAAATTACACCAGAGAGTACGATCAATGTAGCCCGGCCTTTACAAAGTCCTTAGCAACTTACTCCCTATCTGCCAATCTCCAAAGAAATCCTCATCCAACATGGCTACCAAAGTACAAGGTTTTCCAAGTCAGTTTCGAATGTAAACATTGTTATTCGCCGCATCCAAGATGTTTTTTCAACCGCTGTCAAATGGTTTATTTGTTTCAAAATGAAATTTCAGTTTCAACACTTGATTTTCAACACATAACAAAGAACTGTCAAACTCATTCCAGCTTGAGTCGTGTTGAAAATCATGTTGGAGAAATTAAAAATTGTATTGTGATGGAAATGAAATGTCAGATCGATGTGGATCAACATTTTGCATGCGGTGAATAACAATGTTTACCTTCGAAAATGACTTGGAAAACCCTGTAAGAGCTAAGGATCTATACCTGTAGTATATCTAGGCACCTTGGTAGTGGTGTGTTTTTGAAGCTGTTTATAATGGTGTGTGTGTTGGTGTTAAGAATCGGACCAAGTTGTCAAGCAAGAATTAGGGAAACAGGGGAGAGAGGGGAGGGGGATGCGGGAGCTATTCATGCAGTATAGTGTTGGGTAAATCATATTCAGATCCATGAATCTTTGAAATGATTCTATGAATATGAATCTTGGTTAGAAAGATTTATGAATCTCAAAAGAATCATATATCTCGAAAGTTTCCCGAATCTCAAGCGATTCATACATCTCCAAAGATTCATAGAGCTTGAGCTTCTTATTATTCTTCTTCTTGGTGTATCATCCTACGTGGTCCTGTGCACCATCGTATGTAGAATTTCGAGACTTCTTCGAACCAGATAATTTGTTTTGCTAGATTCATGCGAGGCTTGGAGATTCACGAGTCTTTAGAAATGCATGAATCCTTGTAGATGATTCATTAATCTTTAGAGATTCGATTCGAAATTCAAATCACTCATCGCAACGAAGATTCCCATGGATGAATGCAACCCAACACTAATGCAGTCCTTACCTGGGAGCCAAGATTTCGTAGGCGTGACTGCAAGCTCCGGGCGAAGGCTTCGGCACGGCTCCGGCAAGACATACCGATCGGGAGCAGTGCGGTGATCCCGCACGGTCTGTCAGGTCCAGTCGCAGACGGATCGCCCGGTGTGGTCATGGAAGCAAGGCAGTTTCTGTGTTCGAGGAAGAAGAGCAGATCGAGACATGGAGGAAAACCATATGAGTACTGAATCGGGCAATCGGGAGCAAATTAACTAGATACTACACGGTCCCGGGTAAGGTAGGTACAAGAATAAATGTTCCAGGCATCTGTACTGCCCAAAAGGATGAAGCTGTTAGCCACACAAAATGGAATGGAAATACACCAGATGCCTTAATGAAAGGTTAAAAACTGATATTTTTAGCCAATGGAACTCGAACGCGATAGCGATAAGCAGTATGAGGAGTATGGAGTTGCAATTACTGGGGAACAGTATGTACGGGTATTTTTCATCCACTTCTTGGCGAAATTTCGGGGCAATTTGGCACTCAAGTGTCCGGCCAGACGACCATTGAACGATCATCGATTGGACTCTGGGATTGCAGGAACACAAATTGATGGTAAATCGGGCAAAACATCCAAATATTTGCCAAAATGGGATCCTTCTTGCCATCTTCCTTTCTTTGATCGAAACCTCTCAAAATATTTTTGTAAGAGAGAGAGAGAGAGGGAAAACGAAGAAAGCACTTTTGCGCAATATTTTCAACGGCGCACCCGCCGACGGTTGAACGCACCAGCGCCACACACACACACGTTTTTATTTTGCCTTTTCTACATTCAATTAAATTTATTTATGGCACGAAAACGGACGTATGGTCTCCTTCTGGCCCTGTCTCTGCGCCAGTGACGCATGTTTCTCCGCTACCTTCCCATATGTCTCGGCCTCCATCATGTGGGGCTGCTGGGCTGGCGGGCAAGTGGTGAATATCACGAGGTTGATGAATTAAATTGCGCTCGATCTCGCGATCCCCAATGGGGGAAATGCTTCCCCGTTTTGGATCGGTATCGCATTGACGCATCTCTCTCTCTCTTTGTATGCGCGTCACTTTCGATGCGAACGAGCCTGTTTGTCTCCCTTTTTAAGTGATCCATTACAACAAAGAGCTAGTTGAATTGCACTTTTTATTGTTTTGAGGGGATTCAAGACACCGTTATCACCTTCAGTGCACTTTAAAAAGCAAACCCCCTAAGAGCGATACCAAAAAATTCGATTAAAAAGCCACGGCTTTCGAACGTGGTCATCATCCGCATCTATTTTATCGTACACGACGATGCTTTCGGTTGCGGATTCTTTCTATAAATACTTGTTGTGTGGCGCCGCGTAACGTACACGCGCGTCCTTTTTCCTTGCACAAATGGGACATGCGAAGCAACGGTGAACACGATCGATGGGACGAAGGGGGGAGAGGGCGGCCAAATGAGGGCGAATGTTTATGATAGTGATAGGCTCGATCAGCAGAGTGAAGGTGTATTAGGAAAGCGAAAAAGCTTCCGGGACAACTTTTATGTAAAAAAAAAGTGAATTGTCTGTTTTGTGTTTCACGATGTTTATGAAGTATAATAAGCAGTTCGATAAGAAACATAAATAAAAAAAACATTGTTTGTTTACATGTTTTTTGTGCCAGAATTTGTGTGAATTGAATTTAAAAAGAGGCAAAAAAGCAATGTGTAAGTTTAACAATAAGTAAACTCGTAAATGAATAAATAAAGCGATATAAACAATTTACAGAAAATAAAAAATAAAACAGATAAATAAAGCGACAACAAAAGAAAGTAGACAACAGCAATAAAAAAGCAAACAAGAGATAATAAAAAAAAACAAGCAGAAGAATATTTTTTACACAAAAAAAGCAACAAAAAAACAATAACAACAAAACAAAGAAACTCGAAAAAATAGAGACAAAAAGGAAGCAATAAAAACCTGATCAAAATGATCCACCCCCAGGCGTAGAGTGACCAAGCTTCATGTAATCTGGAAAGGAATAAATCGAAAGGATAATTAAAACTATATTCCGACACATGCACACACAGACGCACAGGCTCACTATTGGATGGCATTATCAGGGTGTTAGTGTTGTTGTTGTGTACGTGAGAGGTTGCGTAAACTGAGGAAACGCCAGCTGACTCCTTCTTCTCCGACCGACACCAGACACGGTCGCGTCACGCCACCCAGGGAAAGTGTTACTTTGAAGGACAAGATGGTGGCGCGCGCGTGGTACCACCGAACTAACAAACCAACCGGAGGTAAGTGGTGAGTGGAAGGAGAGTAGGAAAACAAGGATACAACATCGTGAAAAAACCGAACACCCCCCCCCCCCCTCCCCAAAAGGGTAGGAAAGGGGGTTAGAAAATCCGGTTGAGACCGAAAATGCTTTCGAACGCGATACTATTTCTCTACTATTCTTAGCTTCAAACCCGACGCGAACGTGGCGACAGGAGAGAAAGACGCAAGGGACCACCACCACGCCATCGAAATGTGCGAATGCGAAACCAAACATGCCTTTTTCGAGTGGGGAGATGTCACGCAGCATGCTGTGGTGGCGGCCGTTGTGTTTGCAAAAAAGGTAGGAAAGGAGTGCGGTCGAATCGAAAGACACAAACAACAGTCGCAGCAAGCATTGGTGCCATTGATTCCGCCAACGGTGTGTACACGGGAAGGATGGTTTTGGGACCATCAATGAGCAAAGTAGCAGCAATGTTGCCGTGGTCATCGTTGTTGTAATCCCAAAAATAAAGACGAATGTCAATGTCGAGCGGGGCGAGCGTGTGTGTTTGTGTGTGGTGTGATTAGATGATACCGATTTCAAACGACACACACGGTGGGACGGACACGCTAGCAACGTGGTGTCTGTCGGTGTCAGATTCAAACGATAATAGTAATTTCAATCGAGAGAGAGAGAGATAGAGAGATAGAGAGATAGAGAGAGAGAGAGAGAGAGAGAGAAAGAGAGAGAGAGGGAGAGGGAGAGCAACAACTCTAATAGAATGTTTGAAAATGGTGCGTGCGTGGTGTTGTTACAATTTAATTATAGACGAGTTTCAATGATGCATTGTGTTAGCGTTCCGAACGGTCCGAATATGCTTTATTGAATATGAAGGCATAAAGTATGGGATGTAACATGATTAACTTGGTAATTGAGTTCGCCCGCAGACACAAAACTATGCCTCCACTGCCAGACAGCTGGCAGACCACGGGTTTGGTGGTGTCTAACCTCATCATGAGAGACAGTAAGGTAGCTTGAGCATTGGAAGTATTTCAGTAATTAGTTACGGAGATGTAATATTAAACGGTAACGATCAACAGTAGTTTGAGTCAGTTTGTGTTGGACAAACTTTGAGTAGAAGCATTAGACAAGGGAAGAATTAGTGTTGGGAGTGTCAGGATTCGGAAGAATCGAAGATTCAATTCAAAAGATCGTATCACATCCCGATGGAAGGAATTGAATCTCGGAAAGATTCCAAAGCGATTCAAATTCGATTAAGTTTCAATTGCTGGATTTCATTGGAATTCCAATAGCTAATTGATCCTGTAGGATTTATTGCAAATTGTTGGGAGAATCCCATTGAGCAACTATAAATGCGCTAATCGTTGCTCCAAAGTGGGATTGGGATTCGGACAGCCACTTTCCCAAACACGAAGATCGAAGAGGAACGATAGTTGCCGTTGCCTAGATACTGCAGTTGCTTTAATTTATTTCATGAGTATCTTGCTCAGTGTTGCGTATAAAATGGCAAAATGTTCAAAAAACATCCAAGGAAACCACAATTTTATGTCATTTTTCAATCGCTATGATCGTTCCCGAATTCGATCGAGTTTGGGAATGTGCCTGGGAGATTCGATTCCCATATACAGTCAACTCTCTCTTATTTGAGAGGCGATGGGACTGTCGAATAAGAGGGGTTTTCAAATTACAGAGGTTGAAAGTGAATGAAAGGTCGATACAAACAAGAAAGAGACAGAATATTTAGCATGCAGCCTTAACTGTTGCTATAGGAAACATACATAGGAGCATACATCTTTCAATAACCATGGCAACACCATACACAAATAAGAGGGATACAGATTTGAGAGGTTTTCCATATTAGAGGGACAAAAATGTACTGGAAATCAAGGGACTGTGAAAAATGTTCAAATAAGAGAGGTTTCTCAAATTGGAGAGGTGTCAAATAAGAGAGGGTTCACTGTAGTATTCCTTTTAGCATTCTTATTTCCCAACACCAGTAAGGATGCTCTCTGGGACCTTGTCAATGGTTTAATAGATAAACGTTTTGGCGTCTCGCAGGAGGCAAACGGGATTGAATTCCCGTCCAACTGGACTATGGATAAAACGGGAACTGTGGATAAATCTACGGGAGTGCATTCGAAATACAACAATAGTGACGAAGAATAATAGGAGATCGATGTCTATAAACAAAAATGGAAGCTGGCAGCGATTATAAAAACTATGTCGAGAAGGATATTCCATTTAAATTACAGAATGCTATCTACAAGGTAGTACAGTAGAATAGAAATGCTTTAGGTACTGATTAGGAACTGATCTTCAATTAAAGATAATTCAAATACAGAGAATAATGAACACCTTACAAAAGGTAAATTATAACCAATTAGAATGAACGGATAAAACAAGCTTAGAAAGTTATCTTTACAGAGAGAGAGAGGAGAGATAGAGAAAGATAGTAAGGACCCATAAAGGTAACGATGACTTTAAGAAGTATGATCTTCTACGCTCAGAAAACCTTGACAAAACATCCAAAAGATCCACTTTTTCCATGCTTTCCAATGCTATTTCCACTCCAACTTAGTAATAAACTACTTTGAAACATCTAAAGGGATGAACTTTACAGAATAAATAACTGATCTTAGCATTGTTTAAGACCTTACAGCGCCTCACAGACGACTATTTTCATTTCAAAGTAGTATGTACACTATACTGGTGATAATAGCACCATCTAGGCCGGACTAATTCATACTAATTCCCCATGGTGCGATGCAAAACGGTTGCCACACGTTGTTGTGCCATGCCATTTGACCATCGCAGAAGGAAATTCTGGATAATCTGCTACAAAAAATTGGATTAAGAAACATATCATCCCCTTTGATCTTTAAAACTCCGTCCACTAACAACCGTCAGACAGTTTTGGGTGTGTAAAAGCATTAGCTTGATTAGAGGTATAAACTATCCCATAATTAACGAGCTGCTCATGAGCGGTGCATGCATCACCCACGTGTATACGCTAATCGTAAATCGTACCAACAAGCTGCAAAAGAAGCTACAACTATTCCTCCAGCACCACCACCGCCAGAGCTTTGCTCTTTGCCCGGGCGCTACCGATACCGATTGCATCAATTACACCGTGCATCTCCGTTGCATTCTCTCCTTGTCTCTCTCTCTCACACACACACACTACCCGTTCCTAATCAACGGGAACACACACACACACACACACATCGAACGAAGACCGAGAACCGTTGCACCGAAGCGATCCGGTCCACTCCGCCGCCTATCAGTCGCACAAAACCAAATGTTGTAAACAATAACAGAGAGAGAGAGAGCAACAGAGCCGTCGTAGCGTTATCGGAGGATGCAGGCGGATTCACGCGGCTTTCCGTGGCGGCTCCGTGGCAAGCGTCGCGTTCGTGTGGTGGCGGAGATTCGTTAGCACAATGTTTACCAACATACATCTGGTACGGGGTGGTGGCAGATAACACACAGCTGATGGAGGAGCAATTGATGCGTGTGTGCGGGTCCGCCTGCTGTAAAGTTGTACACCAAGCGCAGCCAGTGGATTAATTACCAGAATTCAATGTTCAGGAAGGAAGAGAGAGGTTTGCGAAAGCAAAAATAATAAGAAAAAGTAAAGCAAAATAAAAAAACCAAAATCATTTTAAAGTGTTAAAAGGTCATTTTTTGTACTGTCTCTGTCAAGCTGTTTTGAAAGCTGCGGAGATTGCAAAGCGCCAGGGAAATGATTCACTCGTCGATTCAGCCTAGATTGCATCGGGATCGGCAGATTGTTATCACACTAACCTTCACAGTCGATCCGGTGCGAAAGGACCATGCATTTAACAATAACGCGTTCTTGGAAAATGGAACTTTTGCACAAATGCGTCTTTTAATCCTACGGAATAACACAGCAGACAAAGAGTTCGATTTTAAACCAATAAAATATGCTTAAATAGGTTTAATTGGACAGATTTACTTGAATTTGATTGGTTTGTTGTTATATATTTATGTATTTTACATTGAAAAATTGTCAAACAAAAAGTAAAACATCAATTTAAGAAGGTTTTAAACGCGACCGGATCGAATGAAAGTTAACATTGTCGTCAAAGCAAAGGCGACATGGAGACGCCTGGTGTTCGTGCGAAGTTCCGTTGCTGCTCCCCACTTTTATCGCTCACACCCCCCCTCCCCCTCAATTTGGAACTAATTTATCAATTTATGAAATTTAACATTTTCGGCACAGCCACGGTCAAGGGCAGCCGGAGATTTGCCAAATTGAAGCTCAATAGGCTCAATAGGCAAGCTCAATAGGCCTGAAACGACACCTCAATCGCATATAAAAGTAACTCCAGCGTATTTAATAGATTTTGTTTTTGTTGTTAGTTTTACAATAGAAAGGCCTTTTTTAAGCAATACGTCCATTTTGAAACGTTCCTTATGAATACAAAAATGAAATAGTTTGGTAATATTTTATAAGGAAATTCATACATTTTGTAGCCGAAAAATGATGTAAGCGAAAGGCCTCCCAAGTACTGAAGTTAATGCACCAGTCCAATTAACTGTAACTGCAAGACGGGTTGGAAAACGGCAATGGAAGGAAGCGGAAGGTAGGTGCAGAAAACACAGCACAAAATATTCCGGAGCGTGCCGACCGTGCCGTGGTCACCTTCAAATGACATTCCTTTCGTCCACCGCCACCATTCATCGGAGCAGAAGAGGTTGGAGTGCGGAGGACGCGCGCGCGTCAAAAGATATATATTGTTGCGTTGCCGCCTTCTGCTTTCTTTTTTTCTTCTCCCGCCCAGTACCGTGTATCATCATGCACTTCCGCGCGCGCCCGCCTCTCCGGCAGGGATAGGGACACGTTTATATGACCATATGTGACGGTGCGCTTTTGCATCGACGAAAACCGAACCGTGTCGAATGGGGTGTGTCAATTGCATTCGGCAAAAGGGTAAAGAACCGAAGGGGGCACGATCATAATGATAGCAATTCGATGATAATAAGCGTTGCCGCGCCATGTGGGCTGATTAAATCGATTGGCTTTTTTAAAAATAAAATCCCGCTTTTAATTATAGCAAGACGAGCGGATATAGTTTTAGCATTTGAGCGCATTCCAACCGCAACGTTGGGCACAACGAGCGTTCAACCATTTTACGTTAAACTGCACGTGAGAAGATGTGTGTGTGTGTGTGTGTGACTGATCCGGGATCAATTAACCGATCAGCTGACGACTTGCCTTCCCTGCCTCGACAACACGGCGGCGCCATGTTTCCAACAGGCTGGGCCGCGGGTGCGGCGTAATTTATCGCGCCCCAAAAACGTTCCCTCCCAGACTGTCTGGGGGCAGACACAGGCAGAGGTGTTCAATTCAGTCCGCCAGCAAGAGGAGCTATTAAAAGTGAACGAGTGGGTGGACATGGGATCAGCTGTGGGGGGGGGGGGATGTATTGCAGGTGAAGGGCTCGGCCATTGGCCCCCAAATGCCGCAAGTGTTTCGCCGCAGTAGCGTCAATCATCACCTGATCGTGACATTTGACCATGATCATCTACCTGTGCGCGATCCTAACTTTCTCAGGGGGGCGAAGAAGTGGGGATGGAGGGTGGGTGAGCAGTTAGTACACCCACTCCCTTGCGGACAATGTTTACGATGGTTACGATCGTGCTCGACCAAGATGATCGTACCAACACTAACAGGAAGGTGACAACAGATCAGGTGAACCATTTCAATACTTCGTGAATTAGGTAAAAGGGGGGAAAAGAGGTGGGCGGAGGGGAAGGGTGGAAGCATTCAGTAAGTCTATTTGGCAATGGAAAACCACCGCGTACACCAATGTAAACACCGTGCCGAACACAGCAACTCTCCCGCGTGCATCGTGATCGTCGCGATCGTCAGCGTCTGGTGACCGACAGCAGGACCACCATTGGATTCGATTGGCGATGCTTATTTTTAACAGCATTTACATTAATAACATACACACACACACAGGCACAGGGAACACATTGACTGTGTAGTAGTGTCAACGTAAGGAAATGCCGGGTAAGAGGGGGGAGTTGCAAAGTAGAAGTGTTCGCTTCAAAAATGAAGAAAAATGAAATGCGTTTGTTTGTGTTGGTGAAAGGGCGATCTCAGGATGTTGAAAAAGAAGCTGTTTTCCGTACAGATCCTGGGCGTTCGTGTTTGTTTTGCATTTTCCAATGCGGCGAGCGAAATTGCTTTCCAAGGCGCGCGTTAAAATCACAAAAATACAGTGCTCGCACTGTATTATTTACACAATGGGTGCGTTGGAGGTACATTTTGGCCAAAAATCGTTGTTTTTGGGTTTACTGTTGGTGGTGGGTTTGTTTAATTGTAAGGGACCAGTTTTCAAAATTTTGCTTAATGATATTTCTTATGAAAAAAAAAAAATTTTACAGAAACTCATTCGAAGAACGTAATGTAAATTGAATTAACAATTTTTGCCAGAAAATTGAACCGTTTTGTGCAAATTTGTTCAAGAATTTGCTTGAAATTTTATGTAAATTTAATAAACATTCAAAAAATACAAAAAAAGTCAAATTTAGTACACAATGAAACAGCACAGTACACTAGTCAACAGTATAGCACTAGTCAATTTAAACAAAAATACCAACTAATCACTAAATTATTGATAAAAAATCATTAGGCAAGTATATTTTGCAGAAAAATGATAAATTCAACTTACGCGGATGCCTTACGCGGAACGCATAAACCGCGCATCTGGGGAGCAGACTGTAATCACCTGCAGGAATTTTGGTAATTCCACGTATTCGATGATAGAAATCGATATCGATATCAAATTAAAATGATAAACATTTATCTAATTTAAAATGCATCACTTTTCTCCGTAAAACGATAAGATGAATTAAAAAAAAAACAATTAACTTATCAACCAAACGAAAAACAGGATTTGGTTTTTAGGAAGCACATCAACATTTTGTTCAATAATCTGTACTGAATCATGTGAGGTGTTCATAGCTCTGACAAGAGATGCTCAACACACGGAGTTTCAGCATAGTTTGAATTTATACTACAATTCAATTATCCTATCTCTGATAGTTCCTAGCCTGCACTAATTCTAGTATACGAGTTCATTCTGTAATATGGAGTTCATAAACTAATTGCATAGCTCATTGCGCTAACATGAGGGTTACTGAATGTGCACTGTATCTGGATTTATTTTAATGTTTCGTAATCTTTAGAGACGACTCTCATCGATTACATCAAACACATTGATTTCCTGTGAGGTATATTATATCATATCATTCGTTCTTTAAAACGTAACCAATGGACTCAATATTTCTTTCAGCTTGTTAACTGCTCCAATATCTTCACAAGAGTTTATCGATTGGGCATCTGTTACGATTGCACGACGCATAAAAGTGGAGAAGAAGCAACCTATCATCAAAATGGTCAATATCAGACGAAGAAAGTGAAGTTATTCAATCGATCCCGCCCGGCTGGAAGAGAGAGAGTTCAGTTGGAGGTCATACTGATGATTGTGGCGAACGAGCGCGCGAACGATCGCTCCAACCATGTGGTGTGCGGGCGCATGCGTCGATACCGAAAAAGAAAACATCCCCCTCCACCCCCCACGAAATAAAGTGTCCCACCGCTTACCGTAGCTCTATAAGCAGTCCAATAACGATCGCTGTCACCGTGACGATGATGGTGGGCTGATCGGCGCCAAACAGATGCCGGATCAGCTGCTCGACTGCAAAACCCCCGGTCAGGGTCGTTCGTGAGTTCGTGGGTCGTAGTGTTCGCGCTGTGCCGCAGCAGTCTGCGGTAGAGTTGTGCTGGTCGTAGTCGTAGTCGGCCGCTGGTGGTGCAGGACGCTGTCGTCGCCAAAGTGGGCGCCACTCGGGGGCCGGCTGCGTTTGGCGTGTCGATGACAGACACGGTTCCACTACGAACAGCGGCGTCGTACACTGCTCAGTGAGCACAAAGTGCCTATGCACTTCGTTTGATGACGTTGCAGAATGCACAGGACGCACACACAGACACACACGGAAGATGAATAATAACACTATAAGGCTATGGGCATTATACAAGACTTGTAAGAAACGACACTAATGACACCGCACTGGAACAATGTAGTAGCAACACGCACACACACACTCGTGTACAGCACCAAGGACGAAGGATTTTAGTGTAAGCGGGATGGCGGGGACGTGCACGAAGAAAGGCCAAAAAAGCGTATGACAACGATGTGATGCTCCGTGGCGAGTGGAGGGGGCCAAAAAGCGATGCTTTATGTATGTGTGTGTGTATAGCGATGTTTTGACCACCAAAACGAACGACAATTTCCCTTAGTGCACTTTCGAAGGGTTCTGGCGGAGGATTGGTTGATGTTTTAATTTTGCTCTGCTGATTTTTTTTTCAAACAATTTTCTCACTTTTCGCTCCTGTTGTGCACAATATTACACACACACACACACACTACACACTACTTCGGCTATTCGTATCTATCTTTCGAGCACCTCCACCAACCACTCCACTGTTTCACCGTTTTTCTCTGCTTTAGCTCTTGAAGAATTAACACTTTAGCACCATCGGCAGCACACACTCACTGACCGGATCAACGGAGGATCACTCGCCGCCAACCAACCACACGACAACACAGCCACACCATAACGATCATCCGCGGAACCCAAGGGCGATCCCGGAACAAGGGGGCGCAGCAATCTGGTGAGCCTCTTGAGTACAGAGACGCGCAAACGAGATGCTTCTGCCGTCCCCCGGTGGACGGTGGCTAACGCAAACCTTTCCTGTGACAGAGGATAGCCGTGCGATGCTATCCTTCCAGAAAGGTGCGCGTACAGCCCAAGGGTGCTGTCGTTGGTGAGTGTGTTTGTGTGATCGAAGTAGCCCAATGTAGCACACCAAATGTTCCTAGCGAATGAAGAAGGAGAAGAGAAAAGATTAAAAGGTTGTTCTGAGGAATGTTCAAGAAAGAAACACACACGCACACACGCATACAAACGCAGACACAACTTTGTCCTTCCACTGCTTGAAAGAGGTCACAAGACAACGGAATGCGTGGGACTGATATTACACCAACAGTCTGGGAAGGTCCTGCGAGCTTAGACGAATCTACAGTGATGGTATTGGTACCGTTACATTTTCACACACACACACACACAAACACACAGGCACTGTGAGGGCACTTTAAAAAAGATTCGTTCAATTTGCGCGCCAACGACGACGACACAATGTTACAATTTGCCACAATCATCATCCCCCTGGCGAGGACATCACACTCGAGCAGCACGTGGTCTGCGTGTGTGTGTGTGTGTGGCTGACTGAACGCGAACCAAAACTAATTCACCTCTGCCTGCTCTGATGCAATCAATCGTCGGCCACTTGGATCGAGAAATGAAACTGAACCGAGAACCATTCGGCTTGGTACGGACACGAACACGGACACGGCACACGTAGAAGTCCTGCTGGGATGATAAGACACTTACCGGTTGTGGGTACTACACGGGTTGTCCGTGGTGGTCGTTGCCGAAACCGATGATCGACCCCAAAGAAGGGTCTTTCGGCTCTTTGGGAAGCGTTTTTGGGCAGGGAGGAGGAGCTCCTGCTCTTGCCAAAAGATTTTTGGGATGACCACTTCCAACCAAGCGCTGTGTCTACGCTGCTCGCGTACTGCACGCTAGCGGCCACAGGGAATGTCCGCTGCTGTACTGTGCTGTGAGTGTGTGTGGGTGTGTGTTTTTTTCGGTGGCAGCGTGGCACCCTGGACACGGAGGAGGCACTCGAAAGATGTTCCGCTGCGGACGTCGCTTTGGCAAAGACTCCCCAGATCAATCGCGGCCCCCTGTGAAAGCGCCAGAGCAGTAGTGGTCGGGCCCGTGTCGGGCCGCCGTCGATACCGTTCGCCCGTGTACCAAAACCCCAAAGTGTCAAGAGAAGGACGTTGCAAGGTCGCGGAATGCTCGCCACTTGTCTCTCTCTCTCTCTCTCTCTCTACGTCTGTGCTCAAACTCGCTTCGCTCGCCCAGCTGATGAGGGCTCTCGCGGTACACGCGAACGCGCTCCCCCGCGCACTCAGTCGCGTTCTCACAGCTGCATAGCAAACATCCCGCGGCACCGTACGGCATGCGTTTCTTATGCTCTGTGCTATGTTGTGTGTGCGTGTACAGGCGCGCATGCGGGTTGTCGTTTCGGGACTTGAGTGCTTGATGCTATGCCGGTGGTGGTTAACCAACGGCCTAGGATCACTTCAGTAGTTCCACGCCTCGTTGTGTAAATTTGTGTAATTTAATTCTAATTTATCGTTTACCACAGCCACTGCAAACAATTGCTTTTGCCTAGCTGCAGCAGCTCTAGACGAACACACATCGTCCTACATGCGCCCGTCGGCTCCCGTTTGACAGATGAGCGCGTAAAGCGAGTGAACTTTCACTCTCGTTCGGTTCGCTCTGATGAAAGAGAGAGAGAGAGATAGAGAGAAACAATCAACAAGCACCCGAGAGATGGAAGAGAGAGAAAAGTACGCCTCTCCGGGAGCGTTCATTTTTTTTTTTTTGTTTGCTTCTTGGTAGATACTGGCGGGTAAATGCACTTACAGCAATGCAACACCCTTCTAGCAAAGCTGTAATTATGGAGGAAGTTAAGTCATACGAATACCGATAGTGATGATTAGATTACATGATAAGATAGAGGGCAAATCACTCAGAAAAGGTGCCACTTTGGGGAAGCAGGATAAATAAAAGAATTGTTTAAATTCTTGAGATAAGAAACCGCCATGTAAACACTATCTCAACTACTGAAGATAAGGTGATAAGGTCGTATTGGAATAATCTGCCTTTTTTTTAATTGCAAAAATGCATTTTTGTTTGTATATTCCAGACAATCGGGAAGATTCGACACAATACCTTGGGAACTGGGTCATACCAGCGGTTGGCTTTGTTTCCTGAGGCGGAGATCGATCAACCCGGTGCAACGACCTCATGTAAATGACCTTTGTGGCAGGCAGGTGGAACACACACACACACATGCACTGTTATCTGCAGGAAGTGCAATACACGTTATCAAAAAACGGCAAATTCGCGGATGCAGTTTTGGGACTGCAAGATGACGCGTACGTGAATTGATTGCGCCATTTAAATTCGTGTAAACAGATTCGATTTTTTAAAGCTTATTTTCATTTTTGGGAAATAACAGGATTCCACTTTCCTGACGAAATTTGCACTGACGCTCACCTCACTCGCTTTTTGTTGTGCAACATCATCATGCGCGTCTTCCCCTGCTGCATTCGAGCGTGCGTGCTGCGTGCGGAAGGCGGAACACCACGTGCTTCTTCACCAAGAGTTGAATGAATTCGAAACGGCGAATAAGGCGAGCACACCACGATAAAGGTTAGCAGCACGCGCCGAGTGTCTTGACGCCTTGGAGGGAATTCCAATTCCTCCGAAGCAGAAACATGCGCAATGGCACTCCGCTCCGCTCCATGTTCCACGCTGTTTGGGAACTTTCAACGTATAAATCCTTCCAAACGCGTCATATGACGTCACTCGCAAAAACAAACCCAAACCCTGAACGCCCATCTCCCCAGCACCCACCAGGACCGACAGAATGGACAGGCGCACGCATGGCAAAAATGTTTTGCGCCCTTCACGGGCACACGGGCTGTGACAGTTTTGGGTAGGCGCGGACAGTTGTTTTTATGTAACAAAATCAATTTTGTCCCCCATAGGCCCCAAGAGCCCAAAAAAGAACGACCGACAAACGGCCGGCCATTTGTTTGTTTTGCCGGGGTGTGTGTGGGTTGGCGGCATCCCCGGAAGTTTGATTTGGTTTTCTGCTTTTTTGTTTTGTTTTGTGCAGCAAAGGTAAGAATGCATCAGCAGTAGCGGCTGCAAAACAAATCAGCCAAGTGACACAGACACACACACGCAAGTGGGGATTTTGTTTTGCTGCCGGAAGTAACCCCCAGCAATGACAATCAGCAGCAACAGTGCGCTGGTGATGCACAACCGGTTCAAGAACATGACCCGCCGTTTGCGCTTCTCGCCGCGTAGACGCCAGTACTGTGTGCTGACCAGTGCCGCGATCCTGCTGCTGGTAGTGGTCGGTGTCGTGGGCTACCTGCTGACCGGCATGCACTACTGCTTCGATGTGCTGGTCGAGTGGAAGGTGTCTAAAATAGTAAGTAAAACGTAAGCTCAATGAAAACCGTCTCCTAATGCTCGCCTCACGCATTTCCCAGTGCAATCAGTATTACACGAACGAAGTGACCGGCTACATGTGTCCGGAGCTGTGTGCCGGCGATACCATCTCGGAGTTCCACTGCCCGCCCGCTGCCCACGCGGCAGCGTATCCGTTCAATGCGCATCGCTTTCTGGCCCGCAAAGCCCAACAGTTTGTGGTGGTGAAGGTAAAGGTTAGCGAAAATGTTTGATGAGAGCTTCTTACCAAACACTGGTTCCCCATATCTCACCCTGCAGCATGCCGTGCCGGATGCAAGCTACGAGAAGCTGTCCTGGATCGACAGCCACCGGCAGGAGGAACACTACCCGACCGAGCAGGAGTACGGCGGTATCGTGCGGCGCTACATCGAGCTGCGGTACGGCGTGCAGCTTCCGTTCGACAAGCTGGCGGGGCTGCTGGCGCTGAAGAACAAAAACAATCGCATCCTGTTCCACGCCAGCATGCGCAACAGCTGGAACCTGATCCAGAACAACGAGTACCTGCTGAGCCGGCTGTACGAGGAGAAGGAGATCTTCCCGCAGGTGCTCGGTACGTGCGGCGAGCTGTTCCTCACCGAGCTGCTCGAGACGGTGGAGTTTGTCGATGAGGGCCGGTACCATTTTACCAACCACATCGACCTGTCCAAGTGGCGGTACCATCTGAAGGTGGCCGTGCTGGTGCTGGACTATCTGGACGAGATGGGCCAGAACCGGTTCCAGATGTGTTCGGTGGTGCTGGGCGGGTTTGGGATAAGTGACAGCCGGATGAAGTATCACGACTTGCGGCACATCAGTACGGAGGCGGCCATCGATCGGCGGCTGTCGGATGGGCGCACGTGTGCGGTGGATGCGGACTGTAGCTACTACGATTGCCGCAGCCGGTGCAATGCGACCAGCCACCAGTGTACGGCCGGTTTGCTGAACAACAATCTGCAGATTGTCTGTGAAAAGGTAAGGGGAGTGTTAGATTGAGTTGGAACAGGAGGGTACGATTGAATGAGCATTTTACCTTGCTTTTCCCGCAGATATTTCGCGGCACTGCCGAGGAGCCCGGGATCCTGGTGACGGAGAAAAGCTCGCCCCGGTTGCTTCGCATACTGGACCGGTGTGCGCGACCGGCTAGTCGGTCGGATGTGGACGCCGCCCGTCCGTGGGGCCCTTCGAAGACGCTGAAGAAGCAGCTGTACAACGAGCTGACCAGCATTTACGAGCAGCTTGCCTCCTCGCTGTACTCCTAACTTTGGGGTGCGCTTTCGCACCGGGAAATGGCGAGACGCGTTAGTCAATTGCAGTGATAATCAAAAACACGTATGCGCACAGACACGTTGTGCGTACAAGTAACACACATGGTATTAAGCGGAGATGCAGTTCGGTTGCAGTTCTCGGAGACAATCTCTCTCTCTCTATCTCTCTGCGTAACGATATTATTTACGATATTCTTTCAACGCTTATTAACGGGCTATGTAGTGCAGAGCATTCAGAGGTGAAGTAGAGTGAATAAACCACACAGTGACAGTATTGTGGACAATCGACACCACCGCTGCCGGGGAAGATCTTCGGACGTGTTGTTCGGCTGGTATCAGGTGGAATGGCGCAACGGACCTTTTTGTTCGTAGTCAAAATTCCTATAAACACTTTATTTAACCTATCTACAACGAAACAAAGCGCATCATTAGCCCACCGGATCGGTGCTGAGCGTTACCTGTAGCCCGTTGCCTTCGTGGCGCCGTGTGTACGATTGGCCCGCCGGCCACAGTGAACGCCACAGCTGCTCGATCACGGCGAGTAGTTTCGCGTACCGCTGCTCATCATACCCGTGGACGGGCAGAATGGCATGTATCTGCTGTGGATAGCGGCCCGTCGGGCTGTGTTCCATCGATCGTATCGATTCGTCCGTTTCCAGATCCACCCACAGCTGCACGTCATGGTCAAAGCGTACCTCTTCTAGGCGAAACACTGCCCCAGCGCAACACCGCAACAGGGCCACAAAGGAACGCTTCGTGAGGGCAACATTGTACGATAGGTCGAGCTGGGTCAGTGCGGGACAGTTGGGTCCGAGGGCGGGGAAGAGTGAGCCTTCCAGCTCATCGTCCGACAGCCGACAGTTGGTGAGGCTTAGTACACGCATCCCGTCCAACCGTTGCCGCTCGGTCAGGGTTTGCCAAAGCTTCGGCTTGAAATTATCACAGTGCACGGGAAGAGACCGGAAGTATGCTTCCCGCAGCACACCGTCGCCTAGCTGCTGTAGCAGGCACGCTACGGAGCGTTCGGTAAGCTTGTTCTCAGAGATGTCGAACGTTTCTAACCGGCTCACATCAATGCAGGGCGCATCGGTGGTGCTGAAGTGTGTCACATCGGTCGAGCGAATGCGCAAAACGCGCAGCAGGGGTAAATTGCTGCACAGTCGGGCGAGTGGGACGAGTGCCGCATCTTGCAGTGGGTTGTGGCTAAGGTCCAGCTCGGTTAGCTGTCCTCCACCGAGTGGTGCTGTTGCTGTTGCTGCTGCCGATGTGCCATCGGAGGGGCTCTTACAGCCAAAGCAAAGCATCTCGACACTCCGGCTGGTGAGCAGATTCATCCGCAGCCGCAACACACGCAGCTGCCGACAGGCGGGCAGATAGAGCACGAGCGTACCAACGTCATCGTCCGTGATGCCGTTCATCGACAGGTCCAGGTGGTTCATCCAGTCCTGCTGAAAGAACGCCACTGTCAGCACCATCGACAGTACGTGCTTGGGGGGAACGGGTGTCGCCGGAACGGTTTGCGCAAAGTCGGGCTCGATCGTGATGATTTTATTGCGGTTCATCGTTATGAGGCGCTTGCGCAGGTCTTTGTCGGTTTCTAGAAAAGGATGAAAGGTTTCATTATTACAAAAAGGTTTTATTTTGAAAGCAAGTCTAGACACTAGTGATGGGAGCTCGGAATCAATTCCGGAGCTGGTTCCGTTGGTGGAATCGATTCCGACTATGGAGCCGTTTCCGGAATTGACTCCGTATCCGATTTCGATTTAGTAATAGATTCCGTAGTTAAATCCGAATTAGGAATTCCGGTATCATAATCAGGTTTGGAATTAGAATTGGTTCCGGAATCAAAATCGGCTCCAAAATCCGAATCGATCTGCAAATCCCAATTTGCTCCGGAAACGAAATCAAGATTGACTCCAGAATTGGAATTAGCTCCGGAATGTGAATCAGTTCATGAATTGAAATAAGAAGTTTCAGAAGCCATCAATCAATCCGAGAATCTCCTTGAGAATGGATCGTTTAAAAGTAAATTTGAATTATTTGCGGCTATCAATACGTAACATCATTGGACCTAAACGCCTATTCTTATGGAGATGCCGAAACTAACTCCGATTTCGAGGCCGATTATGATTCCGGAACCAATTCTGATTCCGATTTCGAAGCCCATTCCGATTCTGAAGCCGATTCCGAAGCCGATTCCAATTCCGGAGATGATACTGAAACCGATTCCGATTTCGGAGCCGATTCCGGAGCTGATTCCGGAGCTAATTTCCGAGCCGATTCCGAAATCGATTCCGGAAACCGCTTCCGGATCGACTACCCGGAATCGTTTCCACAAACTTCGGAGCTAGCCTACTAGACTAGATTCCCATTTCATCACTACTAGACATCGTACCTAGCTTGTGTTGTTCGCAATACTCTTCGTAGTACTCCTCCAGATCGATATGTTCCCAGCCGGTAATTTGGCCGTGCATTTGTAGCACACCGTCAGTGGAGGCGCTCTGCAACACTACGTTCAGCGTGTCGGAATCGAAGAAAGAATTCACGATACAACCCTCCGCTGGCTTCAGATCGATAATTGGCCGTTTCCCATGATTCCTGCGGGTTGGAAAGGAAGGCATTAATGATTTCATTCCTCCATATCCGTCCCTAAACTCGTTCGATACTCACATTGCATACTGCTTGGCGACAGCTTTCCGTAACCATCCAACCGTTTGTGTGGTAAAAATAAGCTTCTCGTCGTAGCTCACCCGATACACCTCACCATTGTCCAGCCTCACCTGTATCGTGCACTTCTGCGTAGCGTCACGCAACGAGGGCTGCGTACGGCATTCGCCCGTCTGTTTAATCGGCGTCCTGGCAGGGGAGCAAGTAGTCCCCGCCGCCTTTGGCAGTAGGTTTTCCTTTTCCTCCAGCGAAGGACTAGCAACGCGCTGGAAACCCGCCTCGAGCAGTGACGTTTGATGTGTGGAAGATCGCCGACCGTACAGCGAGCGTGATTCGTTCGAGTTTCGGCGCGATTGTGTGCGTCGGAAGCTTTTGGCTGAATTGTTCATCAGCACGTTAAAAGCACTGCCCTCCTTGCCATTTTCCTGCTGCGATCGTTTGTCGTGCGAATCGGGCTCCACCTCGAACGGATCGTCATCGTCCGAGTCGAGGAGGGAGTTTAACCGCGCCGTTGGATCGCCACCCAGCTCGACGGTACGACTGGTGGCCGGCAGGGACGATGAAGATTTGCTCCGCTCCAAGCTACCACCAACCAGCGCCGTACGCTGCAGATCGCGTATAACGCGACTCTTTTTAGCCGACTGCTTCATATCATCGATCAGCCAATCGTCCTTCTCATCCTCTTCGTCGTAGTATCTACACGCTGGACGTTTCTTCTGCGCGGAGGCGGTAGGAGCCTTCGGCTCGTCCGCGAGATGGTTTTTGCGCATCGCTTTCATGACGCTAAGGTACTCCGACACACCGGCAGATGTTGATTTCCGTTTGATTACGGCACGATGCTCGCGATCCTCCTCACTGGGCGAATCTTCCGCACTGCTGTAGTGATCGTTCTCATCGTCGTATATGACGTTCCGATGCCTGGACGATCCGCCCACCTCACTGACGTACCCGGAAGAGTTGGTGCTAGTGGCTGGCGTCAATCGACTCGATCGCGATGGAGATATTGCTGACGGCGGGATGGATGCTTCCAGATCTCCGTTTGAAGTGTGTCGTCTCGTCCCACGACCGACGGTGCTTGTAGGTTTCAAAGCCGCTGGTGGTGAGACGGTAATGGCCGCCGCATTAAACTGTGCCACTAGACGCTCCCGCACATCATTATACTGTTTCGTTTCAGCACTCATTAAAGGTGCCTTTAGCTTTTCGTACCATCCATCCAGCATACTTAGGGCGGTTTCCCCGTAATCGTTCCGCAGCGTGGCGTTCGCTCCACGATCTAGTAGCACCGTTATCACGCTCAAGTGCCCGTTACGGCAGGCGTCGTGCAGTGGCGTAATCCCTTCACAACTCGTACCACCTTTATCGTTTATGTGCGCACCACGATCGAGCAGCAGCGCGACAATCTCCGCATGTCCGTGTATGCACGCTTCGTGCAGCGGAAGCCACCCAGCATAGTCGCGCTCGTTCACCGGATGGCCCAGTTGGAGCAACTGCTCGGCAAGCGTTTTGTTGCCGGAGATGGCCGCCTGATGCAGCTGCGTCTCTCCCTTCTTGTTGCGGCGCACCGTAAACCGTTTGCCACGCTTTCTTCCCTTCAACGATGTGTCCGCTGCGGACGCGTTGTTTAGATCTTCGCCGATCGTGAGCGCAGGATCACCGTCAGATTCGTCCGAGAGATCCACCTCCAGATCGATCTCATCACCCACGTCCGGAGTATCGTGTTCCGCGTCCGCTGCTTCCTCTTCCTCCTCGTCCACGTCGTAATCTGCCAAATCAAGCGATTGGTTTGCATCCGGCAGCTCTTCACTGTCCGGCTCGACGGTGCTCGACAGTTCGATACCCTCCGCGATCGCTTCCTGCTCCAGCTTGTCCGCCATCAAATCCATACAGTTGGCACGCAGCAGCTTCACAGCCCGCTGCACCGGCACCCGCTGCAGCTCGATCGAGTTCAGCTTTTTGCCTTCATCCTTCGCCTGCAGATAGACGGTCTGTATCGTGAAGAACGATTGCTTCTGCCGCTCGTACAGCTTGGCAATCTTCATCAGTGTGTGGTACGCTTCTTGCGGCTCGTGCGCTATGATGCTGTGCTCCTTCCACAGGTACTCCAGCGCCTGCTCGTACTGCCGGTTGTCGATGTACGTTTGGTAAAGGCTCACGTAGCACGGCAGGAGCTGCCGGTCGGCCTCACCGTTCGCTTCTGCGCATTCCAGCATGCGTTTGTAGTAGTCGATCGCTTTGGTGAAGTTGCGCAGCTTGCACGCCCCGTCACCCATGCGCTCGTACAGCTCCTTGCGCCGGGCGTAATTCGTCGCATCGGTTGTGATCAGCTCATCCTCCATGCGGCACATGGCAACGAGCACTTTTAGCTTGCGCGCGATCCGCTTCGCATCACCGGCAACAGGTGTCTTGAGCCGGTAGGCACGCTTCAGCGCTTGCCGCGCACTCTGGAAGTCATCCATGCGAAGGAAGAACGTTGCCATCAGCGCTAGCGTTTGGCACATCTTGGCCGCCCGGCTTGGCAAGCGCGATGCAACCTCCAGGCTTAGGTTGAGCAGGCGCAACGTTTGACCACAGTGTTCGCCCCCGTCGCCGGGTGCCGGGTTGATTTCGCACCGCGAACTACACAACGCCATCGCGTTGTAGCACGTGTAGAGCAGCTCGAACAAGTCCGCTTCCTTCGCCAACCGTATCGCTCGGTCCATCTGCTCCTTGGCACGATCCGGTTTGTTTTGGTAGTCGAACGTGAGTCCGAGATTGAGATGCGCACGGGCCTGCATGTTGATCAGTTCCGTTTTCGACAGCACGCGCTTCAACTCGTCACAGATGGAAAGGGCCGTACGGAAGGACTTTTCTGCCTCGGCCAAATCTGTCTCCGATTCGGCCGGTTTGCCCAGGCGCTGGTTCGATTCCGCCCGGGCCAGATAGACCCGCCCAACGGTAGTGTGCGCTTCCTGCAGTGCTTTCGTGTTGCCTTCCCGCTGGGCGGCCCGCATGTACGCGTGCACGTTGGTGAGCGCTTCCTTGAACTGGCCCAGCGTGCAGTGCATCTCGCCGACCATCCGGAAGGCGAGCCCACGGTCCATCGGTTTGTGCAGCTTCTCGTACGCTTTGGCCGCCAGCTTGTACTCGTTCAGAGCGCGCTGATGCTCTTCCCGATCTTTGTACAGCTCGCCGAGCAGCAGGCACGTTTCGGCCAGCGCACCATAGTTGTCCTCGTTCGCGTACTTGACCTTTTTTTTCAACAGTTCTAAAAGAAAACACAACAAACACCAGCAATCAGCCGACAGTGCCTTCCAGGGGCTGGAACGCCGATACAAGATCAAATAAGAACTTACTCTGCTCACGGTATTCCATCGTGGATGGTGGTAGTATTCACAATTGAAACTTAAACTAGCATATAAATAAAACTTTCAGTTAACAGTAATAAAACAAAAATACATGTACAATCTTGGAAACTGCGCCCGGCGACACAGGACCCGCGTAAATCCTCCGCTCCGATCAATCTGCTGGAGAAACGTCAAAATTCAAGCGCGCACAAATAAAGTGCGTGAAAGTAGCCCGCGCAGCCGTTGGATCCTGGTAAGGGGCTACGGCTGCTGTCAGTTTGCGGCCTTCGACGCCGTAGGAATGTTGTTTGGTGTGTGGTTTCATAATTTACATTGCGATGAAAAACGGGAAACAATGTAGCAATGTGTAAACAAAGAAAATTGCTTTCCAAAAATAAAGCCGATTGTGCAACCAGTTCCAAGAACCGGTCTTGAAATCCACTCGAGCTTCCGCCCTGCTGCCCGTTACCTAGCAACACAGACGACCAATTATTCAATGTTTACGTTGGTTGACAGCAGATTGGTAGTGGGCTGGGTTTTCGGAGAAGAAGAAGAAGAAGAAGAAGGGTTTTCGGAGGGGCTGGTGGGTGGTGTGCCTGCGTGTCCACGGGGTATTTATTTACAAAATCGCTTCCAGATGACATTTCCCCGTCCGTGAAGGCGATGGATTATCGGGCACGGCCGCGTGATTTTCGGTGCTAGGCTGTGAGGAACACAGAAAGCCTCATTGTTTCGGGTTCGATTCGTCAGCGTGGAATTGTTGTTCGCCTTGTACGACGATGCGGGCTGGTCAAGTGTGCTGCGGTTGCTAAGGTTACGGAGCCCGCCCGCCTGTTTTTGGTGTTGTTAGTATCGCCGTTCGAAGATACGGTGAGCGGGCAATCTTGACGCCGCACAGGAAGCACAAGCAGCGATAAGCTATCGAAGAGCAGTTATTGGAGGGGATAAGGAGCGACATCAGATAAAAGCACGATCGTCAGAATGCAGCCGTCCACGGTTCGTTGCGGCTCAGCGGGAATAGTGCTGCCGATAGACGAAATGGAGCAGTCCGAGCTAACGGTACCCGACGCGGTTTACGGAACATTTCGATTGCCATCGTTTGTACGGGCGGTGACGGAAGCGCCCGAGTTTATGCGGTTGAAGTATTTGAAACAGTTAGGCGTATCGAATGCGGTGTTTGGGACGGCTCGGCACACCCGATACGATCACTCGCTGGGGTAAGTACGACCAAGCGCACACGAAGAAGGGAATGTGCACTAATATAGTTCCGTTTTTTCCGCTTCTCCAGAGCATGCTACCTGTCCGGAAGATTGCTGGACGCGGTGAACAAGACCCTCAACCCGCCCGTTACCGAGGACGAACGAAAGTGTGTAATGGTAAGTGGAATTTTCGGACGGAAAAGATAGAAATCCCGTTTGGGTTCATGTGCGGGCTGCGTTTTCCATTACAGTTGGCTGCCGCCCTACACGACATTGGCCATGGGCCGTTTTCCCATCTGTGGGAAAAGTTTGTCGAAGTTTACGGAGCACCTTGGCGGGTAAGTGGGTTGTGAAAATGCCCCTTGAAAAATTCTTTCAAATGCCCGTTTCATTTTGCAGCACGAACGTTCCTCGGTGGAGCTGGCGCAGTGTGTACTAGATCGGCTGGAAAACGTCTCGGTAAAGCAAATCGCTCTAATCTGTGCGCTAATACGAGGCGATGCAGCCGACCTGTTGACGTCGGATCGCCAATTCCTCGCGCATATCGTTAGCAGCGATGTGGACGTCGATCGGTGCGACTATCTGCAGCGCGATGCACACCACGTGCCGGGGGTGATTGAACCGTCGCGACCGTTCCGACAAATGTTCGATCGGGTGCGGGTCGTGACGGTGGAGGGCAAGGCCCGGCTCGCCTACCACTGGCAGGACTATCCGCTGGTGTACGAAATGGCCTGCGCACGGCAAGCGTTCCATCGGCGCTGCTACCAGGACGTGGAGGTGCTCGGTGCGGAGCTGATGATGCTGGACGTGATGCATGAAGCGGAACGGGCAGGTTTTCGGTTCACGCGGTAAGAAGCAAACCCCCCCCCCTCACCTGGCTTTGTACTATATACTAGTTTGTTTAACTTTTTATTTAGCATCGCTTTCGGCAGGAACATCCGTAGGGGCAGCGGCGCGTTGCCCGGGCTCATTCGGACTGTTGTCGACCGTTGAGGGTTGCGTTTTGGGATCGTTTAGATTGATGGCATTTATGTACTCGGGATAGTTTAGCAGCCCATTCTTGTCCGTATCTGCAAACTCGATGAAATCATCAATGACCTCTGGAAAAGTGGCAAAGCACACATTTAAAAGAGATTTTCTTACATGTGATTACATGCATTCTTTACCAATGATATGGTTGAATTCGTCATCGTCCAGCAGCGGTGCACGATCATCGCCCGTCTGGGTCGCGGCACGATCGATACCGTGCAGCTGACCGTCGGATTTGCTGTGATGATGGGTGGCCGCGTGCAGCATTTCCAACCCATCGAGATTGTCGTTATTGTCCGAATCGTGCAGCTTGAAGTAGTAAAAGTTTTTCTCGTCCTCCGACATTTCCGTCAGGCTCTGTTCGCCGATTGGCAATCTCTTCAAGTCATCTTCCAGATGGCTAAAATGAAGACGAAAGGAGGAGGGAAATCGTACGCCAAATTTCGGGAAGGTTCTTTTTTGCAACCACTGCCACACACTTACTCTCGCTCCGGTTGCAAATGCTCGTCCAGGTGATGTTTGTCTGCTTTGCGGCTAAACTCACCCCCCGGATGATGGGGTCCCTTTGCACCTACGGTAGGAACGGGGCCGTGTAGCAGGGTAGCGCACAGAACGATGGAGTGTAACAGAAGGCTGTTACGGTACACGAGGCTCATGCTAGTACCGTTAGCTCGACTTTTATTTTGTTCAACACTTTCTAAAGAGAACTAAATCGCTGATGGGGAAATGTTTGTAATCTATTGAACTGTTTGCATCCTGGCGAACGGGTTTTGACAGTTTGCTGCACTTTATTATTGTTGCTTCCTTGCGTATCCTTGTGCATGCGCAATGGCAGGGATGCTGCGTACCAGAAGCGAACCAGTGTTGCCAGTCGATGATTTGGATTTTAATTTTAATTTAAATTTTAAAACAATTTAATTTAGTTAGTATTTATTTATTGACATTTGTTATATATGTATAATTCATTCCATGCTAATCATTGGTCTTCTTTAAATGGTATTTCTCTCTCACAGTGATGGAACCAGTGAACCACTCTCGAAAGTACACGACAAACCGGAGCTGTTTAGGTATTTAAACGATAATATTACCTCAGAGCTGGCCGCTAGCAAGCTGCCCGGGCTCGACCGAGCCAAAGCACTCATTGCTCGCTTACAGATCAAAGATTTATACAAGGAAGTTATCCGTTTTTCAATCGACATGATTGAAGAGGTAGGTGCAGGTGCCCCTAAAGTGCACTAACTGGCCAATTTTTAACTCCAATTTCCCATTTCTTATCCCAAGGTGAACAAATTCAACCACCAGCAGGGAAAACCCATCGTAGCACAAGCCTTCCGCTTCGTAAAGTCTACCAAGCAATGGTTTGGTAGCTTCAACGTTACCTTCTACAAGCCGTCACAAACGAAGGGTGATGATGATGATGATGTGGCTGTCGTTTCCCTGGAGGAAGCACGGGACCTGAACCATAGTAATACCGTAACGGGCGAATCGGCCGAAGAGATTAAAGAGTATATTATTTACTGTACCGATACGAACCCGGCAGTGCACAGTGCTGCCCAGCAGTACTTTGCTAAACTGCGCGGCGGAAGTGCAGCGAAGGAAAGCTAGTCCGATGTGTATTATACGCCCTTCGCCCTGTTTTGCACTATCGTTTGTGTGAAATGTTAAATTATTATTTTGTTTTGTTTTGTTTCGTTCTCTTCTTTCTTGAAGTATAAATGATGAGGCTTTTAGTGTTCCCAATACATGGTGAGCATTGGTATAGAATTACCTCAGGAAAAACAGGAAACGCGTACATCACCCATTTTCAAAGATTTACATATATTTATTTTAGTTCGAGCGTGTGTGTGAATTGATGTGAACCAAAAAAAAAAGCAACAGAAAACAGAATTTCAAGAGATATATTAAAGGTTCGGTTTTTTTTCGGAATTTCAGATTTAAAATTCGGTTTTATTTTCTTTCCTTCCTAAAGCTTCAAGTCAAAACATTCGAATAGCACAGCTCAAAGAGCCTTTCTCAACGTTGTTGTAAATTTAATATTTATTTTACACATGTTTCTTCTGCTAACGACACAAAACAAATACACCACCGACGATGCCGCGATCTTCGCCTCCAGCGATCTCCTGGCTGATCGGTGGATTAAACCTTCTTACGCCGCTCGATGATGGGCCCCTACACGCTAAATGAATAGTTTATACATAAATAATGATGCTGTTGTGGGAATGTTTCAGTGTGTGCTTAAGGGAGTGGGGTGTCTGCGTGTGTGTGTGTGTGTGTGTTGGCCAGTTGGCCATCTTTATTTCTTATCGTAGCTGCAAAGCACCGGCAGTGCTGTTGGGCGCGGCGCGCGCGCGCTTGCCATAAAAGGAACACTTTTTCATTTCAGTGGTACCTGCGTCGCCAGGTACTGCTTGTAGAGCCGCTGCTTGCAGAACTGGTAGAACTCGATCTCCTTGGTGAAGTTTCGCCGGACCAGATTCTTGATCTCCTCGCTGACCGGCGGCTTGAAGTTGTTCTTGTTGATCTTCTGCAGCACGTTCACCTCGTTGAAGTAGACCGAGCTGGCGCCGCTGAAGAACCGCGGCACGTACTTCTCCAGCACGGTCAGCGTGGTGTTGAGGTCCTCGAGTACGCCCACCACCGCGTACTGGCTTTCGACCGCGTACTTGGCCCGCTCCAGTGCACCGGCACTGTTGAAAGGGCTGATTGGGAGAAAGTAAGCAGCAAAACAAAAACAACAGTTAATACATCGTGCCACGTGGTCAGTGAAAGGATTACAGGAGAGCTATACTTACAGACACTCTTCACCGTGCCCGCAGAAGAACAGTGTCTGCCGGCGGTGGTCCCCGATGCCCTCGTGCACCGCGTTCTGCGAGTAGGTGCACTCCGGGTCGCCCTGCAGCACGCACGTCTCGAAGTCCTTCTTCAGCCAGCGCGGATCGGGCAGCGGCAGATCGGGGAAGGCTTGCTTGCGCTCCACGTAGTACCAGGGCGCCCGGACGTAGTAGTACCAGCTGATGATGCGCTCGACCGGATCGCGCACCATGTTGACGTAGATCGGCATCGGCAGGCCGAAGCGGGTAAAGTTCGTGTAGCACACGTGCTTGACGTACACGGAGGGCACCGGCAGGTCCATCACCATCTCGGCAAGCTCCTGCTGCCGCTCGGGCGCCAGCCGGATCACCTCGAGCCGCTGGACGACGTCCCGGTGGAAGGTGTAGTCGTTGCGTACGGCTAGCCGGCGCAGCAGCTCCATGAACGTTTGGCTGCCGACCTTCGGCACGCGGTTGAAGAAGATGATCGGCACCTCGGCCCGGCGCGTGTTGTTCAGCTCCGTCGCTTTGAGCGTTTGCATCTGGAATTGGGGGAAAAAGGGGTTGATGATGAAGAACGGGGTTTTTGTTTCTGTTTTGTTGTCGAATAGAACGAGCTTGAATCACAAAGGGGGAGGGGGGGGGGGGGGGAATGCGCAGAATAGGGTGTCTGCAGAGCGAAATTATGAATATTTATGAAGCGAAAGAGAAATGGCAAAGACAAATTCCATCTCGTTCGTGACAATAATAGTATGGTGGGTAAGGTAATTGTTGCTCATCAAACTCTGTGTGTGAGTCGAACGACGGGCAAGGAACACCAAGAAGCACCGCTGGGAGATTTGCATAAAAATTAACAAAATTCCTTTTCTCACACGTTCCTCCTCAATTCGGAGTCGTTGGGGTTTTTGGCATTGAAAAGGAAAGCATTGGATTGTAGGGTTTATTTGGGGGGATGTTTTTTGTATCATTTTAACAGCATTTGCGTGTTTGTGGCGCTTTGGAGTAGGTCAGTTGGACGAAGAAAGTGATCATTGGCGTTAACGTTTGGAGGAGTTTAATGGAGGAGGATAAATGGAAGTTATAATTAAAGAAAACTGAATTTTGTTTATTGCACTTTCCCTGTGCGCCTTATTATTTCTCATCCTCAATCCTATCGCTTAGTGGATTTAAGGTAACAAAAAACACTAAAGTGGATTAAAGCTACATCAAAGAAAGCATTAAGATAATAAACATCAAGGTCCCCCCTAAACACAAGTAGGCCATGTGTAATCGTCCGTGTACGTGCTTATGGTCGCACCTCAAGCGAGAAGTCAACGTGTCTTCACGTTTAGCCTGTGTTCCTCTGTGGGCATTCTTCCATAGTTCAAGCCAAATAATGATTTGCTGCCCACGTTTGAAGTGATAAAGCGTCTCCATTTCCAGGTCCCCGCCTCGCAAAGGGAAGGTAAGCCTGCACAAATTTTCATCTTTTAATGGACATTATGGGTGAGCTTTGTTTCGTGCTGGCCTCTTTTGAGGCTGTTTTAGTTTTAGGTGCAACTTGAGGGTGGAGCCCAAACCCGGAAGGAGACACGATTTGTTATCACCACCTGTGTCAGTCCCCTCCACCCTCCCCTCTCGCACAAATGGACACATGTGCACATCTCAAGATTGGAAGAAAATTGCCAGTTTTTTTTTGTTGTTGGTTCTCGATGACCTACTTCCCGGGGCTCCGCGAGCAGTTCGCTAGGCGTGAGCCCTTGGCAGAAGACAAACATTTCGGTAGAGGGACAATTTTGGAGTGGCACACCGGGTGTAACGGGCCCATAAAACGGTTGAATTATGGCTGCACGTGTCAAAATCGTTTGCCAACAAAACGATGGGAAGTGTGGAGCGCCCTTTGTGGGATGGGGCCAAAGCTTTCCCCCCCTCCAATTGCTGGTGTAACGGGTGTAGAAAGCAAACCTTGCTAAACGATTCCTGCAATGGGGTGGGATGTGTTTTTTTTTCGCTCTCTTTGTCTCTCTGTGCCTTCTTTCGCGTGTATCCTGTGCCGTCCGGGAACGGGGGCCCTAGACTAGGATGCATTTATTGTCTGGGGGGCAGGCATCGTTGTTCCCGCTAAATCTTTGGCGACAACCGCGTGCACAGAAGCAAACCAACCCAACCATGCGACGGGGAAGAGACACACACACACACGCTGTTCGTGTATGTAAAGTGGCACAACATCTTGCAAAGATAAATTTTCCCCGCTTGTCGGGTCGCAAGGGGCGCTTCGTAGCACACAAATAGAGGGTGGCGTATTTGCACCATCCTCCCGTTTTGCACGCGGCACAAAATTGCAACCCGGATGGGGAAGGAGCCTTTTTGTAATAAATTCTGTCCACCAACGCTTTGCCTGGCTGGCTTCTCAGGCCGCTTAGTTGCTGGAACGATCGCTTAACGATCTTTGGAGGGGCACACATCCAACAAACGGAGTCCGAGTACGTGCAAGGATCGTTAAGCTTTGGTGCGGGAGTTGATGCTCCGTTTTGCTCGCGTTTTCCCTTAACCGACCGCCATGTTTGACTTTCATGTTTGCAGCTTGCTTCTTCAATTATGTGATTCTATCTCTCTCCTGAGGGAGCTTCCTAAAAGGGGAAATTAAGAATGCAGATTTGGAGCATTCGGTTTTTTTCCTGTTTTTTTTAAAGATATTTTGGGGAAGTTCTATTCTACCAAAATTGCTTTTCTTTGCTACTCAGTGTGCCAGTGCCTTCCCGATGATTGATGTTTGATTAACTGTTTCCGGGGCCGTGGTCCGACAAAACCTAATTGTGGCATTTTTTTTTGTTCTTTCCATATTTCATAGTTCCCCGTGAGCGATGTCTTCGAAGCGGTGATGTGAAATGGGAAATTGGAATGGTCATTTTTTGTTGATATTGTAGTGGTTTCAGCATTTCAACTTTACCTGTCCGGTGCTTTTAAGATAGTTGTACGTATGATGCAGATTGCCAATCAGCTCTCGGTCGTGGTGCTGGAGGTGCTCTTCCGGATGGTGGCTTTGGTTAGCGCCGGCCGATGCTGGAAGAGAAAGAAAGGGATAGAAGAGATGAATGTCAGAATCTCCGGAAAATGCCTCTAACGTATGTGTTGTGCCTTTCTTCTTTCCCGACTGCTGCCTTTCTTTAGTGGAGAATAATTCGGTTTCACTTCACCCCCGTATTTTCCCGGAAGGAAGCAATTAGTATCCGTTTTCCGGATGGGTCGGTTTTTCTTTCTGCTCGTTAGACGGAGTGTGTTGCTCGTCCTGTGATGATGGTATCAATTATGATTGCATCAATTTCATTCGTCATTTGCTGCCTGCCTGCTGTGTTGTTTGCCTTTGCTTACCAGTGCTGTCAGGCAGTTCAGAAGCGAAGTAGGCCACCGCACTTAATCCTGCCGGAGTTTGTAGTAGGCTTTGAAAGGGCATCTGCGCTGGCAGTGTTTCATTCTACCCCAGTTGAAGAAGAATTAAGTGTGCTCCAGGAATTTACTTTAACATATTTTTCTGCCCACAATCTCCCAGTGCCCAGTGGAGTGTCCCAGTGATTGGAGTAGGTAAAGGTCCTTACCGGAACACGTAACCAAAGGAGAGAAAAAAAACGCAAGTAAGTCGGACCAGTGGGAGAATAAAATTACTTTAACTACTCTCGTCGGACAGACAGGCCGGGTCTGGGTTCTTGCCGTAAGAAAGGTCACTAAAGTTTCAGTGCTCGTAAAAGCTGCAACCGTAATAATGTTCCCGTTTGTAGCTGGAGCGTCTGATGAGCGCCAAGGAATGTTACACGGGCCTCAGGAACGGTCGCGTACCGAGTTTACTACCTCAAGATGTTTCTGTTATGCCTTTTCTTTTTTTTTTGTTGGAAACATTGCAAAAGACTTAAGAACGGGTCAGTAACGAATGGCGGAAAAACAAAATCGAAGACACTGGCGATGAAACTCCAGCGTTTCGGGGTAGGACTGGAGTAGAAGTCATCTTCCTCGGTGGACTCTCGGTTAAAGTTCGTGACAAAATAAACGTTCCTCATTACGCAGATGTTCCTTTCGCTGTTTGCGTGCTCAACGGAGCGTGAACTTTGAAAACTGGAACTTCACCCAACACTGGGACCGAAAGAATCGGTTAGTATGGGGGAAGGGGAGGGGGGGGAGGCAGGAGCGTGCCTTCACTAGCCCTAATGCATTTTCTTTTTATGAGCAATAGGGTAGTGAGTTTTCTTGAACCCCTTTTACTTGTACCGGTAGGATTGTTTCGCTACTTTATCGTTTGTGCACACTGTAGGGGGGAACGGGGTTGTAAATTTGGAAAAATCACGTAAATTCTTACCAGGAAATAGGTATGCACAAGTGCATGATGAGATTTCGTTTGTAGGTACTGGAAGGTATACAAGGATGTAGATATACAGGCGTCCCCCGAGTTACGACCCCCTCGAGTTACGACGATTCGCAGATACGACGATTTTGATTCTGACAGTTCGAAGTTGTTATTGACAAGAAATTGATGTATTTTTTTGAATATTTGGGCTAATAACCGTTATACACACATTTCCAAAGATTCCACAACTACCCTATCTTGAATATCTATATTGTGTACGGTTTTTTAAATATAATTCATACATTATCGAATATTATTTTGAATAAAATAAACGATATCATAAATTCCAACTCTTCAACTTCGATTATATACTTTATATTCATAGATATTCGACATACGACCTTTTCGACATACGCCTTGCTTTGGGACATTTTTTCGGTCCTAAATACAGTCGTATCTCGGGGGACACATGTACACTTTTTTCTTTTACAAGATATCTCACACAGATATTTGGAAACTATTCAAGAAGATTTCGTAGTCGAAAGTTCACAAAGAATGAGATTGTTACCTTTTTTACGGGAAATCTTGTAGAAAATGGCAGGAATGGTAGCATAACACGTTCTATATCTGTTTTTGGAATACTGGGCAAGCTTAAAAATGTGATAAGGATAAAAATAGTTAGTGTTACGTGCCTGGATAAGGTTAATGGAAAGTTCACATCGTGGACCTTTGCTCGTTTACACTAAAGAGAACCTTGCCATAAGGACACAAGAGGTAGAGCACTAGTACCTTCATGTGTGTATGAATTTTGCTACCAAACCCCTCTTTTGCCTCAAGGAATATTGCTCGAATCGTTTGTAAAGGCTTTGGGAGACTTCAGTAAGACAGCATGGACCTTTTAAGGAAACTTCCCGGGGGGTGTAAACCTTGTCAGCGCCTTTTTCTTATAAGTCATCTCTTCTTCTTCAGTTGTATAATAAGTTTTTGCTACGGGAGACGGTCCATGGAAGGCTCGAAACCACGACAGTTGTTGTTAAATCGTGTGAGGTACTAAGAGACCGTCCTAAGTCAACTCATATCTCACTGTTCGATGATGGTTTAAACCGCATTCCTCTGCAGCTCTGTCTATATTTATCGAATCTTCGACGACATTCCAAGGTCCACCAATCTTGGATCAAATGTACTTCCCAGTTAAATTTTTAATCAAATTATCATCAAATTGTGCAAAGATGGCACCATGTCCAATGATAATAGTTCTAGTGCTTCTACACATATTGCTTTAAATTATATTCGAGATGACTTAATCCCTTCGATTTAATTGAAGAAGAAGATAGTAGAACCAAATTTGGGTTCGCAGAAACGCAGCGGCTTATCAGACTTCTGTTCGGAGGCATTGGACGACCCAATCTGAAGAAAAATCCTTTTAATCACACCACATGAGCAAAGAAATCCTGACAGGCCTTAGTTGTAGAGGCAACTAAGCATAGACGCTTTTAAAAATAAAACTTCTGAAGAGTCTTACACAGTTCACCAATGACAGTGTATGTTACACCCATTGGGCTTCTCAAAGTAAACTGGGTCACACAATGGTTTTGATTTTTCCCACCCAAAGCACACACAATATTCACTGACAAATCACGGGACCGCTTACTAAGGCTCTCATCCTGTTGGCTTTTTGCACTTGTGTTGATGTACCCGCTCGAAGGCACACTCTCACATTCGCTAAGACCACTGGAAGGCATCCTTTTACATCCCCGACGAAGTTTGTGCACATCGATCAAGCCAATTCGTGGGTGGGGCCGAGCTCTGTGAATGGAACGGAGCCGAACCTCAAAGTGTGTGATGACGATGTGACGTGAATTTGACCGCAGAGCACTGTCCCCCTGTTTCGTTTCCGAGGATGTCCAACACCGCGGTTTATGTCCCTTTTGTGTGTTTTCCAACTCCTTCCCCCCCAGGGGAGAGTGAACCGCACACAGCGGTATCGTCACTGAAATGGAACCTCTTCCGCAGAGTCGTGGAGAGAGGGTAAGGTCGACTGCAGCAGGGACGGCTGCAACGTACTGCATCGTCGCTTGAAATCGACAATACATCAGCGGTTGTCCGCAGCAACAGCAGCGGAACCGGAAGGCTGGGCTGGAGCGTGAGCAACCCTGAATCCGGACAGAGCCGACCTGCCGGCTCTGGGGCTCTCTAGTGACAGGCAGCAGCAGCAGCAGCAGCAGCAGCAGCATCACTCGATGCAACGTAACAACGCAACATTTATGCTCGCTTATTCACGGTTCGTTAGCGCTGTTTACCAGTTCAACAGTTTTCCCAGCCCGTCAGTCAAGTTCATTATAATTTTTCATCCGTCGATGTGAAAAGACAGTGCTGCTGTGGGAAAAAGCACCCATAAACCCCGCCGTGATAGTCCACTCGGGTGCGTTTGCACTGTTCGGTGTTTTGTGTTGGCGTGGTCACAATTTCCGCGGGCGATTCTGAATGTGTCGGACGGTCCCGACAGTTTGGTGAAGTTTGTTCTGCCAGTTTTTGCTCGATATTTTTTTCTGGGGAATATATCCAGGTAAACGCAAGCAAGGATGTATTAATCAAGTCAGAATTGTTCATTTTCACTTTATCTTCTTAGTATATCTAGATTGTAAATACATAAGAACCCTTAAATATGATAATATGTATTCAAACCCTTTTGTAAGGCTCTCGGGTAATCTTAAACAATCGAAAAACAATCCACACCAATTTGCAACCCAAAGTTCTCTCCACGGTTCTCTCCAAGGAACGCTAATGTCCCGATCCAATACCCTCCCCAAATAAAGGTTTTAGTCGTAGAGCCTTTTTTCTGTTCTTTTTGTTGTTGAAAAATGGTTCTCCTTCCTAATTCCACCGTTCGCTGGAATCGATAAAAAGCAATTACAACCCGGGCACAGAATTGCATATACCGCACAGTTGGACACTTTTTGGAAACAATCGTACCGCCCGTGTACAAACCGAAAGGGCGTAGTCCGACTCTATTCGCCCAAATTGAACTCGTTGGAGAAGGAAGCGAGACAAGGGACAAAAGAAGAGGGGAGGGGCATTGGGTTTGCATCCCTTACCCAGTTCCCTTTTGGGAACCGGTCACCCAGTTCCGGTACGGTGAACCGATTTGGGACCGGCGTAGCGCCGTAGCGCCATTTCCAACAAATCTCGGAAGGTCTTGCCAGCAACTGGAGCCGGACGGCGAGGGGGGAGGGAAGGGAGCGAGTTTATGCATGGGCTCGTAAAATTTAATTTCCGTCCATTGTTTCGCGTCCGTCCGAGACACGACGATGTGGTGTGTGTGTGTGTGTGTGGTATCAACGCGGGCCCTGGCCATGGAATTTTCGCACCCGGGCCCGGTGCGCGATGGAAATGATGGCCGGTTTCCGTAGAAGCTCTTCAGAATTTCCGCATTTCCGTAAAGCTGCACTAGCACGAGGCAGCAGCAGCAGCAGCAGCAGATTGCCGCCGGATGTAATGTCGTAAATTTTAGCCCAAGATCACCACAAAAAGGGTGGGCAAGGGTTACCGAATGGATGGTGCATGTCGCTCCGAAGCTATCGATGGAGGCTGATGCTCTAACATTAACACATACAAGGTTACTTACGGAATCGATGCTATCAGGTTTTTCGGTGGGTAAAAAGGAGGCCGGCCTTTGTACTCACGTTTATGATCACTATCAATTCCCGATTGCCGAATCCCAATTGTCGTTCCGACGCAGGCAGTTCGGCACAATTGGGATTGCGATACAGTAGCTCCCAGTGCTGCTGGTGATTATTATTTCAAGGTGCGAGAAATCGGTTTTTGGGAGAAGGCCCAAAAAAGAGCCCACAATCGGGCCACAACTACCTGATTGGTATCGTATTGACGCAGGACGCCGGGCCGTAACGTACCTGTAGCTTTGCGTAATTGGTTCCATTTCGAATTGAGTTGGGTTTGATTTGATTCCGTCGTTGGAGCCACCTAGTACATTGGACACTATTTGGGAAGATAGTGCAGGCTCAACTCCAGTGAACCTTCCACTAAAGATTTCATGAACAGCTAGAATATAATAGACATTTTGCAGTCTGACAGGCGCACTGCTGGGAACGTGCAACAGGAATGTGGTGCAACCCGGCATGAACGATTCTTTGCACCTTTGCAGTAATCAGTGATGCATTGTTGCGAAGGAATCATTTACCACGGAGACATTCTCGGGTGAACTCTTATGCACTCTTATGAATTCATAAAATGCTTTCCACTGTACGGGAAGAATCTATTGCATTCCGATGCTCTTGAATAGCATCCCAAAAAGCATCCCTAGATGCATGGCTATACTCATTTTGAATTCATAACTGTGTGTGTGTGTGGGAATGGGAAGGCAAAAAAGCGTCACCATTCAATGTGTGTGTGTGTGTGTGGGAGTGCTTAAATCCCGGTGCTCGGTGTCTATGTAAGTCCAATATGTCCTGTCATTGCCGTTTCCGCCGATAGCTTTCCTCTTTTTCTCTGAAACAATTATTCATTTTGAAAACGCGTCCGATGCGACGTACTATCGGTACCGGTTGGGCAGTCAAACACAGTCGGCTTTCGGTTCGAATGTGTTCGCAACGATTGGCAAGAGCTGCTTCCGGCTGCTAGGAATTAATTATCAATTCTAGGACCGTAAGTGAGTGTGTTCAGCTTCGGTGCTGTGGAACGCTGCAGCACGGTGACCGGTGACTGGGGACGCTTGGGGGCTATAGGCTGTGTTTAAAGAGCAAAGAGCAATTAGGGTTGGCATTTGTTTCTTAGGGCTTGTGGGTGGCATGATTGGATCGATTAGCTGTTTGATGAAAAAAAGACCCGGGCTGACTGACCGGGGCTGTGGTTCAGAGGTTAACCCGAACGGATGCTTCACATTTGCTTCCATTCTGCCTGGTTGCAAGCAGTGGAAATATGGCTGGAAGTCGAAACATTGAAGATCGATAGACACGTACAGCATGAATCAAGTGGGAAGCTTCACACGGTTGATGGTTAATCTTTGAAGGCTTTAATCTAGTTCTAATCTTTGGTGGAATCCATGACTATTAAAACGATTAGTCAGAAAGCTTTTTGTTTCTCATTTAAAATCGTTCTTCAATAAAATGGCATGAACCTTATCAACTTAGCACGTCTACTTTTCGGATGAATCTTCCGAGCTGTGACCCATTAAATGTAAATGTATGATAACAACAGTTTAATCCTGCGAGGTAGAGCCCGTTCGGGAGAGTGTGCTGATCGCGCACTGATGCCTATACCGTAACGCGCTGACAGCTGCTGACATGCTGCCTCGCCAAAACACCCCCGGAAGCGAAACCGAAAGCAAAACTGGGACGACTAGCGCTGGAAACCGGGGGGAAAAGCAAACGTCAACGGGGACGGATTTTCATTCTCATCATACTTTCAAATGGCGTGAGCGCGAATGCGACTGCAAACCTCCAACATTGCAGCCAACGGGTCAGCCAACGGAATAATTTATTCATTTCCATCGATCGAGTCCGTTCGATCGACTGTCAAATAGTCGCCGTGCCTGAAAGCCTACGCCTCCGCTATATATCCGCTGCGATATCAACGCATCACATACGAGAAGCGTTGCCGCAACCCACGTAGACATACTGGAGCCGATGGGGCGGTAGAGGTGATGTTGAGATGAAGTTGCACCATCAATGATGTGTGTGTGTGTGTGTGTGTTCTCCCGGCACACTACTAGGGGTTTTAATTCGGTAGCAAAATATTATTATTTGCTCATCACCAAACGCTTGGACTGTTCCAAGGGAACCGTTGCCCGTTGGACAGTCGTACGCCATTAGACCACTTCGGGCAGGGATCGGGATGCAAGGGAGCGAATGTTGTCATTGCAAGGAGCTTACGAGTGTACGCATAGAGGAGGTGTGAACGTGAGCTTTGGTGACGTGAAGCGGAAGGATGTCGTTCTCTTGGCAGTGCCCTGACGAGGGAAAACACGTTCGATCAATCGGCATTTGGTTGGGGTTGTTTGGGAGAAAAATTGAACAACAGACGACAAACACATAAACATATGAACCCGCTCGTCGTATGGCGCACGGATGACTGCGTCCGTTTAACGTCCCACAGCATGGAGCAATGGAGGTCATGCAAACATATTTCGAGCCATGGGACAGTGTCTGTTTGAAGAGATGGGATTAGCCATGTTGGGCCTGTTTTAGAGTGGCCAATGGATTGGGCCGGGTTTTCTTTATCTTGATTGATGTGTATAAAAGTTTTTTCCTGTACTAAATAGAATGCATTTGAAAGTGTCTATCAATAGCATTGGAAAAGGACAGTAAGAATAGGAGCATGATTTACAAACCATCATAGAAAGTACTCTCAATATCGTTGCCTTTTCACCTTCGCGAAAAGGGAAAGCACAACCATTCTAATGCAACTAGCTGGAACTATAAACGGCTTACACGAATCGATCGGGTCGTGTCCAACCACGTGCCCAACACTTTACTGGTCGGACAGTTCAATCGGCCACCCTTCACCAAAGCTTTAACGTACACCGTACACCCATAGACGCATGTGGTGTGCGATTTCTTCCCGGTTTTGGAGTTTGGAACGGAACGGAGCTCGGTATTCATAGTCGGTTTGCAATTGAGAGCACACGACGCACGACAACGATCGTGAATTTCGTCATTCCATAAAGGAGGGGGGAGGGGAGGGGGGGGAGGTACGCGTAAGGCGCCGGCACACTTTGGTAGGCTAGCTTGCCATTACCAAACGTTCGGTTTCATGTATGGCCATGTTAAACATGACGAAATTTAATGAGCTCGTCTATTAAAAGTGAATTAACATTTTTTTGTTCTCTATTGCCTCAATGCTGTCGTGTTTGGGAGTTTGAATAGAGAGATGTGTAGGAGTTGTTCTGTGTTTGTTGCCAACATTCTAAACATGCTTAGAATTCAGAAGATTACAATAGGGGGAATGTATGAGGATGTTGTTGGGGTATAGAAAGCAATCTATAATGTAAGTGTATTTTTTTAGAAATCATTATTTTATGTTAGAACCTTCTTTTGTCTGTATAATCTGATGTCTTGAAGGTAATATTTTTCAGACATGTCTGAAATCATTTATCAAAGTTGTCTGAAGTATGTAATTGAATTCGTTTCCTTCATGAATCGAACGAGATAGCTTCTTCAAGAGAGTAGGCAAAGTCATATAATTAAGATTTCAACTAATTATGGAAGATAATAGTCTGTTACTTCGTGCAAGATCATCCTTCTATTAAGAATACCACATCACAATTCAAGTACACCGCAAAACATAGTCTCGAAACTTTGGATCCTGAACAAATCCGAGATGTTTCAAGATGTCAACAAAGGACTAAGAACCTTGAAATAAAACATAAGTGTGTTTGAGACAAATACTTTGTCCGTTGTGCGTTCGTTCTGTATTTATTTCACTCGCTTTGGTAAAGAAATTCCTAAATCTGTTTAAAACTTCAAGAATGTTTACAAATATTGCGATTTTGAACCTTACAATTGGTGTACGTTGAATAAAAACAAATGCGAATTTTCTACCGAATGCCGATTGCAGCAAGGACTTCCCTGCGGTGGCAGCAGTACATTCCATCCCCGTTCCAGTTCCGTTCCGCCTGAATTACCGTGCCAGCGACAAAGAACTACGAAATAGCAAACAGCTAGCCAAACGCTTACCATACCACCACCGACCGGGTACAGTGCGCATACATCATATTGCCCACAAAACCACAGCGTGCTGCAGAGTGCGCGAACCAGCCACCAGTGCCCGCCCAATCGGTTCAATTCGACCTTTCGGGAGGAATGGAGGGGGGGAGGCCAACTCGGGGGGTTTGCAAATGGTGTAGAATCAATTGTGGAAGAGAAGAAGCACCAGAAGCGTGTAACCGATAGGGCCGAAGTGCAACCGCGTGCCGGGTCTGTGGGGCCCGAAGAGTTGCAATTACTGAGCGGGTAACGCGTGCTCGCTGCCAAGTTTCCCGCTGCAATCGTCTGTGCGGTGTAATCGATCACGGTATAATGATACGCACAAGGGAGTTTTGGGGACGGAGGCCATGCCAGGTAGGGTTCGGTTGTATCTCTCTCTCTCTCTCTCTGTCTAGTATCGGTCATCCTACCAATCTCCCCCGATTGGGGGTCCGCTCGGGTTGACTAATTTATGGTGCAGAGATTGTGGCCGTACGGGTTTAATGTTGCTTACTGGCGCTAGAGTGTGCTGCATGATGCTACCCTTTCCCCTGGTGGTTTTCTGCTGCTGTAATCCAGCAGATTGAGTCAGGTGCAAAAATGGTGCAGTAAATTGGTGATATAGAAGGAGAAAAGAAGAAAAAATCAAAACAGACCTAAACCAGACCAGAACCACCAAACAAAACCAACGGACGCAATCGGTTTCGGTTTGCATGGTTCCGTGTTGCGTAGCTGCATTGGAACCTAATTGCTCGCGAGAATTGATTTTTGGACCGCTCGTTCGTTACAATGCTGTTGCAAGTGTACGAGGCGGCCCTTGACGGTATGATTGACATTGGCATTGTTGAGTGTGGTGTGCCGGTACTCTAGCAGCATCAATGGGAGACATTTTCCTCACGTTTTTATCCCCATTCATTCACGTCCCACTGCCACCGCTATGAAAAGGATAGCATTGAGAGTCGTCGTCTTGTGCGTCGGACGGCTGTACGCACATCTGTGCCAGTGGAGTGGAGACACTTGAAAACGAAAAACGAGGCTTTGTGGTCGGTTTAACTGTGATAGTACGGATGACAAATTGGTCGAAATATGAAGTAAATGCATCGGACTGGTGCGTTGTCAGTATACAATGAAATCTGTTAGCTTTCGAGTGTCGTGCATTGCAGAGGGAGAGAGTTAACGCACATGAGCAGTTGATGGGCAGAGTGCACCCTTTTGAATGTGGTGTGCAACATTGTAGATTGACTGTTCCAAGCTCTCTATGACAACTTTTGATGTGTATGCTCTTGTGAAAGGATGGTTATTAAATGTTCTTCTCAAAGTTCAACGCTTTGGATGTTATTTGTAAGTAATGCCGTACCCAAGAAAGCATACATTGGTTGTTGCAATGTACAGAAACCCCGTTGCCGCTGAACATGATACTAAGCATAAGTTTTAATCCGTTCTATTGGCGTCTGGAGCATCAAAAGCTGTATTCTGTGCCAATCACGAAAGGCTTCATCCAACAGTCACCATACACGCTCACCATGTCACCATCACCAGGAACATCTAGACCATCTCCGATCCGTTTAACCTTGTCACCAGCGCTGTAGAAGCAAATCTCCGCACCGCAAGTAGTAGCTCCTTCTCGAACCGTCTTGAACCGTGTAATTTGTTGCCGTACCATCGCGAAACGATTCAGTTCAATCCCAGCAACACTCCAGCAAGAATCGAAAGCAAACAACAAAAAAAGCAAACGAAGCGACTTCAGAAATCAAAAGGTGAAAAAGACATACGGCGTTGGCAGCAACCAACCAGCACCAGCGCCAGAATGAAAGTTTGTAATCCAATTTAAGATGCTAATAAGGATTTGTTTCTCCCTGACATTGGCCACACAAATCCGGCGACTTCTCGCTCGTCTTTCATTAAGGGGGCGAGATTTGGGCTTGGATTTTGTGGTTCACGCGAAGCAGCACGTAATGATGTCAACGAGGCGCGTCGTCTGACGCGGTCGCGGTGGCTGCTGTTCTGTGGACGTAGTTACATCTTCCGAGATAGACACCGATAGACGAGGAGGGAGAGGTAGAGTAGGGAAAAAGGGAGAGTTTACACCGGGAAGACACCGGCATCCCATATAGTGCACGGGTAGCATCTCCGACAGAGAATCTCCGTTTCTCGATTCGATACCACCCCGAGCGCACCGGGACCGAGACACCAGAGATAAGGCGAAGACCCTGAAGCTTCGTAATGATGTGAAGTGTAATTAACGGAAACTGTTTAATTTTCCAACGCGCACTACTTCGGCTACTACGTGTACACGCTCTCCGGGCCGTGTTCGCTCCAGATGCTGTTGCCATTGGAGTCGACAGCTTTAAGCTGCGGCTGGAGCTGATTGGGGCTTCTGTCTTCCCCGGGAATCTTCGGCAGTAGGGCAATCGAGCCCTGCACGCGTTCAAAGATTACACAGAGAGAAAGAGAGAGAGAGAGAGAGTGTATGTGAGCTGGGTGGCAATTGTCACAGCATTCACAAAGGTTTTCGTTTTGTATCGACCATTAGGTTGTTCGCAGTGCGCGCGGGTGTAAGTTATTGCACGATAATGAAGTTTAATTGTACCTTAAATTACGTGCGCGCGCGTTATCGTATCCCGGAGCCTCGATGGGAAGACGTGCCACCGCACGCACTTTACAGCGCGAGAAACAGTATTGATTGAGAGTCGTTATGTGTTTCATTACGGTAACGGTGTGAAACGAGCAGCGCCGCGTTACACCAACTGTAATCAAACTCTACTCAAACAAAAGTTTTCGGTGAGCGAATTTCATAATCCTAACTGAAAGGCATCGTCGACCATAAGGGGATGCGCCCGTCGCTCGCCGTGGCGGGTGAAGCTGCTGTCGATGTTTGAGAAGTTCGTCAGTTTTAATGCTGCAACTGCTGGGGCGCAAACTTTGCATCGTTCCGTTGGTTTCATGGAGCTGGCGGGCACGGTGCACTATTCTTCCCTGTCGAATTCCACGCTCTAGGGTAGCTAATTATGTTTATGTGCACATTTTACACAATCCATTCGCGTAGGAAGGGCGGTAGAAGCAACCACTTCCGCACAGTGCACACGCTGTCAAACGTACTTACACGTTGGGTGGAGACGAGATTTTTATGCATCGAGAATAATCAACTTACGCTTCCGTGCTCGTGTGCGGATGAGAGCGAGAGCTTGGAATCTTATTAATTTGCATAAAGAAGTTAGCTTCGGTGCATTATATTGCACACCGACACTGCTGTCTGCTGCCATTAGCCGCCGTTTCTTCCCGTTGCGGATAGTTTGGAGCAATTTTTGTTGGTCCTTCCCACACTTCCCTTGCTACTCCCTGTTTCAGGTTTTGTGTGATTGTAATTTGCAATAGCATCATCATTGCAGGTGCAGATGCTTTGCTTTGCTGTGCAGGCAAAGGTGTGCTGTGCACAGAAACCGGCCATCCCGGGGAATGCCGTCTGCCGTCGTGCCACATTGGCCACAAAATCTGAAACCAATCCCGAAACGCTCAGCGTGGCTTAGACACTTGACTATAAGCACAAATAATGTCCTACCGTTTTTTCGACGCACTTTTCCATGAGAGAGAGCCCATATCTATCCAGCCTTTTGTTGGGTGGTTTGTTGGGTTTAAAATCTGGCAAATGACACCGGGGTAAAAATCTTCCACACCCTGCACAGAGCAGCAGGCGAGCTGCACTGCATTGCCAGGTGCATTGGATTGCCAAACGCCAGGTGTGTGATGGTCGAGATCTGTGCATAGAAATACACACAGCATGTGTAAAACCCGGAACCCCGGAATGCTCACGAAGCCCCAGCAAGGCGGAGGTCATCTCTGTATGCTGCAAAATGTTGCATGCTTTGTCAGTGCGCGCTGGCTCTGGTTCGGTTTGCGCTGTCCTGATCTGTCCTGGTTGAATGTCAAATGAAAATAAACGATTTCATTTTGCAGTGCTTGTTGGGGTAACAGCAGCATTTGTTGAAAACGTTGCGACAAAAACGGTAAACCCGAGACGATCGGGTGAAAAAAAAATGGTATGCAGCAGACTCCCGGATTTGTCCAGCCCTCGTGCCTCACGTGCCAACGTGATGGTGCGTCCTCGATGCTATACGTGTTCACGGTGGACACTATAACCCATCCGATAAGGCAATGCTCTTATCATTATTATCTTGATAATGCACTTTTTTGTAATTAATAATATGGTAAATAATAACGATGTAACGATGCGACGATATAGGTTGTTTGATACGAAACTCCCAACGTTTGCCTGTATGGTAATGATTTGCGCAGTGCAATTTATTTTATAATTGTATTCACGAAAGAGATTGAACATACTTTTAAATTATCTTATCTATCCTTCTAATCAGGCGTCAAAAAGCACTACAAAATGTTTTACTTTGAATCCTCCGTTTACAATGATTAAATTGATTGCTGCAAAATGTGATCAGTTTAGCAAAATGTGACTGTGTCAGTGACAAATTCCGACTGAAACAAAATCATGTCAGCGTCACGAGCTCTACTTTGACGATCAGAGGTGAGCCTCAAACAGTTGGTACGACCATCACATGCTTGGTGACATTGTGTGCAACCAACTCTTGATCAGTCGCTTGGTCACGACATTTTCTGTCGGTGATAATCAGGACATTCTTGGGACATACTTGGCGAATGGTACCAAGCAACAAAATGAGAATGCTTTCTCGCTCTGTCTGCTTTGATGGTCTGTTGGGTAGAACGATTAAGAATTTGAGCGCCGCAAGTTAATCAGTTCCCTTTGAGTCTCACCCCTGATCATCACAGTTGCGTACGTGAACTGACTTGAACTTCGTTTCTGCCATGAGTGTTCGGTTGACTGAAACAGTGACATTTGGCAGCACTGTTCACAGCAAGAAAAAAAGTCATCATTATGTTTCCGATGGCATTAAGCTCAGCTTTTCAGTCAGAGTATCGGGCTGGACTCAAGCATTCGCATGTCGCATTCGGCATGTCATGACGCACTTTGATTGAGTATCAGCAATGAGCATCATGGTACCACGGATATGTTCATTGTTTTTAGTAGTGATCATCACGTGGTGCTCATGACATTTGGCAGCACTGATTAAATCGTTCTTCACCTATGAATTGTACGAACATAGGGACCCTAATTAAAGTCTATTATTATAATGTATTGAAACGCTTCTTCATCTAAATGCAAGGGCATAAGGATAAGCTGCAAGAGCTGTTACTTCAATCCAATAGGTTTGTTCAAATCAATCCTGACCAAACCAAGTACTTCGTAGCACCAAGCCACATTATGGGCATTGATTTTGATACGTCTCGAATTGGCTAAGAAGAAATCAATTTACTATTTTCCCCCATTTTCCCGCAACCAAAACCCAACCAGAGCACCGCCTCAGTTGAAGTACCGAGGAATTGTTATTGCCTGGACAACGATCGTATCCTGCTGCGCCCGTTGGACACACACACACGTCGGCCATTGCGTTTAGTCATTGCGGTGGCGGACTGGGGAATGGATTTATCGGGAATGGGCGTTTGGATGAGCCGAAGCAGGGTGCAGCGTGTGCACCAGGGGAGGAGGGTTTTGCCACGAGCGGTGGATTATTTGTCTAGTGGTTAGTAAAAATCATCTCCTCCTGGCCGTCTCGCTGGTGTCGCCTGCTGGGCGAGCTGTACGGCAGCGAATCAGTGCCATCATCTGAAGGGCACCGTTCAGCCGTTCACAAACCACCCCAATTGCTGTTCCCCCCCATCCCATCCTCCTGACCTACGACTGTGCAAATTGAAGATGAAAATTGACTGCCCTGGTAACGCCTCGGGCCCATCGAGCGTTTCGCGTGTCATGTCCGTTCCCCCGTTGTGTTTGCGCCGGCGTTTGTTGCTGGCGCTCGCTGGCAACAAAAGGACAGGACAGGACGGAAAATTGCGCACACCCGTCGTCGTTCCAGTGTTTCCGTTCCGGTGTGCTGAGGGGAAATTGTCCAGCCGTTTTTTTTTGTAGTTGTTGTCGTTGTTGCTGCGTTGATATATCTATACATTTTGTTGTCACTTTTTGTTATTTCTCTCTTCGGACGAGAGACAGAGACTTGTTTTTTGTTGTACTAGAGCCTCACACAGCTGATGCAACATCCATTCAGCTAAATAATGTTAGTTCCAGTATCTGCCCCCGGGGCCGTACAGCAAACGATTGTTGTCCTTTGCATCCATTTGAATCGTTGTTGTCAATTTAAATTGTTGCTAGTATGTTGCTTTTGAGAGAGCGAGCTTTTGTATAGGGGCCCGCTGCTGTCCGGGGGCCGAAAGATGCTGTTGTGTCGAGGGGCGCAACTAAGCAAACCCCATTTTGTCATTGTGCCCTTTCTGTGCGAGTGCCGTATGGGGCGATGGGATTTTAAAAGAAGGGTAAAGCAAAACAGGACATTGAACCAGTTCTACCAAGCTTTCCATGAAGATCAAAAGAGCCGGTATGAATGTGAGTGACTAGGGATATGTGTTTTTTTGTATTGGAAAACAATATTTAGTCCTGCACGAAGAACAAACGCAATGAAATTAAATTCAAACATTTTAGAGAGGGATTTTTTACAATCCACAATGGTGCAAACCCTGTGATTTAGATGTTTTCCCCCTTATCCAACTAGAATCCGACTGAAAAAAATACACCTTTATCGTTCGTAGCTAAGCAAGGGAAGCGTGATATATATACATGTACGTGGAAGCACCTGAATTTTGTGCATTTAATTAAAGAAGCACTGGCTGGCTACCAGCACTATCTACCGCACTCGATCTACCGTGCACAGTGCCATAAATTAGATCGTCTCCATCCCGAAAGCATGAAGCACCGGAGCGTTCCGCTCGTGTCCGTGCGTGCGTGCGGGGCAAACATTTTTCAATCAAACTCAAACTCGAAATCGTTTCATTCTCTGAGCTCGGTGTGTGTGTGTGTGTGGGATCTTATCATGCTGCTAGCCCTGCTCTCGCTGCATGCACACTGAACAATAAATGGGTAAGGTGAGCACAACAATGTAGTACTCTATGCAGCAGCGAGCTTTTGGAGCTGCTCCGAAGAGGAGCTGTCCCGTTCCGGTTGTCTGGGCTAGGATGCAAAACATTTGCGTTCCCTTCCAATAACTACACCTGCTTTTTGTGCACAGCAAACTCGCAAGTGTAGAGGACCAGAGAGAGAGAGAGAGTGAATGAGGGAGCAATTGTTTTCGGGAATTCCTTTGGTTGGGTGCAATTGGTGCTGGAACAACTCGAACGCAATATCCGGCACTAACATAGGGACGAAATGTAGTGCGGAAGCGTTGGAATCGTTTTTGGGTGTTTAAACTGCAAAACACTCCTCTTCATTGAATGCTTCACCTTTCCGGGCAGAATAGGGAGAATCGACAGGACCACAGGCCACAACTACTGCTAGTCACATCAAACGGCAAGGCACGTCGGACGCTGCATGCGCCCAGTACCATGCCACCGTGACCGGGAAGAATAATCGTAATTTACTTTACCTATCATCCAACCCCCCCGTGCTTGCGGTATGTAAATATGGGAATAGAGAGTCGGCCTAGTTGACCTAGTGTGTGCTAGCGACGGTGATGTAGCCATACACCTTACTGCCTGCACTCCCCCTCCCCTAGCATCACTCACGGTCACCGCAGTGACAAAGACACTCCACAGGATGGATGGGTTGTGGACGCGGATGTGTCGGGGAGCTTTTGAGCTTTATGGAGCGTCAACGATCGAAAGTTATTGCGTACCAGCAGTCGACCGCACGGCTGCGAGAGAGGATTTGCATTTGCAAAGGAATCGCATCCCTTGCAACCCGGTTCCGGTCGCAGCTTTGCGTGCAACACAATGCGTGCCGTGGGCGGGCTGAAGCAGAACGTGTCTCGTTAGGTGTGCTCGCCTTACAAAATAGGGCATCAAATAAGGGAACGTCCTTCTCCCAGTGCGAATGTCCCGTCCCGGTGCATTTCCAAATCAACTTGCCCAGCCTGGCGGGGGTGCTCTCGGTACTTGCTTTACAATGATGCAGCAACACCACCGCTATGCTTGCCACAGTCCAGTCGGGTCTTTGAAATTGAAAAGGGCTACACAGAGCATTTGCCAACGACATCCGGGGAGTCGGTTCCGGGGCGCCGATTTCAAGAAGCAACACAACAGAATTAAGGATGATGGAAGGCGCTGACGAAGAAGGCGCACTGAATTAATTTCAGTCGATAAATCAACCGAAATGAGGCGTATCTCGTCAAACGGAAGGGGGGGGGGGGGGGTAATAGGCCGTGGGAAACACGGGACGGGAGCAACTGGCTGCTAGCTGTATGCCACCAGACACTTTAAAGGACGGCTGGAACGGATCACGGTGCGGCGTCTCTTTTTCGTGAAACTGATCCGAAGCTATTATTCAATTAGAGCAGGAGCGGCAGCAAGCGGCAGCAGTGTCTTCTTTCCGATTTGGCTACCACCGGGACAGTATTTGCCTGAAGACTGCTAGGCTGCTAGCCTGAAGAAGCTCCCCCTGCCTGAAAGCGACAAGGTTCTGAAGATGCCGGCAGCAATTAATTCTGTTGCTTAAGGCGGTTTAGCGTTCCGTTCGCTTGAGTTTTCCGATTTTCGGTGTCGTCTTTGAAAGATGTATTCTGTTGCGCGAATGGGGTGTGCTGCTCATCAACCCGATCCGTGTCCCGATAGCAAAATAGAGCTGTTAATAGTGAGGTTTTCGCTGGTCGATAGTGTTGGGTTTTTGAGGCGGGTTTGGTAAACGATGGGCTCGGGAGATTATTTCGGAGTTAGTATAGAATTATTGAGTTTTTTCACACTATCGCTAATGCTGATGATACACTTTCTCGTCAGTTTTTGTTACATTAGGTGGCAGTTTTAAGGTTTGTTTTGACATTTATTGCCATCAAATCACAAAGATTCGTGGAAGCGGCCGCTAAGTTACACAGTTCAAGAGAAAATCCCCTAGATTAACAGGCTATCGAGAGCCACCACTTAAGGACCTAAGGCACTAAAGCCTGTCAGGTCAAAAAGCTTTAACGCGCGGGATACGCAATAGTCCACAGTTCCCCGAAATTCTATTCTCATCCCTGTTCTAAGTAGTCTCCTGTGTTAAATTGAAGCCATCACTGATGCTACTTCCTAACCTCAATCGGTCAAACTGTATCAAACGATTGTTTGTGTTGCGAGCAAACAATGATTTCTGCGTAATGACTGACAGAGAGCAGTGTGACAGTTTCTGAAGCAAATCTCAAGCGTTCGTCCGGCAAGAACCGGCAACCCCTCCCCAAACCTGTTTCCAGCAAATGAATCATTTTAATCAGAACACAACGGATGCCGGTGCTTGCTATACCTGCCTTATCGGCGCTGTGGCGTCACGGTGAATTTGTTGCTAAATTGCTTCCTCCAGGATTTGGCTGTGTGTGTGTGTGTGTTTGATCGATTTCGTATGCAAACGCGTCGAAGGATGCTGCTGCTGGTGGTGGATGCCACCGTTTGGAAAGAAAGCGACAGTGTACCTACCGTACACCACCGACAAGTCACTAACAGAATCAACAATCTCGCTCTGCTTTTCCGCACGGAGGTCGTCATCGATTGCCTTTGCCTCCCCGAATATGGGGCATCTCCGGAAGCCGACTGCCAGTACTGGCTACTATTTGGCTATGCCCGCCCAACCCGAAAGGCCATTAGCAGGTCCCGGGTGTTCCGGGCATTTCAGGCTAAGGACTGAGCCCGGTGGTCAGCAATTGGGTAAACATTTACACAACTCACTCGGTTTATCTCTGCACCGGTGCACCGCCGTTGTAGTGACGGGGGCGTCGTTTTGTGCTGTGGCTGTGCTGATAATGCGCCAGGAACTCGGCATACGGGTTGATCAATTCCGGGGGCAGAGCTGCAGCGAACGTAGGTAGCCAAATGGGCCCAACAGGTGGACCGGCTGTGGAGCGTCTATGGCATGGCCAAAACGCCATTAGCCAGTACGCGACAGGTCATCCCTTTTGTCATCGAACGTGCACAACGTTGGAATCTCTCTGGTTCGATTTTCTTACCCACGCAACCCGCTACGGGAATGCGTTGATCTCCGGATCGGTTGGCTGTGGCAGTGGTGTCTGATTCTAAAGATGATGATGATGGTGGTGGTGGTGACGATGGTGTCCTAGTGGTTGACCGCAAACAATGCTACTGCTGCTACTCGCACGTAGCACTCGCTTGCCGGGGAATCGGTCAGTCGGCAAGAGATTCCGGTAAGCAGTGGACTATGTTTGATATGCAAATCTAACAACTGTTTTCTCACTCTGCTCCACCCTCTCCGGGAGTAGCGTGTGTGTGGTAAGGGAGGGATGTCTAAACGATGCCGTGTCTCCCATCAGCACTTGCGGTCCGGTACACGATGTCGAACGATAATCAAACGCGTGTTCCGGTTACGAATGTCACCTTAGACCGGTACGGTGAGAATGCACTGAATGCAGACGGTTGCAGTTGCCGGACACAAGAATGCAAGAATACATGTGTGTGTGTGTGCGTTCGGTGTGGTGTGGATATTAAAATATTTCACTAACTGCGCTATTCAATGGCTTCCGTGCGGTTTGTCTATTGCTGTGGAGGTTTCGGAATTCGAATCGAACTACCGGAACCCGGTAAAGAGACATGATGCCAACAAATGGAGTATGTTACTTGACATGGCTTGCGGCTACTTTGCTGCTTATTTGGAGGCGGAAGGTTTTGTGACCTCATTAACGTAGCTGTGTGGAAAAATAGCTTCCTTCGGCTGATAGTGGATTGAGTTTGAAAACAATGAAACGAGTACATTAGAGCTTCTTTGCTGAAAGATTAGTAAATTGGCTAGTGAATTCCAATCGTTTTCGCTGTGGTTTCGCGCACTGCTCACTGGATCACGGGGAGTGCAATATTTTATCGTTTTAATAACTAATGCCTTTGTTTATCTTGCAGCAGAAGCGCTCTAAGCTGTTGCTGCCAAGCATGCCGGTGGGAAATTGCGCCCGACGGCACTCCCGGGACGCCCGGACGAGAGTGAGTGAGGCACCATTTAGAGCTGATCGTTCCCGAAACGAAGATTAATTAAGCACACTCGCACACACACACACACACACATAGAGCGGGAGAGCGCAAGGTGCGCTATTTAGCCATATTAAAAGTTGGCCCTTTTGGTGGGCCAACGCTTGTCCTGCTGGGCTGCCCGAGGTTCGTTTGGTCCGACAAGGTTCGCGCGATGAATTTTTGCTTTCAATACCGAAACTCTGCGCTCTCTCTCTCTCTCTCTCTTTGTGGCGTAAAGAAACAAGCTCCCGTAGTAAAGTAAAATGCTCCCCTTTGCTGTGTGTCTTGTGGACGAAGGACGAACGCACATCTTCGCCGTTCGGGATCACAAAAACAACCAGCCAGACCCCGCTAATGCCCCGCATGCTTCGAAAAGCAACCGGTCCGCAAGCATGGCACACGGCTCTTTCTTCTGGCGCATTGTAATTCTTCTTCGCGTGGGTAGCTGCTGTGTTTATGTTTTCCCCAAGCGAGTGAGAGAGAGAGACAGGACGGGGTTGTGTACGATCTTCAAAATTTTCCACATTAATTATTAACGTCAGCTGCTTACATTATCGACGGAGCGTTGCGCTTTCATCTTTGCCATCGTGCGCTCGGTTGTGATTTTATTCACTTTCGTCCTGGCGGACGCCAATTGAGCTCCGTCTCCACCCGGTCGCCGACCAACCTTTGCGCCCTCGTTCCAGAACCAGGCGGGGACTTCGACGGGTACTTCGGTGTTCCTGGGACGCCCGCTAACGTCTCGAGTTATTTACCGTAAGCTCAGTTGAGCCAGCCCCGGAGGGTGGGTTGGTGGGGGTGGAAGGCAGTGAATGAGCGGCTGGGTGGGATGAAAGTTAGCAAACGCTCGGAATAGAATTACACCACCGACCGAAGGGAAAAAGATGAATTCTAGCGATGCTCGCTCGGAACGTGCCAAGCTTCAAGGCTGATTTCTCAGGTGAGGGTGTGTGTGTGGCTTGATGACGGTTTGTGCCGGGGTTTTTGTGCCTGTCTGGCACTGAAAGCGAAGGTTCCGCTTTCGTTTGTACTCTCGTGCATCTGTGCCGGGTTTGTGCGGAAGTGAAAATTAAATTTATCGTGCTCGGCAGGAAGGTAGGGAAAGTTTTTAAGTCGCCCTTCGGTAGGTGTGAAGATTAAGCAGCATTCCCGTACCGGGTTTTGCACGCTCTGGAATGCTGATGGTGTCTCGTATCAGCAGTTGACCAGCGAACGAAGCGAGCATGTTTGTTTGGGGGTTTTGAATACAATTTGTAGCATAATTGACTTTATCGTGCTAGGAAAACGTGAATTCACTGCAATTGGACGCATCGAAAGGGACGCCATTTATGCTGTTATTTTAATCAAGCAATCTTTATGTATCATTTACGTTTAAAAAACGCAACAACAAGGCGCAAACTACTATTATTCAACCAATTAATGCAACTCTCTTTCCCTCTCGTTGGCCAAACTCGACACTATTTAATCGACACACCTCTCGCGCAATCAATCGCGGCAGGGGTAATGCGCCGTGGTTTAAAATTAAAGCAGTAATTTATTCCCAACCCAACGGCAAACGATCTCTTAACCGAAGCAGATGGTAATCGGGCGGTGGCTGATTTGCGTTAGAACGTACTGAAAAATCGCCAGCGAAAACAGTGTGTGTTTCGCTGCGTAATGAGGCCGGGCGGTGTAAGTCGTTGCGGACGGGGCGCGCACTATTAACTATCTTCTCTTCCTCACATGGAGGAGGGGGGGGGGACTAAAACGAGGGGTGATGCAACAGCACAAAATAGACTTTGCGCATCCCAATTTCTTCCCCTGGCTTCATCCCCCCGGTGCGTTATTGGGCCCCATTCAAGCCCGTTCTGACCGGTGGCAGATGGTTACGATAATTACGCTCGGCATTACGGTTTAATGATACTATTAAGCGGCGGTGGCCGCCGCCTCGCCACCCATCCCTCCCGGGGCACAACGAGTTATAAGTCTTTTATATTATCGTTTTCTTTCGGCATAGGAAGGAGGGAAGGAGAGGATGACGGTGGCAAAGAATAAAATAGATTGTTCCTTTGCGAGCTCGGTCGGTTGGTCGGAAGAGTCCGGTGCGATATCCGGAGTTTTCCGTTCGGCAATCTTTTATGATTGTACTGGCGCTGTGTGTGAGTGTGTGTGAGTGTTTAGTAGGAAGTGATCGCAAAAAAGGGGTTTTGAAAAAAATTTGCTCCACCGATGGTGTGGTGCATCACAGAACGTGGGCGAGCTTCGTTTACTTTTCATTTGTACTCGCGCGAGCAGCTTTTCTTGCCACTAACAGCAAGAAAAAAAGGTGCTGGAAAAGAAAGGAAAGGCAAAGGAAAGGAGATAAGGTACTGGGCTCTGGGCCCTTGCCCCGATAACGACTTTTCGGGGATGATTTATTAAGATTCCTTTTGCCTTGCAACGAGCAGTGCCGGACGCGGTTCCGCTCGGGTGCGATTAGCCATTGCTCAGCTCAGCCTTTCGACCGTACGCGGGCGGGCTTTAATTAGCATGAAGCGAATCAGTGGACCCAGGATCGCCGGACTGCTTGGCTGCGGTAAGCCCGACCCGGGCAATCGGCTTCTTCGGCGGGCGCGCGGCTTAAGCGACGAACCTTCTAGGTGAGCTTCAAGCGGGAGCGTTGAGCGAGACACACGGGAGAAGAGATGGTTTAGAAATTAGAACCATAATTAATTCATGGTGGTTTTGCAATATTTAACGAACGATACACACACACAGCACGCAACTGTCTAGATATGGGGTTTGGCAGTGGTTGGCCTCGAAGCTCCCGGGCGAGTCCTTTAAACTTATCTACCTCACCCGGGCAATCCGCATCGTTGCGTTCTGATCCCGCTTTGCGGAGGATGCCGAGGAGCTTCCGGATTGCGTTGATCGATTTGTTTGTTTGTTTGTCGAGTCGGTGTGTGTGTGTGTGTGTGTTTCCATTTGTATGCGTGAGCAATTTGGCGTTGTTTGTGGCAGGTTTGGCTTCCGTGCTGCCGCCGGTGATAAGTCAGTCGTTTCTGTGGGCTTTCCGTTCAGTGCGGGGAGGGATTAGAATTTATGGGTCAGTGAAGAACATTAAGAATCGGGACAGAGGACGATCAAACCACAGTCACCGCCACCGGGCGTGGTGTGGTGAGCCTTACCGCGAGCGAAACAACTCTCGCGTAATGGATTCTGGAGAAAAGTTGTTGCAATTTGAGACGCTTGACAAATTTATGTTTAATTTAGCTCATCTGCTTCCAAACCGGAAGCCAAAGTGGAAATGGAAAGAGCGCATGAGTGTTTTTTTGATACTGTTTTATATTAGTTTGTTATTTGATTTTTTCTTTCTTGCCCCGCCGCAAAGCGAAAAGTTAACAGTTTCGCTCAATCAAAGTTGCGAATGTAATTCCCACATTTCGTAGAATCACCGCCAATTGGCATTTTGGCAAAAAAAGAAGCATTTTGGGGAATGATGATGATGAACTGAAGTGTCTTAGAGCACTTTTTGGTGTAGTTGTACGCGAAACCCCCTAGAGCTATCGGTGTCAGCGTATGTAGCGCGCCCAAGTGGCACTCGAGCGATGTAGTTGATTCAATAAACCCCTCCGAAACCATATTCTCGGCACAACCGGCGGCACAAAAGTTAGCGCCGCAAAAGTTTATCTATCGCGCGTTTGAGGGAAAACTTTGCCTCGGTGTTGACATTGGATAAACTTCGTTCGCGATCGTTACCACTGTAAAATGATGTACTCAGGTGTGTGTGTGTGTGTGAGAGCATGTGTGACTGTGATTACTATTCCGCTACATTGTAAGTGCAGGTGCAGGAATCGGTGAACAAAAGCTCCTTTCCCCCGAATTTGTAAGGGAAATTTCTGAAGAAATGTGACGTTTCAGTTTCGGGGCATTGTTGCGGCCGTGTGTGTGTGTATCCTCCACAATGGAGGATGATGATGCGTACTTCTTCCGCTTCTGGTGGGTGTGCGGTGTTCGCTTTGTTCTGTTCTGTCATGCGAACGGGCGGTGACGACATCGGGGAAAGGAAACTTTATGCAATTACACGTGTTCCTCTCGGGTGCATCGCCGCCGAGCAAAAGCTTTTCGCCAATTTGTGGTGTCACGCGCGGTGAATGTCTTGTGTGCGTGCCTGTTTTTTGTTTGTTTGTTTGCAATTTTGTTGAAAGACCCGGACAAAAACGAAAACCGCTCAAACCACCGGCAGATGGCAGCCCCGTGGTGCTCAAATGCAATGCTAGTTTATGACAGCTATTCACGGGGTTTTGTTTGTTCCAGCTGCCAGGGATATGTTGCACACACACAGTTCGGCTTGATGTTGACGAAGTTTTTTATGGATTACTGATGGAGCTGGAGCGGTTGATGTTTATGCTCTAAGTAGGGACATAAAATCGTTGGTCGCTAGAACCGCTGCGCTAACGCCAAAACTGATAGAAACGGAGAGACAGAGTGGGAGTGCGCTCGGGCCATTATTTACGACCGATAAAGTGTGCAATGCTGCAATGAATGTAAAGTGCATCATGATGCACCTGTCACCGGATGGTTCGGTGCAGACAAAGGAAAAAAAACAAAAACCAAACCAACCAACCGACGAGTGGAAAAATATCATAAAATCACATGAAACTCAAATAAACCCCAATTAATGTTCGATTTATCAGTGGCCGCTTCGTCTCCGCCACCCAACCCGGCTTACGTGATGCGTCGGGTGGTAGCGGTCGCTTTTTTTGGGGGTAATTTGCCATCGTTGCAGTGGTCTTACACTTATCGCTTATCGCACGTGGTATCATTTTTTAAGAGCAGTGTCTGTGTGTGCCACTGTGTTGCACAATTTGCACGAGAGATTGCGGTCGGGAGCGGGACGATGCACACCGCATCGATTTATGGGCCCTCTCTCCTCCCCTCTCCCCCCCCCCCCCCCAACCCGATCATCAATCATCCGGTTTGACTGGTGCGCTCGCGTGCCCTTCGACCTGTGGTTGCGGTAAAAATCATCGCAAGCCCCGGTTCGCAGCATAATTCGCATATCCAATGCATTTTCGCCAGTGGAAGTGAAGTGAACGGGACAGGTCGGGTGCGGATCACGTTCGGCAAGTGAAACAAAAACAAACAAAGCCTCCGCGCGGTGCAAGGGTTGGCAAGCTGCCGAAGGTCAGTCAGGGATGGTTTGAGATATAGAGCGAACGAGCAGGAGAGAGACATAAAAAAGTAATAATCCATAGCAGGAGGCGTAAAACACGTCGGGGGAAAACATTTGGTGTAAAAAAAAGAAAGAATTGAGCTACAAAATGGCAAATGCAACGCAATTGGCGATTCATCCTGCAGGTTGCTGCATCAAACTCTGCTGCCTGCACCTCTCCTGCGCATTGATTGCTGCTCGCTAATTCATCAATCTTTTCGAACGGTTCATAAATAACGATCCTAGTGTTGCAGTGCGCGGTCAAAACCCGAGCGCCAGGCGATGTAGCAAAACGCACGCCGTGTGCAAGCGTTGGCCTGTTTAGGCAGGCAGGAGGGAATATTGAATCGAAAGTAAGTGCCATCAATCTTTTCTGCTGCGTTTTTGTGTGTTTGATTCCAACTTGTTACGGCAAGTGTTTGAGCGAAATTGAGCACTTTGCGCTGTTTGTATGGAAAATGTTGAGCGTTTTGTATGGAAAATGTTGAGCCACGCTTTGTCGGTTGGAAAAATAGTGTTGAAATTTTTGTTCGGAGTTTGGAGTTTGGAGAAATATCTTTTACTGAAATATCTTTACTACATTGCTGCAGCGCTCATGCTTAGAAGCGTATGTTTATCAATTGTTTGGTAATTATCATCCTTGCTTCTAGTTTTTGTGCTACCGAGAAAGTAATTACGTGCTGCAGTCTTAGCTAATGAGGAGAGTTAAACAAAAAAGAGAGTGAATTCGCATGCTCGCCATGAAACATCAACTTTACTTTCAATGTATAATCAACTTCATACAAAAACCTCGTAATGGAAACCCATCGTTTCATTATTAGTCCACCAGAGACACTTGGAGAGGGATGTGTAAGTGAATTTCGAGCTTTTTTTCCCCCATCTTGAGTGATGTGCACCGATGGCACCGGTTGCTTTTTCTTGACCGTTTTGCGAAAATGTTTTCTAACTCCATTTTATCGCACTGCACCGCGGAGTGGAGTAAAACTCGAGAGTCATTTGCATTTTTCCCGCCACTGGACGTGCATTCAATTAAGCTGTGGAGTTGTGGTTCTTTTTTCGTGGTTAGTTGGTGCTTGCTAGATCTTTAGGCGCATCTGTGTCCACTCAAAGCCAGAGTGAGCGCCCCACTGGGCTATAGTAAAGCCGAAAGCCAGTCGTCCGATCTAGTTATAATTACTTCCCACTGGACGGGATTGTATATGCCCGGCTGCACCACCTTCTGTGTGTGTGTGTCCGTTTGCATATTGCTCAAATCCTCCCGTCGAATCAGAGGTGTGAAGTTTGTAGTCTAATTACTTCCCTAGCTGCTTCGGCTCGCTGATCACTTTCCCTGGCATAAACTCCAACGCACATCAACCATTTCGAAAAGCAAAAAAGCGCCGCTAACTGTAAAATGAAACCTCGTGCGATGAATGATGGACTCATCACTCAGCTCAGGGGCTGGGTAGTTTATAATAAAGTGTGTAAATAGAAGCCAACCCCTCGCTTGCACCCGGCTTGTGGCCGACGGATAAGACGCTCCCGAGAGCTTTTCTGTAGGTGTCATTAATCATCGATCCTTTAGTAGCATTCCTTTCCTTTTTCCCCTTTTCTCGGGTGTCTGTGTGTGTGTGTGTGAAACAATCCGGGAACGGGGAAGAAAAGTCCTTGAAGAGTCAAACGCCGTGCCCGACCGTTCGTCATTACTTTTGTTCCTGGTGGCGTAGAGTGGCAGAGACCGGGGAAAACAACGAAAGATATTGCGTCGTCGGCATATCGACATGCCCCTTTTGGTTCCGTTATTCCCTTTCCCGTGCCGTTTGTAGTGCGATTTGTTTTCTTTCGTCTTGGATTGCGCCATCTTGACGCCATCTGTGCCCTCGTACGCCCCCGTACCGTTACGAAATTGTCTCCCCTTCGTAACGGCTCACAATAAGAATAACAAATGTGCTGCACATGGACGTTGGAGTTGCTGTGAGCCGTGGGATGCCCCTCATCCTCCCCCCATTTTTAGCACAATACGATCGATCATCGATGAGAGGAACCCCTAGCAGTGGATTAAAAAGGATCTTTCGCTTTTTCGGTGTGCTGCAGGGGTTTTTTGTTTTAAACTCTGTAAAATCAATGCCATTTTGGCGATGAAATATGAACTCCACAAACGGTCGTTAGCAGCACTTTTGCGGGGCCAACATTTAAAAGTGGCTGTAAAAGAGGGGACATTTTAGAATGTAAATGGCCATTTCATTGCTTCAATTTGGCACCCATATTTGGGTCAAGCGTTGGGCTTCATTTGTCACAGTGTGGACCTTTTTCTATTAATATCAATTTTCTTCTCTTTTGAATTTAAAAATTTATTACATGCTATTAGTTTTTTAAAAATTCAAAAAACATTAACCACAGTTGTGCACGGCAAGGTCGTTCGCTTTGGCCTGTAACCTAACCCTCCGTGTCAGCTACAGAGCACAAAACAAACACACACACACACACAACACAACATAAACGAATTCCAGACAAAAATCGTTGCTTTTGGTCCACTGCTGAAAGCTGAAATTTGAACGCTGAAATTTGACCCACCCAAAGAGGAGGAGGGTACGGTGGAAATAGCTGATCCTATTAAATGCCAACCCTGCATGAGAACCCGAACAGTTTGGAATGGTGTGCAGAAAACAAAAAAAAACTGCCCTTTGTGATTGAAATTAAACCATCGAGGCGCGGTTTTTTTCTGTAGCAAAACCACAAAAGCACAAAAAAGTAAGTAAATAAATAAAAGTAAAATTGGTACGTTGTCAAGATCGTGCCGTCCGTATTGACATGCTAATGGAAGGTAAACCAATAAAAAAAGGGACTGTGTAGGTGCGGGTGGGGTGTTTTTGCGTGTCGCTGGCGCTGTTAAATTACAGCGTATGTTCCTTTTTTTTCTCCTACTGCTTTAATCACCTTCCCGCTTCAAACCCCCCCCCCTTGTCGAACTCCCTTTTCGATTTGATTAGCCCCTTAAACGGTGTGAACACACACACACACACGGTGTAAACATGTGTGTCATCAAATGTGGGTGTACGCCCGGGTGCGCACTTGAATTTAGCTCGGGAAATCAAGCAAAAAAGCGCTCCTTTGCTACCCCCTTGATAAAGCCATAACGTACGGCGGGTGTAAAACAGAGGCAGTACGTCGGGTGCAAGTAATTTTAAACCTCGACGACACGGCGGAAGAATGTGCCGACGCGTGCAAGAACCGACAAATTACTACAATCAGCGCCAGCGCCCGCTTTGAGGAGCCGGCCAGGTGGCGGTGAAGCAGCACACAGGGAAAACGGAAAGCAATTAATCAGCACGGCCAGCAGCAGCAACACGAGGGTGGTGTACTCGTGTCGGAGCTGGCACAAGGGTGTATGAGGTGCGTACGAAGACGCGTGTTGGCTTTTTTGTGTGTGTGGATTTGTTGCTGCTGCTTTTGCCGGGGAAAATTGCTCGCACACGTATGTGTATTTTGTCTATGCGCGTGTATCTTCTCGGTGATCCGGAAAGCTGCACCGTGTAGATGGGATCGGTGGCATGGGCGAATAAGGGAATGAGGGTTAAGGAGGAGATGTATTAAATTAAAGAAGAGTTTAAACCAAGTAGCGGGTGTCTGACGCTCACTTGTGAGAGCTTTTTTTTCTTGCAAGCTGCTAGGATTGATTGATGAGGGCAAGATGATGAGGACGCGATTTATGTCCCACTCGGCCACGTGTGTATCCCAGCGTTTCATTTTTAGTAGTCACTTATAGGGAAAATCTGCCGTTCGAAAGAAGTTGGCTTTAGCGCAGCTTCATTGTTTTGGGGTCTTTTTGGTATCATGTTTCAATTTTAAGCAGTACAGTGGTATGAAATGAATCATTATTTAATTAAGGGGTAGAATTTTGCATGATAGTTCAAGAGTGTTGTAGGAATTAGTGTTGGATAATTCTGATTCAGATTAATGAATCTCAATGAATCTTTGAAATCAATAGAATAATCTGAAAATCGGTTGGAAAGATTCATGAATCTCAAAGATTCGTGAATCTCGAAAAAGCTTCATATATTTCATATATAATTAAAGATTCATTTATCTCGAAAGATTCATAGGACTTGAACTTCTTCTTATTCTTTTTCTTTGCGTAACAATCTTCATGCACTCAAAACTTCATGGTACCATGCAGCCGGCGCGTCTGCTTAACCATGGAGAGACGGTCCATGCGAGACTTAAACCCACGACGGGCATGTACCATGGGATCACGCAAATTCCATAGTTGTCTAATGATTCATGAATCCCTGGAGATTTATGAATCTTCATGAATTCATGAATCTTTGTAGATCCTTGAATCTTTGAAGACTGACGAATCTTTATGAATTCGTAAATATCAAAAGATTCAAGAATCCTTTGAAATGCTGATTTATGAATCTTTGAAGATTCAATTCAAGATTCGAATCACTTATCGCTTGTCACAGATTTATAAGAATGATTCTCAACGAAAGATTCATGAAGCCCAACACTACTAAAAATTGCGTTAATTGGGCTCAATTGGAAATTTCTCTTTGGAGGAGAATTTAACCTTCCAGGAATAACTAGACTCAATGTACATGTTCATCACTAGATATAATAAAACCCAAGAAATTGAAGGTTGTTGCATGTCTGATTTGTCTCTTTGAAGTTCTTTACTGTACCTCATTGCAAGATCAACAAATCACACCGTTATTAAAGTTGTGCTCTTTCTTAGGTCGCCTTTTTTATGGTACTTGCGCGGGAAATTGCTACTAAATGGGCCAAAACCATCGCGTAGTGCATCTGCAAACTGCAGCTGCATGGGGCTTAGATTTTTGCCAAACCCCTACGAATACGGCGCAAGATCCAACATTTCCGACAACGAAATGGTCGGACAAGACGGTAAAATGAATCATTCTCGAAAGCGCTCCAAAACAACCGCAAGCGGAAGTTTACTCTATCGTTCGTCCTGCAACCCCCCCTACCTTCCTCTAGCATCGTTACCGGTGGTGCCAACTACCCCTGCAAAATGGCGGTGGCAATGATTGTGACGAAGCCCCCCCAAAACCGGAGCAAAGGAAAGGAAGCCAATGATACAATTTATGGCCTTCTTAAAAGTGGTCCAAGTAAATGGCCGGTGCCGTTTTCGGGGCGGGATGCGGGAATTGAAATGGACGTTTTGTGTGTGTGTGTGTATGTTTGAGAGGAAGTGGGTCAACCAGTAGAACGCAGAGCAGAGTTGGGCAAAGCTTGCACCGCACATCCTTTCAGACCTGTGTTCGGCTTTACGCCTGCGGAAACCGATCTGTAGACGTATGTTTGTACTTCCGGGTTTGTGTGTGTGTGTGTGTGTGGTAGTGTCTACGCGACTAAACCCATTCAGTCAGACGGGTACCGCAGCAGGCTGGTGTACACCCATTCGAGGTATAAACTGTAATTTATGACTCCATCAAAACAGTAAACGAACAGTTTATCGATGGCGTCGCAGGGACCCGTCGAGGGATGCCTACGCGGTACACGCCGTTTGCCAACGACGGATGTCGTCCCAACTACACGCAAACAAATCCTTTTGCTGGCAGGGTTCAGCCAGCCACTTGAGCTCTGGGCGCCGAGTCGTTCGTCCCTGTGAGTGGTTCGTTGTTAATTTAATTTATTTTTGTTATTAAATTGCCCATCAAGAAGCGGGCACGATAAGCGCAGGCAAGCAGCTCGCTAGTGGAATAGAAGGTGACACATAAAAAAAGACTGAGGGCGTTTGTAGTTAGCTTGCAGTGAACGAAATGGGGGTATTGCAAAAAAAAGCGTCCATTTGTCGATAAATATTTGTCAATTACGAACTAAACCGGGCCGCACTCAATGCAGTTTTGAGTGCAAGAAAGCAATGCTGTCACCGAAAACTCGGACGTGTCTATTTCCTATACTCCTTCTCACTCTCGTCCCCTTGTTTGGTGCCATTAGTAGTCGCAGCACTAGGAGTGGGGGGAAGAGGTGAGATAAATCGGATGAGATTATCACGAAAAGCAGGCATGGCAGACAGGAAGATACGGGAAAAGGTTGAGATTGCGTGGGCTGATGATGCTGTGGGCTCACGCGCGCTCTTCCCACAACAAGGGACACTGCCCGGAAAAACCGGTGGAAGGTGCGTACGGCTGCTGCTGCTGCTGCTGCTGCTGCAAGGGGGTAACTTTTTATTGGATCAATTTACCGCACAATGTTCGACAACAAGTAGGGAAGCCCATTTTAATTCGAGTGGCTGTCGCTGGAGGGCCATTCCGTGCAGTGACATTTTTCCGTTCGATTGTGCTTTGATGGAAAGGTTCGCTGTTAGTTTGTTGGTAGTAGTTGAATGGGAGGCGCTTTATACTCGTGTGGCTACTTTCTTAGTGATGAGTGCCTTTTCCCTTGAAGATGAGTTTGTTCAACGCTAGGTTTTTTTTATAACAAGCGAGCAAATATTTTATGAATAGTAAAGCCTTCCGTGGAAGCACTTAGTACATGGATTATAGCTTACATACGGAGTACTTTAAAAAGTATCTTTGCTTTTATATATTGTACCAGCTTGAATAGACTCAGCGATGTAATGCTGTTTTATACCTTTTTAAAAGTGAATATTGTTGATTCATTTACCTAACTTTTCTCAATTTTCCATTGCTGCAATATCATAACGTTTGCATAAAAAAGGGATAACATTTGCTGACATTTCATGGGTTTATCTTCACTCGCACTAATGAAAGTGCAATTAACTACTTTCAGTAGTAATATTCCATGAGTCAGCAGACTAGATTTGATACTTCTATGAGTCGAACTCTAATCGTTAAAGAGGGCGTATAAAGAATGGCACCTCGTAGCATTTAAAACGAAGTCCGAAAGGCAGTTTGTAAACGTCTTATGAGCCTGTCCCAGTATCTACAACATCTTAGCACTATTAGACAACAATCAGAGCATCGAAAGAAAGTCCAGTTCCGAATGACCGATGTCCCTAAACGACTTGAGGTTCCAAAGGACGCTGAAAATCAAGACTAAGGGTAAAGTCGCTACATCCCTGTGTTTGCTTGGCCGGAAGGTCGATGCAACCGGTCAAACAGTGAGATAGTACTTGGGAAGCATGAACATACATGTCTAGAAGTTGAAATCGCGTCCCCAGGCTTCGCAATGGCAAGCAATGACGCTAAAACTCAATGCGATCATTTGAGGGGAATTTCGGCAGATTTTCGATATAACACCCTAGGCAGCGAACCGGTCCAACATCTCTCAGCTCCGGCCCATCGACAATTTTTGGACTTAAATGATGCGAAAACTCTACTCCAACAATTTTGTCGTGAAAGCTGAGGAGGAATTGATAAAAAATCCTGGTAGAACCTAGGAACATGCCTGAACGCATGTTTTCGTCTGCCGTTGCGAAAATTCTGGATTACTGACGAAAGGTAGCTCGCAAGGACGTAGATTTATTTTTGGAAGTAAGCTTAAATAATTACCTTTCAAATGATGTCCATGGAAATATACCTCATCTGCCGGCTAAAGAACTACGGCAAAACAACTGTCAAATCTGAGGATTAGTAACAGAATTCTACAATAATTACTACAAACAATACTTATATTTCGAAAGGCCAATATCCAATTTGCTTTGGATAAACTACGTGCAATGCACACGCGTTTACATATAATTAAAACGTAAATTCTCCATTCCACTTTGGAGTGTGTTCCATATGTTCAAACCAACACTGAACACGCTTTTTTTTTGCTTGTCCAGGATGATAAATTGTTAAACCTTGTTAAACGTTATACCCACACAAAGTTTGACGCCTCTCAGTCTACAGCCGTATGCACCGACCGGCAGCAATGTAGTAATTTAATACTGTCAAATTTTTTACTCGTTGCCCTTCCCCCCTCCCCCCCCCCCTAAATCATGTTTTAACCTCCATTACCAATCCGTTTGAAATTGTGCAAAATTTATCGCTCCAAACGGCTATGCACAAGGGGGCAAAAATTCTATCCGACGAGAGAGTTTTCCACTGCGCCCGGCAGCATCTCGTCTAAGCGCGCGTGTACCGTTCAATTACTATAAATTGAATTCATCTTTTACCGATGTCGTCGTATCGTGCACCCCTCGTGCCTTCTCCCCCATTTGCCAGAAGCGTTTTTGCACGCGATATTATCCGCGCTGGTTGCTTTTACCCCATCGCCTCGGCTACACCCTGTTTTTCCTCTTGTGGAGCATAGCAGCCTCAGGAACGGATGTAGCTGCAGAAAAAAAGGGAAACTTTTCATCGTCCCTACAATCTGGTCGGCTAGACTGGTACATTTTTTGCTGTTGTTGTTGTATGTGGCGCTGCTGTTGATGTTGTTGCTCTCCCCGTGCCTGTGTCTGCGCCAACCATCAACGGGCTGGGCAGACGGGTGCCCGAGATTGAGCTGTGAGTGTCGTGGAATATGATCAATTTAACGTTATCGATCGTTATTGGATCGGCTGATGGCTGTGTGTGTGTGTGTGTGTGTGTGCACGGTGGGGCGAAAAAGGATTCTCTCCTGTACAAGGCTGTTGCTAGCTGCTTGTTGCTCGACCGGGCTGCCCCATGCGCTGCGCGTATGTTCGTGCTTAGGATATCGTGTATGCATGTACGATTTTTCGCTTAGCAATGATAGCGTCAGTAATCTGCTGGCGGATGGCGTTGCGAACAGCACCACACGCAAATTGACCGAAATCTGCGGGCTGCGGAGCATGTCGTCGCGCTGACAATTTGTTTTTGGGTGGAAAAATTGGAAGTAGTTTAATTTTTTCCCCATTTTTGTTTTCATGTTCAGTTTTTGATACTGATACCAGAGTGTGTGGAGTGTGTTTCCAGCTTTGTTCCGTTTTGCATTTTGTGCAAATAATAAACGCCCACAAACGCACACCTTTTTTTCGTGGAAATAAAATTAGCAAACACATATTTTCATCTGGTTTAGTTAGTGGGAAAGTGTGGCTTTGGTTTGAAGTGTGCTCGAATGCAGTGCAATGGGAGGGCTTTTTGTTTTATGAAAATATGTTGGAAATACGATACGCTGCAGTAAGTTTGTGGAATTGTAAAGCATTTTTTCGAGCGTAAGCAATGCACTCTGGTTGCATTTTAATGGGGAAAATATGTTCTTTTTTATTGTTTTATTATATTTCAATACCGTACACACCTCGTTTTCAACAATTTATGCTGGAAAACCGCTCACCAAAATTTCTCGAACTGGTTTGTAAAGTAATGCTCATGCTTGAATTAGCTACAACTTTCTGAAATGCATTTGCCGAATTATGCTCCGGAAACTACGCCACAAATGAATGCATCTCCAAGCATAGGAGCGTCTCCTTTGTTTTGCCTTCCAGCACAAGCTTTTATGATGGGACTCGGGTTAAGGATTTCTTGTACGCTCCGGATAATGGGCAATGTAACAAGATTTATCGCTTCCAAAGCTTTACATGAACGTATCTCTCTGTCTGTGTGTGTGAGCCACCAAATTATCATTAAGTTGTGCAGAAATTTGCTTCCCTAGCTTCATCGCACTCAAGTAATGCTTGCTCGCCAAAAAAGGGCAATTCTATATGGGGGAAAAAAAGGACGAAAAGGCTCTTCCATCTGCCCTATTCTTAATGTTCTCTCTATTCTTTCATCTCAATGTTCTCTCCGGCAGCTGGTTTGCGATAGGACGCTAAAGTTATTGTTGCTCAAGTGGTTCACATCCTGTGTGTGTGTGTATGAACATAGGGCGAGAAACAAGAGCTCCACATTCCAACCCCCGGTGGCAAACGGCCAAAAAGTCAAACTGTGCTGCTTAAGAAACTGCACGTTGCTTAAGAACGGTCCTTCTCGCGCGAGAAACGATACTCTGTTCACGCGCACACGTAGCAGTGCCAGAGCATGGTGGCACCATGGGGTTGTGGTTTTCCAATAAATTAAAAACTGCACCTCGGTATGTTTTCGGTAAGCGCGAAACAACACGTCGTGATCTTGGCGGGGGGAAAAGCGAGACAAAAAAACAAAGTCGCAATCGTCGTTGCACTACCGCGGTGGAGCGGTTGATTTGTGCGCTGCCGCAGCTTGGGCAGCTGCTGGATTCAGTCGATTAGGGAAGGAGCTGAGAATCCCTACCCAGACGCTGCATAAATTGAATACGCGGAAATGCTCACCCCCTTTTTGGCACACTTGGGATGCGGCGGAGCGCGCGCGCGCGGCTAGTGTGAGGATAAATGGGCGTCTCATCTCGGGACTGCCGGGCGCCTCGCCCATGGGAAGCAACCGTTAAAATACACACACACACACAGGACCCGTATAAACGGTGAGCTAAAACACTATCGGTCCAGTCACGAGGAAAGGGAAATGGGAAGGACTTTCTTGTCCGCGGGGTTGAAGTCAGAGAAAAAGCCCGATAATGCTCGCCCAATCAACCGCGCGCCAACCGTCGATTGGATATTGGAAAGGGATTCCGAAGACGAGCAAAAGTACAGGCTCGCAAAGTCAGCTGGCGGCTGGCGGCTGCTGCGGGAAGCCGGAAAAATCAAATAAATAAATTTTCACTTCATGCCCCCGTTTCATGCCCGGTCGCTTCCGGGATGGCTCGAACGGCTCGATTGGCTTTGATTCGCGAATTGGAGTGTGCGTTGGGTGGTGTTGTGCGGGCACTTTTTTGGCACCACCGAGGTCGTACACCTCGCGCCCGTGTGTATCTTCTACGGGGTTTTCCGCATTCGTGTGGCATTATAAAAATACACACACACACACTCATGCAACCGGAAAAAAGACACTCCAAAAAAACCACACGCGCAAGAAAAAGGATTGCCTCTTCGCGTAACGTCATTTCCGTTCTCACTTTTCGGGCGCTCGCTTTGATTTCGTCCTGCGTCAAACCGTGCCGTGCCTGTGGAGACACATCGTCAACAGTAGTCGGCACAACTGGATTTGGGAGACCCAAAGAAGGTAAAAAAACAACGCACAAACACCTTCCTCAACACGTCCTTCCCGGGAGTTTAATGGTTCTCACTACTTCCCATTGCCACGGCTGCTAACAGGTTCATGTCAATTGCTTCGATTGCCTTCTTGGGAGTGGTAATAATAATATTTATGCAACATATTTTTGCCGGCTGGATTGTAATATTATGCTTCATTAAGTTTTATGCTAGCGTGTGCTGGTGCTGCTGTTCTGCACAGCGCATCTCACCCCTGATGCCCTGATGGAACCGTTCGCAATTGCTTTGATGACAGAATGGGAGATGAGAATTGGTTCGCAAAAGCCTCCATTTTGGGGTGGTTGGAGTTGTGTGTGTGTGTGTTCTGTTAAAAAACGTACTCGAAACACCCTGGCAACCCTTGCTGTTATAAGTGTCATTCGCTGAGTTCTTGTGCCAGTGAAGCGTAATTCTGTAAATGGGACAAATGTATGCGCGTGTGTGTGTGTGTGTTTGACACGTGAAAATTTTCGCGACACGCTCGCATGATGATTATTCGCAAACACCATCGGTTGGAATATCAATTTGTTGTAAAATGTGTGCTGCAAATTAAAAAAAAAGAAACCCAAAACCACCTCGGAAAACCCCAAGAAGTCAACCAACGAAGTGGGTGCAGGTTTTATGACCCATTTGTGGGTGGTGGTGGTGGTGGTGGTGGAGTGTGGTTGAGGGCAGATCGAAAGGGGAAATGGTGAGAAAAACACAGCTTTTACTCACGCACCATTGACACTGCTTGACTAGCTCTGCACAGTGAGAGAGAGACAGAGAGAGGTGCAGCCAGCCGGAAGAATCGCTTTGTTTGTGGGAAAAGGGGAAACATTTAAACATCTAAGCGAGTTTTAACAAGGGCAATGAATTCGACTGAGTGATTAAATTATCTCATGAAAAGGGTACTTGATAGAGAGATAAAAACTGTATCACTATTTGCTTGCGCTAAGTAAATATTGTAATTAAATTACGATAATGATTCGATAGTGCAGGGGGCGTTTGTGATTGTCGCATTGGAGGTAATTGAACATAATTGAAAAACAAAGGTTAACATTCACAATAATTATGGGTTTAGAGGGAAGTGAGCGAGTAATATTGCTTTTAGGAATAAGCTTAAAGTAACATCGTTAATTACATGAGCATTTTGTCCCAGCTTCAGAATTTTTTGTGACATAATGCTAGGAGGAAATTCCCCCAGAAATCACGCAACATTTTACCTCCAGCGCTTGTGCTCTGTGTGTTGCCCTTTGAGTCAGACTTACTCTTCCAATAAAGACCTCAAGCCTTCGGTGCATTCGGGTGGAATAATTATACGGCAAACATTATTTGGCCGAGTAGAAATTCAATAAATCAATTCACCGGGGCGTGTGGCAGATGTGAAGAATCCTCCCAAAAAGAGAAGTAAAAAAAAAACGAACCCAAAGCAAACACAAACACTGGAACAGTGTTGTGTGTGCATAGTGGGCTTGTGTGAATCACCCGAAGCCCGGGCTCCGAGAATGTGCAAATAATTATAAATATTCAATTAGCGTTTTGGAGAGAAGAGGTTTGAGTCGTTTCGAACCGCTTGGGGGAATGTTTTTAGGGACGAGGATTTGTAAATGAGCCGTAGCCTTTCGCCAAAATCCAAAGAGAATGATTTTGGATAATTTATATATGCTACGCTTTGAATGATTTTTGTTCCGAAAGCAAACATACCGCCCTAAAGTTCGCTGCTGTGGAAATGAAAATGTCAAAACTACAGCACTAGCACTGGCGTGACCCGATCGTCTGCTCTGATCGACTTTTCGGGCTATTTAAATGAGTGTAATGCGTTCGTTTAATTTCTCTGTACGAGAATCGGCTATTCTACGATGGCCAATTCACCTGCTCCGGCGTAGGTGCGTACATTAGCCCTTTTTGCCGATTAGCCGGTAGATGCAAGATCTTACGGAATGGTTCATTTTGTCGTACCGTTCGTTGTAATGGCAGCTATTTAGCACTGGCCACGCGACGGTTACAGATCGGCAGATGGCTTCCTGTGGGTTTGGGGTGGGCCCTACTTTACCACGTGCTGCGTGGTTCGTGGCAGACGCGTTGGTTGAGTGCACGTTTGCCATAACTGGACGGCTGTACGATGAACGACTGGATGGAGTGTTACGTGCAATTAAGTAGCGTAAGATCTTGAAGAGATAGATGTCCGAGCTAAAGATGTCCGAAAAAAACGAGCTGCCTCTTCATTTCGGCCCGTAAGCCCTAAAATGGGACCACAAGCGATGTCACTGTCCTGTGCAGATCTGGTCTGGTTACGTCAATCAAGTGAAGCGCAGGCCCCGGGCACCATTCGGAGTGTGCATCAGCTTGTGCAAGTCGGTAATGGATGGCCTGCCGAAATTAGGAATCTCGCCTCGCGAAGGGTCAACACCACGGTGGGGTGGGTGACTCTTTTAAAGGGAACGCATTTTGAACGCGTCAATTTCCATACGGCAGGTACAACGGTTGGTATAATTTGCGTGCGGCAAACATCACAGCGCACCGTGGAGTTTTCATTTGCATGAAACAATTAAAGTGCGTCTGGTATGCGTGTGGAGGGGTTTTTTGGAGTGAGCTTTTGCTCAATATATGTGACGCAAGATTCGGAGTTCGATCGTTCAAATAATTATGCATACCCGCTGTGTGAGATCAAACGGTTTGAGCAATGGAGCGTTCTGCCTCTAGCTTCCGGGTTGATGTGTGAAATTAACGCTATAAAATAATTGTTTAGTTTCATTGAAATACAGTCCTTGATTTCGTTGGAATTTGCTTCCATTATATAAACGTAACCAAACCCTTGAAGTTTGAAATTAAAGATGAGCGTCTGAGCCTGGTTTTTAATTGTTTTGAATAAATTTAATTTAATCCAAAACTCTATCAGTGTATGACGTTCCTGTGTGTTAGAAGCAACACAAATCTTCTCCGTCTCATTTCTGATACAAATAGCCGAATTTTCCGATATTGAATGCGTTGCATGATTGTTGTGACCTCGCTATTTCCGAGTCTGCGTGCCGTGTCGAACCAAAATAAACATCACTGTATTGTAGGAAGCATCAGTGTGTGCCTTTCCCGACTGTTGGGCGTGCTGTTGGGGTGACAATTTCATTTTGATAGTAGCAGCATCCTGCACCCATTACATGAATGTAAACCCCGTGGAGTGCATTGAGTACCAGGAAGGGGAGGGAAGAGGGTGGCAAAAAGTCCGGGACTTACCTTGGCTAATTGAATTACCACTCAGCCCACTGGCGGCGGACAGGGAGGACGGTTCCTGTAGTCGATCCTCCATTTCGCGCAACCGCGACGTCAAGCTCTGGGTGTGCAGGAACAGGAACAGCGTGCACGAGATTGCAATCAGTGCAACGAATTCGGCGTATCTGTGACGGGGGAAGAAGCGAAAACAGGGGGTTGAAGATGAGTAACGCTATAAATTGAGACGAATTCAGTTTAGCTGCGGTATATTATCATCATCATCATCATCATCATCATCATCGTCGTCAAGAGCGGGAGCGCGTTACGGTGTGTGTTCCGAATCCCATGAGTCCCGGTGTAAGTGTCAGCTGTGCACAGGACGGTGTGGGAATGGGATGTACCTGGACGTCTCCAGCAGACCGTACGCTAATGACAATAATGGGATGGAAAAACTAATAATCCTTCTCGCGTACCGTTTCTGACAGTATGATGTACATTCGGTTTCACACACACACACACAAGCGCCATGCACGCCCACTCATCCTGTCAGTCAGTCAGGTTGAAGTGTTATTTGAGTGCTGTCAGTAGAGCATGCTCTGATACCTTTCGCAGGCCGGAAAAAGTGGAGCCCGCGGTTTAAATCTAATGCACGATGGAGGTGCTTTGGGTGGACGGGTGAGCGGGAACGCGATGGGGGGTTGGGGCAATTTTCTGATTAAATGAAATGTGTCGATGGATTACAGGCGCTTGGCTCATTGACGGTGCTCGGTTGACTGAGCCCGTGAGCTCCAAATTGCCAAGGGATTCTAGATTGAATTTGCCCAGGCACGGGAGCTAACGGGGGCCACTTGTCGCTGTGCGGTCGAATTGATGTGCCGGGCCGTTTGATGCTGCCGTTTGATGCGATTTCGCATTTAATTGGCGCAAATCGGAGTCATAATTTTGCGCTGCAGTGACCTGTTTGGCTGTGTACTATATGGAAAGGCATTAAGCTTGGGGGAAAGTACATGATAGTTAGCACTCAAAGAGCAGAATTATCGCTTAAAACGACATTTTTGGGGAAAAAATTTGTAATAATTGCAATAAAAAGATTAGATTCAGTAAATTCTGAAGAATAACAGAAGAATAAATAGTGAAAGATGGATAATAAAAATTTAAGAAAACATAAAACAATGTAAAATAGGATTGTTCCTGTTTTAACAAACTACGAGACTGTATTTTGACTAACCGTATCTTGGGGATGATAAGGTTAAATCGTGTTATTTCCTCTAAAGTATTACACCCAAGACTTTGTTACCGCCACTTTGGGGAATTTATTGCCTAAGTAGCACATTTTCGCAACTCACTGAGCTACGAAATTGAAAGAACCCATTTACAAAACAAATTTGAATGTACAATCTCCTTTTCTACCTAATACGCTTCAAAGGAACTATCGAAGTATGTTCTCGATCCAGGTTAAGGACCATCTTTAGATTCTCTTAACCTTCTCCATCAATACACCGCTCTCTTTGTAGTCGATTTGCAAACATTTTGCAAACGAGGAACGTTTGCCACTCTCAATTCGCTTTTTTCCAATCTTTCAGAACCCGAAAGTCGAAATTCCGAAAGTCGCACGATCGAAAACCGCCCCAATCAGCTGACATTTACTATCCGCGCGCGCACGTTAATTTCAAAGCAGCACCAACTAATTTGTACTCCTACAATGTTAACCAGCTGGCGTGTAACTAGCGATTGGGGACGATTAGCTAATGATGATGTTCCCGCACCCGCTTTGGCGGTATGGTTTTGCTGTTTTTTCTTTGTTCGTTCCTTTGTGTGTTTTACCCCTTTTTCCACCATCTAAACCATCTTACGTTGGGCCTTACTTTCAAGCCATAAATCGTCCCGCGAGTGCCGCGTGTGTTTGGAAGCGTGCGATCACATCGGGGACATAAAACAACGGTTCGCTTTTATGTGACTCGTCTCAAAAAGTTTGCACTTCTTTTCTGTCACCATGGTTTTGGCGTCTTTGCTTTCACCTTCCCGGCTGCTGTTCCGCCGTTCCCTGCGAAGGTTGCAAACACTCGACCCAAACCAGAGCGTTATCTTTTCGGCTCAATTCGTTTCGTTTCGTACCTTTTTTTTCAAGGCTCAAGGTTTTGTGCCATCATTTCCATTTGCGGACGACACAACCAAACCGCCGGGGTCTGGCGTAACAGCATTCCCTCGTCTTAGAAGTCAAGCATGAGGTGGTCCCTTTCGAATTGGTCGTATTTAAAACGACCGTTGGATTATGTCAAGGTTGTCCCAGTTAGTGGGACTTCTTCTATTCTCCCTTCCCTTTCCATTTCCTGCGAAGCGCGAATTCGCTCCCAACGGTGTTGCAGCGCTCGAGCACAAGGGTATGCATCTTCAGTTCGTTAGAAGTGGCGTGTTGCACAATTGTGTGCCCTTGTGGTGCTTTTTTTTGCTTTTCTTCTTTGCCGGTACTTGTGGGCTGTTCTCGATTTTCCCGCGGGGGTTGGGAAAAAGCTCGGACGAACGAGCTAGTCTGACTGGCAGAACGGAGGCACGGACCACGCTGGCAGACGTTCCCAGGGCAGCGTGGAACAGAAAAGAGCTGAAGAGGTGTCCAACACACCGATGCGATCTATTAGTGGTGACGGCTTTGCGATTGTTTAGTGCATGTAAAGCTGGTGCATGAGACTGAACTTGATGCGGTGCATCGGTTTGATGCCGAGTAGGTCGATGGGAGGAATGTGGATGAAATTCCTGATTGAATTCCTGAAGCATTCGTTTAAAGCGAGTGGAGTTAAGTTTGAATTCAATGTTGCGCAGACGGCGAGGGTGTGCACATTGTGGCTCACACTGAAGCCGGTAATGAATGCCAATAGTTAGTGCGAGCTTCATGAGAAAGATTTTTAACTTTCGGAACTTCGGGGCTGCGTTGGGCTATAGTTTGAGATTTTATTGCCAATTGCAAGGATTGCCGATTCATGTGAATAGGAAATTGCTGGAATGCAACTTAGTGATTGGAGGAATAGAAATCTTGGGATGAGGTGGGCTACATTCATCAGATTTCGCTCTCAACACTCTATTGATTATTCAAGTTAGAGACCTAATAGACATTCCAGAAACTACTACTCACAAAATATATACAATTGTAGCTTGATTGTTAGAAGAAAGGATTGGTGTATGTGTGGTACAGCGAACTGCCAACTTTTGTCTTGAAATCTCTGATTTCCATTCCTATTTCTAGTGCTTGTACAGGTACCTAAGCTAGTGCTACTTGCCCAATCCATGCTACGATTACTTTGACATTGCTCTTGTACCGGTTCCATTGTCTTTCGGTCTCATTTTAATTTAGTTTATTGTTCAGATAAAGACCTTGCTATCCAACTCAGTTTCACTATCTTCACCTTGGTTTAGTATCCAGCCGTGATTCACACCAATTGAAAGAGCGTTTCGTGAGTTTGCAATTTCGATTTTCGTTCCAAGTTCATTGGTTATTCTCATGGTTAAATCAAATCTAGCTGTGTGATGATTTATATCATCCAGTTTTAATGATACTCATACCAAATGTATGGAGATTATTTGTTGGCCCTCCTACGCAGTAACGCAATATAACGCAGTACAAGTAACTGGACGAGGACGAGTGGTGAAATATAATACGGTTGGGGAGATGCAAAAAGGTATCCTTCATGATTCACAACAACATTGGCAAATAACTTAACCCTTTCGAATGCAGTCAATTAATTTGGAAGAATAATGGAGGAAAGATATGTACGAAAAATGTAAATTAAAACGCGAACTGAAATGTGATCCAAACTGCAATTATTTATGTGCAAATGTATTAATAAAAGCTTCTGTTCAACATTTCGGTGATGCTCGACTACCATCCGGTTGGTTGTTTTCTGTAAATTTCAACTACCTCGTCGCTTGTTCATCGCTCTTTAATTAATCGACCAATTAAAACGCATTCCACGCGTTCTGTAACAATTCTTTGCATCGCTTTTTCTCTACAACCACAACGCGGTTTAATTTCACCCATTATCCCCATTAGCAGCTTTAATGGGAGGGCTTCAATTGTCGTTGCCCGCCGGGCGACATGTTGCAGTGCTGACCGCGCAAAAGTTACTACCACCGATTCTTATCGCAATTTGGTTACACTTTTCCACTTTGCAACCGTCTGCCAACGGCCAACAGGGAAGGCGGATGTTTGCAGAGCCGGCAGACAAAGGGAAGCTACTTTTGCCACCCACCCTCCCACGGTTGCCAGGCTCTAATCTGATCGGAACCGATCGGTAAGCATAAATAATTCCGGCCGCGATTGTGTACTACATGACAGGGTCGTGAAGCTTGCATCAGATCGCGGCTCGTGCCGGGCTTGGTTCAGCTTAGCTTTGGTGGAGGGGATGAAGCGTACGTACGGGCCCAGACGAGGCAGATGCACAACGTGCTTAATTTCTGCACAGCCCCGTACCCAGCTGGTGGTTTTGTGTGTACCCAGCACAAATAGGGCTGTAATTTGCCATTACCGTTAAACGGGCAGGCCGCGTCGGCGTGATGCTACAATCCGAATCCGAAACATCTACAAGCTGCTTGTGTGTGCTGTAGCTTGTGCTAACGGGGTGTGTGGAGAAAGGGATGGACAGGGGTTTGTAGTTTTTCTTTACGAGCATTGTTGCTTGTTGCTCCGTGTGGAGTGTGGCAATGGGTAAGCTTGCCGGGTCACACCGAGTACAGACCCGTTACACTCGCGTGGGGGAGAATGGCGAAGCATTACAACTCAATCCGCCGTACGTTGGTCTTCGCTGCAATGCCGACTATGCTGTCCAGCTGATGTTGCCGGCGCTGTTGAGTAGATTGGCATCTGCTTAGACACAGATCCGGCGTTTTTTCGTGCAATTTTCCTGATTTGTGTACGACTGTTTTGCTTTGGGTAATTGATAAAGTCACAAAGCTGAACCATGCTCGCTTGATCTGTGTAAAATCAACTTCTTTGCTCGAGAGAAGTTGTGCTGGAAGTTGGACGATGCGTCGTCGAAAACGGAAGAGCAGGAATGGTTTTGTGGAAAGCAGTACAGGAAGCAGCAATTGTAACGTCGCTCGTTTCCTCATGAACCGGGGCAAAAACGGTTATTATGAAGCGGCAAAGTTGTGCCCGAAGTGAGAAAGCATGGCAGAAGAAAAAATAAAAAATAAAAATAAACTAAACTCCTGCTGCTCCCTGCCGAGAGTTTTTGTTTCGTTTCGTTTTGAAATTGTGCAAAGTACTTGTAGTACGCGTGTTGTACTTTGGCCCTATTATCATGCTGCTGATGTTCTTTAGTAGGTGGAAGAATTTGGAAGACGAGCGAGCTTGTGTAGCTGCAGTAGCAGCAGGAAAAAGTTGTTTCCTTTCCTTTAATTATTTTTAAGCGGCTTTGTGCTGTGGAAAAATTACCCTCCAGTCAGCCGGAACGGCAAACTCGTATTGATGGACTTTGCTGTAGTTTGCTATTGACTCCTTGTACTTGGGCGGGGTGAACCGAAACAATGGGTGCCGGTACTTATCGTCTCCGTTGAAATGCAGAAGAAAAAAGATGGTTCAAAGTACATATGATCGACGGGAGGCTTTTTCCGTCCGTTTGGCAAGAGCATTTTCTGAGACTAACGAGCCGCTCTGGGAATTGGTGTGATGTTTTTTTCCTCTTTATTGATGAAATAGTAATGAACTTGTAGAACTCAAGTAGCATCACGGGTAATAAATTCTTAAGAAAAAAGTATTTCCAATAACAAAAACAGATTTGCTGTTTGTACCGCTGCATCATCATTTAAAATTTCCATTAAACTTATGAATAATGGTCCTTCGAACCGGATGAAGCAGCAACATGTCGCACAGAAGCATCAAAAACCCTTGAAAGGTATCCCATTTTGTGAGCCACATTGCTAATAGAATTACTACCGCCACATGATCCGCGTCGAGCGAGCTCGAGAGGCAAAAAGCAGCTGCCAAGCTGAGTGAATATGTGTGTCACAGGTGTAATAATTAGAGTGGCAGAGTGGAAAGCTGGTCGTACGAAACCATACCTTGAATGATCCTTATCCCACTTCGGGACATCTTCTGGCAGTTTCATTCCATTTTCGGAGTCGGAAAACTACTGCCACACTACCAACTAACTCCCAAGTGTGTGTGTGTGTGTACATCTCTCCTTTTCTGCAAGTGAGCTGATGTCCCGGGGGGCATTCAGCGTCACACATCTCGGAGCAGAACACTGGGAAACAGAAAACCGGGTGCGTCAGAATACCCGCGAGGCGACAGGTTCGGGCACCAGGTGACACTGGCAAGCGCACGGTAAGGTGCCGAACAATAGCGGATTATGACAGTTGCAACCCGGTGGCGGTGTCTGTGTGTGTCTGGTTCGCTGCAGTCATAATTTTAATGAACTCTGAACTTGGCACCGCCCGGATTGCGGGATTGGGGTTCGTGCTGGTGCTAGTCACCGGGCCAGGTGAGACGTTGAGTTGAGAAGTTCTTGTACCGTCCGATGCAGCAAAAAACGAAAGAGGAGTAGTTGTTCATCCTCTTGTCCCCCTCCTTTCCTGCGTTTTCCCATCGCACTGCAGTGTCTCCGGTACATCCCTATGGGGAGAGAGAGAGTGAGAGATCTCGCACGATTCAAGCACTGCAATTGCTGCCGTGAAATGTGTGTGTGGTCCGTGCTCGTTTCACTCTCTACTGGAAAACCGTTGGCAGTGGCGTGTACCGCGGCCCGAAATGTGGAAGCAGTTGAGCTGCTCTGCGCGCACCCGACGCGAAACCTTTTTGCTGCCGCTGGTTCTTCTGGTGACGCCCGAGGCACTTTTCACGCGTGAGGTGCCAGCGAGCCCCAGCGTGCGTTGTGGATTATGAAAAACTCGCCGTATGAGTTGCAAAATGAGCACAAGCATGTGTGTGTGTGCGTGAAGCTGTGTTAATCCGACTTGATTCGTTGGCAGAGTCGTTTGTCCTCTTTGTCCGGACAACTGGGGAAGATTGTTTTCCATGAAAGCGCTTCCGTTTTTCGCTTTGATGGCGTTTGTTGTCCCTACGCTTGATCGTAATTGCACTCCTCGTGCTCTTTGTTTAACATGCTTCCGCTCAGCAGGATGGCTGAGTCTTGTAAGTTGTTAAGTAATTTTGCACTGAATGTAGCTTTTTGCTGTTGTTGTTTTTAATACCCTTCCAGCTAGTGTAGCAGTCTAGCTGTCATAAAAGTGTATCATTTAATAACCGTTAAAATTACTCTAATTAAAACTACCCTCAAAAGTTACCATTGTGACGCAATAGCGCCAAGGCGTTTCCCCCCGTGTCTCTGGCCTTGAGACGGGTTTGGTCTAGCTGCCGAAAGGGTTAGTATTGGACAAAATTCCGACGCACTTTTTCTCACCCTTGGTAAAAGTTGTCTGCGGCTTCACTGGCTTCAATACCTTTAAAGCTTGTAAAAGCCCTTTTTCCTATCGCTCTGCATCCGCCGAACCGAAATTGTTTTACTTTGTGCAACCCACCTACGAGCGCTACAATGAGGGTGGTGTGGGGTAATGAAATGATATTGCACAGCGGTGGACGACCCACCTGCTGATGGGTGGGGTTGGGGGAATTTTCTCACCCGGTTTGTGGTTTGCCGGTTGTAATTGTTTTGGTGCGGTTAACATTTTTCAACCAACAGAAGGCTATGCAGCGTGTTGGAAAACGATGCAGAGGACCAAACAAAGTTTAAGATTAGTGTCTGAAGGTTGCGAGCTAGATGGGAGGGAAACGGTCGACACAATGAAGACAAACCATAAACCAATTAATAAGCAGTTGCGTTGGGAATTGAGTTCAGTGTCGTAATTTAGAATTATACTTCGATTTCAATGTTTGATGTTTGATTTAATGCGACTTGCTTGTTGATGCGTTCAAGTACGTTTGGTTCATCGTTTGATTCCTAGCAAAATATCGAATTTCCATAGATACAGCGTGCATACCTGTTATGAAAAGCGAAAGCGATGGTTAAAATAGAGAAAGTTATTTTACTGTTTTTAAATCATCTTCATGGTACAGTGAATGCTGGAGATGTAAGGATTTTAATGCATATAATGCAGTTCTAAGGCAACAATTATAAAGGAGCTCGTTGTGTTGGTTGTTCTACAATGGCAGCATATCCTTCTCTTTATAGCTAGCTTTTCGCGTGCCTTTCTGTTAGAAAGCGCTCGTTATAGCTCCTTTTTATTGGAAGAAATGGCTAATCTGAGCTGCAAACAACAAAGCAGAGCATAAAACAGAAGAACACTCTTTGGATACACCATTTTCAGCACAACAAAGGGAGCAGCGGCAATGAAACTTCCGCGTCGCTATTTTTAAAACGAAGTACATAGATCCCGCTGGACACAAGGACTCGAAGAAACCGAGTCAGTTAATCGACACAGCTTTAGCATCACGGCAATAGCTAATCGGAAATCCTACGCCACGCTGTCCCCGTTATCATTATCGAGGGACGCCCACAGCGCTTTTTGCCACATCGAATCGAATGCTTCTCCTCTCCGGCTAACGCAACTTCCTGCAAGTTAATTCTGACGTTCGTTACGAGTAGCGTGATCGTCCTGAGCATTCACCAACGGGAAGAAAAAAACGCCTCCACCTGACCTTATGCCTTCAATTCACCGCATCGGAATCCCTCGGAACTCCCCCTAAAATCAGCCCTGAAACCGACACCAATTGACACCGCGGCTGGAAAGATCCAGCCCCAGCTGGGCCGGTCTAGTCGGTGTCATCGGTGCGCCCGTGTCCCCGGCTAGTCCAATTAAACTTTGAAATTGTGTTGTTTAATTTCATTATCTTGATTTAAAATCAAGCTGCAAAGTTTGGGGCCCCGCGATTTCGGGGCTGCGAAGCGTGCTGTTTATTCTTCCACGAGTACCGCGTGACCGTGGCAGTCAGCCGTTGGGTGTGGTGGGCAGCCCTGAGGTGAGGAGAGTCGAAGTCGCTGCCTTGCTGCTTTTCTGCTGGGAGTTTTTCCGCCTGTCGGTTGCGCTATTGTCACACTCACACAGGGCGTTCCAGGCGAAGACGCTCGGGCCCGGGATAAGTAGGTTTTCAGTTTCGGAAACAGTTTTCTCACTTTTCGTCATGCCAGATTGTTGTGATTGTGTGCGATTGCGGCATTGCCCTGCGTCCTTCCGTCTGTTGGTCATGGGGGAGTTATGGAGGGGATGTGGGGTGGATGATGGTGTAGGGAACCTTGAGATATAATCTGCATCTTGGCGCGATGGAGTGTTGCTTTGGCGCAAACGGACGTCCCACTATCGTGCGCACCATCTTACGCTCCATTTTCTGGTCTCGTGCGCCTCCCACCCGGTCCTGGCGCTATCTGTGCGACGTCCTGTTTCTTGCCCCTCCCTGTTCCCTCTCCCTCTGATGCACAATCTGTCCCAGCACCGGATGACAGATTTTAATGAGTTTGGCTTTGCTGAATGAGGAAAACATTCGTTTGTCGTGGCATTGTCCTGGCGGTTTTGCTAGAACTTTTGCTTCCACCTGAAGCTTCCTTTCCACGGTCCTTTGTGTCTGCGAGCGGAGAGTTCTTCGCGTGCTTCGCCTTTCGCAAGCGTATTCAGGTCAACAGGCGGGCTGGGGTTCGAAGAAACGCGGGGCACCGAGGTACCCGGCCGTGGTGCTGGAAGGTGATAAATTTGCACCCACTGAATCGGTTCGCGCCGTGATTGTGTGTGCTCGTCTGTAGCCGTAACGTAACGAGCGCTCAGCCCAGCCCGAGAAGTATGATGAAAGATGCTTCCTAATGCTCCACGATCGACTGAATCATTCTGCAAAGATGCGCAAAAGATATAGCTGTGCAAACGCTAGCCCCCGGTGCGCTGCTCATCCCGCTGGGGTTCACACGGAGGGAAGCGCCTAGACGGGAATCAACTTTGCACAACCCCTTCCCTTTGGCCTGTCTTCTGTCTTGGTTTTCGGATGACGGGTTGCGTACAGATTTCTTCGCCCTGCTTCATCTCGCGCCCCGTGTTCCTGCGTTTGTCCTGATTCGCGCGGATGGGTTGGTTTTTGTTAATTTGAAGTTTTCCCTTGGGAGAGTGAGGAGAAAGCATACGGAGTCTTGGGCTGTTTCGCGAAAGATGCTGTCAGAGCGCGAATTTTCGCCCGCGCTTCGCATCGCACCGGCCTCCACTATTGTTCCGGCTGTACGCTCACAGTTTTGTGCAGTTTCTGGGCGTCTTCATTGCGGCGGGCGCCCAGTGTGCGCAAACACGCCGCAATAAAGAATGGCCGCTCGGTTTCCATCGTCCCCGTGCCGGTGTGACAAAAGGATTCGGCAGTGCAACACGAGCAAATGCGAGCGAAGCGAACTGCAATGGATGCAAATTTCACACTTTACCCGGCTTGGTGGCTGCATCCCTTTTTTTTTGGGTAGTTTTGGCACCCACTGTTGGCGGGGTATGTCAGCGTAAAGTTTTCGTGGATTGGGGTGCAGTGACGATGGTGCGGCTGGAGGAGTAGCATCAGTTATCGGTTATTACATTGCAGGAAGAAATGGTTTATCAGGGCAAAAAGTTAAATTAGGGCAAGTTTGGTCGGTGCTGCTGCCGGCTGCGATCGTTTTGCAAAAACACAGTTTGGCACAGTTTTCCGGGGGGGATGAAGGAGGGAAAGGGTTGCGGTGTATAATGGTGACCTTTATGAGGATGCCGGCCGGTACGAAAGCCTTAATTTGTAATGCAGCACCAAACCACGGTTCAGCGCACGTGAGTGTGCTTGCACGAGAAAGTTTGGTTCGACAAGAGCATTAGATATGTTTTCTGGGATGGAAGTTTGCGGATGATATGATTTGGATTGTGCAGAGCGTGCGATGATGATTGGGGTAGATCTGCAAGCACCGACAGTGGAGATGCAAATTTCAATGAAAGAGCTTCTAAGCGTTAGCTTGGTGTTACTCTCATTCACTGCAGTATCGTACAAGACATCGTGGCTTAGATGTTGGTGAGCTACTACTACTTATTGCTATTGCTACCCTTTGCTCATAGTTCCAAAACTGTCATTCATCAGACTTTATCGTTTTTGATGGTATGTTGGAGATGCCAAACGCAAAGCAAACGCTTTATCGAAACTTTACTCTGTTCCACACACACACACACTGTTCTAATAAAACGATCCCTTTGCTTTTCTCAGAATTTGTATCAGCTGGCCGGCAAATCAAATCGTACGGCCAGCGTTCTGCTTCGCGGTTCTAGGATCTTCGCAATGCAGGCACCAAATCGAACGAAACTTTTCCTTTCACTTTTTGCTATAGAAAAATGAAAGCCCTTGCAGCGGAAAAGCAAGGAAAGTCTGTAATCGAACCCGGATCGAATTAGGGCAGCCCCGTAGCAGAACGTATTTCCTTCCCGTTAGACATCAGGTGTGTGTGTGTGTGTCCGCGGTGGCGCAGCGAACCGTTAATCAATCAACCTTCGCTCCGCCACTTTGAGCCTTTGGGAATGTGTTACAGAAACTGCACACCCCCCCCCCCCCCCCCCGGGGGGGTGTAAGTTTTTCCTTCCTTTTTCCTCGACCAGCTGCCCCATCAAGGCGTACAGTGAAAATGGTTGCGATTATTGTTATTAGTTTGATTAGGCCCCCGGGCTCGTGCTCGTGTGCTGTAACACATCCTGCAGGAAGCGAGTGAAAGTTAGCGCTTGCGTTCTGCAGCACTGGCCCATTGGCCCAGCCCGCATCGGCAGCAGTTGCGGCCCTTGCGAAACTGTCAATTAGATTAGCGTGTGCGCGCTCGTACGATCGTACGCGTGTAAGGAAATGGCAACACGGCAAGCCAGAAAAAACACTCCCGGCGCGTGATGGAAACTAAAAGTTGACCCGTTTTTGTGTTTTTGCTGTTGTCCGCCATACCATTAGGCCGCTGGGCCCTGTAAAGAGTGCTAGGGCACGATTTCTTGTCAAACCACTGTGTTACTATCGATCGAGGCAAAGAGACCGGGGGGCGAGCCGCCGCCAGGGCGTAATCGTCTCGGTTACCGAAGTCGTCCAGTTAAAGTTGCTCTCCTTGCTTCCCAGCCCTTTCTTAAGAACTGGTTTACTTTCCTCGCTCGGTGGTTCTTCGAGCGGTGGCACCACCGTGACGTGTAATGCATCGCGGCGGCGAAAGTGGAACCGCAGGCGGTGGGTACGCGCACATTCTCCCCGTTTGGTTGCGTTTCGTAGGATAACTGGGTCAGCTGCGATCGCTTTTCGGTCCCCGGGTCCCGGTCTTGATTCGCAAAACGAGGGCTGGCTCGATCGCGCCTACAGCAACAGCAGGGAAAAACACATTCAAATCAGATCTGTACCATTGCCCTTAAGTGCTCCACTTCCTCCCTCAGCACTGCAGCTCAGCCTGCAGCCGCAAACTCTGTGACACATTATCTCGTGGAAATGGTCGTTTCAGGCTGTTTCCAGCGGGAGGTAGGCGCGCGTTTGCGACCGAGGATGATTGTTTAGCGAATAACCGTAACGCGAATGAAAGCACCTAATTGAGTTTTATTGAGACGACCGCGATCGTTCGCAGGACTGTGACCCGCTGCTATTATAGCACGATGTTCCGAATCACGATTTGTGTGCGTATGCGAGAACGGCTAAATTTCATTTGCCGATTCGTGGCCACCTGCAATGGCGTCGGTCATTGATTGTGTGCCAAGCTCATGCGACCCTGACGGAGCATAATAATCATTTCGCTTAAGTGATGCAATTGTGCGGTGCATTCTGGAGCAGAAAGTAAAACAAAAATGGAACGAGCCTCTCCAACCACACGTCCCTTCCCAAAAAACCGGTACCCCTTTCAGTGAAGGTCGACGTGGAGTCGTCGTTGCCAAAAATTGCCCGGTAGCTTTCGCTCTCGTTTCGCATTATCGAGATTCGTCCGCTTTGCCGGACGTGTTCGCCTGGATTGCGTGATGGACGTGGACGACGTGGTTGCCATTTCACACCAATACCCCCTGTTATTCTCCTCCCTTCGCTTATCGAGCCCTCCGATATGAAACTGGTTGCATGGTTGCAGGTGCGAACTGCTGGCGAGAACTGCGTCCGAACTGCGGGCTGCATCTGTTCGCACGTCCCGTTTGGTGCTGAGCCGACGAAAAAGGGATTTTCGCGTGCGTGCGGGTTGCATGCGTGATTGTGGTTTTGATTGATTTTCATACCGGAGATCAGTGCGCACTGCTCGCACCCGGAGATGGATCGGTGCCAACTGTTACCGGTGCGTGCTTGGTTTTCCACACCCGCTGGACTAAGCTGGGCCAGGTGAGCATCTGTCGCTCGAGGGTTTCGGTGGAAAATGAACCTCGCGTGGAGCTTTGCATTTTGCTTCGAGGCTGCGGGTTAACTTTATTAGCAAGTGGAAGCGGCTATTCTGTGAAGGGAGCTCAGTTTCAATGGTTTATGTTTAGCTTGGAATAGAGAAAGCTTTTGCGTAGCATGCCAAGGGTAGAATGGTTTGTAATACGCTTGATTGGCGTAGTAGAGTGATATGAAAACACTTAATTTCATAGATTACGGATCAATTCGCAGAACTTGTAAGCCTGAATTACACATGCTTTTCATTCTCGTTTTGCCGTAGTAGTGTCTGTATTTGCTTACGATTTGTACATATCATTCGTCTGTTTTGGTTTAAATACGTTATCGTTTTCTGCCTGCTTTAATTTGGGACTTTATGTCTCAAGTGGAGTTGCTAGATAACACTATAATGTGTCAAATTGTACATCAGAAATCAGATAAGGTTAATGTGCTTCTTCGAAACATACGGAACCAAAAGCCTAACACCAACGCCTGGAGACATCCGGAGTCGTCTGGAGACATCCGGAGTCACTCGGAGTCGTCCAGAATTGGCCGAAGTAGCCGGAGTTTGTTTTTGCGGTCAAGCGTTTCAGCTCTGACTCCGACTTCGACTTCTGCTGACTCTGGTTGAATCAATCTGCTATTATATGAAAAGAGAGGCCTGTTTAGAAAGTTCAAGGGCAAAACAAAAGAGACAATAAAACACCATGAAATGAAATGATTTCGGCCAACTTCGACTGACTTAAGATGACTTGATTCCTCCCAATTCTAGCTGACTCAAACTCCTGACGAATCCAGTCGACTCCGGATGACTTCGGACAACTTAAGATGACTACGGACAACTCCGGATGATTCTGGACAACTCCGGATGATTCCGGACAACTCCGGATGATTCTGGACAACTCCGGATGATTCCGGACAACTTCAGACGACTCCGGACGACACCTGGAATCCGAATCCAGCAGACTCCGACTCCAGACGACAGGAGGAGCTAGTGGTGGAACTCAATTCTATTGTTGCAACAAATAAGAGAAATTGGAGTGTCAGGTTGGCTTACGAATCGCTTTAAGTTCCTGTCAGAGGCATTGCGACAACCGGCATTTTTCCACTTTAAAATCTGCTTGCAAAAGAGTGCTTTAACTCACTAAAACATATCTATACACATCAACTCACTAAACATCACATGACAATGACATAAGTGGTATGATTCTGTAGCACAAACTCAGCTGTGTAACTGTGAGTGGTCTTTGCTGGAACACTCTACCACGGCCTGGGGTGCTAATTGTTGGGAACACTTGCGGCACTCTAAACCCCATCATCGCCATCAGCACTTAAAGGAATCTCGTGCCGATCACTGATGTTGACCAGTGACCAGGCTGCATTTTTACAGTTCGAATAAGGCAAAAACTCCAACTCCACTTCGCGTTGTTATCCTGCTCGAGTATCATCAGTCAATTAATGTGAATCTCTCGACTCAAAACAATCAATGGCGCGTTCACATCTGAGTGGAATTAAAGCGAATGTTTCCCCCCTGCTCAACCCCTATTACGCTTTCACCTCCGGACAGCCCTCAAGCCCCGAGCAACAAAACGTGTTAAATGAAAGCAGTTTACCCCTAAACAACGTTTCACATCAACATAAGTGACGGATTCGATAGGGAAGTGGTAGGGAGGGCGGCAACTGTTTGTCGCATTGATTGAACCTGCCAGGCCCTGTGCATGCCAGCGTGCCAGACACCACACCTTCGCACACCCAGTCTTCTGTTCCGTTTGTCAGTCGTTTTGTTTTGCTTCTTCCGACCACTGGCCATCTGTCTGTTGTAAGCTCTGCTAGGGGGAAGAGGTTTGTGTGTTACGCTTACGCTCACTAAACGCGCATCCATACGGTTCACCGACGGTATGGCTGAAGTTTGTTGAACCGTGGCACTGCCATACCGTGGTGGTGCAGCGATGCATTGCAACCGTCTGGTACGGGCATACCGGCGCGGTTGGAATTCGCGTTGCACTTCGGCAGCAGTCAACCGGGCGACCACTTGACACGTCTTATCGCGTTGGTTTGTTTAGCGTGTGGCGGGAGGGAAAAAAAGGTGCCGTTGAAATCAGCGAAAAAGCGGAAAATGATTCGCAAGAGCGGTTGGGCAACAGCTGGACAAAACATTGCGTTGAAATTAGCTGCAGCGATGCGCTCAGCGAGGGAGAAATTACTTCAATAAACAATTTATCAAAACATTCAATCACTTAGGCAGCAGCAATTCCACGCAAACACTCCAGCACCACTCTTCAGCATGACAAATGGGATAGCACACAAAAGAAGAGCGCCAAGGGTTTGAAAGGCTGCCAGAGACCGTTCCGAACTAGCTCCATATTTAAATGCGGCTCGCCCGGCGTTCGCCTGTTTCCCCCTGGTGTAAAACTAATCATTTCCATGCCGTTGGTTGGCTAGTTACCCTAAATTGCAGAGCAGCGCAGGGCAGCCGGGCTAGTTGGGCTGTCCATTTGCAAAAATTGCTATCATAAGAAATGAGGTTAATGACAACGGCATAATCAAGGGAATGCAAAAGCCCCGAACCGGAGAGAATGCAATAGCAATAGACATGATTTAAAAGATTGTACGCTCTGCACAGAGGAAGCTTTTTAACGAAACTTGGAGAACCTAATCGTCCCGATTCCTGGTTGTGCTTGTTCCTCCTGCTTTGGTGCTCTCTCGTTGCGTTGCAATTTAAATATTTAACTCTCTTTGTGTGTCTGAGTGTGTGTGTGTGTGTGTGTGTATAGTTTCTGGCCTGTGCTGGCTCGTGTATAATTTATACTGCCAACAAGCAAATCGACAGCAAACCTTCGCACCGTCCAGCTCTGGTCTTGTGTCGTGGTCCATCCCGTGGTCTTGGCAGGTCGTGGTCAGAGTCAAATGGGATAAGTGCATTTTTGGCGGCGGGAAGTTGACGGATGTGAAGAGGCATTTGCACTGAAGAGGACACAAGCACAGGCAGTGCCACCAAAATACACATCACGCCGAGTAGCTTCCCTGGCTTTGGGAGGTTTTTTGTTGAGCTTTTTGTTGCGCTTCATGCGAAAGCGAAACAACCAACGAACGGTGGAAAACTGTGGAGCGACCAGGCTTTTTTTTATGCGGGCGACGGTTTTCTTTCTGCGGGCAAAATCCAGCACCGTTCCGGGAGGACCCGTGGCCAATGCGTTTGACTTTCCAGGCAACTCCAGGATTTCTTTCGCCTGATGCCCATTTTCCGTCCATTCTTGGGTTCATGTTGCAGAATTGCTGCTGTAGGCCATCGATGGTCACCGATGGAGAGGCGCTGTTTTTTTTTGCTGTCTTGTTGGCTCTCTTCACCTTGGCTACTGCTGCTACTGCTGTTGTTGTTGATGCAGTGCGGTCAGTGTAATTTAGCTCTTCTTCCCGGTGTTCGGTTAGCACTGGATGCCTTTTTTGTGTGTGTTGCTTCCCCATGTTCACGAACGTTCCCAGTTCGACAATGTTGCTTATGTGCTTTTACATCGTGCCCTGGTCAAACCGCAGCTCGGTCTCAACCAGCCTCACAAAACGGTAATGATGCAGTGACGGTGGAAATGCATCATTCGCACTTTTGTATTGCTTCTTGTTCGCTCGTTTTCGCCCCCTTCTGCACCGCGCACCATTACTGGCTATTTGCAGCCGAAAATTGTTGAAATTTTTTCCTGCTGCAGTGAGCTGCACTTTAATACACAAACACACACAGGAATACGGGGAAAAAAGGGAAGCTTCTGTTCGCCAATGGTTCGGAGAGTCTGAAGGATTCCCTGGACTCTCCTGGTTGGAAAATGGAGTTCATTGGAAGTGCCCGAGGCTATCCAGCCTCGGGTTGGGTGCGTTTTTTTTGTTGCTTTCCTTCTCTTTCCAGTACAATCTTTAACGGTGGTAAAGGGAATTTAAAAAATGCATACCGCTCATCACTTTTCACGAGTTTTGCTGCGGGAAAGCGACTGCAGTGGCCAGTGGAGCTTAACGCAAAAATTCTAGCGATCCAGCTAGCAAGTTTGTGCCGTGCATTGGCGGTAGTTAGCAGGAAGGGTAGCTTATTTTTTGGTTACGTTGGAAAACACTTTTCCCTCATTAAGCGATGATTCACGATGGTGGGAATTTAATCCGGGCGAATATTGCTAGTTTAGTGATTTATAATGAAATATGTATGCTCACACAAAAAGGGGTAATGTTTTATGTTCCAGAATATCGATTTATACATATATATACAATTTTCTGATAATTGATTTAGGAGCATGTAGATGTTAAAATCAGAAGAATTTTAACAAGAGCTATAAAAATGATGTTAATAATGCTTGTAATAAGATTTCTTACATTTAGGCTATTTCAATGACATTGTATGATGTTGGTAGCAGGATACTCGTTGTATAATTCGGAACGTTTAATGAGTTGTCTTTAATGAGAAAAGCACCCTAATGAATGATCCAGATTCCTGCATGCTTAAAGCACAAATACCGAATGTATTAAATCTTTAGTTTTTAAATAAACTAAAGCTCAAATGCATGTTCCAAAGCAGTTCTCGTGTTCAGTTTCTCCATTCAGCAAAAGCATACGATCTAACGGAATATTTTGCTTCGCTCTGTACCTCTCCTGTAACACACACACACACACTGATTAGTGGTTAGATGCCACAGTAAGTTGGGCGCTAGAAGACAGGGTGCGATGCCCGGGTGTGGGATGCATTTCTACCCAAACCCTGCTTCGGTTCGATGTGTCAGCCAACCGACGGGGTACCATTTCCCCGTCGTGTGTCTTTAGCTCCATTTGCCCTGCTGCACTGCGCTTTCTTGTGTACCAGTTTATGCAAGGCGTGTCACCGCCATCGCCCTCGACCACCCTTTTTCCCCCGGTACCATAAAACGCCACCGGTTGTGCAGCGGTGCGAACCCCATGCACAGGCAAGGTTAAAAGAAAGGCAATAATGAACGGTTTAACGCGATAGCTTTTTTTGATGTTGCTGTGGCCGAGGGGTGTGTGCCGCCGGCGCCCTGACAACTGTCCACGTCCACGGACAGGGCGCGTTGTTGCGTGGGTCATGGGCGCAATGAAAGGTGGTGCAGGTTTTGCTTGTGGAGGAGATACGACTCGATGGCTGACGGTGGCTGACGGTGTGTGTGGTGCTACCGTGCACAGCCGTCCCCCTTTTCTGTCCCGTGCTTTGTGAAGCGGCGGCGGGAAGGGTTAATCGAAGCGTTAGCGAATGGTGTTGCACCGATGTGTCCCAGCCGGGTACGTTTGTACGTCTCGATAGGAAAACAGAAACATTCTTAGCACAAGCATCGGACATCGGGAGCGATGCTGGGCTGCGAAGGTGGATGGAAACATAAATTACGTCACGTCGTCGACGGTGGCGTCGGTGCATGGAGCGTTTTGTTGTAGATAGCGTCCTAGTCGAGCGTGTAGCAATCGAGGTGCTTGCTGTACCTTCAAAGGAAAGCGCTGCTGGAGCGCTTGGGTGTGAAAAGTTGTTTGTGTGTGTGTGTGTGAAAAGCGGGAAATCACTTTCGCTTTGTGATTACAAAATACGGTTCGCCCGTTTTTTAATACAGATAATAGGTTACATGTGTGCACAAAGAAGCTGGTATGTAGCAAGGAGAATAGCAATAAGTACGATATAGAGTCTTCATACTACGTTATATAGATATTTAAATAATCTTGCTTATTACAATCCTTTTCCTCTATGCTTACCAACAATTCGAGACAGTTGATGGAGTGACTCCGTTTCGTTATGTGTAGTGTAGGGATGACGATTTAGCTAAAAACCGATTTTCTATAAAAAAAATGAATTCAATGACTCGGTTATAACAACCAGTTTTGTTAACTACACTGAATAGCAACGATTTTTTTAAAGTTAATGATCAGATGTACAAAAATCTAAACGAAACAACTCCTAATTTCAATCCAAAGTGCAACTAGAGGACTATAGAAGTTTGGCAGTGAGTTTTAGAAACTGTGATTTTTGTAGGTAAGCTGTAAGAGCGCACCAACAAAACTAGTTTTTCCTTTATTCTCTATAAATCTTTGCTCATAGGTATTTCTATCGCAATTGACTTATTTTGCACATTTTGCTGCCTTTTTACGTGTTATAAGTCTGTTGGAATCTTATAACAGTTTGCAACAGTAGGCGATTGAGTTAGCTCTGAGAATTCTAAATCAGAAAAGTGAATTCAGGAATTCTCAGGAATCAGGAATTTTCAGGAATCAGGAATTCTAAATCAGAATTCTAAATCGCCTGCGATAGAGGTAGGCATTTCGGTTCTTTTAAGTGAACATGAGTGAACCGAATCGTTCATTGCAGTGAACCGAATCGTGAATTCGGTTTTCGTGATCGTGATTTCGTTCTTTTGCAAACAGCAATACTTGTAAAGTTTGTAAATCAGTCACACACTAGCCGGCACCGCGTAAGAAATGGTGAAAAATTTACTGTCGTTTAAAACTAACCAGAGTCGTTAAAAATTGCTGGAATTGGGCATCGTAAACGCATTGAGTTCATTTGCTAATTTTAACGACTGTTTCTATGCCGTCGTTAAACAAACGATCGTCAAGCGCGTACGCGATACAAATTAACAGTCGTTTAATTAGACTGCTAGAATGTTTCCCTGTGTTTGCCAGTCGTTAGCTGTTTTGACAATCGTTTATTTTATCAGGAATGAACAATGAATGAACTCGGTTAAACCAAAACGAACTTTAACACTGATCCGACCACCGGTTGCTTCGACTACCTGTCAAACACACAGATGCTAGAACAAAAATGTTTCGAATGGCAAAAACGATAACAATTTTTCTCCCGCTCGACTCGGGTCCTTCTGACGGAATTGAATGTCATTCGAGTAAAATAATAGGTCTGATAGTTTAAAATAGACCATTTCTTGTTTCATCTCTAAATTTGGGAATGTTATAAGGTTTTTCTGTTCGTTATTTCAAAATGATCATGAATGTTTACACTCATTTTCATGATTTTTTAATTTTGATGTTTTAAAAGAACTATAGCCTTCTTCTCTTGCGAATCGGTTCCTTCATTTTTTCATGTGAACTGAATGAACCGTACGGTTCTGGTTCATTTGACACACCTCTAGTCTACGATAAGCAGTCAAGAACTAACTTGGAATTCTAAAATACTGTGTAGATGTATGACAAAAACCTGAGTGTTGCATTCGTACCTTGAATAAAGTAGCTGATTCTAATAGATTACTCATTCCATTGTAAAGATCAAACATAAAATAGATTAAAAACAATCGACGATTAAAAAAAGAAGGCCAGAATAGCAATGCAGCATCCGCTCGGTGCAGCAAATCAATGAACCTCCCAGATCAATTCTGTTCCAGCGCAAACGTGCGCGAAAGGAATCATTTTTGTGCGGTGTATTTTTAGCACGTACGAGCGTCCCACGTTGTAATTACAAATTTTTCGCACCACAGACAAACTCTCCGGTATTGATTTTGCACTACTGGTTAGCTAGCTGCACGGGTGCTGCACCGGATCGGATTAAGTCATCAAAGAGAAAGAAGCTCCGGTGTGCTGTAACAGCGCGATTGCACAGCGCAGCACTATATTCAGCTCAGCCCTAAAGGTTCAAATCAGTACATCTATTACACACCCAAGCGAACGAAACCGTTGTGGGTGTGTGTGGTGCAATACATAGATAAAAAAAACGGACGAAAGAAAACAGCAAAACCAGCGAAAACAAAAATCACTTTCTCTGTGAAATATTTGCCCTCCATTGTGTCGCTATGCAGTCAGCCACTCCGTCCCATTCCCCCTTTGCTACGCGTTTACTGCCACCAATATTTATGTTTCCTGGGAGAGACAGAGAGAGAAAAAGAGAAGGCAGAGAAAGAATGCATTTGTGCAATGGTGTTTCGATGCATGCGATATTCATGCACGTCTGTGTGTGTGTTTTTCGGTGTGTTAAACAAACAAATTGTTTTGCTTTGGGGTTGGTTGTTTTTATTTTGTGTAACCAACCCCCTTTTCCCGTTCGGTTCTTTGCTTTGACCACCGAATAAACCGCGTCCCACACCCGTTGCAAAAACGTGCATACACACACGTAATACGATGCGGGGAACACCAGCAGGTTGAGGTTTTGTCGTGTTGTGCGTTTTGCGTTTTGTACATTGCGTATTGCCCTCCCCCCCCCCCCCCCTCCGTGCGTAATGATGCAGATGTAGTGGGCGTCCATATTTGCGCTTCCCTTTCCGCCGTCGTTTGTCCGCACACATTGTAACGGATGCACACCGGTGTTTTTTTTCGTTGTTTTTGGAAGAGAGCTGCTATCGGAACTCTCACTCTCATTCCCTCTGTTTCGCTCGGTAATTAAATATTTATATAAATTCAATGAAATCAACACGGATCATCCGCCCCTACCACCGGCAGGTAGATATTTGTAGCTAATAAATTTCCTTGCTCTCTATCTCCTACCCACTCCCATTGGGCTCGGAGCGGAGGGGTGTTGGAAAAAGCACACATTTCCCCGAAAAATTTACATCACTTTCCTGTTTTAAATTGCATTAACGACGCACGGGCAAAGGAGGGAGGGAGTATGGAAAATAAACGGGGTAGAGGTTGGTCCAAGGGATAAATTATTTCCCCATTTCACTCAACCATCCATCCTATGGTAAAAGAGAAAAATGAATGTGTGTGTGTGTGGGAGAGAGGATTGAAGAGCAGCGCTGCACCGTTAAAATATTTGAAGCTCGTTTGCAGTATAAATAGTTTTTATTTGTCTTTCCGAAATGCTCCGAGCGCTTCGCCACCATCCAGGTCGGTGTGTGGTGCAAAAATGTGTGTGCTTAACACGGACGACCACGGTGGTGTGTGCTTGGGTGTCACATTTTCATTCCATTTCCGGAGGAGTGGAAGTTTTTTTTTAAAGTATTTTCTCCTCCGCCCGATCACCGGCACACTGGACAGTGGTCAGCGTTTTTGTGCAATTGTGCACGCGCTGTTGTTCGACGGTCGTCCTCCTTCCTCCTCCGGGTCTCATCCCTCCGCGAGAGCGGGCGTTGCATGAGCACGATGATAGCATACATTCAGGCGGGCGAGTACGGGCGATCGTAAGCGGCAGGGATGAAATTAATATGTTTTTCTTCCGGCGAAAAGCGTCGCCACTGTATCTGATCGGTGTGGAGCGGGGACGGATGGCAAATAAAAAATGGAACGGCACTGGGTTGAGAGGGAGGAGGGAGGGGATTGAAAGATACATTTCTGCCAATGCTGTCAGCACATTTTCACTGTATATCATCGATGTTTAAGGCGAGCAGAGCCGGTGGGAGGGGATTGTCGTTGTAAAGCGGTTTTTATTTCGTCTGGTGAGTTGAGGCTTACTTTTTTCTCCTCCCTGCTAGGAACGGGAACAATCGTAGAGAGCTGGTTTACAAGTTATGTGTAATTTTATATGTTTCACAGAAATATTAGTATGTGGTTCTTGAAATTTCAATAATAAAGGAGTAATTGAATTTTGAATTGAACAATAAGTGAATATTTAAGGAGAAAATGCCATTTAATAGATCTATGTGAATGGGCTTAAATTATTAAACATTGGAATCCTTTCCGATTTAAATTCGTAGGCTGAAATTTCAGCCTGTCAGCTGTTTGCATTGTATAGCAGTTTTCGAGCACCTATCTAAGTAGGTATAATACACAGGTGGGCTTATCCCAAGGTGTATGAATTTAGAAGGTTGATTCTTATCGCTTCTGTTTCTGACTGAAGATTTTAGTATGAGTGTTTTGAGTATTCGTCAAGCCTCCAGAAAGCTTGTTTGAACAAAAGTTTTCACCCATCCTGTCAAAAAGTGATATTCAAATTTGGTTTGAAAAACATGCTATGAGACCACCTGGACTACATACACTTTGATTCTAGATTCCGCCATCAGATCTCCTTAATGCACCTTGGGGTAAATGTAAACAACACCGTGATTTCGAGCAGGTACTCGAATCTAATTCTAGCTTTGAGGCTAGAATAATCTAGACTGAAAATTGCAGGCTAGTTTTTTTGTGTGATTTTATATGGAGTGTTTACATGATTCGAGCCGGTCTCGTAGTACGGTCGTCAACTCGTACGACTTAACAACATGCCCGTCATGGGTTCAATCCCCAAATAGACCGCGCCGCCATACGTAGGACTGACTATCCTGCTATGGGGGGAAATCTATTAGTCACTGAAAGCCAAGCCCACAAGTGGGTACAGGCAGGCCTTGACCGACATCGGTTGTTGAGCCAAAGAAGAAGAAGAAGTTTACATGATTTCAGCCTCCAACTGTCAAACTCCATACAAAAAACTAACTAGAATCGTGAAGGGCCCCAATGTTCGTTGTTTTTATATTACATTTTTACATTTTTAATTCTGTAGCATTTTCATGCGAGGAAGATACTGCTAAAATCAAAATTTTGATAAAAATAAGTAAAAACTGTACAAAACATTAAACTAGAACATTAACCCCAAAAACGGAAAGACACTGCACGCTTACAAATTCCAATTTTGCCACAAAAAATAGGCCACTTAAAGCAATAAAAACATAAATAAAAAAACAACCACTGTGCCATCGTAATGTTGTGGGTGGGTTTGTTTACCTTTCCGCCGGTGTTGTGTGTACAATTTAACATTTTTTTTAAACCTTCCACCCCACCTTCCTCATGCTATGGTGTGTGCAGGGTAAGGTGTAAGGTGTGTGTGTGTGTAAAATGCGCCGACGCGCCGGTCTTTAAGTCGACCCTTCCGTTCCCGCTCCATGCATTGCCAACATTCGAGTCAGCAAATTTACCACCAAAGTGTGATTTCAATACGACTCCGCACAACAAAAGGGCAATTTTGGTTCAGTTTTGGTCGCGATGGTGGGTGGGTGAGGTTTTGCACCCCCTTTCCCACCCCTTTCCCCGGTCAGGTGTGGTGCCCTGTTTATGTTTCGGATGTTGTTAACGGGTTTGTTTACGGGCTTGTGCAGCCGATAATAGTTGTCGAACCGTTCGTGCACGTTCGCATACGCATACATTGGCGTTTTCTTTAGCGTTTTTAAGGCCTGGCGGCTGTGGTGGGTTAAATGGGTGTTAAATCCTTATTAAATAATTGCTCACCGGGTGGGCAATGTTACACTATGCAACTAACCAATCCAAAAGGGGTGTGCAGGGTGTCTTTGTGCACAATGGTAGTTGTGGTTACAAGCAATCCCCGGGATCTTTTCGATTTGAAACTCGATTTACTAAACCAAAGTAAAGTAAATAATCATTATTAAAAATTGGCAAAACTTTGATCAGCTTAAGGTCGTACAAATCAGTGCAAGCAGATTTGGAGACATTTAGCCAAGTTGTCAGATTGCAAAACTTTTGCCATCGACATGCACCCACAAGATGCCGATGGGATCGCTCTTCCTTTTGACTCTTGAGGCGCATCGCATAACGAGTCACAAATTTGTCGAAAAGTTTCCTTTCGCCGGCGAAGGTTAAAGACAATCGGGCTCAACTTTATGATGATTCAATCGTTCTGTTTTTGCTCCTCCCATCGGGAAAGGTTCGAGTGCAAGTTGTCGAGCCGCCTCCAGCTCCACGCCGGTCCGCACGGATCGAGAACATCCGAGAAAGAAACTAGTCTGTGCCGTTTCCTGTTTGTCTCGCCATTCGGAAACCCCGGGAGCGTGAACTTCGTACGGGAACACCTCGCCCACACCGGCAAGCCTCTGCTCTGACTCTCTGCTTTGCCGGATGAAGTTTTCATCCCCCCTCCCCTTCCCCCACCTGTTTCTACCGGCTCTCTTCAACAGCTTTTGAATCAGCTATTTGTGGAACCGATTTGACGCTAGCGTACCCTCCCGTGCACCGTGAAGAAGTGTCTCGTTCGCGATGCGCAAAATAATTCAATCACCGAATCCGTCGCGTAGCGGAAAATCGTCTGGGCGGAAAAGTGTTTGCCCGCGTCTCGTGCCACCTTCCTTCTCCCGTTTTGCCCTTTACAAAATGTCGTTATATCTTATTTTTTTTATTATTCGGGGATGGGAATGAGCAAAGAATTTACCATCTTCCGATAGAATCGAACGGGTTTTCGCACTTGCTTAAGACGGGACTACCGACGGACGGAGGAAGCTGGACAAGGGCGGAGGTATCGTTTGGGCGTGCTTGAGCGTGAAGGGGGAACGCGTTTGGAAATGCAATTAGTCTGCATTTATGTTTGTCACTTTGGCGAGAGGCATTTTCGTAACTATTTCGCCGCCCGGAACCATCCAACTACTTACCATACCATTCGTTCGGAGGGGAGTTGGGTGTGGCAGCCGTTTAGCCACGTTCCGTTCCGTTTCGCTTTGCCCTGGCAACTGGCAATTGAATCTTGCTGGCCGGGCCCAGCTGCAAACGGAGGCGGTCCGTCGATCGGTTGCAAATATTCCCCCCACCCCCCTTTGGGGCGAAAGCGTTGGCACGGAAGTGAAAGATTTCGTACAAATTTTTGCGATCTATTTTCGCGAAACCGGGCGGTGTTGGCGAATAGTTTGTTGCCCGGAATGGTGGCGAGAGTTGGGGCAAAATCGGTGCCTTAAAGCGGTGCAAAGTACACGGTTGGAATTTATGCGATGTGGGGATGAACGGGCTGTGTCTGGGGGCGTCGGCAGGATGGGCAAGACATTTTTAACATAAAACTCAAAATGGGTGTATTTCAAACAATTTCAATTGTTGAGGATTTCAATGAGCATGAATGAATGAGATGGTGTTATAGCGTTCGCCACCTGAACATTTCTTGGTTGAGAATTTTGATAGAGTATGTCTATGAAAATAAGTTGAATTTCAACTATGAAAGAGAGATCCGGAACTATAAATATCAGAATGGAGGCGATTTATGTAAAACCTTTATCAAGACATTATTTTAGGTAAAATCCATCATAAAGATAATTTATTTTGGCAATGCCTATTCATTAAGTTTGTCAAAATATTGTAAGACTTGTTAATTTGGACTGGTTGCAGGTTTATGCAAGATAATTTCGGAAATATTTAATAACTTTAGGACGCGTTCAAATGAGATTTCAACAGACAACGCACATTACAGATGTCTTGTAACTCCAAGGGGCAATTTAAAAGAAACTGATTCAATACTCATGTTGATCCTGGAATTTTACAGAATTAATACTGATGCTAGAATTGATTCCGATCCCATACAAATGTTAGGATCAGTTCTAGAGTCAGTATAGGTCAATTGACGAATTCTATCTCCTTACCGATCCTTAAACTGATCGTGACACCATACCGGTCCGGAAATTGAACCCTAAAACATATCAGAACTTACTCTAAATCCCTACCGGTTCTTTTTACTTTCATCAGGTACTATCGTCAATTCGGAAGAATTGAAATGCCCGTCCTGGGTTCGTATGGACCGTCGCTCTTAGCAAAGATTGACTATCCGTCTGCGTGGTATTTAATAAGCGTTGAAAGCTTGTATAGGCCGGCAGAAGGTTACTGGTTGTAGTAACTTTTTTGTAGAAATGTTGCCTACAATGGTGGTTACTTGAAATAGAACACCTATATTCTGACTTTGAGGATTCCTGGACAGTTTCTTGGGCCACTTATATTAAAACTTTCCACACTAGTCGTAGATGACATACTTTGGCTTTGTTTCAGCCAAACAGTAGGCCAATATATGGATAAATCTCGAAAAACCTAGCAAAAGCGTTAATCTATTGAAGTCATACTAAAAATTGTATCGTTCTTTTTCAAAACTGTCTTCCTTGCTTCTTAAAGAAATCCAAAATGAAGTCGGCGTAGCGTTTTTCATAACCAAACCAGTTGTTACTGTATAAAAATCATCCAGGGAACCAAGTTCTACAAGGAGATAAGTTCTCAGGAACTAACTTTTTCCCATAACAGAACCGTTTGCAAAGAAGGCATGTGTAAAAATGTAAAAATGAGTATATTCACACTTAGCTTTTGAGATTAGGTCGTGAAAAAGTGTCTGCCATGATCGACTAAAACACATCAAACAATATCGAATAGCAAGGTGCACAAACCATTGGATCGATTTCTATCTTAGAAATGGGGAGAAGCAAAAAAATGAAAACATCAACCCAACTAACCAATTTACTCTCACACGCTTGATCGCCCTTAACGCACCTCGATTGTGTCGCTTGCTTCAGCCACACGCTTTGCACATTTGCGAGCCGTTCCGGTGATTTGCATACCAATTTGCCGCTTTCGCGTTGCCGTATCGATTTTCAATCAAACTGCTGCCTGCCCGGCGGAAACATCGATCACCGAGAGAGAAAGAAAGAGAGAAGGGGACATTTGGGCATCATCCTTAAGCCTGAGGAGATTCGGCGGCGGGCCGGTTTGGGGGAAAGAACGCAGCTAGTTAGATGCACAAATGAACCATATCGGCGGCGGCGGCAGCACTCCATTGTTCCTACGCGTGTGTGCGCTTAGTTTATTGTTGCATTCAAGCGGCAACATGGCGGTGTCGCTTTGGGCCACGCAAGGAATTATGGCCACGTGTTAACTAAAACACTGCTGCTGCATCCCGGCATGATAAGCATCGGCCCGAAGCCAGTCCAGCTGTGTGTTATCTCATCGTAACAATAATGTGACTTTATCAGTTGGGCGAATGGTTGGCGGGAACAGGGCTCATCCCTTCGGGGCGGAACACACACACACACACATACGCGCACAAAGCACATCCTTTCCTCTCTTCACCAAAGGCACAGATGCCGGTGACAGTTGGGTGTTGAATGCGCCAGCTCCTCAGGCTTGATGCCACACGACTCGGTGGCAAGCGGAAATGTGTGACTGCATATTTCATTGCCGTTTTCATGCGAATGGTTTCAAATTTCTCAAACCCCCGCAGGCTGTCTATTCCCATTCTGAAGCTGCGGAGTGGCGGAGTGGCGAACGGTGGTGTTCTCAATTCCTCGAGCGAGATGTCATCACGTCGGACGACGAGGGAGGGCGGGCGCGAGAGGTACGCAGCTGGATGCGATGTTCAAATTGGACGCCATTTCGCGGATGGCGATGGCAGTACGAGATGCGTGTATGGTTTCGTTGTTTAAGGTTTTAATTTAGCACCACATAGGTCCACGCTGCTTTGGCTGCACGGGGCGACCTCTGTGACACAAGCGCGTTTGCACGCTTCCCCCTTAAACCTCCTTTCTCTCCCTTGCTGAACTGGGGAGTGAGGTGTCAAAATGAAGTGTTAAAGTGCAGCACGTTTGCTGAACAATTAGTCGTCCCCGCGTTATGTCACCCTTGCACAAGGGGTAATTTGTGTCGCATCTCTCTCCCTCTCTTTCATCCACACGATTTGACGTAGTTTTTCTTTTCTGTCTCATCCCTTTTCGATCGATAGAGATGTATTCAGCCACCGAGTCTATCCTTAGCAATGTCACGCAGTCAACCCACAGTCAGCACAGCTTGCGAATGATGCCGAGCTTCTCCAGTTTACATATGCTCACTAAATTAATTGTTAACTTTATCATTATGCGAGCATGTGTTTGCCCAGAGCTCGATTGATTCGCATGCAAACTCTAGCCGGGTGGAAAATGTTCGCAGATACGGACACCGCCTCTGTGATGATGTGTGTGCAGTGCACGGCTGTGAATGTGCCTGCGATAACTGAGCTCGTAAGCTGTGAGACATATGCGAAGCGTACGTACAATCGGCTTGTGTGCGCTCCCGTCCAACGTTGTGTAGCATAAATGATTGTACTTAGTTCGTGCATTGATCGAACACAGAGAGAAAGAGAGAGAGAGAGAGAGAGAGAGAGAGAGAGAGAGAGAGAGTGTGGGTGGAATGGATACTATGGGCGTAGATACAATTGTTGCTCTGCCAGTCCAACTATGACCGGCCGATGCTGCTGCTGTTTGCTGGTGGTGTAAATTATTGTTTACAGTACGTGGTGTGATACGAGTTGACAATGGGGTTGAGTGAATTGTGAAGGTCAACCCGAAATGGGAGGAAAGGTTGCGAGATGGAGATTGTTTCAGGTGCAAGACAATGCCGTTGCTTGGCACAAGGCAAATATGATAAGCTTTCGAGGCAAAAAATTGAAACACACTTTGAAGAGTGGTTTGATGTTTAGAAGCATTAGATGGTTGGTTGCATGTTAACAACATTAAATAGTCAGGACACATGCTTCTGGGTCTCTGAGCAATATAAATGAATAAAATGTCAAACGACCACGCCAGCAGGATTGTGTCACACATGGTGACGTTGTAAGTTAAGGAAAATGTTTCCTTTGTTTCGACGTTTTTGTTTCTTGAGGGATTCAATTACCAAGTAGCTGTATTTTGATCCTATCCGACTCATCTGGAATCGGAGAGCACTCAATCAACTGTCATAATACTATTGGTAGAACTTCAAAGTAATGTTTGAAAATTAAGTTTAACATTGTGAATCCCAGAACAGCTCTGCAATAATGTTTGCTTTAAAGAAACGGGCAAAAATTGTCGATTTTTCATGGGTCGAGCTTGATCAGCGCTTAGTAAACATCAGTAGCTTTTCTATAATAATATCCAATGAGTCAGAAGACAAATTTTGACATCTTTATCAGTCAAAATCTAACCGTAATGTCTAAAATGGCAAGCAACTTCGTTCAGGAAGCGTGCACGATCAAAGAACGGCACTCCGTAGCTTCTATAACGGACTCCGTGTGTCAGTTTGTGGAAGTCCTATAAGCCTGTTCCGGCATCTACAACATCTTGGTACTATTAGACAACAATCAGAGCATCGAAAGAAAGTCCAGTTACGAATGACCGACGACCCTGAGCGACTTGAGGTTCCAAAGAAAGCTGAGAATAAGGACCGAGGGACATGTGGTTAAATTGCTGCGCTAGCATGGCCGAGAGGTCGATGCACCCGTCCAAACAGTGAAATAGTACCTGGAAAACATGAACTTAAATGTCTGGAAGCTGAAATCGCGTCTTCAGGTTTCGCAGGGGCAAGCAATGACGCCAAAACTCAATGCAATCATTTTAGTGGAATTTCAGAGGAATTTCGATATGACACTCTAGTCCTCGAACCGGTTTAACACCCGCCAGCTACGTTACATCGAAAATTTATGAGATAACAGGATGCAAATGCTCTATTCTAACAATTTTGTCGCGAAAACTGAGCAGGAATTGATAAAAATCGTTGGAAGATCTTAAAAAATGGCTACGCGCATGTCGTTGTCCATCAAAACGAAAATTCTGGATAACTGACGAATGGCTGCTGGCAAGGTCGTAGATTTATTTTTGCAAGTTAACTCAAAGAATTTCTTTTCACAAGATGTAAAAATTGGATTGACATACCAGTTTAGAGATATGTCAGGAGATATACGAGGCTTTCATGACAGTTGTAAAGAATATTGGTGATGCTAACCTCTAAGAAATTAATTGTCAAGTATCAATAATGTTTGTCTCAATATTCATTATTATGAATGAACTCAGCAAGTGGTCCATTAATCATTTGGATTGCTCCAATAATACTGCAAGAAGATTGTGCCTCATCTAGATTGAAAAATCCAATATGAAAGAGGAGAAGCAAACAAATGTGTAGAAACAAAAAACCCATAAACAACTATTTGATTTGAGATTTCCCGTTCTAATCACACGCAAACGAACGATCACATAACGGCTACATTACAAATCAATACGGATGTAGCTAATTTTCCCCACATAAACATCAAGTTCCGGTGTCTTTCTCAATAAAACACACACATATAACTACACCTTAATGCGGCTAATGTACCCGTACCCGGCGATCCGTTGCAAGATAAACGGGGCATCGCATATCCTGCGCTTCATGTTGCTCATGCACTGCACTTAATCTCCGCAACGGGGGTAGGGGACGGACAATTTATAGCCTCGTCATCATGATCCCGATTAAATGACCCGCGGGGGTTAAACCGAACCGCGCAACAATCGGGCACCGCGTAATTAATCGCTTCCGAGTGTTTGCGATTCTGGTGCGATTTTAATCGCTGATTCATCCCCAATCCTCAGACCCTCCGTTGCACGGTTGTGGTGGTGGCAGTGTTGCAGATGATGGTAATGGAACCGTTGTCAGCGTTCTTACGGTGGCCAGAAGATGGATCAACACACTCACACATACACTGCTTCCTGTTGATAATTCAATTGGCACTTGATCGAAATGAACCATATTTCATTTGCCCCTCGTCCCTAACCTAATTAGAGGGCTTTGAGAGATTGGGTGTGATGGGTGAAGCGGGGGGCAGGTGATCTTATCGCATGATTTGCATGTAACGCTAACGATTCACTGCACACAGCCCGTGCGGGGTACTCGCGATTGCAATCAATTACTGTCACCAGCGGGCTCAGCGAAGACGGTAACAGATACACCACATCAAAGCGATCTGCTTGCCCTGTCGCCGGTCACTGGTTTTGTATTGGCTGTGTGTGTGTGTGTGTGTGTGTGTGTGTGTGTGTGTGTGTGTGTGTGTGTGTGTGTGAGCAAACTATCAATTTTATGCTTGCTAACTCGAATCATTAGATAATATGATCGAATATTGAAAAGCCACGACGAGCAGCAAAGTGACGCGAGTGTGTGACATTCGTTAGCGTGTCAGTGCAACGGGTTATGGTACCGGCAGTGCACCCGCGGCAAAGGGGTGGATTAACGCCCAGGCAAAAGGTAATGGAATATTTGCATCACCATCAGCACCATCATCGGCATCATTATTCGCTGGCAGCACACCACCAAAGGGGGCAAAAGCAAAAGCGGGGTTCATCATACGTTAATAATAATCGCTATCGATCCTCTCGCTATGCTTATGCCCCCAGGGAAACCCACCAAAGCGTCGAATTGCCTGTGTACCGATACCAGTGGACACATTTATATGTTGTTGATTAAATGGCGAATTTGACGACATTGCGACCACCATGGCTGGAGGTGTTCCAGGAGGTAGGTGTAGCCTGAATGCCGCCCTAATCCACACGGCCACGCTATTAGAACGTCATCAGCATAAACCATCGCACGCAGACTGGGGGACATCGCGCTTGATTTGATGTTGTGCTATCGTGCTTCTTGGCTGACCCGGGGGGAGGTGTGAGCCTGTTGCCATGTACATACGTTTCCGAATTTTCCATCGACCACAGCCACCATTTTGCCACCTTCCAACAATAGGAGAATTTATTTAATTTGCTTTCCCACTGGCGCCTTCCCCGGTGAACCCCGGAATATGGGGAACCGAATCGATTTCCGCATTTGAGCCATTCAAACACATACACACGCACACACTAACGCACACAGTTTGACATTCTAAACCGCAATTATTCAGCTTAATGCGCTTGTTTGCGGTCAATCAGTGGCATTTTCCCGATTCGCCGAGGTCAAACAAGCCGGGTACTACCAGGGTTTGCCATTTGCCGGGAAAACGGATGACAACTATCGACCAGTACGTGTGTGTGTGTGTGTTTGTGTGTAATTATGCTTCTAGTAGGTCAGTCTTGTGGCATTAATCGACGTTTGACCACGACTTACATAACTATTCCATCCCCCCCCCCCTTTTCCCCCCAGAACGTCTGCTTAATGTCATTTTGCACACGTTCTCGGGCGGTTGGCGAGCGGCCCGAAGGTTGATTGAACGTATTGGGAATAATTACCCGGCTCGGGTAGCCGGTTGTTTACGATGGTGTCTAACAAGAAGCCTGTTGATGATGCGTGCAACTTGAGTGCACTTGTGTGTGTGTGTGTGTGTGTGTGTGTGTGTGTGTGTGTGTGTATGTGTGTGATAGTTTATTAATTTATTGGTTGGCTCAAAACAATCTTTTTTTTCATTGTTGCATTTTCTGTGATAGCTTTACCCATTTTGTGTCCATTTTTTGCTATCCAACCTCTTTAGCACTACAAATCTGCATTTAGCCGCCACATGATCGTCGGTTGGAATTACCTGCAAAAAAGGGAGAGAGAAAAAAAAGAAACACAAACATAAATAAATAAACGCACAGAGAGCACAGGGGTAGCGGCAGATATTAGATAGTGAAATATTTATGGTAACAAATTTTGTCGATGCTCTCTATATTGGTTTGCGCGATATTTTAAGGATTTTTTGTTGTTTTTCTTGCTCTGCAGCTGTCAGCTTTTGCACCAGCACCATTTTAAAATTTATGTTTTTCATTTTCCCCCGTTGTGCACACCTTACGCCCGGCTAATTAATAGCACAGCGCGCATTGTTGGCGGCCGCTTTTCCCCAATCGATCGGGTGTCGTGGCTATAAATTAGCTTTCCAACCGGTACGGTTTGCGTTCCTGTGCACGATGCAATGCACGCACCAGCGAGAGTTTGGTACAAATTTAGATAAATTTACAATGCAAAAAAAACCCTCTCTGTCATCTGTGGTTGAGGGAAGGGAAAATGGCAGAGGAGTGTCTGCCACTGCAAGGGCGGATTGCAATTATTCATCAATAAATTCTAACCTGCCCAAGCGGAACATGAGCATGCGGCAGGCACGGGTGATTACATACCCCACGCCAGCGTACGTTAGAAATGCATCATTTCGTCCTTGCGTGTGCGTGTGTGTGCATGGTTGTTTATTGAATATATTGATCATATCGAGCCCCTCCAGCTGGTTCGCGCGTGTTTATGACATTTAAAATTAGCCATATTTTCATTATCAAGTGCGCGGTGTCCCATTGCCCAACAGATGTCAGAGGCTAAAGTGTTAAGCCGATGTAAAATGCATACCAAACGGGAGGAGGGGTGATGCACCCTTTTCGCAAAAATGGCTAGCTGCTCCCGACGTCACCGGCCGTTCGACGACTCTCGTGGGGAAACTATTAATTTAAAACGTTTCCAATAATTTCTCTCCAGCAGTCGTTCGAAAAACGTTGCAAAGCTCGACCATGGCCACGGGCAGCATGATGATGTATGCATTTTTGTATGCACAAAGCGCGTAGAAATGGACGGAGCAGGGGGAAAAAATGCCGAGCTCCAGCATCGGCAGCTTTGCAACTGGATGCACTGGCACGTTTGCCGGTTTTATCCTCACGAGAGCATCGGGAAATCGAGGGACATTTGGGTTTGGGTTTGGGTTGGGATGTTCGATTTACGTGACTAAACAAAATGCAGTACTACCCTCCCACTCTTGGCCTCCAGTGCTCCCCTGTTTGATTGGAAGCGTGGTGCATTCTGGTTTGCTCTGCATGGCGTGATCTCCTCTCAGGGGAATCTCGGGGGAAGCGTTACACGAAGCGTTGTTTGACTCGGTGGAGGGTTATTTTTGTGCGGCAGACAGTACTGTGTTACAGGTTCGGTTGATCTCTCCAGTCGAGTGGTGTTGGTCGATTGGAGTGGGGATGCGTTGCACGCTTTGAATCGTAATGTATGCAGCCGGGTTTTGCTCTAATCGACTCAAGCGCGGAAAAACACATAGCAGGTTTGAGCCGAATGTTGGTTTGATTTGTTCTTTTACGAGTGCGGGGTTTGTTTGCTTTGTGTAAGAAGTACTTTTTAAACGATTCCTCATTGCCACAATTTATCGACAAAGATAGCACAATAAGGTAGCGAAAAAGAGTGGCTCTATCGCAAGAAACTGAAGATCCTAGAGACTATTGGCTTTGTATTTTATTTTTGAAATCTTTTAATGTTGGCGTTGAGTTGATAAATGTTTGCAAGTTTACTTTGCATTTGTCGACTTAAATGCTGAAATTTTTAAAAATAAATATAAATAATCGTTAATGTAAAAACAGCGTGCCAAAGCAAATCTAAAAGGATTACCAATAACCTGACGACATAATTTGCCACAATTGCCTGTTACCCTGTTCTTGAGGCTTTATTAAGCTAAAATGACATATTTTTACACTAACGAGCCACTGCAACATTATCTTAATGCTGATCGCCAGAGCATTACCGATCATAGTTGCAACATCCTGACTTTGAATTTATTTGCTTACCATTTTTACCCTCAGAATGTTTACCCCCTTGACCTGACCTTTTTCCACGCTGAGTGTGTTTAACCAAGCCCCGATGTAAACGCTTTGCAATCAATTTGTATGTACCCGTGTGCTTGCGGGATTGTTACACTCAAAAGGCAGAAGAAAGCAGCGAGCGCCTTCTTCCCTCAGTAGCGCGTGATCCCTCTGCTCACCGGCTAGAGCCACAACCGCATACAATTTTCCAATCATTTCCTTTCACTTCCGTAGGGCAAATGGTAACAGGAAAAGCTTACCAATCTCTTCAGCACACACAAACACACACACTGCTGCCGGAAACTATATCTGCATGTGTGTGCGGAGCATTTCGATCTGATTCGAGCGTCGCGTGGTTGCAATCCCCAGCGCGCCCCTCAGATGCAGTCCCGCCGCTATCGATTGTCCCGGCCTGACGTGCCGCTGCGCAAGGACAGGATAAGGGAATTTTTCATTTTATATTTATTGCAAATAAATATTAATGAAATAACATCGCTACGCGCGCACACACACACTCGCACATCCCAAGCAGAGTAAAACGGCTGCCTCTGCGAGTGCTGATGGTGGAGATAGTACTGGGCTAGTAGGTTACAAGACTGTATCACCTGCACACGCTGCACGTGTATGTGTATGCCGATCGATTGTAATGGATTATTTTGCACACGAGTTTGCACACACGGGCTGCAACTGTTGCAACGATGTGTGCCCGAATAACTGCACGCCCCAGGCAGGAGGGGTGCGCATCCCAAACATTTTTGGGGTGATATCGGCTGCAGTCCTCCGGAATTGTTAAGTTGTGTAAAAACGGCCCACTGATGTGGGATGATTTTGGGTGACCAAAACAGGTCGGGCGGACACCACCATCACCATCACCAGGTGTGTCCATTTGCATAACACTTTACTCGCCGGTCGAATCGTTCCGACCGGTGCGGAACATCGTCAGCGTGTGCTCTGTTGACGCGTTTTGCCAACGGTTACGAACGTGATCATAACGCGCTCTAGTTGGAAATAGTTTGCTTTTTTATTGATTTATAGATTTTTTTGCCTCTACACATTTCCTCTCTTTATTTAGTTTTTCATGCGATTTCCATGCGTGGCTTTTCCCGTGTGTGTGTTTTTTTTACATCCTGCCGATGGTATGATTCCCGCTGCGAGGCGAGAAGATTATAACACACACATACAGCACTCTCTAGCCAGGCCAATCCAGGCACATGCACAGGCAAACATCAAACAGTCACGGTTGGTCACGTCTCACGGTTTTTAGGATCCGTGCCGCAGGATTGGAAAAGCGTCGTACTTGATCGATTGGTATTAGCGAGTGCCGTGTGGCAGTGTGCTGAAGGAGGGGATGGAGGCCGGAGACAGTTGTGGACTACTGATTTATTCATAATTTTTAGCATGGTGGTAGTCTTTCCGCCCGATTGGAGCGGGGGTTTTTTTCCGTTGCTGTTGTACGGTTGCTTTGAAGCGATTAGTGGTTACGGCGCAGCAGTTACTAGGCTAGGAAACAGTGTTAAAACAAAATTAAGTGTGGGTTTTTTTCTGTTTTGTTTTGTGATGCGTATAGTTTTGTTTGCTGGCGCGTGATTGAGTTTGTGCTTTGAACGCTTTGACTGAGTTGGACGGGGGATTATCGGGAAAGGATTTCTGTTCAGACGTGCTGATAGTTGATGGATGCTACTCGTTGGATTTTTAACATGATTGTTGATAGTGTTTGGGCTCATACTTTTCAACCTATTAGTAATATGAATATTCAGTCAAGGGTAGAATAGAAATCATAAATCAAGTCACGAATGGGGCGTTAGTTTCATCTATAAATGATACTAAGGAAGGTTGAATAACAATTCTATCTTTCTTTGATCTTCAGGCGAGATCGATCGGTTAGACTTTCAATAAGGAATTTGATTTGAAATTGTTTCATTGACAGCTTGAGTTGTTAATATATTGTGTCATGCAGAATGACTCATAAACTAATGTTGGGGACTTTTGCGATGTTGCTTTCAGTTATTGCAGCCTGAAAAAAATGTAAACAATCGTAGATTCGATGCAGGTACGATCAGGTATGCTCATGGAGGATTGCCTTTTTGTTTGCTGAAGGATGAATATTGTGTGAACAAAGGTTAAAAATGATTTGGATCATTTTTTTAAGTTTCATAAAAGTACTATAGCCCACTTCAAGCAGAAAAAAGAAAGCAAAGCAAATTTAAAATGAATTGAAAATGAATATTTTGTACACAATTGCTGAACTCCAATAATATCCAACCGGATATTATGGATATAACTCGGATGATGAATATTGTACCATTGACAGGCTGAACATTTCAGCTTTCTGGCTTAAAATATAGAATGGAGGGACGATTTTAGAATTTAGATGTAAAAAGAAACATGATGAGTTGCATTACAAAAGCTTTAAATGAAGTTCCAAAAGCTCAGCAGACTGAAAAGATTCTTGGATAATCAATCTCTGGTCGTATAATACGATTGCTTCTGCTTCGTTACTCATCAGATCGTTACATCTGAGGGACGACGGGCAATCGCGATCAATACAATACAATCATGCAAAAATTTATTTAACTACAGGTACTTATGCTACCGGCAAAGCACATTTGCTATGCTCCACATAGCCGGACACTCTTTAAAAAAGGATAAATTCAACCTTGCTCAACGCTGCATCGCATAATAGGTGCGAAAAATAATAGGTGCTCCACGTTCTGTGTCCCACGGTGAAAAGTTTGCTGCCACGCCGCGATTGAACTGGAGCGTATCAAATTTTATCGGTCATTAATTTGACATCGGACGCGCTATAACCATTCGAGGGGGAGAGGAACCACGGGACTTTCTTAAAGTAAATGCCTGCAATTTGGACGGAAATGGTTCATTACTGCTAGGAAGTGGAACGTTGAATCGAGCACGTTTTCAACTGCTTTGAACTGCTACCATTTTCGAGCCGTGTGGGCTTTAATATGGTGAAATTGATTACACCACCTGGCCGTATTCAAAACAAACAAAGCTTTTTTCAAGCAAATGCACCTGATGCTAAAGTAGCTCACCCAACGCACGGCACCGTGCCATCGTTCTGAACCGCTTGCTGGAGGGGATCAGATTACAAATTGCAAGCTAATTTACTGGCAACAGAATAGCCAGGGCGGAATGGATGGTCTCGTGCGCACCATCGGCTTAATGCTCGATAAATCACAACCCCACTATATGGCGCAGTTTCGCCACGGTGGCTAACAACGGCTGATCCAGTTTAAAACCACTGATTGAAGGGCGAGCAAAGTAGGCAAAACGATAAAAAAAAACAAAACAAAAAACAGGTCTCGGGCAGGAGCTTCCGGAAAAGCCATGCTCTGGCCCATCATCCCATTGACTACCCGTTCTTACCGTCATTGGCGAGGGCGTTGGGTTGGGAAAACTACGCAAAGGAACGTTGATCACAGGGTGGGTTTTTTTGTTGCACTTCCGTTGTTGCATTAATCCTCGTGCCCTTCCCAACGCAAAGGGGGCTACGGCAGGGCGCTGAGAGTTTTCTTGAGAAAATGGTACAAAGCATCGAGTGTTGCACTTGAAAATGTGGTGTGAGAGTAGATGGAAAAGCGAAAAAAAAATGGCAAAATTTCAGCCAGTGTTTTGCATTGCAGCACTGGCCACAGTAACGCTGGTGGGTCTCGTTGGTTCCTTTTCGTTGGATAAAATTCCTTCATTTTCCTTATGGCTATTAACAAAAAAAGAAATTCCCTTGCTTGCGAGTGAACCTACGAACGCTGCTGCTTAATCTACCGGTTTGCTCGTTCGCTAGCTACAAAATCATCCTCATCATTACCATCATGAACATCATTATCATGAGCAGCGTACTGTTTGACTACGAACGGCAGCTATTGTTCACTGTTCCGCTGAATGCCTGCTTACCGAGCGGTTGAGACAAATTTTTGTCCATTTTCTTTGTCGATGAGTTTTTATTGAAGAAAATGTTTTGCTATTTAGTTATTTTATTTAGACAAATAAATCCTCAAACATCGCGTTTGAAAGTAATTACTGAATATATTAGCACATAACATGCGAGCTTTCACTTCAAGCTTTTGTATAAAATAATGCGTCAAATTAAAATAGCATTTATCCTAAAGAAATACTTGCTGTAGAGTATTTTTATTCCCGTTTCCCAAATGATTTGATGCCCGATCGTGTTTCTATTTAACCAAAACGTCGACAGGTGTAAACCCTATCCCCTAAAATGCTTTGTGTAGTGCATTTGCAACAAGCGATAATTTGCTCCCGTTTCTGCAACAAAACTAACCGAACAACTACAAAAAATCAACGATACAGCCCATAAACTTACACAAACACTAGCTGACAGGCGACACAACAGCGGCAAACTACGCCGGTACGTGGTTGCGAGGGTTTTTGGACGCGGTTTTAATCCATTAAAAAGTCAACCACACGCACACACATACACATCAGAATGTGCTGCTGCTGTTGTGCCGGTGGTGTACACGCGCGAATGGCCACATTGGTGGTGGTGGTCCGGTACCGTTTCGGTCCTGGGTTCGTGTTTAGAATACATTCGGCCAGTGCGGGGGTACGGCTACGGTCAGGAAGTTAGCCACCGTAGCCAAAACCAAAGCCACTAGCCAGCAGCTCCCCTTCATGTACAATGTTGTATCGGCGTCCGAGATCCAGAGGCCAGCCAGAATCCGAAATGGTGTGGTCCTTGTTTTTGTGATGCAGGTGTTTTTTTGTTGGTAGTTTTTTTTTATCCATTGCCACAAAATGGTTACAGGAAAGGTGATCGAACCTGGTTTGGTTTGTATGTAGTAGCGCGGTTTGGGGCTGTTCAGGGTGAGCGGAGTTTTTGTTGTCACGTGCTATCCACAGCACAACGATGGAGGCGCATGGTGCGCGACCGGCAAGAACGATGTGAATAGTTTGGTTCATTGAATCGTGAGCAGAGTTTTTGTTACTACGACCAGCAAAATGAGGTGATAAATGGAAGAGTGTGTTTTTTAAAACGTATTTAGCGTTGGTTTGCATTAAAAAATTGAACACAATTGACAGTTGTACATCAAAGGGTGTTCACTGAAGCGATAAATTGATTTTTTTTGTCCTCCCAAAAAAGTTATGCTGCAAAGTTTCATAAAGCTTTGCACGGTTGAAGCTGAAAATCCCAATCAGAATCGTCGTTTATACTTGTCGTCATTTGCCATCGCTGAAGCCGCTTCGTTCGGCCACTACCTTTTCGAGAGGTTTTTGCTATGTAAATGAACGTCCAATTGGAAACCCTCGTTTTCCAATGTGTCCAATCCTCGGTCGGCCGAATCGAGAAACCACGGCTCAAGAGCGGTTCAGAAAATCCATAGTGGCTCAACCATTTTAACCCATCGTTTCGCAGTGCTCCCAGTGAGCAGGGATGGACGGCGCGTCGACCGAGTGGGTCCGGACGTCCGTCCGGGTGTTGATATAATTATGTTGTGAAGTAATTTATTTTTTTAATGGGATTTAATTTATCCTGATTCCGGATTTGCATTGGTTTAACCCCCCCCCCCCCCCCTTTTTTTCGCTTGTGCGCCCATTTGTTTGTTTGACTCGCTCGTTGTGGAGTACGAACCATCCGTCCGTTTGTCCGTGAAGCTGTACCGGACGGGCTCGGAGCCCAACTCACATGGCGCTCAGAGATATTCGTTAGGTTTAATTTTTCCACCGTGCTTCACCGACTTTGAGTATGTTTTTATGTAAACCCCTCTCCCATTCCTCTCCCTGAATGTGTGGACACATTTTTGCCGGTTGGGTTAATGTTGTCATTGCCTGCCGTTCGTGTCCCATCCTCTTTCCCTATTCGTCACTGAATTGCACACACACAGAGACGCCTCTGAAGCTGTATCGAGCCGTGGTAGAATTCCTCAAACAGTCAGGACAGATTGGCATGTACGTACGTGTGTGTGTATGCTTTTTTCGCTTGTTCCGAAACTGACTCGACAGCTACAGCTTCCGCCTCCCCAAAACCTACAGCACAGCAGCTTTGGCTAGTTGGTACATGTTGGCGCGTGGTGGAATTGGTGGGTCGCGTCCGTCTGTGTGTGTGTGTGTGTGTGTGTGTGTGTGTGTGTGTGTGTGTGTGTGTGTGTGTGTGTGTGTGTGTGTGTGTGTGTGTGTGTGTCTGTGTGCGGAGTGCAGCACTGGGTAAAATGGTGGCATCGCCTCGGAACGACACCCTTGCGGCTCGTTAGTTCCGTCGGTTAATGAGGAACCGTCGCATAAATTGGACAATAATGGGCCGGCAGATGGTTTCAAGTGTTCTGCGATATATCGTGTCGGTGTGGTTTGCCCTGTCCTGCCGAATGTCTCTGCCCGTGTGCCTGGCTGCCCGCTGTTCTCGACACTTTCCACCCTCCCCGGTAGAAGCGGAGCAGTAGCAGGAAGCATGTTTTAAAATGACTTCATCGCTGCCCGCAATGTGTGTGGAGGTAGAACAAGTAGAACCAGTATCATGTACGATAGTTGTGCTTGAAGCATGAAATGATGTCGCGCTTAATTCTAGAGCAGAGTAACAAAAAAAAAATCATGGCACTACTATGGCAAGGTTTTGGAAGGTTTTTGGGATATGCTAACGGAGTTGGCTTACTTTGTTGGGGCTGGAGCAACTTTCGGATCACATTTGATGCTATCTTGCATTTATATCGGGGTGAATGGTTGTGCAAATTGTTTGTTTATTGTGAAGCTGCCGACTGTGGACGACGTTATGGGTTGCGAATGATGGCAGGGTTAGTTCCCGGAAGCTTCTGCAATTGTTTGCGATATCGCTCATTTCGCAACTCTCACAGGAGACTTGTCTTTTTGAGAAGAAAATTGAATTTATTTAGATTTGTAGTGCCGTTTGGTGTGCTCAATACAGTTCAGTTGTGTATTAGTCTCAGTTTGAATCTCAATTTGTCATTTATTGGAACATTTGATCAGCCCGTTATTTATTCCATTACTTTTTAGAAAAAATGTGCGTTTTAATTTTCATTATTTATAAATATTGGGATGGGTATAGAAATAACGAAAAAGCAAGAGAAAGTAGGTATAAAAACATCAATGTGTAATAGTTAGTTCCATTGTTCATGCAGTTTCTTCTACGCCAGCAAAACGAGGTATCATCACTTCATCTTTTCCTCCAAACGCCTATCAACAAAGTTGCTTCACTATTGAGCAAAACTTGCACACACCTACGACACTTGCACACACACACATGACCTCAAAACTACAACATTCCACTGCCGCTGGCAGCGAAAGCCAAACAGAAGCTTTAAATGATCAAGAAAGCGCAATTTTGTGCACGGTCACGGTTCATGTAAAACCCGCCGAACCGTGTACAAATGGGCGAGGAATCACCTTTTTCACTCTCAACCGCCTCCTCCCTCATCCTGGGACAACCTTCTCCTCAGCTCCACTGTCCGGTGTGCCACTGTTTTGGACAATCGAAAACGCGAGCAGTAAAACATTTTACAACCTTCCGAAAATCGACAGTAAAAATTGCACAAAACGAGCGAATCGAGAGGAGAAGACGTGGCTGGCTGAACCTCGGTCCCGTAGAATCGTGACGTGCAGCAGCCCCCCCCGCCGCTGGACCGAATACATCGATAAGCTTCGTGGTTGGTTGAATCTTGGTTCCATTTGTCGAGACGGGGTCGCGGTTTTACGAGTGTGTTGGACTGTGGTCAACCGTGAACCGTGTTGATGTTTGGTGGTGAGTTTATGATGTGCTGCTAGCTGCTAGCGGCGCTGGTTTTATAGCGCCGGTGTGCCCTGCCCCGTGCCCTGATCGGTACGTGCAGATAAGAGGGCCGAAAACAATGTTGTTCTATTGTGATGTGCGCGCGCCTCAAAGCGAAATTGTAGTATCCTTCGATTTCACGCCATAAAACGCGGATCAGATAATGGCGTGGCGGCCGCAGCGAGTGAGTTGCTACTTTACGCAATAGCCTTTGGGCACTAATTTTCCCAACAGGTCAAACAGATCCAATTACTCCTGGCTGCCTGGTGTTGCAATCCGCGCTATACAGGTGAATAAAATATGGCGCTCATTATCACAGCAGATTCACGCTGGCGCCCAGGCGACATGGCGCTGAAACGGCAAAAGCCAGTGTCGAACGGGGTTCACTCGTTAGCAGAACTGAGATGAAAATTGGAACAAAAAGCTTTTCTCCCTCATCACCTTATAGCATTAATAAAAAGGCAGCCCATAAATATGCTCAATCGGATGAGACTGAGTTTGTGTACAGTTGAGCGGCTTCCGCGAACGGCTTGCGGAGTTGCAAATCAAGCACAGAGCATCTGCGGTGCTGCTAAAGTTGCTGTCGGGAAAACTTTCCCTCACGGTTACAGGGCAACAACTGGGAAGGGAAATATAAAGCTCACACCAAGCAAACTCACAATTTCTAGTCGCGCACACGCACACACACACACACACACACAAAACACGGTTGGGAAATGATTCGTGAAACGAATGGAAGGAGCAGAGAGATTGAGAGGATAACCACCGCAAACCAGAGCCCGGGATAATCGTGCCCCCGGTCGCCATCGAGTGCAACTGCAACTATGAAGGGGGCCAAAAAGGATAAGTGAAAATAAAGAATGACTAATAATCCGCCACGCATATGCATTCGCGGTGCGGTCGGGAGCGTTTGGAAGGATGGTATATGAATCCTAGACCTTCTGGTTATTTATGCTGGGGTTTTTTTTTGCTGTTGTTTTGTTTTGCTGTTGCGGGATAAACACTCTACACTGCGCTGTGTACTGCTGATGCTGTTGATTTCTGTGCGGGCCGGTTGCTGGGGATGTTGCAAAGCCAACGGTCGTTGGAATGTGGTTTGCGGACGGCAGGGATGGGTGCGCTTTTGCAGCAACTTTCATGCATGTGCATGTGCTGTGGTTAGATTATAGTTTATGCTGGTGAGTGTTAAATTTTTGTTTTGCGGGTTTGCGCGCTGCGTTTGATTGTTCGCGTGTAGTGCAGTGGAATCTACAATGTTCTATAGTTAATTGGAAAAGCTATTTATTGTTCCGTGTGTGTTGCGTGGTTCTGTGAAGCAAACAAGGACATGTGTTATCGTTTGGTATTTGTACGAAGGGTACTAAAAGCATGTACTCACAAGCCTTTTATTTTATTGAACAAGACTTTTGATTGTATGTACAGTTTGCGTATTGTACAGTTTTAGACTGTATTGTACAGTTTTTTGCAATAGTTAATATCTAATAATCAGGAATCAGCGAGAACATCCAAGAATGGAGTGCTCACTGCTGAATCTTATGGCTGAATAGAAGTCATTCAGTGTTGTGCCAACAAGTTTATACTTCTTCTTAATGGCTGTAGCCTTTCAAGAAGCTATAGAGTAGTTAAAGGTTTTCTCAAGGATTTTTGATATCTCCCGAAATTTCTTGAATTCTTTCCATAGTGCTTTTTTATGGTTCCCAGGATTTATTGGGCGTTTCCCAGAATTTTAAAGATCAACTGTATTGACGTCCAATGGAACAATTCCAATAAATCGTGGGAATGATCCAACAATATATGAAAAATACTGGCTTTATTTTCGTGGGCTTTATTATTAGTTCAATTTTTGGCTTTATTATCAGCTCCAAGGATTGCAAGAGGAAATTCTGAGAAACCAGAACAGTTCTAGGTAAATGTGTTAAAACATAATTCCAGAATTATTGATCATTCTTGAGGAAGTAGAAATAAAACAAAAAATTAAAAAAATGACATAATAAGAATGGATTTCATCTTTGGAAGTGAGTCGTTGCTCGTCTTCACCCACAGTAGCGAAGATTTATCGTTAAGACCTTTTCCAACCGGTAACCAATTGATTAGCAAACACAGATGTTAGTAAGTCCGTACCTGAGAAGCACATAGCGTCTGCTGCTTGCCCGAAATGAAGTGCACAAACATTGAAGGTCATTAATTTGCCCGTACCGAAGCAGGAAGTGCTTGCAGTCGAAAAAAAAAAATCCCAAAAGCTGATAACTACGGATGAGCTCCAGCACATTACTAGAGAGCAAAGCAGTGGAGCAATGTACAACAAAAAAACACTCCAAAAGCAACGAGTTATTTGCATAAGAAGTAATTCATTATGACACCATACGTGTAGGGAATCGCCGAAATCCAGTCCCGGCCGGCAGCTAAACGCTGCACAAGCACAACCGAGGCCAGACAACCGAGGGCGCTCTGGTTGCCTGTAAAGCGCGCGGAAATGAAATATTCATCCGTGAAAGCGGACCACCACCCCCGTCCACGTGTCTCAGTTGACATTTGGAAAAATGAGACGCGCAGCCACTGCGCATCCACGGCACCGGATTTGCAATCCCTGGTACGTGATCCATTTCCACGGATCCCGAACCTGTGTGGCCAAGACACCATTCCCTGTGTGTGTGTTTCTGTGCTATTTATATTTCGCTCATCCTGCCTGTACGAGTGGTTCTTGCACACACCTTTTCTACCTCCGCGAAAGGGGTTTCAAGTGTTTGCCCTCTTCTCGCGCCAACTGCAAAGAGCCGACACCTTGGCCGGGCGTCGAGCTTGCGTGTTTGGGGGCGAAAGCAGAGCCTTTTTTTTCATTCGTGACGCTGCACAACACACGGCAGCAGAAAAATGACTTGGCATGGTAATCTGGGACTTAGTGAGGCGTTCGCTTTTGCCCCGTTTTCTCGTTGCTGATGATTGTTGTGTTGCCTCCTGTTGGCTCGAAGTGGTGCCTAGGAAATGGACAATTTTTACAAACATCTTCCGACTCGAGCTCGATGGGGCTCGGTTCCGTTTTTGGCTGGCCGGGATCGTTAGAGTCGAGCAAAGCTCCTCTGTCCCCTGTCCACATGCCACAAAAGCACATCGAACGGTGAATGATAGAGCGATGTCGTTTCGGCCTGATGAGAGTACATATCGTGCATAATTTATCATCCGTGCAAGTGGAGTTGGGGCGGGGGAGCGTAAAAGATGCACGAGATTCTAAATCTCACACCCGCCCACCCGGTTTGTGACCCGGTTTTTGGTGGTGGGGGAAAGGGGGAGCATCAAACTCCCCCGAGAAAGGGACACAAAACAAAACGCCGCGTACAGACAGTTCTGCGGACGATGTTGTTTCCCCAACGTCATCGTTCGGGTGCTTGTTTACTGTACGAAACAAAGCCAAAAGAACACACACATGCGCTGCTCAATTTGGAGGATATGAAACTAAACAAAAACAATTTCCTCACACCCACGACACAAGCAAAAAAAAAAAAAAAAACAAAAAGCACGAAAAGTGTAACACGTTAGCTTGCGCTTTGTCGCGCTTGTCATCGTCGGCGGTGGAAAAACTTCCCGCGTCATCCCGCGACGCGACAATCCATACAAAAAGAGCGATGTGTTTTTATTCCTTCCCCTCCCCCCCCCCCTCCCGTTCGTATGCTTTTGCAGGCAGTGCCCTGTCGTCTTTCACTCCGTACCAGCAACAACACTGGTTTCGATTGTTAGTTTGCATAGCTAAGCATATTTTGGCGTCGCCCAAAAAGAGGCAAAAAATGGGCAACGAAACGCGCACGACAAAACACTGTTCGGGAGCTGCTTTTTTTCTTCTTTTTCTCCTCTCCCAAAGGAGACGTTTATGTTGCCGGTGGGGTGTACGCGCGCTTTTTTTACGATGTGCTGAATATTTCACATTTTAATTTCGAACGTTTTTCAATCTATCAGCTTCAGGTGGTAGCGGTTGCTGCGGTTTTCGGCTGCTGTGGGGGTTGTGCTGAGGGAATCGCATCGCTTTTTTTCTGCACCACCCTGTAGATTGCCTTTGGTGAGCTGGGTGAGGGTTGATATGAAAATTAAATAAACCGTGCCTAATCTGGGCACCTTACGTGGAGGATGGGGGTGTTAAAAGGGAAGAGAGTTAATGGAGAAGTATCGAATAGGTAAAAATCAATCCTTGTTTGACGCTTTTCTAGCTCCAGCTGGACAGAAACAATTGTGGAATTTTAAATGTTAAATTCCAAAAACACTTCGCTCTTCATAGCTTTAACACCATCACCCCTTTTGACGCTGGGAATCGTCTTTATCAGCTCCTTGTGCAGCAGCGTACTTCAAACGAACGAACTCTTGCTTTGCTGAACGAAGCATTATTTGAAATTATGGTTCCGAAGAATCCCCCCGGTTCCCAACGCAAAACCCGATACGCTTGGCTAGGAAGCGCACGCAATCGGTTGACGTCTTTGTTTGCTTTTGGTCACCTACGGGAAGGAACGGAATGGGAGAGGTCTTGGACGTTACCGGAAACCAACGTTTTACAAGCAGCAATTCGGCTAGCACAACGCCCGTAACGGAGATAAGCTGCCGGGAGGAGTTTGGTTCGATCGTTGATGAAATCCGGCTCCGGCCACTGTGCCCAACCCCCCCCCCCCCTTCCAAAAAGTAAGCAGAGGCAACAACAAATCGGTAACTGTATGCCAACAGACAAACAGACACACAATGGCCACATTTCCACAAAGTATCTTGTTCTAGATCGTCCAACCTCGCCCAGCTGGTGGTTGGAAAATGGGGTTTTGTGTGCTAGGATGTTTTCGGGTTGCTGCTGCTGCTAGAGACGTTTCCTTGAACGGGGTCGGTTTCGGGGTAAAAAATGCACACATACACACAACAGGACACTTGCAATGCTAGATCATGGCCTGTTGGATAGTGGACGATGGAAGAGCGGTGAAAAGATTGGAATGGATTTCGTCCATTTCGTCCGTTTCGTTTCGATTCAAGGGGTGTGTGTGTGTATGAGGGTGAAGTTTTAGGTGGTGTGTGGTTGCCTTTCTGAAAATCGGAAAATCAGGTGCAGCTCTCATGTTAACTCGGGGGCACGACAAATGAATGAGGCGAGAAAGTGAATAGCAGCAAACAAAAAAAAAACCTTATTTCGTATTATTTTCCCATTTTCTCCACGTGTGTGTCTGTTGTGTTTTTGGCAAACGATAGAGAAAGATAGAGAAGGTGAGTGCAACAAAAAAGAAATCTTTCTACCATTGACCAACGAACGAGTCGCGTTTGTTTTGTTGTGTCAGTGAGACGACACCGCCGACGACAACGACCAACAATCGACAGCTGTCGTCGTGCTTGAAGGAGTACTGCTGCTGTCGATCGGAAATTGCAATCCATTCATTTATTGCATCTGCTCGATTGACGTTGGAAGTGGAAAACTCCCCCCCCCCCCCCCAGCTACAACTTTTTGGCGTAGCTGAAAGCAGCAAAGGATGTGAAGTAATCTGTTTTGGAGAGTAAAGAATTGGTAGATTGTTTAGCACTGGAGAGATTAGTTGGCAATGTGGAAGTGGAGCGATCTTTCTAATCTGATACACATGCACCACACACACATACACACGAAAGCGAAATGCTTTTGTTAATGGAGTGCACTGGATTTGGCTGGGATGCTGGAAAGCTGGGAGGGACAAACTAACCCATTGTATGTGTGTGTGTGTTTGTGGATTAAAAGTTGGAGCCGAGGTACCAGAGACGAACGTGGCACGTGGACGTGTTCCAGCAACATGTGCAGATTGCTAGCATGATGTAAGAAACGTAGACAACGTGTAGCGTAACAATGGGTTAAATAATTTTACCCACAAGCTCGAGCTGACAGCTCGAACTTTCCACCCTTTTCGGAGCGTACAGAAACGATTAACTAAGATCCTGGGGGAATCAGCCACACAGAGAGAGAAAGAGAGAGTTTCCCTTGGTGCGTTTCTAGTTGCAGAAAGGATCTGTGTGCGGATTATAGGAAGGATTTCGGTGCCGACCCCGAAACTGGTGCTTCAGGGGCACTTTAGTTGATTTAAAAAGTAAATCATGCTTCCACCAGGAGGTTTACCGATGAGAAAATATCTTACCCAAGCAAGAACTCCGAACAAGATTTCATTGTACTCCGGGCATACCAGGGTTAAGTGCACTCAGCTTGGCACTGCTTCAATGGTTTGCAGCAGTTGTTACCGTTGCCATGTTGCTAGGTCGGAAGTACATTGATTGAGATGATTTGATTTCTTCGAAATCCATTTCCCATGCCGCTAGGATAAAGTGCAGGAACTCCTCCCCAGTAGGATTATGGATGGGGGCACCGGTCTCTTCCGCTAATTCCGGTATCATTGTTTTCTCGGAAACAAATACCCATTAGGGCCCGGGGTTTGTCGGGTTTGTCGACCCTGCACGCACGCATTTGCATGCCGCTGGCTGACCAATTCAAGATTGGCATAATTGAAATATGTTACGCCTGGTAATCTCAATGGTATCACAATTCACACGCCCAACCAGGGCCGGGCCGGTGTGCCCTTAGTGCCCAGTGAATCTGATTAATGCCGACGGTGCACAATAGACCATAGGTTGCTCTCCCAATATTCGATCGTGCGATAATTTATGCTACGCTTCGCAAACATTCTTTCCTTTCTTCATGTGCTTCAAAGGCTGAATGTTCAACCAATGAGCATGTCCAAAGACAGTGAGCACGAAATTAAGCCGAAATCAATCCCGGGGAGGACGATGAGCCATTTGTTGGTGCTGGCTCCCATTAGTGCGGTCGGCCAACATTTGCACACGTGAGCGCTCCCACAGCGAATGTGTCCCTTTGGCAATTAATCTCGATTCAATTGCCAATTTTGCCGGCCCCGTAGGTTCCATTCGGGTGCCAGTCGAACGGAGTACTGGTGGGCTGGTGTCTCAAAGCGTCTTTTAAAGGGTTTGAGCACTGGTCCTGGGACTTTAAGATCGATTGAAGGCAACAGCGAGCTGTACTGGGAGAGATCATTATCCCGGTAAAAGACAAAGAAGCATTAATTATGTGTCCCTTTTGAAATAAATGCCGTACACACACATAGACACGCAAACAACGCATTTGCCGCGTGGAATTCTGGTGTCCCTTTCCGGTAGTTACTTACGGAAGCGAAAATTATGATTATAGTATGCTGCATCAGCACTGTTGGCGCGTGTTGAATTCATTGGAACGTCTCCGGACCAATACAAACACCCTTCGGATGGCGTTGAGGTGCTACAATCTTACACCTCGTCCTCATCATCTCTTCGCATTTGGTGGTTAGTTCCAGTGTGCTGGGTGTTTGACTGTTGGGACAAACACTAACACACACTATCGCAACATACAAAACGAAGAAAAGGTCGTCCAGCAAATGGACATTAATTAATGATTCAGCTGTGTTTGCAGATTTGTGTCGTGCTAAAGTTCAAGCTCAGAAAGATGTGAAGGCTCCTGGCTGGAAAAGGCACTAAAGAAAGAACCACCGACAAACGTCCCGGATGGACGGAAAACCTCAAAACCTCAAGAACCTCTCGGGCCCCGAACCGGAACTGTTTTTTGTTTGGAGGTTTTTGTTGTGAGCTAATTCGTAACTGTTGGAAATTCGTAACGTTAGTTTCAAAGGTCAAAAAGCTCCCCTTTTGTAAGAGTGTACGAGTGTCGTGCTTGAAAGTAAATTTAATTGCCGAGGTAGCGATAGATACCCTGCAAGATAGAGCGCAACGTGTGACGGCTTTATTTCATCGTTAGATCATCTCGTACAAGTGTTGTTCAGTGCTACTTTTACTTTCACCGCAGTCACATACACTGGCAACGAGATGGGGCAGATTGTGAGCGATAAGTGAGGTTAGTGCTGCCAAGCGGTCAAAAAGGGTGATACCGCGCCGTCACTTGCTGTAATGAGCTCATAAATAATCCCGTCAAACGGTCCATACGGGTGGATTTGTTCGATTAACAAGCGCAGGAGAACTCAAGAGGAAGGGAAACAGACACCTCCAGGGGTCACTTGGAGTGCTGACTGGGAGCAAGGATTGCATGTAAGCTACATGTTGGAATTGGGAGAGCAAAAGTGAAAGCATAGCACCAGCGTAGTGGATTTTACGACCCAAAACGGGACTGAGACAAGTTGGCAAAGCAATGTCAATAGAAGCGTCGCAATTGGACGATTACAAATAAAATGCGCGTTAGGTCAAAGATTAGGGAACGAATGACATACCGTTGGTGTAAGAAGTCTCAGTATCGAGCTGTGTAGTACACTATCGAAACATTCACTACTAGCTCATGACAACGATATTTAATTTTCTTGTGAAAGTAAAATACATCAATCGAATCAACTAAGCTACCCGCACTCAATTAAAATGTTACCCCAACATTAAGACCCATTCGTTAGAGCCTGCGAGAATCAATTTCATCCTCGAGCCAAATCCCAAGCAAACATATTCTTTGCAAGCGTTCCACTAACGATCGTTTTTCTTATCCACGTCATTCGAAACATTCTTCCGATAGCTCATGTCGCTTATTAAACCGCATCGCCATCGTCATGTTGCGGTCCACGAGCGCATAGCCGTGTCCGCCAGTTCGCCGTATTCTCCAGGCTGCGCCGAGGATATTCAATATTTCAAATCCTGCCTTACCCTTCCGCTGGTCTCTTTCTCTTTTGCCGTCCCAGGCTGCCGGTTCCGATGCAGTTTTCTTCGAATTAAATGTTATTCCTGCACCGAGAGCTCCTTTCCGGTTCGTTGCTCTAGGAAAGCGAATGGGTCAAGGCACGGGACAGAGCACACCACCGATCAGAGCGGCACGATAATTAATAATCAGGGAATGTGCCATTTTGCAATCCCCGGCCTGGTGCGGGAGCAGAGGTGGGTCACCCACATTTTCGCTCCGTCGTTTATCGGTCCCGCAAGGTCTTGTAGCATAAAACACCGTCGCCCCAACACACCGGCGGTGCTGCGTCATCCGTGCAGCGTCAAAATCGATAGGCTAATAGCGTGATAGCGAGAAGACGCCGCTCGGTGGCTGCGAGCCCCGGGGATTGACAATAAAACACACTCTCATGCCTTGGCAAGCGTCGGATGGATAATCATGTTCGAGAGCTTGTTGATATCCTGGGTCGTCCTTTTGTGTCAAGGCGCCCGGGCTGCCGTGCACCGTCATGCATTTGATCGTGGGACGAGATGCGAGTCTTATGGCACAGTCGCACGGTTTGCAAGGGTTAGGACTGGTGCATGGGGATGTGATGGCTGGGAGGAGGCAGCGATTCGAGTTTGCACTCACCCGCTGGAGGACACGTCTTTTTGGTGTCATTTTGAAGCGACCGATGAAACGATATCGATCTAAGCAGGAGGAGCTCGCTTCGCTTTGCGCAGGGAGGCATTCGTTTTATTAAAATAAGTTATTCTAATAAGAGTAGTACCAACACATCTCCAATCAAGGATATGTGAAGTACGGCAAAGATATCAAAGTTTGTTTAAGATTTAGTAAAAAAAACCTGAAGTCACAATAAACAGAAAGAACATAAAGCATTGTCCCTGAGATAAGGCTCCGAACAAATGTTTACCCACCTACGGTACGGCAAATGGGTCCAGAACTGGAGAATCAATTTCTCATCAAAAGCAGCTTTGTTACGATTGAATGGTGTTACGAGTTTTGATAAACCATCAGCGACAGAGAGAGGGAGAAAGAAAGAGAGAGTGGCAACATATTGTTCCCGTGTGTGATAGGATCGGGCGCAATCGCGTGTACGTGACACGGGAAATAGGTTAAGTTTACTGCTGCACTACACTAACCGTTTCGGAGGCAAAAACCCGTGGCCAAGACAACCAAGCGCCCCGTTGTTGGATGCTTGTGTGGAAAGCCAACGTGTGCTTAGTAGACACACACACAGACACATCAAATCACTTCCACACAAACGCTTGTGACGGGCCTGCCACGGCCTCTTTGAACGGTTTTGGTCGTCGTACACTGGCTGAAGCTGACGTTCCACGGTACGCAACGCTTTTCTTCCTATCCTGTCCCGGGCTGAAGCAGCAGGTGAGAGCGTACGTGGAAGCGTGAAAGAAACGGAGCATCTCCGCTTAGCCGTTCCCGGAAGCTCTGACACCAGCGGTGGGAGTTTTTCAAACGCTCGCTGGCAACCTGCCCAGTTGCAAGTTCGCCCGCGTGAAAATATTGCACGGATCTTCAAACATGCAAGCGTGTGTCCACACGTGAACGATCGTGACGGTGTTTTGTGTAGTGAACCCGGGGGCGAGGAGGGTTGGGAGGGTGGTTTTTTATCCCTCCCAACCCTCCTCGCCCCCGGGTCCCGGACGTCCCGGCGACAGTGTATACGGGCACTTCTTCAATTCTGGCACTGACGCCGGTGATGAAGTTCCTGGCGATGACGACAAACACACACACAAAACAGTGCTAGAGTAACCGAACTATACCCGTGTACGATGATGGCGATGATTTTGAGTTTAATACAAAATAAGGAACATCAACAACCTCCAAGCCAGAGCTCGCACCCGGGCCAGGACCGGGAATGGGTGCTTCACGTGCTCTATTATGGTTCCCGGGGAGCCGGATTATTGTAAGCCTGGGCGAAAGTGAGGCTCGGGAGCGCTGCACCACAGGAGGTGCCTTTCACAAACACACACACACACACTGGCAACCAAGAATGGTGAACGCGATGGGGAGCTAGAGGCAGGCAACGTCGTCGTCCTCGTCGTCTTCGTCATCGGCGTGTGGAGCCCGGTGGTGACAGTTTGTTAATTTATTTTAACTTCACAGAATCTTCCTCTTCCAGCTACACGCACACACACACCGATACATGGAGGAGGTACATACATGAGTACCGTGTCATGAGCGTGGAAAGGGGTTGTGCGATCGTATCCTAGCGTAACTTAATAAGGAGCGGGGTTTTATTGAAGTGGATTTGTGTATATGGAATGGAAAATATGTGTACAAGGCGGATACAACCACAAATAAAGATAAAAAAAAACTTGGAACTCTGTTAAGCAGCTGTTGCACTGAATGACGTTTGCCTGTGATGTGGTAAGGGAAGCTGCAACAAACTCAACAAGCTAAACTGTCTACCTGGAAGGATATGCTGTTGTTTTTTTAAGAACGTAGACTTCATTACAGGTGATGTTAGAAGGTTGTTTTTTGCTGAAATTTTGTGCCTTACGTATCCTTTCCTGTACTTGAGTAGGGTAATGAGATGATACAATGTGATGCTAAGGAGAGAAAAGGCTGTAAATGTGCAAGTTATGATGTCCTTTTTGAAGAACGATCATTGTACGTTAATTTAAATAATGAAATCGATGATCTTGTGCTGCTTTTGACAGATTACTCTCCCTATATTTTATGGCTGATTATGTTTGAGATGCTCAGATAATATTCTTCAAAAAAAAAAATGCTTTACGGACGATGACCTCTGACCTTTAATTGCTAAAAGATATGTAAATAGAACTTTGAATGTAGTCTCAGTTGCAGTTCTATCTTAGCAAGAGTGAAGATTAAATTATTGGACATTGACCTAAGCCAATCGTTCGGTGTCAGAACCAGGAATATATGCCAGGACAAGAAGTAATCAAAAATCAACACAAATAACTGACCTGCAAAATTAAAAAAAATCACCAAAGAGTGTAATTAACACAGAATGCAGTTGACGGTAGTACATCCAGGGAAAATTAAAACCCTGTTCCTGTGAAAACAGGTCATAACAAACAATTGCTTACACGGAACTGTTATGGTCAATGGATACCACTCTCACCTTCCAAACAGGCTTCGCAAACAAACAGGAAAAACCACAATTACGTTATTTGCAGTAAAAGTGACGCAAGTGTCATTTACAGTTATTATCATTAGCCAATGTAACCGAGGGAAAATTAAACTGGTGGTTTATGCTGTTGCAAACTCCAGTAATAATAAGTGCCTACTGACATGTTTACAAAGTCAGCGAAATGTGCATCAAAAGTAATAATGAACACGCACCAATATCGATTTACAAATCAAATCGTGATCACATGCCCCACATCACACACGCACACACTGGGTTCGCTGGGTGATTATTTGTGCCGAAAGTTATAATTAGGTTTTGGCAAGTAATTCTGAAACTATCATGCATCCCGGTTTTACATCACGTACCTTATGCACGGCCTGATGATGCGCCGTAGACTAAAATGACACCGGTTTCGATTTTTATTGCCCTTAAAAACCTCACCACGTTAATGAAACATTTGCAAATTGCATCCGCGTTCAACTCGGTTGCTCGGTTGGGCCCAATCATCATCATCATCATCATCCTCCTCCTCATCAGCCCATACGGCAAATTTGCCAATATTATCGGCAATAGGAAACATCCGCAAAGTTAATTTTTCGTTTCAGCAATCATTACCACGCGGGACTGACACCGTACGGAGTGGAGCATGGTGACAAACGATCGGTCGTCGGGTCACGTTATGCGTGGAAGGTACGCGTGGAAAGGTTAACTGATAGTTCCGCACATAGTAAACTGATTATGGTGGGAGAGGGGTACCTTTTTTAACGCGGGAACCATTAGCCAATTACTCCGCAAATAAGCACCGCGGTGGCAGCGCCGGAGGAAAAAATAAACCCGTCCAGTAATGCCGCGAATTGGCCAACCAGTCTAACGATCTTTCGATGATATTTCCGCCATTTGACTGCAATGCGGTCGAGGGAAAATAAGGGCGATGATAGAACCCGTTCGGGGAGGGGGGGGGGGGAATGGAATGGTAATTTAGCAGTAAAAATCGGGAAGCTCAACTCCCAACGACTGGTTACACTTTGTGTTGCGAGTCGGTTCCGGCTCCCTAGGGGGAAAAAAGGTGGTAACAAAAAACCGGTGGTAAATAAATGAGATAAACTGAACTGAAATGGAAGAAGGCAAAAAAAACCCCAACTGAAAGCGATGTGCCCCTCTCTTCAACGGGTAGGAGAGTTGGTAGAAGAAATCGCTGTAGCAATTTTTCCCATTTCCGGTTACCTCGCGGGCTCTCGGAAGCTCGAACGCATCCCCAAAAGTGCTCGCTTGGCGCTCGGGTACGACCGGAATCGTTTACGAATATATTTGAAGAAGTAATTGTAGGGATGTGTGTGTTGTATGGGTGCGTGTGCGCGCACACGGGAGTGCCAGCACCATTTGGAAGGCTGGCTCCGCTTACCAACCAACCACGACAAACCGTGGGCAATAAAAATCGGTACCATTATTTGTTCAATTTATTTACATTCAATTTAAATTTAACGATCGTTCCCCTGTTTGTGCTTCCTATTCACGCTGGCAATAGGGGATTGCGGTGAAGGAAACGGGGTCGTGTACAGGTGTGTGTGTGCTCGAAGGGTTTTCCTTCGTTTCACCGCAGCTTAACCTTATCAACACGGACAGCCGGAGAGCGTATCGAATCCGAAACGGGTGGCTTCCGGAGGCTTCGGAGCATTTGGGGCAAGTTCCAGGACGAAGGACCAAAATGGATTGACTGGAAAAAAACGAGGAGATGGATTTCGCTTCTTCTTTTTTTGTTGCTGCTCTCCAACTACCTTCCATTAGCGAACTGCATTTTATTTCCCCACGCCCTGTGAGTCGTCGGGTAAGCGGATAAAGCACACCGCCGATACGCAGATTTATCGTTTCACCCTGCGCACACGGACTGACAGAAGCGAAAAGTACCAATTCCATCGAATCGCTTCGATAACAACAAATAAACACAGTGCGGCGTGTACAGCAAAGTTTCGCAGTTTGCACTTTTGTTTGTCCGTAGGGTAAGGGTACATCAATCCGCCCGTGCAAACATCTTCGCGTCGGGTTGAGCTTGCCCGTTCCGTCTGTGCCCGCTGGGTCATTAACATTATTTGCTTTTTCGTTGTGGTAGAAAATTATTAAATTAATTTCACTCGAGCTCTCAAGGAGGGGGGGGGGGGGGATGGAAGAATAGCTTGATAATTTGATTGCACGGCTATTTCCTTTCCTCCCGTTTCCTCGAATATGACCCGATTGCTTCGTGCGATTGTTTGTCCACCGTTTCCACCACCAGCACCAGGAGAGAGAAAAAGCGAAACCGCAAAGACCGTGCGCTCTCGCTGATAGTGGACACAATTTTCTCCCCTTGTGGCAAAAGAGGGCTTTCTTCTGATCGTTTTTTGGCGCACAAAACCGATTGAAATTGTCAATTACATGGAGGAATCATCCGCTGGGGCGCCGAAGAAGACCCACACCCGGATGTAAATAGCGTAGCTGGGTGTTGCTTTTTTGTTTTGTGGTTTATTCTGAACTGTCTTAATTATCTCCCACTGGCCATGCCAGTAAGCGTAAACTTTAAATGCTTACAGCAGGTATCGCTCGGCTTTGTTTCGTCACCCCACCAAAATGGCTTTCCAAAACGAGACAGGAAAAACGGACGCTACCGACGAGGTGGCTGGGACGGTTGACAGATTTTGGAGCGCGGTTGCAATTAGCCGCGCGAAAGATTAATGAATTCGCGTTAATTTGCTAACGACTAGCGTGGGTTTTGGTGAAAAGACGACACATAATAATGCCAGTGAAAATTGTAAAAAGGAATATTTTGTATTGCGAAGCAGTCCTAATTATTTCTCAGAAAAATGTTATTCTTTGCCGACGGCCGCAGGCGGCAGTATGCGACACCGCTTCAATGCAGGATTATCTTTGAGGTGTTTAAAATCCACCTGACAAGTGGATCAGATGAAAAAAAAATTTCAATTTATAATACAATTTAATGGCTGTTGCTTAGAAAGAAGGAAAATTGTGACAGCAGTAACACAAAAAAAGCCATAAATAAAACAATAAACCATTCCAATTGGAACCACCGTATAATTATCATCCTAACTACAATTATAGCCTACACGTACAGTTGCTTTCCCATTGCATCATGCTGCGTTTTGTTTTACTTTTCTTTGCAATAATAATTTGCAACACTCGGAATGTCGATCAAACACACAGAGGCACAAGAATCAAACCACACAGATGCAATTTCCTAACCCCCCACAACCCGGGCCAGGTGTTGCAGATGCCACTGCGAGAAGAAGAAAACGGGCTCAAAAACCGTCACAGCTCAATGGTGTCAGCGGCTAGACTTGCTAGAGCTGATCACTTAAAAAACTGCTTACTGCACTCTTTCCCTCCCGTTCCTCATCTTGCGGCAGATTCTTCTCAAGCACGTACGCTTGCACACGGATGGCGTTCATTCAGGTTTTTGTGGCCGTTGCACGTTTGCGGGGCCACTGTTTGCCACATCGAAATTTCTTACGCCTTGATGGGTTTGAACTTGACGACTGCGAACGGTCGTGATTCGTGACGACACGTATCTGTCTTTCCTCTATTTGCTTCGCTCATCATCGATGGCGTGTGTGTGTGTTTTTATAATACGCTTTTTTTGTGGGTAAATATGTTTGCCGGCTTGCTAGCAGTTGCAGCAATTTGCTTTCCTTCTCCTCATCGTCTCTTCGGCGAGTGGAATTATTTTCGCTTTCTATTGGTTTTTTGTTGGCTGAAGACAGTCATCATTTTGTGGGTTTTTTTTTTAGCTCTTTCTGAAGAACTATTTATTCATCAAACGTTATCGTTGGAGGCAGCTTCTCTCCCCCTCGGTGCAGTGCACCGTAACCATGCGCTTATTGCTTGCTCCACACCTAACCATCACATAGCCCCCCCCCCCCCCAAAAAGACACAAAAAAACCATGTGCGACACAATCGTGTGAGTTTGGTGAAGGTTTGGAGTGTAGTTTCGTTTTCGTTTGGCGTTTTCTTCAAAGAAGTCCACCCAGAAACCAAATAGGCTCACGACGTGTGCTACGGTTTCGAAACGACGGCTGACACTCGGGCGGGCCATTTTGGGAGAGTGGTAAAGCGCACAAACACACTAACCCACACACCCACACACATCCTCCCCAGGTAGGTAAGTGAATTAATTATGCGCTCTGATTATCCGCAAGCCCCTCGAAAAGTTTTACTTTTCGCTTCCCCGAGCGATCGCGCACGAAACCGCGGCAACGGCACGAAACAGAACCATTTCCGGCGGGCGTACATTATCGTCATCGTCTTCGTCGCGGTGGTTGCGGGGCGGTTGCTGAAAGTTTTTGGCGATTTTTCTCGCTTCCTCTGTTTGTTTGTTACACCCGCCAGCTTAAAGTTAATTCCCCACGGCCCAGGCCCATGCTCCGGTGCAGTTCCGATTACGATCGGACCACGGTCGCTACGGTTCCGTTTTTTGGTGGACGCAGTTTTTACTTCGCCGTGGTCGTGGTGATTAAAATTATTGAGCGATATTTACTTTGCATACTTTCGTTCCACGGGGAGCTGCTTCCGGGCCTTATCCTCAAAGGTGGTGTGTTTGTGTGTGTGTATGGTTGTGGTGTATATAGGCTGTGCGATGAATTCAAATCCACCTCTAATTTGTCCATCATCTTTCATGACATCGCGCGGTCTCTCTTTCTCTTTCTTATTTGTTCCTTTCTGCCTTTCCATTTGCTTTATACTTTGTTTATCGATTTTCCATTCCGTACGAGCGGCTCGTTTCCCTCCCGAGTTCGTGGTTTTTATTTTTACGAGCGCCCCCGCGTGATACACATTGTATTCAAAATGAGTGCTTAAATAACGGCGCGCAAACGATTCGACGCTGCAAAACGGGCGCCCTGAGTGACGGTGAAACTGCAAACTGCTGCTGCCTCTTCTGCGCTTCATCGTCAGTCTACATCGTAATCACTTTTCATGGCATAAAATTAATCAAAAATCATACTTAAATCGAATCGCAGGAACAGTGCGCTGTCCAGGAGAGATCACGGAACGAGAGAGTGTCGGTGGTCAGTGAGTAGGCGGTCGTTACTGAATGAAATCCCGGCCGGTCGGCGCGTAGTTAGGAATATTAATTGCTCATGCCGCGTTCTCGGGAGGGTCTTTTTTCTCTTTAGCGCCGTCGCTAAACCACAGTCCACCGCCACTCGTAATGGGTTTTATTGATCACGATTCCAATTGATTTAACTATATCACAACGGAACTGCCTGGGGGAAGGCACACGAGGGGGGAAACCTTTGAAGATGTTAATTAATTTTGATGATTTTATTATCGAAATCGAAGGGAAGTAGAAACAACAACAACAAAAAAAAAAACAGCACACATAACACAGAAAATCAAAGCCGGAGTAATTCCGGTGGCAGATAATCGGTGCGAAAATCGATCGCATGCTATTTGAATGCTTAGTGTACTGCTGGCGGTGGAAAGAACCGCGAAAGCAGGGATAACGATTACGATAGCATTATCTTGTTTATGCTGCAGTAATGATCAATTTACGATGCGATATAGAAGGTAAACAAGCATAATAAAGCGAGGAGCGTGGCTTAGGCTTAAAATACGGTACATTGTTTTGTAATGGCAATCTTTATGTGGTTGGGTAAAGTTTACAGTTTTAACGCTGAAGTAACATGATCTATTTGCTTTTAATTGTGGCATAATATTTTATGATAAACATGTTGTTGGAGTCAAGCTTTCCAGCTCAAACTGGAAATTTAAATCTATTCTTAACAAAAGTATCTCAAAATTTGGTTCTTATGAGCTGCTAATGAAAGATTTTCCCATGAAGATGTTGATTATTCGAACATTGATTCAATCCCCTGTTGAACGCTGTTGGAAATCAGATTTATAGGGTGGCATTGTAGAAGTGATTTGTTTTTGTAATAACATTGACACCAGGTTTGATTTCTCTTAGGAATCGATTTAAATAGCTTCTATTGGTGCTAAACCTGCATTTCACTTAATTTATTTCAAATCTTTCTCCTTTACACTTGATAACCGCCCCTAGTCGCTTTTGGAAATCGTTGCAGGCCGCACGCACAACTTCATCCGGCATTTCATCCCATATCTTTAACGTCCGTTTCTTTAATCCGTCCCAAAGCAAATGTTTGACCTCGCCCAACTTTCCAAGCATATATCCCCATATGCTGTAGTCCAACGGGTTCAAATCTGGAGACAACGCAGGCCATTCCGATGCACTGATAAAACATGGCAAATGCTCCTTGCACCACTTCTGAACAATGCCATATGGGCTGGAGCTGAATCCTGTTGGAAGCAAAAGTCCTGTTGGAAGCATCTTCACGCCTTTGTCGATAAAAAATAACGGAAACTTCCCTTTGGCCGTGATAGATCCCCAAACCATCGCAGCTGACGCATTTTGATACCGTTCGACTGTTCTTTTATCGGCTGTTATATCCCGAATACATGCCGCATAAATACGATCATTCTGCTTAATCAAGGTTTCCTCCAGAGTGAACAGTTTATCGTCCGAAAAGATGATGTTGTGGCCTGCGTGCACCTTCAGCGACAAGCGAGATTTGGTCACCCTTTCGGTAATATTTTTGCTGGTTAAGCCGTGAATGTTTTGCTTTTTAAACGCTCTGTAACCAAGGTCCTTTTTCAGTATGATTTGCATGGCAAAGTGACTCATTTTGCCCGGTTTTTTACCCGGTTTCTTCTTTGGAACAACCGTGTCTGTCTCCTCGTATCGATTGATGGTCCGGTAGACCCGATGGTCCGGTAGTAAATTGAGATGAGACAGTTTCTACTTAATCTGTATGTTTGTCAATCCATGCAAATGCAAGATTTTTTTTGTTCGCGACTTGACCCATTATAATATATGAGAAAACTGAAGTGAACACTAAGTGTACGTTTTTACAATAAATAGTAAATTAATCTGTCAAAATATGCCCATGAGATTGACACACAGTGACAGAAAACACAAAAAGGGGTACTCGAATAGGTGTATCACTTCTACGATGTCACCCTGTAGTGAATTTTTCGCCTTTCGCAACATATTTTTAAATAAAAAAAAGTCTTAAGGCAATGGCCCTAAGTGGTAAGCGCGTTTGACAATGTTTAATATAGTGTACAGTCTTTCCCCGAGCGTAAGTCGTACACCACATTTTCAGCCAAGTTCACATTATAGTTGATAAGTAGTTGTTTTACAGTGAGTATTTTTCAGTATTCTTACAAAACAATTCTTGTACAACATTCGGATGAACCTTGACTTTTTAGCGACTTCAATGTTTTTTTGCAAAAATGTAATTTATATTGTATTTGACAATTGTTGGAGAAAATTATACCGACCTACGAAACTGTCAAAATGAAAACTTCGCGTAACTCGAGTGTCGCGTAACTTGGGGAAAGACTGTACACCTTACAGCTAGCCGTTAGTCCAATTGTCAAACAAAGCGTAAGTAATCGATCATCGATTTGTTAATGACACGCAAACAACGCATCATCGCAGAGCAAACATGAGGGTAATTTAACCCATCACGGAGAAAGAAAGTAACATAACTGTATCTGCCTACAACACTGTATTCATCTCAACCACTGCTCACCGCTTACATTCGCTTTAACGAATTCGCCTGCAATCCTCTCGAGCCCGCCCATAATGTCCCCAAAGGGCTGGGGCCAATGCTCGGAACGCAAAAGGGGTCTCATATTTTGTGATCTCCAGCCGTTTAAAAGCGATACGATTTGATTAATGAACCACATTTGGGACTCGCGACCACACGGCCCATTTCCGGCTCTGCGTGCGGGTCACCAAATTAGTGACCGGCTGGCTACCGATGAGTGGTAACGACCATTAATGAACGACCCGATGAGGGAAGTTTTTTTTTTGTGTGTGGGGACGCATACGCACACAGTAGGGAGAAAAAAATATATTCCCCCCGATACCGGCCTAATGTTACAGCGCCGACAGACCCAGTGGGTGGTTTAATTGGCACTGCTACTCGTAGGGAATGCACACAATCGATAGCCGAATGCTTGCCGCCGTTGATTAATCGGTGCTGCGATCGGAATCGATCACGCGCTATCACGCTGCTGATTGCTGCTGGGCAGACTGTTTTGATTGAAACCGATCGTCAATCAATCGTCGATCATGTCAGTGTTTTTGGGAATTGATCGTCCCCGAGTACAAGGCTAACAAGTGATGCCGTTTTGGGGCTTGCGTCAGCACGCCGGACGGTATATCGAGTAAAGCGAGTCGCTGTTTTGGGGGTGAAATTTAACGAGCTGCCAGTACGCATTAGAAATGATCTTCAGCGCATCGGGTTTTGGAAGTTCGCTTGTGAGAAGCGCAGGGTTTGTGTGATTAGAAAGGACACTTGAGTCTCGCCGCCGGGAATGGATGGTGAATTTGGGGGGCTTTCTTTACTGCTCCCACTGCACTGCAACGTAGCTAGTGAAGCGTAGCTAATGCCACTGAAAGCTTATTTCATCGCAGCCGCTAGGAGGTTTCTCACAACACAATGCCGGGAAGGTGAATGAAAATGTGGACACACCACGGGGAGGAAGTTTTACAGATGAATCTGTGTTTTTTTTCTTCTCTCGAACCTGTTGTGTCATTCCGGCTAGTTGATGGTATCGTGTTTGGTACAAACAAACGACGAAAAAAAACATATACAAATAAAAGGAAGTTTAGAAAGGTGCCCTGCACCGATGTCCTCATCCTTTCACTAGCCGAGGAAGAGGCACAATTGGTACACGTGCATGTACAGCTCTGTCCTTGTGAAGTGCGCATTAAAGATTGTGTGCAAAAAGATTAGCAAACTAAAAAAGACCCAGAAAAAACATGCATTGGACATCATTTTCAAGGGGGGTTTGAAGAGAGCAAGGGAAAAAATTAACATCCAAAACAGCCGCGCTGCCGTCCCCATTAATTGTCTCATTTGCGAGTACGAGAGTTGGCCGTTCAACGTAACAACAAGCGGCATCATTATCGACGCGTACTGGCGTAATCCCTTTAAAAGACCCCGACAGTGAATCAATTCCACAGCACACAGTCGTACGAAAAACGTAACCGAGCGACCGTTACGCCGTTACTGTCACTTTCTGTATCGAAATTGAAAGTGCGACTCTGGTGCGGTGATGGCCTCGTGTGGTCCAAGTGTGACCGCAACCTGGGCTACACCGTTCAGTGTCATTAGCGTCGAAATGTGCCCGATTACCAGGGGTTTGGAGAAGAGGTAGCAAACACCAGCAACAAAAAAGGCGAGATGCAACCATTTCTGATGGACAATGGACCATCGTTTTTGCCTCTTGGGTGCTTTTCTTTACTGATGGTACAAAATGAGATGGTCATTAGATTTTGAAAGCGCTCTGAAGAGGATTTAAAGAGATAGAGAGGGAGAGCTGAGGAGTGTGCAGATAAAGGAAATACTTAATATCCCCTATTTATTCATCGGTGGCTGTGCAAAAAGAAAAGGGATTTTTTCTGTGTTCTTAAATTAGTTGAATTAATGAAGGCACTTATGCAGTAACATATTTATAATATTTTTTTTCACTGTACCTAACAGGCATTATTCAAATGTTACTTCCCTCTGCCAGCTAAACAATCGAAAAGGCTGAAAGTAAACAGTCCGATCGTAATCGTTCCATGCTGTGCGCGCGATCTACTTCTGACAAGTTGCCTTCAACGCGCAGGCCTAGCCCAGGCGGGGCGCCATTTAATCCACGTGATTAATGAAATCAAGATACGTGGAGATATTTCAATAGTACAAGCCTTTCTGTTTACCCTTCAGATAATTGTTCGCCACGTTTTGAGGGGAGTATGGCTGCTTAGGCAGCATAGCTTCCACCCATGCATTCAATCGTATCGCCCGGCAACGATCTTGTCCAGATGCAAATCGAAAGGTGGGAAACAGAAACACAAACGGGCAGAAGACAAAAACAGCTCCCCGATCGAACTTCGTTCGCTTTTCCGCCGCAAAGAATTAAAAGGTAACTTTCTATGCCACGCTCTGTCGTCGGCTGCACAAGTAGGAAGTGAGCTTGGAGTTGAACTTTTTTGTCCATTGGCTTGATAGAGCGATAGACGGGGAAGGTATTTGATTGTCTCTGTAGGATTGGCCGGAAACCCGTAACCGGGAGTGGTTACCAATTGCGACGCCCGGCTAGGCAGGCGCGAGGCAGGCGAGCTTGAGCAAGATAAAGTACAAGGTTAATCAACCGAAAAATAAGTCCGTGTTGTCGGGGATTTGGTCCAGGGGTGATAAATATGACGGTGGAATTACGCTCCGGCTGTGCATTCATTCATCACTGCGGAGGAGTTTGGATAAATACTGGATAAATACTGAGGATGGATTTTTGAAGAGAAATTGAAGCACAAGAGAGCCGAGAGTACGATGCTAATCAGCTGTATTGTGGGTGACTGTGGAAGTCAAGCTTCTTCATACAACGCTCAAGGAGGAATCAATTCATTAGAAGTTTCAAGAGTTGCCTGTATAGATTTACCCAGCTCTAGCCAACGCAGCTGTTGGGTCGAATGCCGTGCATGCATAAATCGATGGCTTTTGGCGGAGTGTTCCGCGTGAAGTACACTCAGCACACGAGAACGCACAGCGTAACGCGCCACTCCACTGCTAGCCGACTTAAGAAGTCGAAGCGTCTGTAAGCTGCTGCAGGAGACAGCTGTGCAGCAGCGTATACGCAGTGTGGTGTCAAAAATCTAGGTCACCGATCCAGCGATCGCCACCGAACGAAACTGGAAACCGATTCGTAAACCGATCGACAACGCCCCGCGCGCTTGTAATTCCAATTGCTCCAGGGAGTCGGCGCCAAAACCTTGGGCAGGAGAGCGTCGACACCGCTGGGTGGTATGGATTTTTTAAGCTCAGCGTTGGCAAATTGTAACCGGAGCACGCTCTGTACATCCATCACCCAGGGGGGGTGGTACCGTACGGCAAAAAAGTAACCGCAGCCAGTCCCGTTCTGTTCCGTTACTGTGAAGAATTGAGCATCCCTTTCCGCCGCCAATGCCCAATACCGGCAGGGAAGGAGGAGAGCAAACAATCCGAAAGGCCCGAAGAAGGAAAAAAACCCCAAACAGAGAAAGCTATTGCACAGCAATCGGAAACCAACCGCGAGGAGGCACCGTGACAATGGGCATGTTAATTTTATACCTATTTTCCTACAGCCGGTGGGGCTGGGGACAGCATAAAACAATGCAAACATTATGCTAATGCGCCAACAGATTAGATGCGGTCGGGATAGTGCAGTCGGCAAGAACACCGAGCGCTTGGCTTCGTTGCGGACGAGTTCCTGCGATGGCTTTGGGAGGGAGGGCGATTGTTACGGCTAGGTTAGGTGTGTACACTTTCTAGCTGGTAAAACGCAACACGGGAGAAAGGAAACAACCCCCCCCCCCCCCCCCCCCCGGAACGGACCAAGAAAGTAACCAAATAGCCGAACAAACAGGCACGCAGCACGGGCACGATCGATGTCGCCCCGGGATCGTGCTAGCGACGAGATCGAGATCGCCGCTTGCCTTCCAATGTTTACCCGGGAACGACACGGTTTTCAATTATTTAACCCCTCCTGCTTGTGGGTTGGGTTACAAAAAACCGGGTGTATGTCGCTCATACTGAGAGTAAAAGGCGTGTTGCCCGGAGTGCATTTCTTTCGACCGTGCCCATAGCGGTGATAGCCCGTAGCGGACCGCGTCTGAGTTCCAATTTCCCAGACACTGGGTTTCGTTCTGCTGCACTGGACAATGCAGCCCGCTACAACGCCGACGGCCTTTTTTGTATGTGTGTGCAATCGAGCATAACCGAGTGTCGTTAATGCGTTTCGTTGTCAGATGTTGGGCACAAAAAAACGGACCTCCAGTTCGTGCCCCAGTGGGTGGACGTGGCAGAGCGCAATAATGATCGTGTGATGATCGTAGCTACAATGCAATGACACGTTACAGTTGTTAAATGGTGAGTGAGCAGAGTGGAATGGACGCAACAACAACAACAGAACAGCCAGAAAAGTATCATAATGCTGCTGATAACTGGGTGGCGAGTAATGGTGAGAAGCAATGCCGCACAAGGGCGTTGATGTGAAAAGCTAAGGGTTTGGCAATTGCATGGGCAGGCCGGGGCAGTTGAAATTGCACTTCAGGTGTGTGTGCTTTATTCCGTTTAACGAGCTGTTAAAACGTAGATACAGTCATCGTTTTATGTTGCAGCCGAGGGTTAGGTCAACGGTGGCCTTCTGTGTGTCATAATGTCCTTTTTGCTTTATTAAAAGCTAGTGTGTAGCTACTTAAGACTGTAAGGAACTGAGGACCAGTAAATCACAAGAGCATAATGACTCCAGCAATCCCCTTCCGGGGACCGTATCAAACCACGTAATGGGCAATAATAATGTTCTAGTTTGAGTGTTGGAAATTAAACAGCCAATTGTTACCTCACGCCTCAATACGCTAATGGATGATCCGTTAGAAAAGAAACCATCCGCCTCATCATCTTCATCATCATCATCATCATCTCGGCCATTGTTTTGTATGGGGCGGGAGACAAATCAGTCCCGAAACCGGGGGCTCCCTTTATCTCATTCTCGTTCTCCTCATTTTTCACGGGTTTGTTCGCCCTTCTCTCTTTCCAATAGGGCAGCAACACTCGCCCGAGCCACGTCAAACTACCTTCAAAAGCTACACACTCATTCCATCTGTTCGATTCCCTTGAAGATTCTAGCAATTCAGCAAGTACGCTTTTACGAGCACTGCTCTCCGAAACCGGCACGCAGTGGGCACAGACCAGCCAGCAGTTCTGCTCTGGTTTACCACCACCGAAAATAATCAAACTTCTGCCGGCTCTCCGCCACACGGGAAAGTAGCGTTTCTGTTCTCGGCCGCATGTCGAACGGTTTCTTTTGCGGTTCATTGCTTCCCCGTTTCTCCGCAGGGAGCAAACTTTATGATGCAGCCACACCCGCTTGGCCGCTAGTAGAACACGGTTTCTATTCACCTTTTTGGCCGGTTTGCTTTGGGGTTTGGTCGGTGAAAACAAATCCAGAACGTTGCGTTGCTTTTCGCGCAATTCATTGCACTTAGCTTCGCGGTCGCCGCGCGGATTTGTTGCGAAAACCGGCGGGAAAATGGCTCAAAGGCAGACAGCGAACTGCATAAATTATTAATCCCGGTTTTTGGGGGGGGGGGTAGGTGGGAAATTCAATTTTCATTTCGCTACTTTCCGTCTTTTGCTTTTGGCTGGGGAAGAGAGTGAGTCAGTTCAAGCGTGTTGTTGCTGACAGACTCTCCCTCCCGCTGGGCGACGCGAAACACTTCTAGATCCGGTTCAGCTCTTTTTCGCGAAAATTTTGTCGCCATCTTTCCCCAACCGTGAAGATGAAGTTGTTGCAAATCTGGACGGTTTCTTTTTTGTTGTTGTGTTCTCCCACTGCCGGTAACTCATTATTATTGCGTCGGGACGATAAATCAGCCAATGGAGAGTCCCCAAGAAATGTCACGAATGCCTTGATTAGCAACCGCAAGCATCTCGTAGCTCGGTAAAACAAAAAAGAGAGCAGGAAAAAGCACACCCCAACAGTGGATGAACTATCATTAAATCTAGCTCAGAACCAACCAACCCTTGCGACAAACTTCTCCGACAAAGTCGCAGCAGCATGGAGCAGTTGCAGTTCCTCGGAAGGAAAGAACTTATTCCTCTTTCGCCTGCAGCACACAAAAAATAGCGCAAAACTGCCAGCAAGCACTTCTTGGCTTAATAATTATTCATCGTGTATCTCCGCTTCGGCGGAGTTTCGACGTGCAAAACCGGGCACAAACCGACCGGTCCTCACCGTGCCATTTTTACTACTACTAATGAGCGCGAACGCTCGCACTAACCCGACCGCGGGAGTCAAATCACGTGACCGTATCGGAGACGTTTAATTGAAAATTGGAAATGAAAACCGATCGAGCTAACTTTATTCGCGGGAATCAATTTGCCTCAACTCGGCGGCAAACTCCCCGGCGGAACAGTCGTGTTGGAATTTTCTTCGCAAAGTTAGGTACGCAAAAATGCCGCCGGCGGGCGGTTTACAGAAAGGCTGCCGGTACTGTGGAAGTGTCATAATAGTTTGCTGGTAGCTAGAGACAGGAAAGCAAAAAAGGAAACGAGCTCGCATGTAACAGTCAAGGTCACGCCAATGGTAAAAGGGTGATTCGTGTCGCCCCTGTGATGGGAAGCTAAACCCGCCGGGGCAATTGCCGCGGGGGATGATGTTTTAGTGTCTCGCGAACGGGTTGCGACGTTCATCTTTTCCTTTTTGGTGTGTCGGTTCGCTTTTGTTGTCTTCTTTCGCGCGTGAAGATGGGTACGATGGGAGTGAAGATTTGGCTGACGATCGAGACACAACAGCGCGACAAAGCACAACGGCTGGCGTGTGAGTGATCTAACGCCCGTCCCGGTAGAGAATTATTAGCCTGAAGGTTAAAGTGCTACATTTTGGGCATAATCGCACAATAAATGAAGAGATTGGACATATTTTTAAGCTGCCCTCAGTTTTGAAATGTAGATCTATGTTGCTTCAGGGGTTTTGTTTTTGGTTTGGGCGTCAACATTTGGAAGGTTTCATTGTTTGAATTCCCATCAAAGAAGACGTGTTTTGAGGCATTTAAGACATTCAAGATGTGAGAATTGAGTTTCGTTCCATGTTTTCATTATTTTATGTTAATTCAAAAACTCCCTCCAAGGTGGTGAGTGGTGCGAACTAGAAGTTGCAAAACCGTATTCTTTACAAAACTTTAATAATCTTCCGCTTCAAAGTATTAAGACATTCCCAAAAAGCTTACAGCAAAGGCATTCGCCTGCCACAGCACTGCCTGCAAAGTGCTTCCCAAGGTCGCACCCGCAGAATGCCAGAATGGTAATCGGTCGCTCCAATGCACCCCTTCCAACTTCCAACACCGAGGCTAAAGGTTATCATCATTATCCACAGCCAGAGCCCGATAGTGGGTTGGCGAAAAGTGGCCAAGCGCGAACTTTCCAAAACTTCAATGGAGCGAAGTTCTAAATGAGTCCCCCCAGCACGCCTAATGGGCGCACATTAATTTGCATCTAATTTTTGTGTGGAAGCAGACGGCTAATCGATGGTCCGCGCGCTGAGCAGCAGCCATTGGTAACTGCCTCCGTCAACGCACACAAACGCAACGAGTCCCATCTCATCGATCGCATGTGATCGCGAATACACGCGGACAGTTAAAGCCCCCTCGCGCGTCCATAAGCGAGCTCGCGCCTTACCGTGGCGGTTGGGAGGAACGGCCGTTTTTGGATGGGCCATAAATTTTACGCCCGATTTTTAGCAGCAGCAGCAGCAGCAGTGTTTTAAGACGGTGCGAGGGAAGAATGGAACAGGAAATTGTTAGCAATCGCGTTGAAAACGGCATTCGGCCGGCATGGCGCCGCCGTTGGGCTGAGAAGATGAACGGGACTGGGTAGAACATGGCACATTTGGGATGGTGTGTGTGTGTGCTTGATGGCTGTGCAAGCGAGGCAACGCTAAAGGTCAAGATAGGGAAGCGATGCGATCATTGTATCCGCTGCCAGTGGCGACAGTTTGCTAATTTAGCGGTGCTGATGGGATAGTTTGACATTTGAAGATGAAGTGCCTGGCGATGGGAAGACCGTTCTCTCCAGACTGGTCTTTGTGTGAAATGGGTGTTGGAACCTTTCGATTTTTGGGATAAGATTGTACCAAGTGGTACAAACGAAGCTGACCCGTCGTTTATCGCAGGCGATCACAAAAGAAGCGAAGAAAACGATGTTTGCAAAATTTGCAACAGACAGCCGGTTCCAAATTGAACGCCAACACCAACAGAGATGGTCGAGCACTTCAAACTCTTCCAACAGATATAGCGCTGGAACGGGATCTTTCTGGAAGACGTTCCGAGATGCGCGTCTCGCTCGACTCCAGCAAAGGCGTTGGCAGCAAAAGCAAAGAGGACAAAAGTGGCAAACGCTTATCTGACACCTCACCCTCACCCATCTTCCTTGTGTGACGGATCAAACACACCGAATGAAATGGGATCTCCCCAGAGCACCGTGTTGCCTTGACTTTTACTTTTACCCCGACGAGATAGCGCTTTGGGATTTGCGCTCGGGTGAATCTAAGGCACACGATCGTGACATATTCCAGACCTTGCTGCAAAGTTCACAAAACCTTGGTGCCTCGTCTGTCTATCGGGCCCAAAACTTCCGGGAGAGTTACTATCACCACCGGAAAGCTGTCAGTGAGTCATCGCCAATGCACTGGACGCCCTGCGTTGGAAGAATGCACACTGACCTGTTTGTCTCTGAGGTTTGGAGCTTGTTTTTTTTTTTCATACCAACTCTCGCTCAATGACCATCCGCGGTATCTCCCGCGTGTAATCACTGGCAACGAACTGCAACCAACCCAGTTCAAGTGTCGAATTTGAAAGTGCCCGCGAACCGATACCCGGCGTGCTTGTCGAGAGTAGTGCGTTCGCTGTGGCATCTCATCCGGTTTAGGTTTCCGGTTTCCATGCGCCGCGGAGAATGTCTAACGCGCCTAGGCTCGCTTGGGAGAGGTAGCATCGGTACCCCCAACTGTACTCTTGGAGTGCAACGCACTCCCGCATCGTGTCCGATCGCCGTCCGCGGACCTTAACAGATCCCAAAAAGGGGAAAATTGCTGCCTGCCTGCCCCGTGGTTGAGGCGGGCAATGGTTAAAAATGGTGCACTTTCTCAGCTCCAAAACCCTTTTGTGGCGCGGCGCCTGCAAGAGGAGACAGGCTCGAAAAGAGAAAGGTTGATCGAGGGGAAGAAGGGGAAGGGGGGTGGGGGAGAGGAATTGGGTAGTTCGGAATGGAATGGTCGGTTCACTGGAGGTGACTTCTCGAGCGGCCTCTCCTTGGGCGAGATTATTGTGTGCAAGGTACTTGACAGGTCACCGCTGGGGCAAGCCCGGTCCCCAGTCCTCGTCTAATAATGTCGTGCGGCGATTTTTATTTCATTTTATTCAACCTAACGCTGGAACGCAGACCCGTGTTTTTTGTATTGTTTTTCTTCTTCATCTTCTTCTTCTTCTCTATTCTGCTTCGTTCCAGTTGAGCACATTTCGAGAATCAATCACGCTTCAATGTGTCAGGCACAGAGTGGCGGTGTTTGGCAATATACAATATATACAGCGAAAGCATTGCCATTTTAAATCGTTCATTTTTCCGGCCCATGGTCGTGTGGTTCGATTTATTTTCCCGGTGGAAAGTAAGGAAAGGAGGAGGGGGAATGTTGGAGAGGGGAGTGTGGGGTGGTTTGGAAGGACCCCAGTGTGTGTTGGGTTTTGAGTGATCGAGCGTGAATCGGTGCACGATTTGTTGCGATGCATTATGCTGCCCGACTCGTGGGAGGCCATTTATTTTGTTCGAAATTGTTTGTTATTTTCTTCTTTCAAACCTTTCAAATGAGTGTAGAGGATAGTGTATAACGCACTCACACAATAAAAGCAATCGAGCTGCAGATAAACCGAAGGGGGGGGGGGGGGGGGGGGGAATCCGGACCCAACGCTGGGTGCGATTTTTTTTTTATTTCGTCCTGTTGATCGACCGGTTGAGTGACTGATGGGTTTGTTATTTACCAGTTTTGGTGCTATATCTCATCCGGCATCAGGTTGGCCTAAACCTAAAAAACTGAAAAAGCAATGCAATGTCCGGGCACGGCAAACACAGCATCCAGTTCTAATGAAATGTGTCCATCCAGGGGGTGTGAGGGAAAAAAACGATTCTGAGCTGATGGTGGAATAGTATTTGCAGATTGGATTATGTCGGGATATTTAATCCGTCAAATTGAATGAATGTGAACGAAATTTTAATAGTCGAACAAATGAAAGCAGTTTTTTAACGATTACAACTCAATTGTGTTCATGTAAAGGTTTCGAGATGGCTAAATCCGCATCAAAAAGCTTGAGTAAATTTGCATTTAAAATTTAGCTCGAGATGTGATTTGATAATCTCCTGCTCTTGGACCGAAATTTCTATGAAGAACTGTACTATATTTTACAGAACAGCGTACAAATGATTGACATTTGAACGCTTTAATAGCATATGTTTCAAATGATAAACAAAGGATTGCATTTAAATAATCATTTAATTCAAATCATCTGTTAACGACTTTCCACGCTTATAAAAACTGGCTCAACCTAAGCTCTCTTTTCACGCATGTTCCATTGCTTGATCAGGTTTGTTATATTTTTTTGTTATCGATCTACAACCCACTGCTCGGTACATTCACTGCAGCAGCAGCAGCTCGCCTTGATGCATTGGGCACTTTTACTTTCCTATCTTTGGCAAAAGGTGGAGATAAATCGTCTCATCGTTGGAGTTGAAATGAAACGTGCTAACAGCGCGTACGCATTTCTTCCCTGCCAGTCCCTCCAAATGGTAGTCGTTTCGTTTTGCTTATCATTTAACGGTCTGCAACAGCAAGTAGGTGTGTGTGATGCAAACAACGGCATAAAAAATACATATAATTTCAAATGCTCTCGGTGAAAAGCGGGAAGCTGCTGCTGGGGACGCTGTGCTAAGCCACGCAGACGTAGCAAGCAACGGCGAAAAACTATTATCCCCATAAATGGAACTGTAACAGATGGATGTGCTTTTTGCGATTCAACTACAAGATGAACCCATAAAATTAAACACCCCCTGTTTCGAGATGAACCCATCCTCCGTTCAAATGATACTTTCGGTGCCGCTGTTCTTTTTTTTTGCTGCCCCGAATTTCAAATCACTTTCAATGCTTCGTTGCTGTTTCGTTCGCTTTACGTAACCACCCTTCTGCTGACCCTTAGTGCAGGGAGTTTGGTGTGCCAAACGGTTTCCCTCCAATCGGTGGCGTGTAGTAGTTGTGTCCAGTGGCAAGGTCTTGTGTCCAATGGAGATGAGATATGCGTTGAGTAATGGGTGGATGGGCCGGTACCGGTAACCGGCGAAGAAAGTGAATCTGTTTTTTTTTCGGGGGCTTTTTTCCGTTTCGGCACACACGCCCCGGGTTTGGTGTTCGCGTGCGAAAGCAAAAGGAAATGGACAGCCGTGCGCCAAATCGCACTTTCTTTCGATTCCCTTTGCTGATGTGATGTGTGTGTGTATGTGTGTGTGTGTGTGTGTGTGTGTGGATCGGGGCTTGTTCTTGTGTGAATTATAAAACCGTCAGCATCACCCCCCCGAAGCGGTTCCGGTGGTGCGGTTCTACGCACGTTCGTGTCGGTATGCTGTGGATTGCGCGTCGGTGGCGCAAAAGCACCATCCGCTGTGTGCGCGCGGAGCGGGGCAGTTGTTTCTTCCATTCCGATGCGGCGCTCCGTCTATCGACCTTTTGCTGCTCTAGAGAGCGCAAGCATAGCAGACCGCGAAGCCGAAGAAGGAGAAAAAGAAGTAAGAAAAAAACAACGCACGCACCCGAGTTCAGCGCACGCTTGGAAACGTCATGGCAACATAATCAACATGCTCGTCCATGCTCCCCCCGGTCGACCAAAAAGGTATCGGAAATGTTCGAATGCGTGTCGGTCTGGCTGCAAAACTGCTGTTGATGGTGATGTTGATGGTGGTGGTGGTGGTGGTGGTGGATAAAATGCATTTCGATGTGCGAAAGCGTAGCAGCGCACAACCGTTGCACTCGCTCGGCGCCGATAAGGGCTATTACACTTTTAGGTGCTTTACTGGTGCGATCGCCAAGACCGAGATCTAGTTGCGATCGCATTTGGGACCGAGGTAAGAATCGCCAGCTTGCTCAAGCTGATCGAGCCAGAACCGGGCATCAAACTCCATCAAGCGCCATGTTAAGAGCGCGGGCCCGATAAAGCGTACCAGGAGTTCTTGCTTCTCCGCCTTGTTACCACCATGTAAGGCACAGCGTTGGTTGGGCCCCGATTGGGCGTATGAACTGAAACTAGGTTTGATAGTTCTATGGGCCACACCAGCCCCGAACGACCATGATCGATGCCTGCAGATTACAATTTGTGGGGCACGCGCGTCTATCGCCCGGCTCCCGTTCGCGCTCGCGCGCCACCGTTCAGATTCGAAAGGAAAGAGAAAGGCGAAACTCCGCCAGCTCCGGCCTGTTCGGCGTACTTGCATCGCGCTGCAGCTGCCTACGGTGCAGCCAAGACACCACGGCACGAGTCGGCTTTCGGGTCAAGTGATTGTTCCGCACGTTGGGGGCTACTCTAACAACCGACGCAACGGTTCGGGTTGGAGTTTTTGATGAATAGCTCTGAACTTTGAATTTGCAGCTTTCGGGAAGCTGACGGAAAGCGCCACGGTATCGCCCTTTTCCTCCGCCAGATTTACCGGCTTCGGCGCATCGGCCCGCTGTAAGTACGCTGTGGAAGCGTCGTCACGCTAACGGTAACGTGCATTGTAACATAAATATTATTTTCTGTTCTTTCACCCACCCATCGGTGCTGCTGAGCGGACGCTCACGGAACCGTGTAAATGCATGTCTTTGCTGCTGTGGATGCGCTTTTTTTGTATTTGGTGTGCCGCTACAAACTTCAATACCATCGCTGTTTGCGCTGATATTAGCGAAGGGTGTAATTTGCTGCACGCCCAGCGGCGTATGCGCTCCGGTCCAGGCAAGACGCGGTACAATGTTCTACAATGAAGCACGAGCGCTAATCAGGCTGAACGGGGGAGGTTCACGGGGGAAACTACGGAAGATTCTTTCACCTGTGTTGCAGAGGCAGGCTTAATTTGTTGCGTGCTTGTTGAAAGGTTTTGTTCGGGAAATGGATAAAGACATTAGCGTGTGTGTGTGTGCGTCGAAGAGGGGATGATATTTATCTTGCCTGACTCGCCTGATCGTGATTCAAGACAGAAAAAGGTGTTAATGTGTACCTTGTTGTTGCTTCGTTTGTTTCTTTGTTATTGAATTTATAAATCAATTTATTGTGATTATTTTAGAGAATTTCTCCACTATGTATCAGCTGATAAACGGGTTATTTTTAGTGATTTAAATTTAGATCACGCCTTGCAACATTCTAAAAGAAGTGATATCTTTATCACAAGCGCGCCAAAAGTATCACTTCGCGTTGGGTTAAATCCAGAAATCCAGAGTGTGCTAAAAGTACCTCAGCCATGAAAAAACCCGTCTAAAATACAGGCTCTTTAAATAGAACTTTAAAAAGCTATTAGAACAAGTGTTTGCGCGTTCTGGTTTCCAATTGCTTTGAGAACATGCATTGTAAAAACTCTTCCAGAGCTTATGAGTGTATCTCGCAGCCATGATGATGTGATGAACATTTGGACAAACAGAGAATTCCACGGAATATTAAACTACGATACTGTTTCACTCCTGTTGAATCTAGGTCTAAATCTTCCCGATCATGTGATCATCACGAGCCAAAAATATGTGTTTTAGTACATCTGGGCAAACAAAGAATTCCACGGAATATTAAACCACGTTTCTGTTCAAGTTCTAAATCGGTTAACATTAAACCTTTTCTGTCCTTTAGCATTCCAGTCAGTTTGAGACAGTTTTACGCCCCTAGTATCGTCTCAGGCAAGAAACTTTTCTTTATGATTTCAAATCAATATCTCTGTAGCTGATATTTTTCTTCCCAAACACCTTCACATGCAGTCAATGTCCAGCCCTGTCGATATCGATATCGATATGAAAGGCTGCCAATCATGCTAACGGTATTCAATCGCACTATCCCGAAGGCTGTTCCACTTCTCTTTTTAAATTCCCAACCCAGATGTAATCACCTACCTTTTGGGGACAGTCATCCTGCGAGAGCGAAGCAAATAATCCATGCCGCAAATGTGTCGTTGGCGAATGTTGGAAGAGGGTTCGGTTACTAAAATCTCTCCCCCGAAACCTAAAATCTTCTCCAGTTGATCAATCACTTAGCACCTTTCGATTCCGCTACACCACCGCGACGGAAATATAGTAACGCACCGCTAGCTGACAATTTCACGGAAGCTTGTGAATTTGGCGCGTTTTAAGTGAATCACACACCCACAAGCACAACGACACACTGGCACACACGCCCAAGATAGGGGGGGGACTACTTTCGGGGGGGCAAAAATGCAATTCGATTGTACCACTTTTAAACCTTTCACCGTTGTCGCAGAATTTCGCCAGCGAAGATGATATCCGGTTCCATTACGGTTCCGCCCTGGGGTGTCCAGGAAGATGAGACGAGGTTTAAAATCACTGCTCAGCTGCCTTTCTACTTGAATCACACACACACACACACACACAACACTTTCCTTATGCGTTGACCAGCCAAACTTCTGTATTTCCGCTGGGAAGAGAAGTCTGTGGGATTACTGTAACTGTTATTCTTTCGGCACCGGAGACGGAGCAGAGTGCTTGATCGTTGTGAGGAACGAAATGGATTGGCCCTTTTTGGTTGGGGTTTGGCGTTGCTACTGCTGCTGGTTGCTAGCTCCAAGTACGTAGGAGCGTCTGCCAAATCCAACTGAAACAATTCAATTTGCACTTTGCTTCACTCGATTTCCGCGCACAGCAGAGAAACAGTTTAAAAATGGTATCGCACCACACACCGCTTTTCCGTTGGGGAGCAGAGGGTGCAAGGTATTGATTCGATTTACACAAGATTTTATTTTCGAACGAAAAGAAACGTAAAGAATGCCGGCGTTTTCTTGCTCCCACGAATTAAGCGAACGATTTAACACTGCAACCACAGTTTTGCGCAAGGAGGAATGTCGAGCTTGCTACCCTTACCCACGTCGTACACGCATCAAACACGCGCGCCCCGATTGCGAACTGTTCCGATTAGCGTTCGCGGTTTAACTGAAGAGCTGTTTACGGTAATTTTTCTGTTTATTTCTTTCGTCTGGTCGGCTTCGAACCAAAACCGACGCCGGCTGTGGTGTGCACACGGTTGGCAGGCAGGCGATGGAGACCTACATTTTGTGCCGCCGACAGCATTGCCGTCTCTTTCCATTCACTGTTTATTTGTGTGTGTGTGGTGGAAGGGGGAGAGGGTAGAGTAGGAAGGTAAGCGGTGGGTGCCGCTTGTTGCTTGGTTGTTTTGGGAGCTTTCCTGCTGTGCAAACTCCCACTACTCTTGCCGTATTTCGGGGGGAGGACTGCAGCAGCATGCAATCCATACAGAGAGAGAGAGAGAGAGAGAGAGAGAGAGAGAGAGAGAGAGAGAGAGAGAGAGAGAGAGAGAGAGAGAGAGAGAGAGAGAGAGACGAGCGTGCCGAGTTGGAGAGCTTTTTCTTTCACAGAAAAGTGCTTCATCCCCTCATCCCCCTTTAGACGCCATACACACACACACTTACAGCGCAGTGAGACGACCCCCTGGATGGTTTGCATTTAACGTCAATGGATGCAAACCCGCTTCTAACAGCTGTTTCGGTACGTCGCCCGGTCAGTGCCATGCGACTGCTTGGGGTGAACAGGTTTTTATGCTTTTAGAAGTGGCTTCTTTGTGTGTGTGTGAGAGTGCATGTTCCCTGCCGTGAAGGAGGGAAGAGGATAGACACATTTTCGATGGGGAGCAGGGAGGTTCGTCGCTTGCTCATATGCTGCACGATCGTACGGCGATCGTGTCTGCTCGGGCGCATGTTCGGCGTTTGAAGCTTTTGCTGCGCTTGTGTGTGGGTTAGCGGTGGTTTTGTTTTGATCACGCGTTCGCCCGCGCCACGTGGAGTTGATCATGTGTTTGTGTGTAACTAGCCGGGTCTGAAGGCGCGTCTACACGTTGCGTTCGAAAAGTAATTGTACAAAATTATACAAATTCCAATTCCAAGTCAGTTTCGGAGTTCAAAAAATAAGTTTTGTCAAAGCAGCGTTTTCTTTGTTTCGGTCATTCATTGGCCACTGTTTATTATTTTCACTTGCCGTACCTGCCTCCCCCACCTGTAGCTCCTATGCTTCCTTGGCGTCTGCTCCTTACCTCTTTTAATTTTCATTTTCATCATCTTTTAGCTAGATGCACTATCTGCATACCTCGCCTGCTTAGCTGCTTAGCCGTCACATCATCACACTGCTCTCGTTTATAAATCTGTCCCCATTTTGTGTGCGGTTGTTTTTTTTCCTTCCTTCCTTTCTTGTTGGTTTGGTTTGCTGTAAACCCTCCCAATTGCCAAGTTGCTATATTTACACCTAAACAAATTCCACCGGTTGGAGTTTTGCTATGCTCTGTCTGCTTTTTATCATTTTGTTTATATTCATTTGCTCGGTTTTGTAAGGTTTCCGTCTATTACTTTCTTCGCTTTTGCTTCATTTTATCGTTTTCTTATCATTGTTGTATTTTTTTTTCATTTCTTTTACTTCATCTCACTTTCTATCTTTTCATCTATCAGTTATATAATATCGTGTTCTGTGTGTATGTTTTGTTTTCATCTTGCTTTGGTTTTTTTAGTGCAGTTGCTGCAAATAGTTTTCAATTGATTGAGCTGCTACTGTATTCTGTCTGTGCCATCGAACTTTTAGTATAAGGCCATCGCCTTGACAGATCAATGACATTTACACCGCTACAGCTTAGCCAAGTGGACTGGTTTTTGTTTGTTTTTTTTTGTGTTGGGTTTTCCCTAGCATCAATTTAATTCTTATTCTCCCACTCTGTCCCACATGTCAATTTTACAAATAGTGCACGAAAGTTTTGGTTTTTCATTTCAATTCGGTTGCCTGGACTCTGGCGCCCAGCTACCGGTGTAATGTTGTATTAGTTTGCATTTTCACGTAAAATAGTATTTTCACACGCACTTTGCACGAGTTTTTTTTCACCTTTTCCCTCCACTACACAGTGTATAGTTCCTGTGAGCTTTCTGTCTGTTTCCTTCCGCCTTTTTGTTTTCATGTTCTCTTTCTCTCTTTCTCTCTATGATTCACTTGCTTTCTCGTTTGCCTTTTTATCGTTTCATTTTTAACCCTCTTTTGCTGCTGTTTGAAATGATTTTCACTATTTTTTCCCCGTGCTTTTTTTTCTTCTAGCATTTATCGCAAGATGTGTATACATGTTTCTAAATTGCTCCTATTTAACATTTCGCATAAGAAAACATTCAAACATTCACATTGGTTGGGCATTGCTTACAGACACACACGCACACACATACACGCACACGCACACATCCTCTCAGACACACAGACGCTCAAACATACATTTGTTGGTTTGGTTTGACAGTGCACAGAAACGATTCCCAAAGCAGGAACGTGCGTTACAATATGTTTACCTACACTACGCTAGTTTACATTCACTTATACCATTACCATTATCATTGTAGCGATAAGTTTGGAAATAGAACAGAAACCAAACTTAATGTTTGAAAGCTAGTATTCTAGACTTTGTATATAGCTATCTTACACGATGAAACAAGGTTGAGGGGCAACTAAACCAATAAACCAAGACAGCATACGTGATTGTTCTGAAGGGTGAAATAGAGAATGCAAGGATCTTAGAGGAACACATTGGAAAGAGATAGAGAAAGGGAAAACAAAACAGTAGAAAGTAGAAAGAAATGTATTCCTCAAGATGACATCATCAGAAAAAGGAACATTTTGTTCAAAAGATGTTCATGAAAGTTGAGAAAATATAGAAAACATCGAACATGTGGTGTCTTGCGCCTGAGAGGATGGTGAAGTGACTTTGCCTTTTTCCTTCTGCTTTGCATGTGAAACGGTTTAGTACGGTGCAATTTGGATCTACCATCTGTTTGTCTCTACCATGTTTATGTTTCTTTTACTTGTTATACTGTTTGTGTTATGCAGCTTAATTCGCTTAGTTACTTCCTGTGTTTCCCCTGTTTCATTGGCGGTAACAATGTTCACTTCTTCCGTTTTTGATTCAGTTTGGTTTCACCATGACACTTTACCGCTAGCGATTTCTGTGTTACGAGAAAAATATATATGCATTCTTCCACACTGGTCTTTCACGATTGTTCATTTCATTTGTTGCCTTTTTGCTAGTTGTAATACCATAGATAGAGTAAGAGGGAGAAGTAGCAACAGGAGTGCACGTTGCACGTATGTACGTATGAAGGTTGCATTGTTACGATTTTCATTAAAAAAAAAACAAACAAATCTTTCTCGTTATTAGCAAAATTTAGCTAGACGGTTGTGAAAAACAATTGTAATACAAAAACCAAGTTAACCGATTATTATTACTCCACAATACAAGACGTTCGTTGAACCAGTTTAATAAAAATGGTGGCAGTGTTTAGATGAAACAATAACGTTAAAACAGTGCAAAGCAGTTTGTGGGTGATGTTGTGACAGTGTGATGTAGACATCGTTTTGGCCATTGTTTTTGTTTTCTTTTAATGTTTACTTATCTATTCCTTAACGTTAAGAAAAGATCACTTCAACTAAACTCTGTTTCAATTTCAGAAACTTCGATTGCCACTAACGAGAGGAATGGTAAATCAAGTTTAGTTCCCTACAGTTTTTTTTTGCTGTTTTCGTTCGCTGAAGAACACAAACACATTTACCCTTTCGCCCGCCCCATTGGGCGCAACAGAGTAACAACACTGGCTAGATCGACCCAACTCGTTCCTTCAACTAGGCATCAACTAATTCCCGCCACTTAGTGGTTTTGCTATCACTCTCAGCACTTCTTTTTTGTATCTATCATTTAAAAGTCGAAGACAGTGCGCGTATGTCCTCACGAGGAACAACCGTGTATGTAGGCGCCAACTTGTGCGCGAATCTGGCAAAATGTGAAACACTTATTTGTTTGGATGTGGAAAGTCGTTTTGATTTCTTTCAACAGAAATTCCACAGTCAAACTTGCACACATGTTGCGAAGAATCGCACATTTGTAACGCATTCGCAATGTATGTTTTATGGTGTGTGTAGTTGTTTTTTTGCTGTTTTTTTTGTTGTCTTGTGCTGCTAGTTTTGTTTTACGTGCTCTGCTACATTTGTTCAACTAGATAATTTAAATATACTGGTTGTCACGATTTTCTTCTCGCGTTTTTTTATATCTTACTAGGAAACAGTGTTTACGCTATGACTTCCTTCCTTCCTTGCTTTCTTCGTCACATCCCCCATTTTGTGGCCCTTCTACCATTCCAAGCCGGTAGAATACATCGAACGTGCCGTTCCCGTTTTGCTTGCATCGCTTCCACAGTAGCTGCATCATGAAAACCGATGCAGCACTTGCAGAGAGCTAGTGTGTGCAAGTGCACTTCAAACAACGGGCCGGGGGGCCTAAAATATCCACCGACAGCTGTGCTGCCACACCTCTCCGTCTGAGAGAGAGAGAGAGACGTTGGCTTGCTGGTTTTGGCCGTTACTGGCATTGTCAACCTGGATAGCTGGATGACTGGTTGCGTTCTCGTTTGATCCGCTAGATAGTGCTCTACTGAGTGTGTGTGTGTGAGAGAGAGAGAGAGTATATTTGTTTGCTTACCGTTTTGGGTGTTTGGGCGCTTGAGCGCTCAATATGGAGTAGTTGTATGATCGCTCACTCATTTGACTGGGTTTATGAAAAAGGGACTATAGTAGAGGGTTTAGAGGAGAAATAGAGAACGGAGGAATGATGAAAAAAAAAGACGGAGAATGGGGATAAATGGGATGAGGGGGAACACTGGTAAGCGGTCTAGCAGTACGCAAGATCATCCATATCCAGGTAGACAGCATGTCACACGGTCGTTTCCCGGTCGACGTGGATGTATTCGACCGGTTGCAGCCCGTGTCAGGAGTCCGGATCGAAGAACAGTGGCTCCTTCTTGTAGTCCTTCTTCGAGAGGGTACCGTTGAGCGAGGCGGCCGCCCCATTGCCGACCGTCGGTTTGAGCTTCTCGTTCGCCTTGCGCCGCTTCTTCACCATCACCAGCAGGCAGAAGATGAGACAGGCGGAGATGGCGGCGGCCACGCACCCGAACGCGGCGTAGATGCCGCCCGGCAGCTCGATCAGCCGGCTGCCACACTCCTGCTCGCTTTCGTCGTACCCGGACGGACAGTTGGGACGACCTGTGGGTGTTTTTTAGGTTGGAGGACAAAACAGAACGTCACAGCGTCAATAGCACACAAGCAATGCTTCACTGTACATATTCACTGAAAACGAAGCGAAAAGTACGTCTGGAATTACTCACCATCGCACCAGAGGGCGCTACCGATGCATGCGTCCAGCTCGGGACACCGGTACTCGCACTCCGTTTCGCGTGGATACAGCCCAAACTCCACCAGCGTATCGTTGGTGGTAAAGTTGGACTGCAGATCGAGCTGCTGGATGAGCGACGCCTTCGTCCGCTGTATCTCGAGCCACGAGAACCCTATGCTGCCCGGCTCCTTGTGGATCGGTTCCAGCACCATGCTGACCGGCCTGTATGAAGCAAAGAACAGAGAATTCGAGCAAAGCCCACAAACCCCGGCAGTTCACCTGTCACTCACCTGTCGTACGTCAGGAAGGGCTGATTGCTTAACCAATCCTCGCTGAAGATGTGCAGCGCCGCCGACCTGCTGGACGGTGGTGACGGGCAAATCACCCGCATCACCTTCAACGGCACCCCGCTGTACACTATCAACCGGTTGCGTGTGTTGCACTTCGAAAAATCATCCGCCACCGGTTCCACCGGCAGAAAGCTGCCCCACGTGCGCACGAACAAACTGCGATCCTGCTGCTGCGCCTCAATGTACCACGGCAACCCGTCGCAGCTCGCCTCATGCGATCGCAGCGGGAAGTTCATCTCGTCCTCCCCACCCGAACCCTTCAGCCGCAACCTTCGCCGACACTCCGGCACCCGTATAAAGTCGTACGCCGCGTGGAAGTACACGTCCGCAAAGTCTTCCGAGATGTTCAGCCGCGTCACCACGAACGTCAATTCCAGCGTGCGCGAGTTCGAGATGAACGTTAGCGGCGCGTTGTAGGTGCTGCTCGTATTGTCGCAGAAGCAGCCGAGCGGTATCCTTGCGTCCGGGTACGGCACGTCGTAGAGGCGCAACTCGCCGATGCGGCTGTCCGGGTCGGTTTCGGACGGGCTGCACCGGGCACGCCCCGTATGTCCATCGCTCTCGGTGACGCACGTTGCAAACTCACCGAACGATACGTTAAACAGCTCCACGCGGACCTGTTTCGGGAAGGAGGTGAAAAAATTGAAGAATTGGTACATTCAAGGAGGGAAAACGCACAGGAAGAGCTCCACTTACCCGCTCACCAACGGACGCTTCGAAGCGATACAGACAGGAGATGTTCTTAGCGCCACCCCGACCATGCAGGAACACGTTCCGGGGTGATTGGAAGTCACCCTTGCGCTTGCGGAACACACGCGAACACAGTATGGGCAGGGAGGGATCGACCGCTTGGGTAAGGTCCTCCTGTGGGTCCCTTGGTTTCTGTTTCTGCTCACCAAGGTATGGTTCTCCGCCGAGTTCCGTGTCTACAAACTCGTAGTTGATACCGAAGCTCGAAGGAAACAGTGAGGTTCCGGTCATGGTGTGGAATTCAATTTTCTGTAAACATTAAGACCCGTTTTGTGACTTTGTTTTAACTTGTTCTACTTGTTGATAGTGATGGGACATTTTTTCATGGTTGGATTAATCTGATTTCGAATCAAACGTATGCTTTTAATTTTGGACTATTTCGGAAAAAAAACTGGATGAGTCTGGACGACTTGGAATTTCTTCGAATGACTCTAGACAAGATCCAATGATTCTGGATGACTCCAAACGAATACGGACGGCATTGGACGGTTCCATATGACTCAGGAATTATATTGGATAATTCGAAAGAGCGTTCGGATGAGAATCGACAAGAGAGCAGATCTCAAAAAACTAGAAGTTCTGAATCCGTTTCGTTAATTGTTCAGATGCGATCTTACTCACTAAAAACTAATTAAGATTCATCAAGCGGATCAAGCAGATAAGTTCAAGCGAATACGTCCGGATTCGTCTGAAATTGCAGAGATGCATCCCGTTTGGACTCGGAGTTTGATAGAAGTTTTCACTCGTCCAAAATTGTGGAGTTCAATCCGATTTCGATCCTGATTTAGGTCCAGAGTTTTCCAGACCATAAACCAGAATGAACCCACGACTCTTCATTCACCATCACTAGTTCACCATTCCAACCTTCCTCACATACTTACCAAATCCCGCCCCGTACTAACGTAGCTCTCCAGCGGTGTGCAGGGTCGCATCCGATGTCCCTTACTCTCCAGCGTCATGTGATCGCACAGCTTCGGCGCTTCATTGTCGAAAAACTCCGCCATTAGACGGCGCGAACCGTATGCCGATTTGGACGATCCTCGATCCTTCCGGCCATGATCCTTCGCTAGATCGTACCCACCGGACGAGTCCTTCCCGTGCCGTACCGATTGCACGTAATTGCCTGCCCCAATATCGGACTTGCCGCCCTTGTGCTTCGAATACTTATCCTGCGATCCGGATGAACTGTATGCTGAATTCCCACGACCCCGAACGCCATCGCTCGGTGCCGTTGGTGGCGGTTGGTTGAAGATACTGTTCACCGTCGGCCCGTAGATGTACTGATCGACCGGGTTCCACACGTTGTCCACATTGATCTTGAGACTCTTGCCGTTCTGATTGACACCGGTGTAGTAGCTGTTGACGGTTCGGTTCATTAGCTGCTGGTACAGTGCCGTCGTCGTGGTTAGCCCGGGCAGTACCGATGCCGTACCGGCACCGAGCGTCGAGCCGTAGCCGGGGGAGCTGCCAGCACCGCTCGGCGAGGATAGTACACTTGCCGGGGAAGTGGTACGCACGGGGACAAACGTACCAGCACTGTCCCAAATGCGCGTACGGGTAATCCACGGCAGAGGTGACTCGTTCTGTGAAAAATCCATCAATCAGTGGACAGTGATAAGAGGGTTTTCCTCACACACACACACACACACACACATACCCGTCCAATGGTGGAGTTATCGCTCCCGCTGCTGCTCGGCTGCAGTATCTGCAGGTGGTAGTGGGTGAACGAGATCCAGATCAAATCCGTCGGCAGCCCGTGAAAGTAGTACGTGCAGGTCGTGTTCGGTGCGAGTGTGTGGCGCGGGCTCAGCAGATGGCCCATCCGGCCCCGTCGCGACAGCAGCACCTCATCTGTGAAGGGACAAAGCGCAGCCAAAAAGGGAAGCGAAATGATGGGAAAAGCGTGGCAAACTATGCTCGAAGGTCGCTCTCCGTGTGACGCAACCGCCCTAAAAGTGTTGCTACAGGAAATTGAATTTATCATTCCCCGCACAGCTCAGATTGCCGTCGTCGTCGTCGTCGTCGTCGTCGGCTGCTGCTGTGTCATTGTTACGGAAGGTCCCGTGCCCCCGCCCCTTGCTCTCCCGCTCTCACTCTAAATATACGCGCCATCGATCGGCGCGGCTTAGGAGCAGCCCCATCGATAGACGGATCTAGTGCGGGGAGGGCTTTGGCTTCGCGCGTTAAGCTTGATGTAAATTGATTTTCTTTCATACACTTTTCACTTGTCCCCCACCCCGACTCTCGATGGAACGAGGGAAAACCGTTTCCATGTTCCAGCATTGTATGTCGCCCTTTTCTGACCGCCCCTACTCAACCCTGCCCGGTGGCTCGATGGCTTGTTTAAATGTTGTTTGTGTACGAAATGGACGGAACGTGTTTTAAACGGGGCTGATGTCCGTGTCCGCGCGACACAAAGGTCCCTTTTTTTGCTGTTGTTGCCAGTAGGCGAACTTTGTAGCAATTGTTATGACATCGGCACAAATTTACACCGTCCACCGACAGCTGTCACTCGCAGTGCGTTAATAGAATTTAGGATCGCTTCTTTTCATGCTCTACTCCCCGCCCCTTAAGCTTTATTTGTAGGCCAAATTACGCTAAGTGTTATTGTAGCGGGCGGAACAACCACAAGACAACCAACCACAGAAAATCCTACCTGGATTCGTTGCGTTGATGTGAAACTCACACTTGCTGCCCTGGGCAAAGTCGTACGAGTCGGAATCGGCAAACAGAATGTCAACGTCCAGCTCGAAGCCACGGTTCGACTGGCCCGACTGGAGCGGGGCCGAGAACGGGCTCGAATGGAAGGCGATCAGCATTTCCGGTCCGCTGTTGGTGGAGAAAAGGGTAAGTAATGTGTGTTAAATTTTGTTACAGCTGCAAAAGGATTCTTGCTGGTGGGCGACGAGGTGCTGCAGTTTTATACATATATATTTAATCTTAATGTTCTCAAGCCCTCCCGCGACAATTATTCACACGTTCGTAGCTTCTCAATCATATCGCAGGCTTGTTCATCTCGTTTCCCTTGCGGGCTCTTTGGCACCGCCCGACCACTCATCCGGTTTAATCCAGCACGTGGAGATGTGAAGATATTACACACCACGGATTGCTGGCAAACATTTCTTCCTTCGTTTTGTTCGTTTTTTTTTGTTGTTCGTGCTTTTGGGGTATGTGTGTTGGCTGTTGGCTGCTTGCTTCACATTGCTCGCTTTTTTTGGGCATAGGCATGGGCATGTCCTTTTCATGCTGTCTGCGATCTGCCACCAAGGGAAACATAAGTTATATTATCACCAAAATGAGAAAAGTTTTCTGGCGCTTTGGCACACAGAAAAATACACACACACATACTCAACCACACAGGCACAACCCCGGGAGGCATATTTCACACTCACCCTGTGCCGACGGTGCACAAGATTACAGCGAACGCGGGGCGCGCACGGGTGGTTAGTACTTCAAATAATCTTTTTGACTTACAGCGGGATACAATTTCGTCGTTGCTGGATTCTTTTTGCTCAACGTTTCATTTGCGCGCCAGTTTGCTTCACTCGAAAGCTTTCGAAAAGGCTTAATGAAAGTTCCCCGGAACCGACAATTCTGCTACATATCAGGCTGTTTGCATCAAAACGCGCTCTGGATGGGACGCTTGTTTTTCGGCGGCATATGAGTTTTTTGCTTCCAATTTCTCTAATAACATCCATCTTCAGCCCGAAGGATCGTTGAACGTGAAGGAAACTTTTCATTTCCTCACTGTAAAGAGTTGAAATTTGTTCCCATTTTTGTTTTTGAGAAGAAGGATGGGTTGGATTTGAAGATGGAGCATCTTTTAATTCTCTAGCCATGAGTCGCATCATTCTGTGTTTGCTCATTGTGTCGCCGTAGAGCGAGTGTTGTTTGCTCCTTTGTTTCGATTGTGTAGAACTGCTTATCTAGTTACAGAGGAAACACACACACATACACACAAACTCGCGTCCCATGTGCTTAATTATGCAATCCCTCAAAGAAATGTTCCCATACGCAAAAGCGGAGTAGCATACACTTACCGCGACACGACCCGTGGCAGCCAGTCGCCGCCGCAGTACTTCGCCAGGACGGGATCGTTGGTGCTGCTGCCGTCGTAGAAGATCAGATGATCCCGCTCGCCCGTACAGTCCGACCAGGCCCGCACCGCTCGTGCCGTTTTGTTTAGGCTCGCGATGGATCTGGAAGGGTGGAAGTGCGTTGCGTTGGTGAAACAGGATGAGTAAAATGTGAAAATATGTCAATTTTTCGGCGAATTCGCTGCTCCAAACGGTGCTGGATGACGGGTTCGAGGAATAATGATAAACAGTTTTAATGCCAGCCGGTGCTGTGTAGTGCCCGGAGCGGGCTTACGGTGAGATGTTGATGTTTGTAGCAATTCGTATGAAATGTGAATCAGGAGGGTGAGTTAGAATCTGCTCCGGATGGGATGTCTCTTGTGTGGATTGTTTTATAACTCCGCAGATTTTGTTACAACGCAATGTACAGGTGGATTATGTTGTGGTTTATTTCTTTTTGAAAATAGTAATTTTTGATGAGAAATAATACATTTCACGACAGAATGATATGAAATGTATGACACTTGTGGACATTTACAGTTGATACTCAGATATTTATCAAATTAATTATAAATTATTACTCTATTCATGAGAAGATCCCCATCGAGCTACTACAGATTATGATTTTTACTTATCGATGGTGCGCTTAGCCAACAAAGATTGAATTGAATCACAATTCTTCGAATCCTGTTAGTTTGTATTTACTCCTGAATGGATTTTGTGCGCCTAAATGTATGCAATGTTTCAATAAGAGTCAGTAAGTGTTGAGACGTCCCGTGTTTGTGGGCGGTCCCGTGGTACAGTCGTCAACTCGAACGACTCAATCACATGCTTGTCGTGCGTTCAAGCCCAGAATGGACCGTACCCCTGTAGCAAGGATTTTGACTATCCCGGCTGCGTGGTAATGAATTAAGTCTCGAAAGCCTGCAAAGGTCGGCATGTCCGCGTAGGACGTTACGCCAAATAAAAGAAGGGTTGAGAATGTTTATTAACTCGTTCTGTTTTTAATTTTGCATATCTTTAGGCGCATATAGGGTTTCTCAAGGTTTTGGTTGTTTGTTTCCCGAACATTTTTGGTTGTTTCCCATTGTTTCATTTTGGTTCTTTCCCATGATTTATTGGACGTTTTCCAGAATGTTTTTGTTAAATTGTATTGATGTCCAATGGGACAATAACAATAAATCGTGGAAACGATCTGAATGTATATGGGAAATGGTAAATCAATCGTGAAATGGAACCAAAAAATTACGACAATCAACCAATAAATCGTGGAGTAACTAAGTAACTAAGTTTTAAAGCTAATTGTATTGAATGAAGCTAATTGAACCAAAATATAAAAAATCAATACCCTACCAACTAAACTCCTCAATATCATCGATGCAGTAAAGCCAATTAACAGAGTCACAATAACTCAACGACTTCATATCCTATCGATGCTTATTGTTTAGCTCTCTCTCCCTTTATCACGTTAGCTTGCGTCAGGTAATGGACTACATATGGCTCTAAAAAGTGGCACCCACCGTGGCCAATTAGGCCAGCACAGAAAAGTACATCTGGGACGGACATGGCGTAATGCGGCTGAAACTACACATCGTGCCGGAAAAGGGATGTTAACTTGCGCTATCAAAACCCACTATCACCATTGCGCATTCGGATCCCCAATTTCCCGCCCATTGCTTCAGCGGACGGGCAAGAGTCCCGATGATGTCCTGATGTCCCCGGGAACGATTCTTTTCCATTGCCAGTGTACGAGCGAGTTTGAATCGTTGCTAACACCCACGGCAACTTTCCCCAGGCATAAAGCGGGAGTGTGTATGGTCCGTCGAGCCCAAACCTGCCATACAAGCAGGTGGAAAGTTTTAATGAGTGTGTGTGTGTATGGTCAAAAACAGCAACTGTTTGCTTCTCGCTCTGGTTTTGTGAAAGCATCGCCCTTTGCAACCGATTGTGGTCCAGGGGTAAAATAAATCCCAACCCAGCTCTAGAGGCACTAGATTTGATGCCAACTCACTGTGGCCGTTCGGAGTCAATTTTATCCTGTCACCATTCGTCGACCACAAAGGTTCATTTTTTTTTGGCTTTGCTTGATTTTTCTTTACCGTCCGCTCAAACTCTCCCTCAGTTTCAATTCCGCTTTGGCTTTTTGCAATTAAAAAAGTTACAGACCGAATCGTTTCCGTGGTGCCTACACTAACACGTGCCCTCAAATCCGTCCCATCATATGGTTGCGTAACCTTGCGCTGCGAAAGCGCATCAAGCAGTGTGTGTGTGTGTTACTCCGTGAATGGCATTGCCATGGTAACGAGAGACCGAGCATCCTTCAAGTGACTGTTTGGGCTGGGGTGTTTGCAGAAGAGATGCAAAAAAACAAGGACGAACAAACTAAAACAAGGATGTAATGCAATTTTGCAACAGCACAACTTGTGCAACCATGTATGAATGTTTATGCAATTGGGTGGCTTGCCGGTGCACTCCAGTGCTGAAGGTAAAGTTTCAACCTACACACATACACACATGAACGCACAACCAATCCACGTGAACGGATGCAGTGTCGGAGCGGTTTTGTTGTAGTGGGTGCCATGATAAAGCGTATTTTATGCGTCGTCCCTCTTTTTTTTTTTGCTTTTGTTGCTTCTCCCCTGGAACGTCAAAGTTCCTGTCGAACTGTTGTCGGAGGATGAGGTGATCGTCGTGCTGGGTGGATTGTTTTTTTTTGTGCCGTTTGGGGGCAGTAAAGCAAAGCAAAAGTACAAAAAAAACTCTATCACTATTCATATTTACACTACCAGCAGCCAAAACCCGAAAAACGAACCCAATCTCTCTCTCTGTAGTTTAGTATTCACTTCCGCAATCCTTCCGCACACACACACGCATACACACACAGGACCCAAGGATCGTTTCGCGTGCTGCAACGGGGCAACCGTTTGTTTCACGCCACTTTTCACAGCGGTTCCATTGCAAAATGGTAAAACTTTTCTCATAAACCAATGCTCGAACAACAGAAACACACACACACACATACTCGTGCCCAAACGAATTGGTTTGATTTCGAGTGTTGGTTGGTTTTGGTGATGGGGTAGCAGTTCGGCAGAGTGGAAAATCGAGCACCGAAGTTGAAGGGCGCTTACAAGAATCTCGCCCAAAATGCCAGCACCATCGAATGAGTGCATGAGAACAACCGAAGTGAACACGCGTGAACGAATGTTCCCTGCATTCTTTTCACCCCCTCCCTTCCTCTCTCATTTCCTGTCCCAAATTTACACCAACTAAAAGGGGGAGCGAGGGAAAATGCATTTGGCTGCTATGCTGAGGGAAAATTATTATTATTTCGCCGCTCAATGGTTGTAGCAAGCGGCATTTGCAATTGTTTTCTTCCCTGTGCGCCATATCCCCGGGCGTGACTTTTCCGGAGGTTAATAAACTACTGTTTTTGGTGTGAGTGTGTGTGTGTGTGCGCTTGTGTGAATGGATTTTTAACCCCATCCTACAGCCCTGCCTTTGACAGTGCCTTGTTGAAACAGGGAACAGCGTAAACAGGGAAAAAAGGCATCGCTCTCTCCCTGCAACAACAAAAAAAAAACACTTGCAAACCAGAGGAAACAGCAGGAAGTGTGGCAATTGTTACGAAAAGAAAATTATTGTTTCACTTTTCGCTGTGTTTCGGGTTGTTGAAGTGAAAATGTTGCGGTTTTTGGGGGGCCCAAACCCCCCCACCAAACCACGAACGGTCACGAAGCAATTTCCTTCACTTCACTTCACTCGAGCTGCAGTTGTTTGTGCGGATGTGAGAAGCACGTTGCAATCACTGTTTATGTTAGGGAAGAGAAGAGAGAAATGTTAGGGAAGAGAAGAGAGTTTACACTGTCTACGTATCGAGGAACTAGCAGCAGTTTTCAGTAACATTTCATCGAGAAAATCGTCAGCTCCCAGTCGTGATTGGAATAAAGTTGCTCGTGAAATGCGAATGCGGCAAAACGGGGCATGAAATCGTAAAACTACACGAACAGGGAAGTGTTGTAGTGTTTTGAGGATCCTTTGCTCCCTCTCCAACAGTATTAAACCTCACCCGCTGGTAAATGGGACTGGCTGGCTGGTACGTGGTACGGTGGTAATTCGATTTTCATTACCTTTAATGTTGGGGGCAATAATGCGCGGCGTTTTTTACTCACCGCAAAACACCGCGACGACATGCTCGTACTCGGTTTGTTGTTTTACTGTACAAGCCAGGTTCATGGGAGGTAGAAAAAACCTCCCCCCGTTTAATGTTGTCGGTGAAAAGGATCGCAAGCCTCCAGGAAAACGACAAAGGAAGCCTTTCTTTCTTTTCAACGAGCAACTAGCGACCGTCTTTAGGGACGAAAAAAGGACAAAAAGCGGCTCCCTCGGACTAGTTCATAAATTAGATATTTTTATCACTTTCCGTTTATCGTTTTCCCCTTGCATTTGCCGTAGCTGGTTCCATGTTGTGGTTTGGCGGTTTTTTCTTGTCCCTTCTCTGAACCTCTCCGCTGCTGTAGACGCTGCCGGAGGCGCTAAAACTGTCGAACAGCGCGGAAAAGCGGCCCGCCATGGAATAAAAATCCCCATTTTGCAGGGTTTTGAAACGAGAGTGAAACGATTTCCGATTTTTCCCCCTTATGTCAGCTCTGCTCTTGCACTGCCTGCACGCGCTAACGTGAAAGGAAAACATATTTTTCAACCCGCAATAGCAGCGGCAGCAGTAGAGGTAGTGAAGACAAAAACATAAAACAAGAACCGAGCAAGGGAAAAGCTCGTCGGTGCCGTCTTGCTACCGCTCGTACCAACACGGTGTCATCGTTTCTGTTTTGTGATTTTGCAAACCCATTTTTCCAGCAGCTTTAGTACACCGCCCTCCGGTAAGGGTTGAGATTTTCGTGAGTGTTGAGCTGCGCCTGGTGTAGGAATGAAATTTTACAACGAGTTTTTGCCTTCTCTCTCTCTCCTTATCTCTCGTCATTGTCCCAGTTTTGTCCCAGATTCCCCGGAGGGCCTTGGTGACAATCGAAGACATTGGGTTTTTTGCTTCCCTTTTTTCCCACCCAAGGACACCGCAATGAAGTTGTCGCAGAAGAAGGCTCACAACTTTCTTGCCAAACAAGCGTAGTAAACAGAGGGGAAACAAGAAAGGGCGACATTTGTCTTCTGAAACCGGAAACCGGCAGCGGAAGTACCGGGAGGTAGTAAATCGTGCCGAAACGATGGTAGAAAACAGAGGGGAAACTGAAAATCAAAACCGAAAGCGTGAGAAAATTGTTTCGTGCGTCTTTCCGAATCCCACGACCATCACTCACTCAAACAACAACAACAGTAAAGAAAAGAAAGGATTGGGGATTGGGATTGGGTAAAGGTTCGGTGCAAAGAAGAGGAAATAAATCCTTACGACAGAAGGACGACAACGCACTGCCAAACAATTGTCTAATGCTTAAAAAAGCGAAGCAATTGAACGGCAGTGAGTCGGCAGCACCTCACTAAAATCGGTCGATGCATGATTTATAGACGATCAGTGACAATGTGTGTGTGTGTGTGCTGGTGAGGATTTTCGAGCTCCCTGCAAAACACTCTTAATTTGATTCTCAGCCACTCACACTTCCCCGCAGGGTCGTTTTTGTCGCTAGCAATGAAAATGACTATAGACACGTGGTTTTGCGGTTTTCAGTTGCTGCCGTGTGGCAGCATTGTTCTTAACTCTAATTAAAAGTTGTGGCGCATAGTTGTGCGCGCGCGCGCGCGAAGAGTGGTTCACACGAATGGGGGCGGTTGGGCGAATGGAATTGTAAGCAAGATAAGAGTTACTTGTGGCTTATTCCTTGCTAAACGTGCCAGTGATTTATTTCAGGATAAGATAAAGGTTTGCACAGTGAAGTTTTTGTTTGTTTGTTTTAAGTTGCCTTTGTCTGACTGCATGACGTTGCTCATTTTGGGATCCATTGCACTTTTTGGTGAGCTTTTCTTATTAATGCGATGGGAAAACTTGTTCAACTGAAACAAGATCGTGGCTTAAGAGCTGAATATGCTTATCATTATCAGGTTCTTTTACATAAAAATACAGTTGAAATACAAAATATTTGATCGGTTTTAAGGCTCTTAAGTTAAAAATTCGATAATTACAACCAAAACAGATTTATTTTTAATATTTTTCCGCAAATAACAACCATAGTTCTAGCTAGCAAATGCCCAAAGCATATTCTAAAAATGTTGTGATTTAATCAATTACCATATTCATCATTTGCAACATTATTATTTCTGCCATTTTTGGTCTTATTTTTACTTCCTTCATCCAAAAATCGGATGTAATTCGATTGTATTGCTCCACTGGACTCGAATCATCCAATATGACAGCTGACAGCTTGTTACAGCCGTTCAAATGACGCTTGTTTACTCGAATTCGAGAGTAGATTAACCACGTTAAGCACAAATTATGTTACCATGAGCAAGCGAATGTTTATGGAAATTGAGCAAAAAAAAAAAAAATACGCCTCCCGATTAGCATTTAAAGGAGCAATTTTAGCTTAAACAATACTCTCCATAGACCATCTTAGCACATAAAGCACGCGTAAATTTCACATCCTTTCAAACATCTGACTGAATTTACATTTTTTCCATTCTTAGTCCTGCCCTGCCCTACCCACCTATCTTTGCATCGAATAAACCCACGCAAATTTCGCTCGAAGAAAACCAATTAACTTCACACCTCGTAGTCACCGTATAAAAAGCACCCTGCTTGCTGGTGGAAAATCCCCCTCCCCCCTCCTCCCCAAACCACACATTTCAAAAAGATGAAAGATTTAGTGCTACCGGTCAACAGCGTCCTTTTGACGTCCTGGGCGCTTACATTTATCAACCACCACACCACCGCAGCGATTGCAAAACCGAACGAGCAGGGAAAGTTTCTCGCGCGATCAGATCTGAGAAAAATCTGATTAAGCTCGTGTTAACTTGTGCTGTAAGACGACGATGTTGATCCTATCGAAGACTTTTCTTCTTGGGACGGAGTCTCGCACCCTCCTAGCCGTCTGGCAACGGTCAAATCTCGGCCAGCCTCACGCAAATCAATGGTTCTTTGCCGACTCTGGACTCGATCTGTATGGTGGTTTCGCGCAGGCCAAAGCCCTCGCCAGAACCATTAATCATCGGCAATGGGCATGCCTCTGAGGGGGGTGAGTGGTAGGTCCCTTTTTCGGTCCCTTTGCTGAACACAAACGGAAGGCAAATTTGAGATTTAGTTACGCTTATCGGACGAAAACGGCTTCTTTCCGGTTTTCAGGTTTTCCAATCGCTCCAATCTCGATGGCGCCCGCGCGCGGTTCATCGAACATCGGGTTCACATTGTTACCCCTACCCCAAAGAACCCAGTGTGTTTTCTTGATTGCTTTTGTAAAGGAGGTTGGTAGTGGGAGTGTTTTTTGAATGAGCGATAACACTGGAAAAAGGACGAACGTCCCACTTGAAATGGGACTTCATCTCAGCCAAGGTGAATGAATTCTTCAGCCTGTGCTGGAATGCTTCTGCTGAACTAAAGGATCCGCGTCTAGTGGGGCAACTTCTGGCCGATGAAAAACACCAAACCCTCATAGACAGAAGTCAAAGTTTTACTTGCGCTTGTAACATTTTTCCCTCCGTGCCGGCGCGGCCAAGAAAGAAGCGACAAAGTGGTTGATGACGTCGATAATAGCACCAATACCAGGGACCCAGGGGAGAAGAGCACCAGAGTGGGTGCGAATTAGTCTTTGGATGGGGAAAAAGAGGGGGACGGAAGGAAAATTAAACATTAATTCATAAATATAACAATTTTACCAGCCCGTGAACAGGAGCGCCCATAAACAGTGAACGGTGAGTGAGGGAAGGAAGGTTGATTTTTCCAATGACGGACGATTCGCGTGACTGGGCGCCGTTTACGGAACGTGCAAGATGCTGATGGCAAAGGAAGGAAGTAGGGTGTAAGGGTGAGTCCCATTTTCTTGAGCTCTTTTGCGTCCGTAAGCTGTAGTTGTTTTTGTTTGTGTTTGTGTTTGTGAGAAGGAAGACCGTTCGAAGCCAGACCAAACCAATGCCAAAAACGACGGACCCTTTGGAGGAGTGTTTTTGGTGCTTGGGTGGTGTTGTTTTCTCCATCCACGCTAAGTCCTCTACTACCCCGTCCACGTTCGTCCTCCAACTGGTGCCACGTTGGATTAAAATAATTTCCGGAAAATTTTCATAATGATTCATTATTAATTATGTTAACGATCTGCTGCTGCCGACGCACCCAACTAATGGGCAGCGTACTGGAAATGGTGCTTGTGGATACATGTGTGCGAGGTGCACACACACACACACTCACACACACACACGCACGCACAGTGTAGGAAGGAAGGTGAGATGTGCTTTTAGCGGCCATTTCCCATTTGGGACAGCAACTTGCACATGCTTTGTTTTTGTCTCCTTCCTTTCGTTCGATCCACACCAGCTCCAGACATCCGGGTTGCGGAAAGACCACGAGAAACACGCACACTAAGTGAAACTTCCGCCTCATTTACGTGACATGTTGGACAAAAAAAAAACAACAGCAGAGCAAGCGGAAAGTAAAATCAAAGTAAAAAAAACTGGAGCACCGCGAGTGCCGAACGCGTGATGGAGGCGCCCAGGGAACGGCGTCACGCGACAGTGAGCATGACTATGTCGAATATGTTGTTTACGATGAAGGGAACGATGATAATTATGTTGAAAATTGCTTCCCCCCCCCCCCCTTCCCTAAACCCCTCGCTGCGGGTGAATGCGGTGGTACGCTGGATACTCGGATTGAACGAGTATTTAAACAGTGGTGCGGCTTTTTCAAGCCAAATTGGGACACGGATTGACGTTTTATTTTGCTAACAGATTGACAGGTGAGCAGTTTGTGTGTGTGTTTTATCTATCTGCGCATCAATCAAGCGCTGATTGAGTTGGTTTGAAGCTGAACATGAAGTGTTTGGTTGTTTGGAATGCAACAATTTCCATTTTAGAGGTATTGATGAGTGTTTTTTAATTATCTGCGTATGTTTGTACCCTTAAGTGGATAATGTATTAAATTAAACTCAATTTAATACGATCTCATTAGGCAAACTAAGCCGTCTAAATTGCTCGTAGTCCAAAATTACAGACCTTTTCGCAAGAATACGCAAACAAACTATAGTATCATAGAGCTTGTCAACGCCTACTTTCATACAGTTCAATCGCGTTCTAAACGGTTCAATAGCTATATCAAGGTCCTTGAAAGAGAACAGGTCGAAGCGTTTAGAGTAAATTGACAGAAAGCCATGGGAAAATTTTGACAGTTAAAGTGAAAATTGTTTATCTTTAACGATGGGCGTTGCTATGGAGTGAATGACAGTTTTGTTCAGCATTTTGCACACATTTCCTGCTAGAATATTATAATAATTAGAATCCAATTACAATATTACATGACTGATACAATTCAAGGATCTCATTTATCATTCGTCGCCGGGTTATAGTAAAGGACGGTATGCATATTGTACCGGTGTGTGTCGATTGGATGTTTCATTTTACTCTCAGTGTTTAATTTAAAGCAAATAGGACTTCTTTTACCCAGTTGGAACATGTTAGATTTTTCGTTTTTCCAGCAGGACCGTTACAAACGGTAGTGGTTTGTGGTAACAGAATGGCAAACAATGAAAAAAGTTATCAATGTTTCTGAATACAGAGTAAACTGTAACCGTTATTCTCCAGACGTAATTGACCGCAAGAAATTTAACCAATATAATCTTCCCAATAGTAAATTCGTCCACTTTTCCGCGTTAACTATTAGCCGTTTGTTTGCAAACACTTTTTCATGAAACTGTCAAAAGCGAGCTGAAAATGGCAACCTCGCAACGGGCTTTGCATCGACCTGTTCTCCTTCATAGATCTTGAGCTATATGAGCATGTTTAGATCATGAATGAAGTCCCTGTAATGGTTTATTTAGTTTCTTGACACTATTAAGCTCTATAAGGAGTTAAAATAGGTCCAAATTCTTGTTGATTTTCATGAGGATTTCATGACCTTGTACACATGTAATCCTTGTACGGTTGAATTTTGAATTATTTAAGTCAAATTCCATTTAAATTTCAAATTTGAAAGTCTTCCCTTTAGACTAAATACGCTTTCTGAACACAACCAGCTCACGCAAACGTTCCCCGGCGCCTCATTATAGGTGGTTAATCCTTCCCTTTCCAGCATGGCAACAAATCTGTGCTTGAATAGCAATTTCCTCCCTTAAAAAAAACTTAGATGTAAGCTAACACTTTCCATCCCTAAACATGGCGTTTCTCATCTTCATGTTCATGTTTCTATTACAAGATAAAAAGAAAATGCTGCATATAAAAAAAGTGCTACAACAAGGTGTACCACAACCTGAACCCATATCCTTATCAACAATTGCACACGCCTTACATGCACACACACACGTAAGCAACCATCGTAACCGTTAATCCGATGCTGAACGAAATCATTTACTTCAGCTTTACAGATATCGCGTCCTGGCGATGTGTGTGTGTTTTCTCCATGTTATGCAAATTTCCTACCATATGAACAGTTGTTCCCTGTGCTCTTCCGCTTGTATCCATTTTCACTTCAGCGTTCAGGTGCGTGCGTACGTAAAAAAAACGGGCTTCTTGTTTCGCACGAAGCAAGAGACAATCTCAAGCACCTCAAGAAAATACAGCAATTCACTCAGCCCAAAAAATGCCAGCCAAATTCGGGGATTTTCCCAGCAAAATGAGTTGAAATTAGAAATTTCCGCATTTTCCACTGAAACTGTGTGGCGCTGCCAAGAAACGTCCGCTTGCTAGATGAAAGCTTAAAGTCCTTTGCGTAAGCAAAAAGCAAAAAATAAAAGAAGGAGGAGAAATTTCATTCCACTTGTGCGACCGTTTCCGGTAGCAATTGTTTTTCAACCATCCTCTCCAGCTTTTCTACACCCACTCCAGTCGGCAAACGAAGCAACGAAGCTTTCGCGTTTCGCGTGTCGATAAAAATACACCTTCCAACCATCACCTTAGCGCGGCGCTCTATTTGGTGCTGCAGCAGCAGAAAGGGGTTTGGAAAAGATCTCATACAACTTTTAAATTCCATTTCGTTTGGTAATTTCGCTGCCCCCCTCCAAAGACCCACACACCGCCTGCCCTGCCTGCATCAAACCGTCCGATTGTGGCAGAAACACCTCTACCGCCATACGTACACAACTTTCTTCGGGTGTTCATTTCCGGTGGCGTTCTGTTTCCGGGGCCCGGGTGCTCCGCACTGCAGTGCGAGCGAAGGAAGCGAACGACTTTGCTATTTCCGCAGTGAGTGTGTGTGTGTGTGTGTGTGTGAGGAACAGTTCTCAGAACAGGAGGTTTGGCCACGCGTTTCCAGCACAGCGCTGCCACTCAGGAAAGCTTTTAATACGAGCTGAATTATTAAATAAATTTGTGCCCACATTCTTTGCCCCTTGGTCCGCGTCCGCTGTGTGTGTGTGTGTGCGTGCATAGCAACGGGGACTGATCACTGCGGGGGGGACTGCGGTGTGGTGTGTTTCTTTCTAAAGTTGTTTCTTTTCGCCACTAGCCCGGCACATCACTGGAGGAATGTGTTTTTTGGTTCTGTGTGGCGCTGCTCTACGCTTAAGCCATACGCTCTGATCGGCGCTCAGTTGGTAGTTTTACGATTTTGCGACTGCGATTTTTCTTTCCCGCAGAAGTTGGCATTCGAAAACGAAGCCTTTTTGCCTAATTTCAAACCTCAAACAATGGGTTTAGTTGCAAGCTTTTGGCTGCCTAATGTAGAAACAAAACTTGAAAAGAAAAGCATTGCATGGAGGATTTAGCAAGGAGTGAGCAAAGTGGTCAGGTGCAAGATCTAGGTGCAAACAAAAAGGGTTCGTGGAGGCATGAAATGAGCAATGAGTGCTCAGACTGGAGAACCATACGGTCGTTGTGTGTGTGTGTGTGGATAGCGGAAAACGGAATTAAATTAATGAAAAGTTGTGTGAAAAGTTTCGCACACGCTCTGTTTGAGTTGTTTGAGTTCGAATGCCAAGTTCCCCAGGGAAGGCAAAACGAGAAAAAAAGAACGAACGAACGGAACAAGTACCGCATTGACAAAAGCGAAAGAAGTAGCGCCGAACTGTGTAGCGAACTTGTTACGGGTCGCTACAAAACACGAGCAATGGGGAGGAAAAGAATTAAATACGAAAAAATACCCTGGGAACCATACAGTGCAAAAGCGGCGTCCCTGGCGTCCCTGTGTCACCCAAAGAGGGGTGGGGGGGGGGAGGAGGACAGCCCGAGGCGCCTCAAGTGAGGGTAAGAAAAACAATCGTCTAACAAGAGGAAACACATTATAAAGTGAAAAGTTTGTTTCACTTCCTCCCACACTCTCTCTCTCTCTCTCGCTCTCGCTGTCCATTTTCAACCAACCGGCCAGCCAGTTGGCATTCTTGGCTGGTTCGCTAAAATTGCGGCACTTTTGGCAGTCACTTAAACATAGCGCCCCATTGCACTGTGTCTGTGTGTGTGTGTAGCTTTGTATACAAAAATATCGCAAAAGTCTAGCCTAATTTTAGACACGACGCGCTAGTTGACTTCTTCTCCCCATTCCAAATGCAGCCCGAGACACACTGACTTTTTTCGGTGTGTGTGTGTGTGGTTTCTTTTCACCACCACGATACAAGTTGCGGCTAGGTGGTTGGCTGTTGGCAGTTTTTTTTTAACACAATTTAAAAGTACAGTGTTTGCCGCCCGGCCAGCGAAAAGCCAGCAAGTTTTAAGCAAAGTTTAAAGCTATCTTTCATCGCGGAACCCATTTGTTTGCGTAAACGCTTTGGCCGCGCGGAAAACTCAGCAGAAGCCAACAAGAAATGGCCGTTTTCTTTCCGAAAAAGGAAGGAGTTAGCTGCTGCTGCTGCTGCTGCTGCAAAGACTTGTCTGGTGGTGGGTAATGCTGTAAGCTGCAGAAGTTTTGTGTGCAGTAAGCGGATCTGTAGACAATGGGATTAGTTTCCGGCGGGTGGGATAACATATTTTTGGGGAAAAAAAAAACACATTTTTGTATTGTATTGTTTGTCACTCCTTCTTAAAGGCTTGAAAGCAACATTTTGTAGGGCAAATGCTCAGTTTCTACCAAAGGAAAACGGCATTAAAGTCCTGCTGAAGTATTGCTTGTTTTTTTTTTTATTAACGTAGAATTATTCCCTGCATTGTGTTAAGAAATGTTCATGAGTATCAATTAGCAAGTTTCTAGCAAGTAAGGTGACGTCAAACATCGACTATCTGCTTCAGTTCCTTTGAAATAGAAAAGCTTTCATGCTATTCAGGAGCCTCTGGAACAGTTTTATTACGCATTTGGAGCTATCTTTCCAGGAATCTCCTTCTAATCTTTGAAGGAATGCATAGAAGCTTTTAAAGTTAAGCATTATTTATATCCATGATAATCTTCATCTGGATCTTGTCTACCAACAAATTTAATGAGTTTTACATTTCTTGATTTTGTATGTACATTTCAATCATGATCGACTCAACATTGACGACTCGAGAAGGTTGAAAAGGCCTTACAAATGAATACATTTTGAGTAAAATGATGGAATAATGGACGAATGTGGAGCACCGATAGCTGTTATCTTTCGTTTGACTGTAAACAAAGCGTACACAGAATCAACTTTCTAACCTTTAAACACGCTTTAGATAGATACTGCTTCATCGCTTCACCGTACTTACCGTTTCACTAGTGCTTTGTGCTCATTCTCCTGGCTGATAGCGACCATCGCATGCTTACAGGTCGGCACCACCTTCTGCCGGATGGTCCAGTAGCAGGTGACGTTGCGCGGGTACATGCCCGGATAGTTGGGGCTCTGCAGGCGGCACTTTTTCCGGTAGCATTCGTCATACTGGCGCGTACAGTACGTGCCGGGCGTGACACGGCCCAGCTCGAGCAGCTCGCTCGGTGCCCCGTACCTGGGTGGAATAAGCATGTGCAAAGTGAGTGACTATTGTAAAGAACATAAAACAGCAAGAAGGAGCAGCGGTCACTTCGATGTTGGTTGGTTGGGGCACGGCAAATCATTACTTCATTCACAAAGTAACGTGACACGCTGCTGCGCACAAACGTGTTTCCGCAATTCAAGGCGTATCGATTTCGAGGCTTTTCAACCGCCACAAAAAGCTCGCTTCGAATAACGGAGCGTCGGTTTTAATCGAAGTAGGCAAAGATACGATGTAAATTATTCCATTTCATCGACTCCCCCATCCTGCCCAAAGACGCTACAAAGGACACTCGATAAAGGGCGAAGAACAACAGCGATGTAGACACAACAAGCGAAATGATGAGTCGTGCCGGTGGAAAAGAATATTTTAACGCACCCACGCGTTCCACCGTACCGTTTCTTCTTACGCAAACAAGCGCTTTTGGTTTTGGAGCTCAATTTTCTACCTCATCGGTTTCAAATTGAGTTGAAGAAAATGGCAGGAAAAATAGGGAGGGGAGTAGAGATGCAGCCAAGCAGGGAAAATGGCAAGATGAATGAAAGTGAGAACAAAATAAATAGAATCGAATAGTACAAAAATGAAGAAAACGGCTAGAATGGATGGGTGAAACGGGGACACTTGGTTTGGTTTGCTTTTCGGTTTTGATTTAAAAGCTTCTCGATTCCAACTGAGCAAGTTGGATAGTTCTGTTCTGGTTGCCCGCTTCTTCACTGCTTGTCAGCATCAATCGATCGACTCGGCATGTCTTTACCGTGTTTTGCTTCCCCTTTTCACCAACCTACCATACCCCAACTGCATTCGATTCATTTGAATTATTTAACATTTCAATATCCAATTTGATAACAGCATTTCCATCTCTGATTGGATCAGGTGGTTGTGTGTTGTTTCTTTTGCGCACACTATCCTTCGTTGACTTGCGACTTGTGCAACATTTGCCGCCTGTAGTTCTTATTCTACATGGCTCCGGGAATTCTCAATGGGGCACTTGGCCGTGTAGTAAACCGGTCGTTGAAGCTAAAGCTTTCCGATGGCTTTTCGGCTACAACAAAGAGCAGCCTGAGCATGTCTGGTTACAACATGGTTTGGTATGTTTCGGTGTGATTGGGATTGAATTTCCATTGTGCTGGGAAATAAGAAGAGGAAGCTGTGAAGAAACCGCCTCGCTTTGGAGGAAGCAAATCAGAAATATGCTGTGAGCTTGGTCATTGGGGTTTTACTGATGTTCCAGTGTGTTCCAGTCGTTTGGCTATCCCGATTCTGAACTCATTCTTCGTCGCTATCATAATCCTTTCTTCTCAAACTCTAATCTTGCATTCTTATTCCTGAATTTATAACAATTGTTTTGAGTGTACTAGCTTTGTTTTGCATTCAGCTCATATGCATGCTTTGGTTACCGATAAGGAAACCGATAAAAACACATCAATATCCGAAGTGGTAGACCTTTGTTACTCTTACTCCAGCTCATGGGAGAGCTTTCATGAAAGTGTAAAGCTATAATAGCTTAGCAATCTATCAGAATATTTTTGATTCCAGAAATGTAACTTTCAATCAGTTTCATTCCCTTTTTGGTACAAACTTTCAGGATATCTCCACTTCTAAGGCTCTAGTTTCAAATTCCTACAAACTACAAAACTTATCCCAATGCCAATCTCCTTTCATGAGATGAAAACATACGGCATACCTTTCAGAACGTGCAGACAATCTTAGCTGCTAGTTGATGGGTGGAAAACTTTTCCAGTATCGTCCATTTACAACTTAAACATTTCCTGGAACATCATTGAATTTGCAAAAAATAGTTGAACATGCAGGGTTGCAAAATGTATCCATTAGAAAGCTAAACTGCTGCCAAGACGCACTCTACCCTCTGCCCGTCTACTGATTCGGTTGCTGCACGATCAGAGCAAATGAAAACATTTTTAGCTGTACGATAATTTAACCAATCAAAAAGTAAATTGCAAACCCGCCTCCCGACCGCCATTTTCGAGAGCATCCAGTTGCAACCAGGGGAAGGTAAATATTTTTGACCCCAATGTCATGTTGACAGCACTGCACTACTGCACTACTGTCTGTTTGGGGGGAGGGTCGTCATTCGTTTGCTGACCAATTTCCTCGTTTCTAGCTGCCCACCGGGTGGTACACAGTGCACAGAGTACCTTAGCATTTCGTCTTCCTCTCTGAACCGTTTCTGATTGAATCGATGCCAATCGCAACATTTGCTTTTGCAATTTGCCCGGCAAACTTACCCCATTTTGCTAAGAGATCGGTCGGTTATCTTTGCTCTTTGGGTGTATGTGTGTTTTTTCTTGCTTTTTCACGGGAAAACATTTCAAAAACTGTACAGTGAGGAAGCTCAGGGGGAAAAAGGTCGAGGGAAAGTTTGCCCTTTCTTCTGCAAATGGCAACAGAGTAGAAGGAGCGTGATGCAAGGAATCAAATCATATGGAAATATGAACATGTAGCGCTTAGGACCCCACATGGTACAAACTATCAATACAGAGAGGGAAACGGAGGCAAGAAAGGGCAACCCATCCAGTAAATCCTGGGAAAGCATTGACTTGCAATAACGCAACTGTCACCGTGTGGCCGGAATCGATCGGTAGGCAAATCCTCGGTACCGATTTTGTGGCGAAGGCGAAGCAGGCGGCACAGCCGGCTGCTTGATTGCAAGGTGACTAAAGTTTCATTTCCTTTCAACAATTCAGCCTCAACCTCGTCAGCTTCCGAGTGGCACGGTTTTGCCACTCCGGGCAGGGTGGCACGGTGTACCTTGTTGTTCCGGCGCTGAGGCGTGTCAGTGTGTGGCGTACGTGAGCATACTTGGCAATAAGGGAGAAATTTATCAGCGAAGGCAGCCTAGAACGGGAAACAGTACGCTCGGATGTTGGTGCTTGTGTCGGTCGCATATGAGTGTTTGATCGTTTCTCGAGCCATTCTTCAACCGTGGACAAAGGGGGGAAAAAGTCGTTTTCTCCATTCCTTCAGAAACTCCAACCTGATCCCTACTTCAACACATGCTCCTGCTCATTACACGTTCTACCCGCTCGTTGAGCGAAGCTCTTTTTTCCTTTTTTCTTCCTTATTTTTGCACCCTCCCCAACACAGGCCAACATCGAGGCGACAGCGCGCTGCTTCACCAACTGGAAGGAATAATTTTACCTGACAATAGCCTCTGATTGACTTATGAATTTGTACCGGATGCGAAATTCGAACGGCGTCCCGGCCTGCATCGGTGCATGAAAGACCTGCAACGAGAAAGAGAGAAGGTGAACGGTGAATGTTGAGAGCGCGGGGATACAGAAGGAGCGTGGGTGATGAAAAACAAACTAATAATTCACGCCGTTGTACGACCGGTGGTGGTGCTGAGTACGCCAATCTGTGCGGAAATGGAAATTCATTCAGTTGCATTTGCAAAACCCCCTTCTGCAAGAGCCCTTGGTAAAGGTAAACAGCATCAAACTAAACTGCGCCGATCGAGGCCGCCTACAGAACAACCGGGTAGTGTTCCATAAAGCGTCGAGATTGGTTGTAACCTTGGGACGGGAGAGAAGGGATGCATGGTACCTAGCAGGGTACCACGAAATGAAAAGCTCCAGGCTGTACCGAGCAGGCACCGGATCTCGGAACGCGGTCAAGTGAAAAAGGGTGTTTCTCGAGGCTCATCTATATTCAAATGAAATATACGTTTATTGAGAGTGTGCCTGCAGGCGCGCGGGGGAAAACGCGCCAACAAAACCATCTTTTTGCAGAGAGCGCGAGAGAAAGAGTTAGAGCGAGAGAGAGAGAGATCCCACGATCCAAGTAAAGTACGTAAACACACAGAGATCGGTTTCGCCAGTGTTTGCTTTGCGTCCGATGCGCCCGAGAAGCTGCCGTTAAAAGGAAAACTTTAACCTACGGTCAGCACTAGACACCGCGTTACTGCGGCAGCCAAACCCCTTTTGCCGTGTCGGAGAATCCGCTTAGTATCAACACACTGATATACATTTTCAATAATCCTTCCGTTGCCCATCGCCCCATTGCTCGCCCGCTCAGCCCGGTAGAATAGCAAAGTTAGCCCCCCAGGAAGAAAGGCATCGTGGCATTAATGCATATTCATGATGATGGGCTTTCAAGCGCAAACTAACAAAAAAGTCATCCACCAGAACTTTGCTGGGAGGATAGTGCTGGCGGGTGGAATGGCAAAATTTGTCGGAAAATAGTTGATCCATCCCGTGATCTTGACACGGGACCGCCCGTCTTCGCACCGCACACCGTGTGGATAGGCACACGGATCGATACAACAACTTTGCCCCGGTTACTTTCGACCGCAGGCAGAGCCGCCGTTCGTATGAATTGATATAAATTTGAATTTTATTGAACGGGTTAGCTTTTGCCCATGGCCTTTAGAAAGCACATAAACGTAAAGACGCACGCAGAAGTGGTTGATTTGGAGAGGAGAACTTTGGAGCACCAGGCTCAATCTGGCTAGGAAAACAATCCCAACTACGACAAATGAGTTGGTTGGTTTATCGTTGTGGAAAGCTTATGTAGGCTTGTTGTGTGGGAAGCCTGCGATTCATACACCTCAAACGGGTGTTTAAGTGACTGTAGTTTAAGCTTCATATCATCATGTTTTGGCAGGTCGGATTATGAGCTGACATGTGTAGTTTATCTGAGCTGTGGGGAAGATCCCGGAAGAAGCAGCAGAGCCAAACTTTTTGTGGGCAACAATCATTGTAATGGAAAATATGGTGACGGTTCCTTGGGCACTGTGTTGTTCGTGCTGTAGACCAAGAAGTTCCAAATGATGTTGAAAATGAAGACTGAGAGAATAGTGGCTACATTGCTGCGTTAGCTTAGCCAGGAGGTCCATGCAACCGGCCGAACAGTGAAATAGTACTTTGGAAACATGAACAAACATATCAGGAAGCAGAAATCACGTCCACTGGTTTCGCTGCGGCAAGCAATGATGCCAAAACTCGAAGTCGATAATTTAAGCCGAATTTCGGAGGCATTCCGATGTTACACCATAGTCTGTGAACCCATCGACATTTTCTAGACCAACATGATGCAAAAGCTCCACTTCAACAATTTTCTCCCGGAAACTGAGGAAGAATTGATAAAATTCGAAAGTAGAGCATAAAACATGCCTATACGCATGTCTCCATCCGCCATGGCGAATGTTCCGGATATCTGATGAAGGTCAGCTCGCAAGGTCGTAGATTTAGTACTGAAAGTAAGCTTAAATAATAATAGCGACTTAACAACATGGCCGTTATGGGTACAAGCCCTGAAATGGACCGTGCCGCCATACGTAGGACCTGCTATGGGGGGAATGACTAAGTCACTAAAAGTCTGTTCCACAAGTAGTGATACAGGCAGCCCTTGACCGACTAAGGTTTTTGAGCCAGAAGAAGAAGAAGAAGAAGAAGAAGAAGAAGAAGAAGAAGAAGAAGAAGAAGAAGAAGAAGAAGAAGAAGAAGAAGAAGAAGAAGAAGAAGAAGAAGAAGAAGAAGAAGAAGAAGAAGAAGAAGAAGAAGAAAGAAGAAGAAGAAGAGAATATAGTATATCCTTGAAAAATATTAAAAAAAAAAAAGTTATGCGCATAGTGTGCTGAACGTGTCTCTAAATGAACCATTTTTCTTCAATTGTCGAAAGACTGTGGCATTCTATTTAGAGTTGTTGTAACACAATGACAATATTTGTTCTGTTTTATCGTTTTCCAAAACTAATTTGCCGATGACTGGGGGAAGTGTGCCATCTCACAAATACATAGTAAGAAACCTACCCCTACATTCAAGGGCATTCCATGATTTTCTAAATAATTTAATTAAAGCAACCTCTATATGAAGTATTCCCTAATCCCCTCTCAAAAGAGAAGAATCTCACTGTTCCTAGCTCTCCCCCCACCCTCTCCCTTCCTCCCACCACCTTCCCCATGTGTCCCAGATGTACTTGCTAATAGCAGAATTACGGCCTTGGCTACCCGACAGGGGGTAGGGCCTCCTAATTTGTGTCAAATAGTTTCGGGCTGGTATTTAATTACCAACCAGGCCGCTTCACATCCGACGCTATCGCACGCTCTCATCTCTTGCCCTGGGTTTGCTTCCGATTCTTGCCAACGATTTGCGTACCATTCCAAGCTCTCCCCTCTTCTCCACAGTACAACTGATAACCGATTATTAGCCATTTTTAAGCAAACGTTCAAACGTTGGTTGTTTTCGGTCGAGCAATGAGAGCGAAAAATAACTTCATGCTCGGTCCGATGTGTTCCTGGCCTTTCTCGGCAAACTGCTGTGAATTGCTACAGTGGAGGGCGGGGGATTAAAAGTGATGGTTTCCGGTATCCATAGTCAAACCGGTACAGTAGATCTAAGCAGTAGGAGCATTGGATACTTTAGAAAAGTGTCCCGGCGAAGCAGCAGCTGCAAGGATGGCATAAACTTTCACTCTTTTCCACTCCCAGTGTTTACTCGACTCACCCTAGCTCCGAAATGCACCCCAAGCGTCCGATCAAGCGCACAAGATAAAGGGAAAATTTAATTTGATCCATAATTGCACTCACGTCTCACCAAACGGTTGGTTGGTTGGTTGCGAGGAAGCAGCTGTTCCGGTAGGCTCACAGAAGAGCGTATTTTTTGCGCCCTTTGCTTTCTCACACTGAAGCATCACAACACACAAACACACACACAACTACAAGCGATGGACGATGGTTGTGCTGATAAGCAGACCGTGCTGCCAAGAAATGAAGCTGTGCTGTGCGCCCGGAACGAAACTTGCAACGACTTTCCCCATCGCTTCATCATCATTATCAATTATCCTGAAGGTGTTTGAAAACTGTGTTGCCCAAGACGCTCGTATCGCTCGGGTACTCACGGGGGAGGGAGTATGCAGGTCTAGCTCTTCCCAAGCGTCACAAGCGGGCGCACAGTGCATGTGCGTTTGTTATCCATATCGATAACGATTATTTGCTAATATTTGCCCTCTCCGATATTGGTGTCATAAATATTGTCGAATCTTTTCCCACCAATCTCGGGCAGGTACTGAAGGAGGAAGCCGGTGTCGATGTTGTCGCACAAACGGCCGCCAACCGTACGCCGAGACCGATCGATAAGGCACCCCCCTGAGAAGAGCAAAGGAGAGTAAGGTAGCAAAGCAGCGTAGAATCATTCTGTCGCTCTTGCTTTTCCAAGCTAAATCTTTTACGATGTTTTAGCAGTAGTAGCACCTTCTCGGGATGGGTGGTAAGCAAGGTACAGTTTACATTCTCCGTGTGCCGGTTCGGTTAGGCAGCGCCATCGTTGCTAAAGACGAAGGCCTTACCGGTACGGTAAAGGTGAAAGATGGCCCACAGGCCTTTTAGGGGACAGGGCGATAAGCGAAGAACCGAAGCTAAGGAGGTGCCAGAGCGGTTAAAATCATCTCTCACTCTCATTCCCTTTCGGTGCCTTTGACTTGCGCGGTACCGATGGGGGCGAGTTCTTATCGAACGGGTGCGCACAAGGTGAGCACAAGAAATTACCACCCCGTGTACTAATTAGCCAAACGTTGTCGTGCTCGGTGCGGCAAATGCGGGAAGCAAAGCAGTTTACATGCGGAGCTCAGGGAACTTGACAGCGCGATGCCGCTGTCAGAAGTCAGCAGAGCGCCTGGCAGCTGGCGAAACCTGGAGGCGGAACCTCCCCACCTCCCAGAGGTAAAGGTTGGAAGTTAAAATTTAATCTCACTCTTAATGGTCGTTTGGAGCTTTCCGGGAGGCAGATTTTGATTAAGATTCACTGGGTGTTTCTTGCAAACGGTTTACAGGAACCTTGAGCCTTGAGCGCTGCATTGGGTCGGGGAGGAAGCTAACCCAAGGAACGGCAGGGAAACGATACACTCGATTCCTATCGCCGAGAGGACATCTTGCCACAACAGCGTTGCCGGAAGCTATAATCAGCGTTTTCCCCCGTGGGAGAAACTGCTTCCGACTGCTGCTGTGCGGGGAGGTTTTTGAGTTGTGACGAAAAATGATTAGGTTATTAGGGCTGCCCGAACGAAACCCATCAACCGGGAGACTCTGTCGGTGTGTGAGATCACAAGAATGTGCCGTGCTACCGGAATGTATCGTGCGATGTTTAAGCTAATCGATAATAATCTGTTATCGAACATGAAATTATGTTCTAAAAGTTATGTGGCAAAAGGGTGAGAGCTCTGGGCGGGAAATCGCTTTGCGCTAAGGGGATTTCACTTTACGAGAGGGTTTGATGTAGTGAAAACTTTCGTCTAGAACGATAAGTGTGGCAAGACGCTTAAATGATACTAAAATTGTTTATCTAAACTATAATTTTAAATTCCCACTACCTTCACTATTAGAGCCATTTGTTATAAATCCCTCTGTTTGTAAATCGCACAATGTAAAACACTCTACATACTTCATTAAATACAAAACGGACGACAATGGCATCCTAATTACGTTTTATGATCTTAATCATTGCACATACAAAAGCAACACTGATTCGATTTAAAATTGATTTGTAACCAAAAGAAACTGCAGCTTACAAACTCCAACTGACGGGCAAAAAAGGGTTTCCCTTCGCCAAACCATGTGCTCGATGAAACAACACAAATAGAAAATCCCAACACACTGCACTTGAGCCCACAAACGGCGGTGTGCATTCTTCCTCCGATGGGTCGTTACCATACTTTTGCTAACTCAATTAAAAGCTGATTTATGGCGAACTGGCGAAATCGCCCCGTGTGTCTGCTGTATGCTTCTACCCAAGGCCCAGAGTCTCATGCTTCCCCTGTGTGGTGGTGGTGGTGGTGGTAATGTTAGCTTATCCTGATATGCTACACTTCACTTCTTTAGCCCCGTTTGCCTAGTCCCAATTTCACAGGAGTGGTGTGGTTTTTTGTACTTTCAAGAATTGGCTCTCCCCCTTTTTTGAAATGGAGCAGCAGCTAATGCTTTTGCCATGCCACGGGGGAGGGCAAGAAGGGCAGCTAATTGCTTATGCTCTTTCGTGCATGTGTTCTTAATATTCAACCCCCGCCGTCTTTTCGGGGTTTCACTGCACGGTAACTTACTGCTCTCTCAGCCCACGGGTCTTTAAGTTGATTGTGGTCGTACATTTCGCGCGATTTCCATTCCCCATCCTGCCTTTGCCGTTGCTGTCGAAGTGACCACCCAAACGGGGACCACCCGGTTCTAAGGAACACACTGCCAACTGCCCCAACTGAAAACGGAGCGTCTGGATGGGCAAACAGTAATTGCTTGCTCTGGCCCGTGTTCCTATTGCCTTTTTGCACCCTAAGCACACATACACACCCGTGCCGTACGTATGCGATGGCAACATTTCCACTCCTGTTCGATGGGTTTTCGGTGTCGGTGTTGGTGTAACATGTGTAAAACCACCGCCTCAGCTTCACCACGCGTTACCGGGCGCTCACAATTATGCACGGACCCGGTGTATTAAATCCGGTTGTAATGCTGCTTGCTTTGTCCAGTGAAAGGATGGAGCGGTGGTTGCATGAATAATGGGAACACAAACGAACACACACGCACACACATTGGTCTACCACGTGCCAAAACCTGGGTGTGTAGAGCGAACATTGTAATTGCATGATTTGGATAAATTTCCCGAGGAATTCCTGAGCGCGCGTGTGTGTGTGTGTGTGGGGATACACATTAAATTGTGTTATTAAAACCGGATGCAAGAAAACATCCATTTTTCGAGATGATTAGATTGGAAAATTAATATAATTTGCACGTGCTGCTGTAGCCTTCGCTTTCCCTCTTTCCGCGTACGGTTTCAGCGCGGATAAGGGCGGGAAGGGATTTAAAACGGGGTTTTATGCTCATTTCAGGGTAATCGTAAAGGTTTGTTTTACAATCAAGATTAATTGCATTTTTTACAGCGTAATAAACAAGGTTTATTCCATCACTTTAAACGACGGGGTTCTGACCATAAAACACTAATAGTGCAGTACAAGTGCTTCCAGTTGTACAGTTGTTTGGACAATAATTCTTATGTTATTTGGAGTTGCAGTCCTGGAGCTAATCTGAAGTTTTTGGATGATTTTTTATTGAAAAAAAGTGCCTTTTAATGGTCTTGGATGAGCGAATCACTCATTTATGAAGCTCTAGAAACAAAAGCACACATTTTTATAATATTTTATTACAACAATCGATTGAAAAACCCGCAAAAAATCGTGCTGAATCTTAAGCAGATACTCTCAGAGAGGTCAAACTCAAAATATATCTGTTTTTTTATGTCGATGCATCTTCCAGTGTTCTTTGACAAATCATAGAAAATCTTCAGCTATCACTTATCTTCTCCTGTGAATCTGCATAATCATCCTTATTCTATACGATGACCAACCCTCGCTACAATCTGGCAACTCGCCTTCAGCTTACTGAATTACTTATCAAATATTACAGGGTTTCGTGTTAAGGTTATGTTTCAGGTAGTGGCACCCACAGATATGATTGCACGATTCCACTGCCGGTTTGAAACATTCCCTTGACCGATTGAACCATGCCATTATGTGACTCAATTTGCTGTAATTTTAAAAGCATTGTACATATTTGTTGAGTTTGTAGGGATTCAGATGGGATAAAAACTAGTGAACTAGTTAGTGAAATCGATCTAATATGAAACTCATCTTGATCTAAAGTTATCTTGTCTAGTTAGATCTAATAAGAATGAAGTTAGGAAATAAGAAAGAATAAACAGCCCAGTAGTACGGTTGAATCTGCGAAAGTTCCATAAGTTCTTTGAATTATTTAAACAAGATCATTGCTACTACAAGCTCCATTTTTGGCTTCAACTCAATAGTCGCAAGTTTTCTACAGAAATACCAAAGCCATTCTTGACCCTTTCACAATTCGAAAGATGCTTTTGTTTGCCTTTCAAAGGATTAAAGGCAAGATGCAAAGAGCAAAGGACCACTGCAGGGTAAACATCACTCCCGAAAGAAACTCATTTCGACCAGCTCGAGGACCACGGGTCATCGCGAAAGTAAAAGCAAACAGTTCTTTATTCGTTCCGACGAACAAAAAAGCACCCCTGATTGAGGGTTGTGAGTGTGGCACGAGTGTTGATGGTTTCGGAGTATAGCTTCCCGATCAAGCTTCCCTCCTCAAGTTCGGGCCGGAGCAGCAGTAGTAGGAACTGTTTCCGTTTGCGGTCGTCACAAGATCTAAAATCTTAATATCCCAACACACTCTCCCGACCCGGATTAACTACGGAGGAAGCTCCCGGTTTCCCACAAAGTTATCGTTTTTATCGCCAATTCTTGACCTTATATGATTAGGACGGGTTGTTTTTGGGAGGGAGAATCGTTCGGTGTACCCAAAAACAAACCAAAAAGCATAAAAAGAAGCTCAATCCCTCTCAAAAGACACAGGACACAAACAGAATGGATTGGATTGGAAGTCAAAGGACAATAGCGTTAGCTCGGGGGGGGGGGGGGGGGGGGGCTGGGAAGGCTGAGCTGGGTTGGAGACGAGAGGAACGAAATAAAGCGAACGAAACTCCCCTCCATTTGGAAAGCCTAAAGCTCTCGGGGTGCGTGGTGCCGCGATACACTGGTGGAGCGTTCAGGGTTCAGAATGACTAAAATAAATGGTTCACTTTCCCGCTTCTATTTGATTTCGCCCGGTTCTGTTCTGCCGTACGGGTGGTACGGCGCTTGCGAGTCAAGCCTTTTTGACCCTCCCCCCTTCTCCTCCTCCTCTCTCCCCCTTTCTTTCCAAGAGAGTTTGCGGATCCTTTTAACTCCTGACAAACTTCAAACCCTGACTCACTCACTCACTCACACACACACACATATATACATTCCCACTTAGTTCGAGGGAAGAGAAAAAGCTTCACTTCACCCGTCAAAACCGCATATGTTTGTTTAGGGCCCACGTTGCAAAAACCGAACCCCGTGTCCGCTTGCACCACAATCCCACGGCCACACCTCGGCGCTTCGGTTGCGTGAGCAAAGGAATATCAAATTAAAATGTTGTCCCAAGTTTATCTTCCCCCAGCCGCCTGGTCGTGGGGAGAGAGACGGTGTAGTCGCCGTACCCATCGGCATGATCCCCTTTTTTGCCCCACCGGAATGAGGCATGTTGCTGCGGGATTGCTGGCTCACTGATTCTAAAGCGTGAACAGAGAGAAAGAGAGAGAGAGAGAGAGAGAGAGAGAGAGAGAGAGAGAGAGAGCGTTGGATTGCTCAAGGCTAGAGGAGGCTTTTTTGTGCTGTTCCTCCAACGTCATTATGAAGGCATGAAGGAAACTTTAAGATTGCACAAGAAACACACATCGAAACTCCAAAATCGAAGAAAGCCATTCCTTGTGCGTTCAAGAATCGTAGGTTTGGTTTTGGGCAGAAAAATGGAAACAAAAACCCGCCCCGAACAAGAGGGAACGACCGAACCGAACGGAACCCACCAGGCCTCGAATCATCAACTTTCCGCCACGGACTGTTGACACGCTTAATTAATAATCAACAGTGAGGACCTTCTGCTTTGTTTTTTTTTGTTCCTCTTTTCGTCTCCGGTATTTTGCATTCTATACAAATTTTCCACCCCAGCTGGTTTTGGGGAGGTGCCGCGATGAAGCGTTTTCGAAAAAGGGATCTTTGAGGGAGCTCGGAATCGCAATCTATTGGGTTTGGGGGTTTATGCGCAACGAAGAGGACAGTAGTAGGAGTAGGACTCTCGGTTGCTCTTGAATCAATTGTACCATGGCCGGAGTTTCTGTTCGACTGTAGCAACGTTATACAGCCTAAACCGTTTCGACAGCTTCCGGCACATCGCGTGCCGGGCAGGCAAGTTGTACACCGCCCTCAGAACCACTTGGAGCTGGAGCCGCAGTTCTCATTCGCGCTCAGCAGGATGGATGACTTTCAAGAGTAACTCCACATCACACACTCACACTCTTTCACACTCTCTCTCTCTCTTGGTGACGGTTCGATGGATTTTAGAGTTTCCAGTAACTACTTCAATATCCGGGCGCACACTTCCTCTGTGCTCTCGGCGGCAAACTGTGTGCGTTTAAAGTAGGGCACGAACGGTACAGGAAGCTAAACAACAACATCATCGCCATCATCGTCAAAAATGTGTACACGGTGTCTGCTCCTTCCGTGCAAGTGTATGTGCTTTATTTAGGGCGTGCAGGATACTTCCGACATGAGACGATAAACGACCCGGTTACATTACCGCGGTACAACGGTCCTCTGAGTCAAACGAAGTGTGTACGGTTATGGATAAGTTCAAGTGTACCTTTCTGTATGCTTTAAAGCACTTCACAGTCAAGGCAAAGCGTTTGTTTTTGAGTATGTTGAGTTATGTTCATCAGAGATTCTAGCCCGGTTTCGATTGAACTCCACATACAAAGGATAGATTGTCCTACGTTTGGTATACCAATAAGTCGTAGGTAGCAAATGGCATTCGATTTGGTATTAGGCATCCTAAACTCTTCCTTAGCTGTGGGTCCTTTGGAGGCTCAATTTGGGGAGACCTCACTGTATTACGTCGGATGTACGTTTAATCTTCAGACGGTCCCGCAGTACAGTCCTCAACTTGAACATCTTAATAATGCAAAGGGTTCAAATCTCATATGGACCATGGATCTCATACATATGACTGACTATCCTACTCTGGGCAGCTAAAAAGTCAGGATTTGACCGACTACTGTTGTTATTTCTAAAGAAGAAGTAAGCTGAATGATGGTTTCAATGATTTCTTCAAATTCTGTGTCAATTTAATTTTTTTAAACAACTATCATAAATAATTTAAAAATTACCATTCGTAACACAAATTGCATACCTTCAGGCGGTTAGAACTAGCCATCCAGGGGTAATCGTTACCGTTTGCCCATAACCTGTACACTATCAGGTAGATCGTTAGGCGCTAAGCTTTTTGCATACATTTCACCGACATCCCGTGTTGTGGGGGGCTTAAGAAACTGTACGATACAAATTTGTTTCCGAAAGCACTCGTGCAAAAGAGGTCTTGCGGAAGATGCCGGACTCGTGCACAACTTTTGCAAGCCGCTGTGTATGCGTGTGTATGTTTGTGTTCATGTGAACACCATCCCGCCCAGCGAGCCTAGCCCGGTATGTGCCGCGGTATGTTTGTAAACTTTTGATTGCCGTTCCAGGCGAACGAGTTCTTTGAACTTGACTGAGGTTTCACCACATGGCCACAGCCCACACCCAACCACTACCCCTAGCTGCTCGGAAGTTGTTGAAGATGATTTGATAGCCCAAGATGTGAGATGCACTTCTGAAGGAATCATGTTTGGCTGGTGCATGCACATCCTACATTGGTTTCACTGTTTGCAAGAAACTAGACAGCGCACTGGAACCTGGAAACGACCGCGCTGATCGTTCACATTAGAGGATGGAAATGTTCACCAGAGGACACGAGCGACAGCATCGTAATTCAAAGTCTTTCCGAATGTAAAGGTATAAAAGTTGTTAATTAGTTTTCTCCCCCCGGTGGTAAGCGGCTCTTGGAATGATACTCTGCTAGTTTAATGACTTCTACTTGGGTGTTGCGTTCGCGGTGCGCCTGCAAACCATCCCAATCGTTGCCGTGTACGTGTGCTTCCCTGAGCGGTGTGGGGCGTAGGCATCATCAAATTCGAAACCAACTTTCGATGGAAGTTTAGCTGTCGAATGTATAAGTTGCAAATGAAACAAGACGCCCAGTACAATGTTGCATCGATCGAGTGCATGTCTCCTGCGTAAGAGTTTACTGGGAAGTTTTGTTAAGAGGAAAAGTACCGCCTCAATTAGTAGTGTTCGAAGTAGTGTTACAGCATCCGTGTCGGTAGGAAATAATGAACAAGGAAACGGCTTGAACTCGACCCTTCAGGTTCGAAGCTATTTTAAGATAGTTCCTCTCGTGCAGTTCCCTTTACGGCAGTAGCATGTAATAAAGAGCATCCTAATTGACCAAGCAGTACATGTCCATCCTCACCTTTCAGAACACTGGAAAGTTTTTCCGATCCAGTAAGCTTTCTGGGTTTGAAATTTCAACCTGTACATGGAAACGAAAGATGAGCAAAGCCGTCCACCTAAAACCGGATCCAATTATCCCTTCTCACATGTGTTATCAATTAGCCGATGATGCACCACAGCCATAGACAGGCGAATGCATGCAAATTTGAGCTGACAGGTTATTGCGGTATTTCCAGCGATGTGAGGGAGTGAAAAAAAAAAACCACAGAAATGCGGTAAAGAGTGATCCTCACAGACTTGTGCAAACAAAAAGAGCTTCAATCGTGTCGTTTTTTTTGTTATCTTCAAGCGTGTGAAAGATGGAAATGGAAACACTTATAATTGCATTTCAATCGACACGTTTCGAGCCCAATTTCTGCGTGCGCACCGTTGCAACCATTTCCCTCGCTTTTCCTTCTTGGGCTAATCTTTCATTCTCTCCATTTCTTCACTGACTTGCTTCTGTCGCATGATTCTGTCTGCATCTTAAAACCTTTTCTACCTCATAAACGCAGCTCCTGCAGCACGGGGATGCACAACAAAACAGTGGTACGAGAATCGTACTGCAGCTAGCAATCGTCCAACAAAAAACGCTTCCTAATTCTACGGAAAAAGGCTACAAAAAAGTAACAATAACGCTCTGCACTAAATGGCCGCAAAAATGGCCAGTCCGGACAGGAGGGATTTCCGTTTTTTTTTGTTATTGGCAAATGGAAAATGTGTCTGCCACACGACAGCACAAAAAAGGCAAAAAAGAATGCTATGCTTCTGCTCCAGCTCTTGTGTATCAGCGATCGTTCGTTTCCAATTCTTTCGATACGAATGCAAATCCAATAAACGAACGGTTTTTTTTGGCAGGAAGGAAGATGAAGAAAAACACTCGATTTTTACAAAAAAAGCCCTTCAAAACCGCTTGCTACGAAGCAAATGCAACCAAACTTGCATAAGCATAACTGCTTTTTACTGCTGCTTTCCGGTGTCTGGTAGTAAATTTCCCTGCACACACACACACAAAAAGGGAACATTTCAACCGGATGAAGTCGAGCGTACACGCAACACTCGACAATACTCGGGATGAGCCGTGCTTGCGGTAGGTTATGTTGCCTTTGGCAGGCATTAGTAAGCAAACAGCAACAGCAGCGGTACCGCGCACAACGAGCAATGGCAAAGAATGCGATTAAACCCGTGCTGCTTCTTGCAGGATGCGGACCCTTGTGTACGAACCTCCAGAACCTGTGTCTGTGCAAATGGTTAAGAATACACATTTCACTCACACACACACAAAACGTTGTTCGAAAAAGAAAGCAAACAGACTGTGCGGACAAGCTTGCAACCTAAGGGAGGCGTTATGGTAGGGCAGACAAGCTGCATAAGCTTACTGCTGCACACTGGTGAGCGAATGGCTAAACTTGGCGCCCAAAAATGCTGAACTTTCTCGCCGTCTTGCATGTTGTGCGTTGAGGAAAATGATTCACAAATTCATGTTTTACATCAGCAGATCACTAAGTTCACAGAAAGAAAGAGAGGCATAAGCTTTAAATAATGCTTTACATTTACATGATGTTTAAAAACAAAAACAATTTAAAACTTACTTAATTCTAGGTTGCTAAAATTATAGAACTTGTAACATGGAATATTATTTTATATTCAGTCCCTTTTTTTAATGAAAACGTAGACATAGAAAGACAGAAGCTAACATTTTCCTTCGATTTGCAACATCAAAGCGCCTAAAAGTATGCAATATGTTTCACTTGTACGATATCACAAGGAAATTTGTTGTGAGCTCAGGCTGGTTGGGAGCTTTCACGTTTATTTTTTAAATAATTTCATAAAAACCTAATTGTCTATTACAAATCTCTCAATTTGTATGTCATCACTAATACGATACTTAAAAAATTATTTAAATCTATTTAACTCAATTATTGTTTGCATTATACTAGCATGTCATAACAATAATTTTTGCAGCAAATTAAGATAAATTTATTCACAATTTGATTTTATTTCCGTGATGAAAATACATAAAAAGACTGCTCTTCTCACCCATAAAAAACAAACACAATAATATTTATGACCACCATTTGGCTGCAACATGCCCCACAATGCAGCCACCCATAGGAGAGGATTTTTTGCCCCCTTGATCGCCATTTTTACAGTTTTCTTTCCATCCATCTGCTCCGTTTGCAAAAGAAACCCCCGTTCATCTCACTCCATCGTTCCCCACACACCAAAAACAAAAAACAAAAAACCCATTCCAAAATATCGCTGAAACGATGAAGGCCAGGTTATCGGTTGCTGGTCGAAATGTTCGAGGAGCGTGTAGCGAATATGCTACCGCAATGCCAATTCAAATTACTATTTCCCTTTCGCTGTTGCTCTTTGTTTCGGTCCTCTCCACTGCAGATGCAGCACTGGTGGATACAGAACACCAAGGAAGGTACGATCATGCGGAGAAGAAACAAGCCGCAAGCAAAACTCGACGAAAAACTGGCACAAAACCCTTGGAGATTTGTGCAACGAGATGCAACCATTCTTTCTCCACCCCACACCGTTTCGACTGATGCATTCCCCATTCGGCTAACTATCAACCAACGAACCGATCTGCCTTGTTGTTTCCTACTACGCCATTGATAAATTTTCCTGCTCCGGGAATGCCGGGCGGGAGAAAAGTGGAAAGGAAATGATGAAAATGCATACATGTGTGAATTTGGAATGCCGAAAGGAAAACACACTCACTGCGCTCACGTGGGAAAGGGTTTCGCCTTGGAGGTTTTACTGCAATCGTGTGTGTGTGTATTTCCGCGAAACCACTTCCCCCTCGCTCCCTCCCTCATCATCATCACCATTCCCCCTTGCGCTGGAAGGGTGAGAAACAATATTGCAGTACATCACCGCAGACAGCAATTCTTCTCGCCGCAGAGTGAAAATGTTTCCCTGTTTTTCGGGTGGTTTTGCTGCTTCGCACGCCCATCCCGGACGCGGTCATACATACCACACGATCCACATTCTTGCCACGGTGTGAGTTATGTGCATTGTTGGATCTCCCTTTCCCCTCCATTCCCACTTCCCATGTTTGCTTGTCGTGTCGTTCTGTCCGTTTGCTCATTTTGTTGCAATTCCTCCCGGGAGTCTTCGCGCGGGACTCCATTAGCTTTCTCTCCGATACTACTCTTCTGTGTGTGTATGGGTATTTGGTGCTTTTTTTACTTCTGTTCCTTCCTTTGCTCTCATTACTGAATGAATGGCAAGCGCAGTGTAGAAGCACAAAGCTCCGGCGCAGTGATATGTTGCTGATATTTGGCCTAACACACACACACAACACAAACACACGGCGGAAAGCAGGCAAGAAGGGGAAGCATTCAGCATGCACGGGAGCATCCGGGAAACCGGGAATTCATTCCCCCGGAACAATAATTGCAAACGTGTGTTCGTTCATTTCCCGGGGTTTTCGTTCGTTACGGACCAACCGAACCGCCCCCGCGTGTGGGTCCCTTGAGGACAGTGAGCACACAGTGCTACGAATCGGTAATTCAGCAAGGTGTGCAGAATGGATTATTTTTGGTATGTATGTGTGTGTATGTATGTATTACTCCCTGGATGCTGTCCCAGTTTCCCATCATACACACAACCGTATGGGTATATATTCCCATTTTTTGTCATTTTATTTGTCAGATGATACACTGAATGGTTGTTTCGTGTTTGTGCAGGTGTTTTTTTGTGCTCCACGCTACGGAACGATCCCCTCCTCTACAGCAATAAACTTCCGCACTACATTGCCCATCAGGCTGGCAATTTGGTTGGGTAAGGGTTTTTTTTTACCAAACGGATGCATAATTTGTGGACCAATACTGCTGAAGGTTGCTGAAAATTTGTCCACAGAATTTTTAATAGTGGGAGATGAATAGCGTTTCCTCCGCCCCGTTTATTTTATTTCCAATGAGGTATTAAAACGATTGTCAATCGATTGGGCTCAGGCATCATATTGCTGTGCCATAATGGAAATGGTGCAACGGTTATATCACCTTTCGTGTAACGAGAAACTAACCGGCAACTAACAAACCCACAATGTTTGAGAAGGACCAGATTAGTGGTGGGTTACAAAACGGTCGTTTAAATGAATACATTAACTATCATTGGTGTACACTGCCGATCAAAAGTAATTATGACTATTCTAAAACAATTACTAGAAGGTTTGTTGTACAACGCTTACTGCATTTGACATATAAAACCTTCAAAGAGTTTAAAATTGAATGTTTTAAATCCATGGAGCACCAGAGTGGTAAAGTTTATTGAGAACCATTACTGTGGCACCGATCTGGAACCGACCACAAACCCATACCAATCCTAGTATTGATCTACAATGCATACAAGTCCTGATCTTGATCCCATTCATATCTCGAAACTGGTCCTGACCCTATTCCGGTTCTCTAATTGATATAAAACCAGTATCGATCGAGGAAGTTTGCATGCAGTACTCGTACCGACATTCGAACAGATCGTCAACCTTTACTGTTTGTTGAACTGTTGCTAGATCCATAGCGGTCCTGGAGTTGATTCAGAACTTGTATCGGTCCGGGAACTGATCACAAACTCATACAGGTTTTGGAAGTCATCTCTAATTTCTACTGACGTTGGGGAAGTTGCAACATCCACATGGGTCCTGCAACCGATTCCAAACCAAAATTGATGAAGGAATTGATTCTGATATCATACCACTATTTCTAATAATTCAGAACTTATATCGTTTTAAGAACTGATACTGAACCCATGCTTGTCCTTGAACAGATTTCGATCCTTTATTGGTCTAGAGACAGGACCCGAACCCATACCATAACCTTGAGAATGTTGCTGTACCTATATGGGTCCAAAAAACTAGTCACGAATCAATATTTACCCTATTGCTTCTGCACAGGCCCTAAAACTCATACAGAACTCATACCAATCCTGGAACTTATCATCAACCCATAGAGGTCTTGTAATTAATGCTGTACTCCTATCAATCCTGTGCCGTCTGCCAATGACGTGCAGATAGGTGAACGCACTTTTGAAGGTGTCCAGGAATTCACCTATCTCTCGTCAAAGGTCAGCAATGACCACAGCATGATAGCTGAGCTGAGGCTGCCAACTGGTCTTTTTACAGCCTGAAAAAGCAGTTCACCTCAAAGAACCTTTCGCGACGGACGAAGCTGGGACTATATAATACCTATATAGTACCAGCACTCACATACGCCTCTGAAACATGGACACTGTCCAAATCTGACGAAACCCTCTTAGCCGCGTTCGAGAGGAAGATGCTCAGAAGCATCTTTGGCCCCGTATGTGTGAAAGGACAATGGAGGAGCCGTTATAACGACTAGCTATACGAGATGTACGGTGATCTCACTGTCGTGCAGCGTATCAAGCTAGCCAGGCTCCGGTGTACGCATCACAGCCCGTAAGTCGTTTTAGGCCGTCTACAAGGACAGAAGAGTCGTGGTAGGCCCGAATTGAGGTGGCAAGATAGCTTGGAGGCGTTCGCCATTGGGGTCGGGATAACGGAATGGTTTCGGACCTCATCCCTAGTTTATTCTGATTCAAAAACTGTACCTGTACCTGTCTCAATCAATGAACGACTTACAGACTTGTTCTGTACAGTTCCTACTTCGACCCAGTAAGTGCTGAGTAGCAGTTGTTTCAATCCATTTATCAAACAAAACGCGTGCCATTCTACGATCAAAGTTCTAATCAGCGAAATTCGTTTCAAATGCCCTACTCACAGCTCTGCTCATGATAGCTAATCAATCAGGTTCATCCTTCAACCATCACTCACCTATCTCTTCACCAAACAAAACAGCACACTTTAAGCTCTAATGGAGGCAAAAATCAATTATTACCTAAACTGAGCAGAATTTATGCCCCGCCAGTACTTTTCTTTCATCTCGTTTAAGGTACTTGAAGAAGAATAAATAACTTAATATCATGTTAGCGGAGGCTGATTGGCAGTGTGCGGGATTGATTCAAAAATTGATTTAAATACGATAAAGCAACTCACATTCTTCTTTCATAATTCCGGCCAAAGTGCCCGCATTTGCCCACTCTCTCTCCCACTCCTCTCGCTTTGTGTATGGAGCATTAAGCGTAGCGTGTTTAGAGAATTTCGCTTACTCAATGCTTTCGAGACAGCCGAGAAGCAGGTGAAAGCTTTTGGGCCCTCGTTCCCTAACCACCCAGGAAAAAGACGGCCTGATGTTGTGATTGGTATGAATTCTCGGCAGAAAAGATGATTGAGATCAGCTCGCCCAACCCAACCCAATGAAGCAGAAATGGGGCAAGCAACACCGTTTGGGATTGGCATCGAATGCTGAGCTTACCGAAATCAAAACACACACCAACACAAAAAGACACACACAACCACGAAATAAAAAAGCTCCCGCCAATGCTTTGTTTCTCGCTCGGGTCGCTCGGGTGTATGGCACGGTTGAAGAGTTTTCACCAATCACCATACCACCAAGTGGACCAAGCGGATCGAGAGCGGGGGGGTGTGGGAGGAACGAGTGTGGAATGGAAAGATAATGAAAATGTATATTTCCACTCGATTGCTACTGACGTCCGTGTGCCTCCCGTCCCGACGTCGGGCTGATCCTTACAACTCGGCTCGTCCCGTACTCCCCAGATCCCAAGGTCCCCGAGTCTCACGAGTACAAATGCTGGAAGTAAATTTTGTGTTCCAATACCGATGAAGAGCATGAGAAGAAGAGAGTAAAGAGAGTGGGAGAGAGAGAGGGAGAGAACAGGATAAACAGTGTGCACATGAGTGATCCGTATTTTTCCTCCAATTTTTTGCATCCCTGCTCTCCCCCCTTTTAGTCCCACCTTTGGTTCGTTCATCTCGCTGTCATGTGAAGAAGGCATCTACCTCCTGTGGCTTTCTTCCCCTTTTCCATTTCGTTGTTATCAATGTTCCCTCCGCGCCCCCAGTGCTGCTGCTTCCCGATTCGTGGCCATTTTTCAACACGATTTACCGAATTCCAAGTAGCGATACATTCAGAAGAGAGAGAGAGAGAGAGAGAGAGAGAGAGAGCGAGAGAAAGAGTGATACTGCCCCCTGACTTTCTTCCGGTGAACCGTCATGGTTCGGTTCAGTTGAGTTTGTTCGCTGGTTGATAAATAAACATTCGCGACATTAAGTACACCGGGTGGCAACCGAAGGCACACGAAGGCACTGTAAGCAGCAGTAAGAATGGGACAAAAGCAAAAGGAAGCACACCAAGACTCATCGCGGCAGTTTGGAGAGAGTTTAGCTGACGGTGGTCCGAGGTAAACCGAAAGCACAGCACCACATGACTTTAGCCCTTTAGATGGCTGTCGTGCCGGTTTGGTTTCGGGGTACCGAGGGGAAATTGTTTTTCACCGCTTGTCGAACGGTTGTCCAGCTTGCCCCGGCAGACCTTCACGATGGTAACCCTTCCGGGAATGCGCTCCTGTGCAGGAAATGGAGCAGTTCAAGGGGAAGGCAAGAACACGTTGTGTGTGTTCAGAGTCGTTCGTTCGGTTTTAGCCCGTGCGCTGCAGTTCACAATCCCGACGTAACCGGAAATGAAAATAAAACTCCCAAACCCCCCCCCCCCCTCCCCAGTGAAATGCACACAAGCGTACACGCTGGCAAAGCGAACAAACACACACACACACACACACACACACACACACACACACACACACACACACACACACGGCGACGACGATAGGCGACCCACCTTGGGAGACGATGTCAAGAAAAGCGGAACCCAAAGTTCCCGGTGCGCCTGTTTGCAAGTGAAGTTTAAATTACCTTGACAGATGCTGTCACCGTGGATGTTTCGCTGAAGTACAGCTGATGACCGGAAGCCTTCCCGCACCAGGACCCGCCGGTGAATGGGCGTCCCAGTTCGCTGAGCTGTGAGGGAGAGAAAGGGGAAAGAAAATAGATAAAGAGTTTAATACGAGTGTTTGGCAGAGTTTCCTGAAGGGAAGGGGAACAGTTGCTAGTGAACGCAAAAAAACGCGCCTTAGCAGCAGGTTGATCGTGTTTTATTGAATTTTGGAAGAGGAAAAAGAGAAAGAGAGAGAGAGAAAGAGCAAGGGAACGATCGAATGTACCCTATGTTACGTTACTGTCAGACATTGATTGATGCATGGGCACACGTTTTGGGGAAATTTATTTGCCCGTTTCATGGAACAGAAAAAAAGCAACCGATTGGAACCGGGAAAAAAGGATTGGGAAACGCTACCAGCATTGGAGTCATCTTCGGCAGTTTGATTGTTTGAGTGACAGGCGCTGGCGCAAAACACAACCCGAGCGGTCAGGAGCATCATGATTGAGGGACGATGCATATGACATGGGGATGTTGCGTTTCTGTGGCAGTGGGGGTCTTCTGTTTTATGTAAATTCGTTGAACAATCGAATCATGAATTATACCCGATTAGTTCTGGGCAAGGACAGTCCAAAGCTAACAAGCGAAATGAAACTGCAATTCCAGCGTTTGTTTCAAACTTGCCAGCTCCATAAATTGCGCCACACCAGCCACGCACTAACTCAGCTGCTCACTCGAACCACTAATCCAGCGTAATAGTATCGTTGCCTTCTGCAAAAATCAACCAAGTCCGCTTAAATCCTATTTCTATTGCCCACAGAGGCAGCAAAACGAGCCAAACAAACCACAGGTCCCGCTGTCTGGACGGTGGGCGCATCTGTGGCTGCTCCGATTTTCTAGCTGCCAGCATTATGCCAAGGAAGAGCAAGGAAAAAAAAACATTGATAGGCTAGTCGGCAGGTCTGTCGGGGTTGGATCGGTCCGGAGTGGATCGGTCCGTTTTTGGCCCGGCCCGGCTAAACAAACTTCACAAGAGTTTAGCCGTCTGCGAATGTGAGTAGTAGTCTCCTTTTTATCAGGATCAGGCTTAAGGAAGGAAGGGAAAACACTTGCGCAAAGGAAGTGGCCTGGAAGGAGGGCAGCTCCCCCTGTCCGCTCGGACGCAAACGAATGTAAGCAATAACATGTAAAACTTTCCTCCGTTGGCAATTGCAATTGGTTCGAGTGATGCTTGGGCTTAGGTAGTTCCGGGGGTGTATGTGTGTGTGCCGTGGCACTGTGTTGGCAAAGCGTTACACTCGAGCGTGCACTGTCGAGCAGCAAAGTTTTGTCAGCTTGCGATAAGGCTGAGCGACGACTGGCTGCAGTGTCGGATGAACGATTGGCCCTCGGTCCGGATTGGTCCGGCACTTTGCTGCACCGGAGTGCGCGTACTTTTTGGCATCGATACAGTCCGCTTGCACTGTCTGTGTGTGCCGGAGTACTTACGAAGCTAATTGAGTTGTCAGCTACATGTCTGGTTTGAGGCGATGAGAGCAGAGAGAGTGGGAGGGAAAGAGAAAGCTGAGCTTGAAAGTTTTAATCTACTGCTGCAAACAAAACGCCGTTTTACCGTGTGCATCAATTTATGGAGTTGATAAGTTTAAATCTCCTGCTAAGAAGTGTGCTATTGTAAACTCTGATAAATGGGGCAAGCTTTTGCCAGCTGTAACGTTGAATCAAAGGGGTAAGTTATGTTTTAATTTGGAAGTTTAGTTCCTCTACCCTTAAATGTGTTTGACGACCTTAAGAGATTAGCAAATAATGGAAGTTCTATATTATGATGTTTTTATGACAATTCTTATTCCAAACTAGACCAATAATGTTATTCGCAGCTCAACCTTTTACTCTTACCTGCATAAAGCCTTCCGGACAGCCTGGCAAATCGCCGCCGCTGGTAAGGCTCGCGTCACTCGAATCCATGTCCGGGTCGATCAGCCCTTCGTCGAACCGGCCGACGGTGAATTTGTCGAATATGATCTGCAAAGGAAGGAAATCAAAGCAACAAATTTTAGTTTGTTTTGTCCCCAAAAGAAACATTTCACAATCGACACATGTTTCATGAGGAGCCATATCCCTTTTATTATCATTTTATCCAGGCTCCCGTTTGCAAAAACGTTCCCAAGCAAAACAATCGCCTTCGGTGTGTGCCAGTTAGCATGCCGTAGCAACTGTGTGCGATGAGAGCGATGAAATTTCTGCGTGTCAGAAGCATCTCCGAAGAATGTCAGTTTAATTTATGCCCTTAGCCCCCAACACAATCACCTACCCCCGCATCATCTTCCTCCAAGACAGGGAAACAGTTCCAGCCAAGGAAGATTGTCAGTACAAGGTGGTTCCATGTCCTGGTACGAGCACAAACGAGCTTTGGCGGTGGCAGTGGGAAAGCAGCACGTTTAATCTTTTCATCGTACATATCTTAAAAGGATCTTCAATCAATGGACCTCGCCGTACTGCGTGCTGTTGTTGCTGGGCGGTTTTGGAATAATAAAGCAAAACACACACACAGGGCACGTGTGTGCCAGTGCTCCGGATGCGTCTTGGTCTTGTGTGAATGGTGAAACCCGCACCTGTCAATACATTGCGAACGTTATTGGGGAAGGTGTACATGACAAGAAAGGTCCACCATCTCATAGAGCGTGTGTGTGTGAGAGAGAGAAGAAGATAAAGGGCTTTGTTTTTCTTGTGCTTTTGCTTTTATATATCTTCTTTTCCCATGTCCCAGCGTCTTTGTAGGCCAAGGCTCGTCAAATTAAATCTGACTTCTAAAAAACAAAGGGAAATGGCAAACAGGGAAAACACTGGACTCCTTTGTCTCTCTCTCTCTCTCTCTCTCTCTCTCTCTCTCTCTCTCTCTCTCGATGTATGTTTGTGTGTTGAGTACGGGTTGCAACACTGTGATTAGGGCTCAATCCTCAGACCGCCCAGCTCAACAATGGCCCGGCTTTACGAGGGCACAGTTGTTGATAAAACAAAAACGTTAGCTTTTCTTGCCCGTTGACGAGTTCCTCGAAGGACTTTCCTTCCTTGCTGACGGATGCAATGTCCCGATGTTCATCATCGTGAGCTGCGGAGTATGAAAGGAAAACAGTACCCATTCTTGTGCTACAGCGCGATAAGCTTACTTTGCGGCTGGCTGGGGAGGCTTTTTTTCCCACGCTGGAAAGAAAGTTACGCTCTGTGTGGCATCGAACTCACTGCCCCGCATACATTCGTGTGCACAATAAAAACAAAAAGAAAAACCCCCCCGAACAAGAAAGACAAGTTGAAGGAAATAAAACTGTCAACCGAAGCTCTGCTGGGCCGTGTGGGTAGTGGGTGTAGAAAAACGCTTAAGCGCCATCGGTTATCCGACCCTCTGGACTCCCATCCCAAAAACAGCACCAATCGCACAGCAAAACCTTCAACGCATGAAGGACAAAAACCCGGACACCATTTGACCCAACGAATCCTTCTCCACTGACCGGCCACTGAGCTGTCAGGGCAAGCGGTTGGGCCGTATCATCATTAACTTCCCTCCCAGCCGCCTTGGAAGAAACCAGAACAGAGCGCAAAGAAGTGGCACAAGATGCTGGTCCCACACCAGCCCTCACTCAGAACGTCTCAACGTCCTGTCCTTCCGCAAATAACAGAGGGCAACTAATTTTGTACCCCAAACTGCCCATGCTGAAAGAAAGCAGCAGTAGCAGCAGCAGCAGCACTAGCAGCCGTCACTCAATGGTTTGAGCGTGATGATTTTCCTTAGTTTTTGCACCACTGGGACCGGAGCACGGGAAGCAGGCGCAAAAAGCAGGTCAACGAGCGAGCAAAGCGAGGCGCCGGCGAAACAATGGCAAGGCTGGTGCAGATTGTGGAAGATTATTATAAGACGATCGTGTTGCTTTAGGCATGGGACGCACCTTTTGGGTGTGGTGAGCTGGTACAAAACAGGGAAAGTTGATTAGAGGTAGATCGTAATAGGAACGGTGGACATTCTCTTCTAACTTTCTATTCCCTTTAGGAGCATCCCCGCTCGGAGCGAAGACTTCCTCCTGTGCGCCTTGCCTTGGGCCTATTGTTTTGTTCGCAGTGTGCACGTGCCTTTGGAGTTGGAGACAGTAAACCAGTAGGCAGTAAAAACACAGCACAGGGGAAAGAAAAAACGCACCCTCCCAGGGACGTTATTATTAAAATCCCTTAAAAAGAGAATGGCCAGAGTTTGCCATACCACACCACGCCAAGTCGGACGGAACACTCACTCATTCATGTAGCTTCCTCGGGCCTTCGAATTCCTGGAACTGCTGAACCGTGTCTTGAGCGTCTTGGCTTCGCGATGGTGTTGTGGTGTGCTATTTCCGTACCATGGTTTGACTCCTGTTTTGCCTATTCTTACCGACACGAAGGAAGCGGTACCGAGCAAATACACACTCGAGATGAATGAACGATCCACCCTCAACTGCCAACCCAGCTTGGTGCTGAGGGCATCCTTACAGCAACACTCCAAACCAAACACAACAAACCCCCGTGCGAACAAACAAACAAACAAACAAAGGCCAGCAGCTTCCCCAAGCAGGCATACACATACACAAATTCTACAACAGCGTAATAAAACAACAAAGGCGGCGTTGGGGTTTTTTTGAGGAAAAGTTGGCCCTGGAAAAACGGCACTGTGAGCAGGCACTCCTTCCCGTTAGGTCATTTGGGATGTTTTTTTTTTTGACACGGGAACAGAAGCGCCATCTGGTAGCACATGGTAGCTGGTTTGTATTTTTTTTTCTCAAAGCACAGAACGGAAGCTTTCGGAATGTTAGACATCATCTTAAAACATCAGTAATAACGTCCAGAGGACCAAAAAACTGTGATGAGTTGCACCTGAGCCGTCTGTCCCAAAATATACATAAATCCAACCGAGAACTGCGCAGCAGCTGAACTGAGCAGTAATTAATTAAGCGCAAGTAACGGGTAAGTGTTTGCTCGCGTGCCAACAACCGAACCACTCAACCGTTCCGGGGTCACGTTCACCGCTGTCAGCAGGGTTAAAATGGGATAGTTTAGGCAAGGTTGTTTCACCCCCAAGCACCAAGCAACAATACAGCACTATGGCCGGGGTTCATAAAACATTGCCCCGAAATTCCGAAACACTGAACGCCTCCCTGACTCTGATTAATGAGCGACAGCGCACAAAGTGTCACATGCCGTGGGGAGACGGGCAACTCTCACCTTCACCATTGGACGGTGGATAGTTTCTTCGATGATGTAACCGAATAGTCGTACCGTCGTCACCAGTGCCGTTGTCGTTGTTGCTGACCGAATGCTGACTGTTTGTTTGAATGGTGAATGTTGATTTCGTCCGCCCAACTATTACCGATGATCACGAGCGAAGGAAAAGAAATCACGGAGCGAGCGAGCGAGCGGGAAGGACATTATTTATCATCCACATTGCGTGCCAGTCCCTAGCCCGGTCGCGTGGGTAGTGTTCGTAATCTTCCTTCTGATATTAGTGCACAAACACACACACGTACATACACACAGTTCAGTCCAAAGCTTTTGATGCTAAACGTTTGTGGCAGATACTTAGCGATAATGAGTGCAGCACGCGTTTCATCAGCTAATTAGCTAAATTTAGATAAATAGACACAGACTAGAAGGGTCGAGCAAACGGTGTTGCGACACTCTTTGGGTTGGGTAAAACGGGAACGGGTTCACCGAAGGGGGCGTGTTGAGAAGAAAAATGAGTGTCAAAGTTGTTAGTGCTGACCCATTGTTACCTTTTTTGCCAAGGGTCGGCCTGGGCCTGATTGTCCGAGGGTTTTGATAAATTAGGCAACAAGCACCTAATCCTAGCAGACGGCTAACTTTTCAATGAATGTGTTTCTTTTTTTCGGGGCGTTAAAAAGCGTTATTGAGTGTATGCGGAGTGTTTCTTTCCTGTGCAAATAAGATTACTATTGAATGAATGAAAAATTTGAAAAAATCAACTATTTAGATGCAGCAAGTAAGTCACGTATACTTGACACTAAAAAGAAATATGTTATTTTTTGGATATATATATTAGTGTCACCTTTTACCTGCCAGAGGGCGCTACCATACCATAGTATCTTAGTACTGGAAATCATTTATCTTTCATTACTGTCTTTACAGTGGTTGTCACCAAATTTTGGCTTTAATCCACCAATTTTTGTCTTTAAGGCAACAATTCTTGACAACGTGTCACAATTGTTGACTGTTAGTCAATTGCTTTATTTACAATTTTTAACGTAATGTCTTAAACTGTGTACAGTCTACGCTCGGTAATCCGCACCTTTTTCTTCCGCACGCTTGATAATCCGCAACGAAAGATAAATATCTTTCTTTTTTTTTTAAATTACAAGGCTTCTATGTAAAACACGAAAATGTATGATATATTGACGGTTTTTCTAGAGTTCTCATAGCTGCGCTTGACTCATTCTTATGGGAAATCAACTTTTTATGATGAACATTGGACTCCACGGCCCGGTTTTGGACAGACGCATTGAAAATTCCCATTGGATTTATCCAAAAAGGGTGCTATAGAGTCCAGTTCCTTTCACATAAAGTTCATTTTGTTTAAGAAACAGTCTTGAAAGTATCCCACTTTAAAGTCTTGAAAGCACGAGAACCACTGAAAAACACTGTTTAATTAACTCATGAACCAAGGCAAACATGAGAAGTTTAAAAAAGCACCTCAAAACGTCATTCGATAATCCGCACTCAATCAAGTGTGGATTACCGATGGTATACTGTATTCCAAAATGATTGAAATTTATGTAAGTGTTTAATCAAGCCGGTCTTGTGGTACAGTCGTCAACATGCCCGTCATGGCTTCAGGCCCTGAATGGACCGTGCCGCCATACGTAGGACTGACTATCCTGCTATGGGAGGAATCAATAAGTCACTGAAAGCCAAGCCCACAAGTAGTGCTCACACAGCTCACCTTGACCGAAAACGGACAAAGAAGAAGAAGTAGCAGATTAATATGATCATTGATGTAGTTTAAAATATAACAATTGTTATGCCAATTTTGGAAGTTTGAATGGAGTGAAGAAAGTTGCCTGTACTATGAGGTATAAACCATGACTCTAGAATTAGTTGAATTTCATTATCTTATTCACAACAAAGCAATAAAATTATATGGCTTCTATATTGTAATTGTGATATCAAATTTCAGTTGCCATAAATCTGCTCAAATAGCTTGCGATGAGTTTGCTTCCTACATGATTCCTACAAGAGTAATTAAAATGTAGATAAACTGACAAAAATAGGTGCGTTAGAGCCAAAAAAGGATGCACATTTTCAAAAATTGATGCTTTAGAGCAGAGGTCTTCAAACTACGGTCCGCGGGCCGCTTGTGGCCCTCGAGAGTCTATTACACGGCCCGTGACGATTTTGTAAAGGTTAAAATGTTTTGTTAATTATTGTGACTATTTTTAAAGAATATGTAACTGTTGACCATGCTTAAATAAAAGGAAACTATATAAGTTTTGTATATTATGTTAGTATTTTCTCACAAAGACGAAATTTAAACGTTAGCACTAGCTACAGACAACGGAAAAATGGCCCTCAAAACCATTATATGTGAAGCAATGCCACCCGCGAACTGAAAAGTTGGGAGACCCCTGCTTTAGAGTAAACATTTGGCAGCAACGACTGTATTTAAAGGGAAAAGCACATCATCTCACCAAACCGTCCTCTGAGTGGAATCCATCCCAACTATTCGCAGCACAAAATATCCCTTCATTTCTCAACACTTTTCATATTAAAATAGTTCCAAACTATGCTCATTACTAGCGCGCCTCTATTGTACTACGGAATGTTCTCGCTTAAATCGCTCGCACTTGCTAGGTTTTGCTGCTGGATGTTGGGTGAATGATAAGAATGCCACGATTGCCAGACACTGAATGATGCCCCAGTGCCAGTTATTTAATTAAGAGCCGTGCCAGTTACGGCCTGGCACGCACCGCCCAGGTATCGCAGGGAGCGATTTCAACCCGGGCGATTTGCGTAACCTGCCGATTGATTAGCAATTTAAATGCTGTCTATTCAGCGGGCCGAATTTACATATCATTCATTCCAAGGAATGAGCGTGGGCTATGTGCGCAAAACTCAGGGCGAGGGCGATAATGCCAAAAGACGGATTCACAGTCCCAGACCGCATCAGACCTTGATGGGTGCTTCATTTCGTTAGTCTCATCAACGCTGACGATAAGGTAGCGGGAAACAAAGCAGGATTTATTCGTTTCAATTGTTCTGGTTCAGCACATTGTTGTGTGCGCTGCTTTGAAGCTTCCCGCCTGGGGACGAAGGAGTTTGCCAAAGACGAACGAAAGTCGCGCTTGAAGACAGTGTCGTTCTTGATGTCCTTCTGGAAGGTCTGCGGGTCGCGTACGTTTCATTGTCTGTGTGTCTTTGATTCAGGAGACGCTAAAGGGTATCTCAGACCAGCGGGCATCATTCGGCACACTGATTGGCCACCGTTTGGAATGGAGCACACGACACACACACACAGAAAAGGTTCAACAAATCAACGACGGCGCTCTCTCTTTCTCGCTTCCCCATTTCAAGGAATGTTCACCGGAACTGGTTCACCACTCTATAAACGTCGTCTCACAAACTGGAACCGAAAACCGCTGGGTTGTCAGCAGAACAGCGTCAGCACATTGCTGACGCAAACGCACGCGAAGAAAGACACCATCGACACGGCACGAAAAGGAACTGCATTTAGAATTCACAGTGCCGCAATGCTGAAAAGATATCTTTCCCTTTTAACCTATCCGTTTGCTCCGGTTTGCTGTCAGCAGTACCTTTTTAGCCGTACCGCGTACCACCCATTGGGCCGTGGCCACTTTCCCCCCCCATTTTCCCGTTCTTTCGGGCCAGGGGTTTTGAAAATCTTCATTATGGCAAATCGCACGATTCACACACAAAGCGAAATCGCTTTTATCTGCTGTTTGTTTAATGCTCGAAGCAGTACCCCGAAGCTCCACAAAAACTCTCCTTCTCTTGCTCCCCCCGCCCACTGCTCCACTGCCGCAGGAACTGAACGAAACGGCAGCGTGTACAGTTAAGGCGGAAGTGAAAGCATGCTGAGCAGCGTGTGCTCGTCGCCCCATGCGCCACCACTTCAGGGAAGCTCTTGAAACAAATCATACGGCCGTTCCCGTACACTATGACCGCGCACGTGTGTGTGTGTGTAATGGAGAGAGAGAAGCAACAACAAAAAAAAAAGGCAAGGAAGAAGAACATTTCATCACAAGTCTCGTGCAGTGGTGGATGCTGGATTTTGCTTTGCTTTTGGGGGGATGAAAGCAAACCCCGAATCGACTTCCGGTTCCGTGCAGGAATCGATATTAGTTTTTTTTACGGAAACTGGAATCAAACGCTTTTCGGTTGGTTGTGCAAAGGTGAGGGCATCAAATTGGAATCGATATCGGTACAGCACATCATACCGATTGCTCATCAAGCCAGGGAAGTATTTGTGTTGAGCCTCTCTCGCTCACTCTGTGTGTGTGTGTGCTGGGGTTTTAGGATAAGGACGCAGTCGTCATCGTTGATTTTTTTGGCAGTCGCTTGAAGAGATGCTAGTTCACTTTGACGAAATAACGGCCGATGAGCTCTTTATATTGTTTGCCGCTCTTTACTGTTTGTTCGTGTGCAGGGCAGGAAGGCCCTGCAAGGCACGTGAGCTTTCAGTGTTAGTTGTAAAAGTACACATTATATCTAGCTTGTAGGCTACGTGCATAGATGGATTACTGTTTTTCTTATTTTTATTAGCGATAAAGACCTACTTAGTTCAGTTTTTATGTTTGCTTTTACTCTTACTTGTTTGTTATTTGAACAAAACTTTTTATAATTTAAAGTATAACCTAAAACACAGTTTTGCCACATGCAGCTTGTGTTAGTTGTTCTGTGATTTTCACAGCTTGTTATGGCGTGCAGTGCATTCAATGCGTGACCTCATAGGGTACCAGTTGCAAAAGCTTCTCATGGAACTCGAAACTGCTTTGGTACAATCACATAATAAATAAGGCACCATGTACTGAATAGCTTAATTGCGTGTTGCAACGCTCAGAGAGTAAGGAAGCAAAGGAGCAAAATTCTGCAGCAAATCTGATTCATATGAATCCTATCCTATAACTTCTTCAGATATAGTTTAGATAAGTTTACATAAAAAAAACATTGCATTAAAGTTTGTCGTCTTAAGACGAACCATTTTTCTTACTTTTACAGCTTCCTGCAAACATCAATTTTCTTGGAATGCCATAAAACTTGCTTTCACTGCAAGTGTTTCTGAGATTCTCTTCCCGCCAACTGTCCATCCGTTTTAATCGTGAGGCAACACTTCCACTAACGATTTGCTGCTTCTAAACGTACCATTGTAAAAATAATATTTCATCCCTCCAGCAGATAAATTAGTGATGACCTCCGTGAGCTTCAGCTTGCCGCTTTCCCGCCACGTGGTTTCAGCATCCCATCCCCTCCGTTGCAATGGCAAAACTTACCTGCACGATGTCACCCTGTTCGTGACCGGAAGCGGTAAACGTAAGATGGCAGAGAAATGGCAGTCGGTTCCACTGCGGTGGCGGTACCGTGAGCGTGTACGTTCGCCCTATATCACCGTAGTACGTCCGATTGCACACTGCCGTGGGAGAGAGAGAGTAAGAAAATAGTAGTGCGGTCAAGTAGAAACAGGTTGTATAAAAGTAAATGGCTGGTCGACGAACGAAAGGCTGCACCGGTGTAGGAAAATTATGTTGGCCAGGCAAAGTGGAAAGCAAAAAAAAGGATAGAAAGAGAACTATCAAAGCAAACACCCGGTGGCAGCGAAACTTTTCCTCGATCGATGGAGGCGCCAGGTAGCGCGTGAGCGATGGAGACGCCCGGTGGTTGGTAGAAAACAGAAACAACACGAGGGTAACCAGAGCCAGAAACAACACGGCGGCATCGTGGTTGGAGAATTAAATTTAATTTCTTTAAATGAAATGAGCTAGTTTTCCGGTGGTAAATGTTGTGGGTCGACCACGCAAGGGGCACCAAATGAATTCAGCCAACGTGTTGAAGCGCCTAGCCGTGACGTAAATTAATTAGCGCTCGTTGCAGGGCGAATCCAAAACGGGGTTTGCTTGTTGTAATTTTTTAATACCAATGTGGAAGAATTGTTTCTATTGGAGTTAAGTTTATAGAGCGAAAAAAGACAAACCTCTTTTTATTAATTTAATGCTCAGCTTAGCCATGTTAGCGCTTCTTCGTGGAATTAAAAACGCATTAAACAAGGAAACATGTTCAAAATGTTACAAAAAGAAACCATAAAACACGAAAAAAATTGAGCAACACATTCGTTTGATGGACTGTAGTGATGTTTGAATTCAGATGTTTGAATGTGTTGTGAAAAAAAACAACGTCCAAGCACGTTTCATACAAACAAGCATCCCAGTTTGTGATTTCTTACGCCAGAACAATGACCAAGACACTTGTCCCGTGTGTTTGCTGCACATACGAAAAGAAATACAGTACAATGGTTGCTGTCAGTCTCATACGCTACTATAACCGTAGGCATTACGATCGACGACATGGTTTCTGTTGAAGTTACACGACTCGTTAGTGATACGCTTGAAACATTTCCAAAATCCTCGCTACACTTGAATTGCTGAGTCGAATTTTACGTAGACATGTTTTCATAACAGTAACAAAAATACTAGCTGGCCTTTAGACTCCTTAGCGTCATAAAAAAAGAATCAATGTTCTAGCTAAACTTAAATTAAAAATGTATAAAAAACTCACTGCAAATGTATCTCATATGTTTTTTTGAATAATTGCAATTGCAAACGAACAGAAACTCACCTGTACACAGCTTCGGCTCGTCGCTGCCATCTCCACAATCATCCCGCCCGTCACAGTATTTGTCCAGCGGTACACAGCTGGCCCCGCCCTTGCACGGGTACTCGGAAATTTTGCACCCATAGCACACCCCCAGCAGCTTGAGGGCCAGCGCTGCCAGCAGCGAATACTGTATTGCTTTTATTATCATCTGGAACGAGAAACGCACAAAACACAGACACATTTACTTATGGAACGATTAATGAAAGCTAAGAATAATACCAGGAAACAGGGGGAGTTTATCCTAAACCTAATTAAAAACATAACGAGTTCTGAGAAGAATAAAAATCTAGACAAAATCAATATAATTCAATTGGATCGGTTAAGGGCAGGGCTTCAAAATCAATAAACGCTGATTGACGATGTTTTTGTTTGGAAACCTCAATTGTGTCAATTTTCTTCTACTCCTCCCTCCAGCTAACACTATTAACCAACACCAACGATACACACACGCACATGACACAACAAGCGTGACAAACACGGAATGCATTAGTTTGCATTCCTGCACAGCAAACTCCGGACCCATTTGGACTGAACATAATTAAATAAGCTCAAAACGCTCCCCAAGGTTCTATTTACCCGTGCGTCTGCCCTATGATCCGTGAGAAAACAAAGGCTGGACGCCAAATTTGATTATGGATTATAATTATCTAGCTAAAATGATTATTTTTTTGTTTTGGGAAATGACAAATTTGTGTCCCTGCTTTTCTTGCTATTTTTTAATGTGCTCTTTCGTCGTGGTGGTGGAGGGAAACAATTGTTTAATTTTAGCTTTTTCACCCTGCGTGGCGGGACACGGGGATACAGGCGCAAATGCGCTTCACTAACCGGGCGATAATTATGCTGCCGAGCACCACAAACACACTGACCGAGCGCGAGTTGCGAGTTGAATAAACATAGACATGCAATTAAAATATAAATTCGTCAAATAATGCACAAAATTAATGCCGATGCAAGCACACATCACATCGCAGCTCAGCGCATCGGCCGGCCCTCTTTCTCTCATCCCTCTCTTCGCTGTGAATTGTGTAGTTTCACCGCTTGCTGACAACAGACAACAGAGCGCACAACAGTAGTCCAGTTTGCCGGAAATGCACAAAGTCGTTCCCTGGCGGTACGCGCTTTTGCGTGTGTGTGGCCTGTGTTGTCATGAAATTGCCTGTGTTGTCATGAAATTAGCTTTTCCCCGTAGCATTCTAACCCACGTCGCACAGACTTGATGCGTACGCACGTAGCCCTTTCACGGGCAGCTCAGCATCCCGGCCCGGATCGTAAGGATTACTACTGCCTGCGATGCTTTCCAACCACCACGTGTGTGCATATGTGCTTTCACTGTGTGTGTTTGGCGGGTTTGAAACTTTGAACGGTTCTCTGTTGTTGGGCGCCCTTGACGACCGGTTAATTAAAAGTTCACTGCCCACTGTGATGCGCCCATAATAAACAGCAATCGCCGGTGTGGCATTGTGGCGCAGTCTCGCATCCAGTAGCAGAAAGCGCTACGCTAATAAACACGCTGCCTTTATGAGCTTGTGTGTGTGCATTTCTCGTTTAATAACTTTTAATGATTTCAGTTGTTTCAGCGCCAAGCAAACAACCACAATGAATTGAGTTTCTAAATTGTAAAGCAAGCGAAGTTGTTTGCCCTTTCTAGAATGAAGCACGGAAATTCGGCTCATTCTAAACAACTCTACACTGCAAAGTGACCCATTATTAAGACATTCGACACCCTTGAACTACCGGTGGTTTATCGGGAAACCGCAAAAACTTCACCGATGATTGCCGTGTAGTATGGACGTGTAGATACAGATGGTAGTAAAACTCATATTATACCCACAATTAGCCTCAATCGCCCTGTTTCCCCCTGCCATAAAAAGGTAAAAGATATCTGTTTGCTCAAGCTTATGGGTGCTTCGAAGAAGCGGGGAAAAGGAGGAGGGGACCAAAACTCTTGTCGCTTTCTGTCCATTTTGAGGGGAGCGCGGGGCGTATAAATTGACCCTTCCGGGATGAGTTCGGGCAGGGCGGGTAATAAAGAGACAGAAAAGTTTGTCCTGTACAAATGTGATGCCGATGGCTACCTGGGCAGCGAACGGTGGGATAGACAGTGGACAAAGTATTTATTTTTAATGCGTTTAAAGTAGGGAAAACGAAAATGATGTAAAATGTGGAACACAATTTTCACAAAAGCGCTTTAACGGTATATGTTGCTTATGTGTGTGTGGGTGTGTGTTCAGAAGTTATAATCTTCTTACTGCACATAATGGTTATTAATTATTTACTTTACTTTTTGCCTTATTCTTCAAACAACTCCTTTCAAGGACATATTTCCATACATTCTTTTTGCTTTTCTTCTTGCTCCATTAAAATGAATGCACTTGCCCCTAATGTCCACAGCACGTACAAACCGGGCACCAGCCGGCAAACCTTTGTAAAAGTTTGTCCATAATTTTCTGTACCCCTGGGCCCCCTATTACTCCCTTAGGATGGAGTTCTCTCGCACTTTTTCTCTCATTACATTCCCGCTTATTGTTTTGCACCCCTCTTGGGTCAACAAATTGTTCGTTCGGAAACAGTAAAACAAAAACACACTCACAGAAGCATAACTACACCTTTTTGTAGAAAAAAAACTCGTACTTTGATTTATCCCAAACCTCACCTTTTATGGTTTCCTGTTTATTAGTTCGCACCACAACAATATGGACCAGGGATCGGCGTGGGTTTCCTGCTTGGGTTGCTGCTTTACACTTTACCGGGGCAGAAAAAGTTTTAGCCCAACATTTTTCGGTTTCGTTGTGCACAAACCCATCGCCCTCGGAAACGTTACCACAGATGGAAGAGTGATGGTGATAATGCTTAAACATTTATGTGTCGAAGAATTATGTCACTTCCGCAAAATGGTTTGTTTTCGTTTTTGTTCTTTGTGTTCTGGTGTCCTATTTTTCTAATAAAGGTTGAAACAATCGCAAAGATTTCATGCTCCAAATGTGACTCCCCTTTTACGTGGGGAAACAAAAAAAAAACCAGAACAAGCTCGGCCATTTTAAAGGCAAAACTTCACGCGTTTCCATTTCAAGAGGCCGCTGCCACGTGATGAATCGCAGTGAAGTGGAGTGGAAGTTTTCATTTACATAAAAAATCAATTAGAAACTTTAGAAGGAACCAACGCGCCTACGCTCTTACCCAAACCGGTATGAAAGTAATGAAAACACACATAAACTCACTATCCCACACACAGAGACAGCCCGCACGGAGCAAGTACACAAGTGCTTAATATTGGCACTGGCAGGCTCGGTTTTACACCGGTTTGCACGAGCCAGAAAGTTTTCCCAAAAGTTAAGAAATTACCCGCCACACTGTTGGCGGGCGTCGCACGAATCCGACCGGCTGACTCGGCCAGTGTCTGCATTATTCCTGCCAATCTAAACTAAACTTTACCAAACCAACATCTGAATCGCAAATGTGGCACTGGGCAGGATTTTTTGTTTCTGCTCAACTTCCACTGCGGGGTAAGGCGTTATTTTAAAGCAATATGTTGAGTTGACCCATTTTGCTTACCCCGTTGGTGGGTTGAGAGGCTGCGTCGATTAATCGGGGGTTTGGTGTGTGGGTGGTGTGGGATGGGAATTGATTTGAATAATTAAATTGTAATAAATTTATACAAAGTATTATTATATTTTTCATGCCGCAGCTAAAGGTCTTTTTTATGCAAAAAGCACCTCTCGGTGTATTTTGAACAGGGTTGATTGTTTTATTCTACCACGCTTGATGCTAGGGGAAGGTAGGTAAAGACGGACACTGCGGGTAAGATGGATTTATCTCATAAATGCATGAAAAAGGTAATTTTCGAAAAAAGATTAACAGTGTAGTATCCTTACTTAAAGTCAAACAACACATCTGAGAACATTTTGGGTATAATATATGCAAAATTGGTTGAATCCACGAACAAAAATAAATTTCAACCGTATGCACCCTTGTGGGATCTAACTTGACTTCTGCGGGTCTCAAGCTCTTGGGTTTTCTGGTGATTTAAACATCCTAACACCAAAGCGGGAAAGACGGACACTTTGCTGAAGGGAAAGATGGACACCGAATTTGAGGCCCTTCGCGATTCTAGTCAGCTTTTTGTTTGGAGTTTGAAAGTTGGAAGTTGAAATCATGTAAACACTCCAAACAAATCTACACACAAAACTAGCCTGCAATTTTCAGTCTAGATTATTCTAGCCTCAAAACTAGAATTGGATTCGAGTACCTGCTCGAAAACACGGTGTTGTTTACATTTACCCCAAGGTGCATTAAGGAGATCTGATGGCGGAATCTAGAATCAAAGTGTATGTAGTCCAGGTGGTTTCATAGCATTGTTTATAACCAATTTTGAACATCAGTTTTTGACAGGACGGGTGAAAGCTTTTGCTCAAACATGCATTCTGGAGGCTTGACGAATACTCAAAACACTCTTAAAATCTTCATTCAAGAGTAGAAGCGATAAAGATCAGCCTTCATACACCTTGGGATAAGCCCACCTGTATATTTTACTCACTTAGATAGCTGCTCGAAAACTGCTATACAATGCAAACAGCTGACAGGCTGAAATTTCAGCCTACGAACTTAAAACGGAAAGGGCCCCTTTATTGATTTATTTTACTGCTTATATCAATTGGTGATGACTAGATTTCTTCAAATACCTTATATAAGGGTGTTTGGAAGATATGAATCATCCAGCAACTAGAGAAAGCATGGAAATAAGCGAGAAAAGGAAAAACCAGTCAAAATAGTAGCAATTCGTTCCGCTATTACTCGCTCGACGCTGATGAGGCGCTTCGTGAAATCCAATATATTGTCACCACTTGGACAATTTTAAGCAATAAAAAAGATGAAGCATTGATACGACATCGTTCAAGAATAGATGAGAAATTCTATAGGATTACAAATATCAAAAAGGTGAATTTTGACAATTTTGAAAAATGGTTTTAACTATAAACAAATCTTTCAAAAAATACTGGGGTCGCGGAGTAATTTCCTAAAGGGCAGTTCTTGATTTTTTTTTTCTGTAATCTAGAGCTACATCAGCTGTTAGTGCGCGATATTTTAATAATGCTTTAGATGCTGCATTCTACGATATATTACAAGCGCCGCTTACAATTTCAAAATTCATGGCTGACTAAACCGTCATTGCAATTGGCCAAAAATTGGTTTATGTACGTACCAGGATGTGGAAAGCAATAGGATGTGTTAAAATACTATAAACCTCTTCAATTTCAAACGTTTACCACCAGGTATCAGTTGTCTTAAACGAACATTTCAAAACTGCACGAAAAAAAATCATGAGTGTAAGATAATGTATGCACATCTTCATAGTCGTTGCATTTACATATCCCTAGATTTTTACCATTTCCCTTAACGTGTTCGTCTTTACCTACCTTTCCCTACATTTATCACATTCGAAAGGCTTTTTTTTGTTAAATATTTTATTTATAAGTTGTTTTGTTTTTTCTCAATTCCATTCACCTATAAAACCCATTCTTCCTCCGTTTACTCCGAACCATAAAACATAACAAAAAGGATGCGTAAAACCTGAACCAGTCCAAAGCAGACGTGTTTGTGTTTTCTCCTGCTGAAATGTCATGTAACGGTACGGTTCCCAGCTAACGAACAAACCGCCTCCCCCCCCGAAGAACGTGCGAGGCCACCGTCACCGTTTTGTCCCCGCTTTGCATCGAACGGGCTAACACGATTATGCTCTTTTCGCAGCCACCTCGACGGTCCTGGTTTTTTTTTCCGCAGGGCAGACGTTGCCTAATTTTGCCATCGCTCTATACGACACACCAGCACGGGCACAACACAAAAGCCGGCCAGCTACCCAGGGTAACTGATCCCGAACTCCTTCCGTGGCAAGGAAGCGAAAGACCGCACTAGCTCGCACAGATAAAAAGGTAGTTAACGAGAAAAAAGAGCACCGCTGGGATCCGCGTAACCCACATATTCCTGCTGCTGCTGCTGCCTGAGCTTCAAAGCCCCGAGGGTGGAATAGGCATAAAGGAAGGAAGCGAGAGAGAGAGAAAGAAGGAAAGAAACAAGCGACTGCACAAACGAGGATTATGAGTGGAACGCACGTGGTTTGGGTGCACAGAGAGAGAGAGAGAGAGAGAGAGAGAGAGAGTGAGAGGGAGACCACCGGAGCTCGTTAAGCGATTCACGGGCTGGGCGACGTTTGAGACATAATTTTATGCGCTCCCAGGGGTAACCACCCCGCTCCCCGGTCTGGTCCCATTTCCCCTCCTATTGCCACGGGCAAAAGGATCTGCATGATCCACTTAACCTACCGCAAAGGGAAAGAGTTGCATCGCACCAATCGGGCGAAGGTGTTTTGAATGCAGGTACTAGCACACACACACATTGAAGGGATCCAGCAGGAGCAGCAGCCGATCATACAAACTCTCGCGTTGAAATTTGCTGGAAGTGGATGCCAAAGCCGAAGGGAAGAGAAAACCGCACCATAAGGCGTTTTGGTAACGTTCCAAGCGTTCGTTCGTTCGTTCTGTAGCTCGCAACTCCCCCTGTTTTTTTTTCTCCTTCCATTCTGAAGGGCGATTCACTCCAGGAATGTCCCTGACTTGGTACACACAGTACACACCCGTGTGTTTCAATGGCGTAACGGAGCACTTTTGAGCAAGCACAAGCAATCATTCCTCCCCGCGGCGCAAAGAAAGCGCACCGAACCGACACGAGAAAGCTCGTTAGAAGCAGCAGCAGCAGCAGCAACACCAGTAAACCGGGCCCGGGCACTGAGTACTGTAGCTAAATAGCGGTGGTTAAGGTACGGGTTAGTCCGGTTCGGTCTTTTATTTTCACCGACCGAAAAACGACGCTAAGGGTGATCACAAGAGCATTTGCGGGAAAAGACACCAAGCAAGCACAAGAAGCTCGAAGAAGCGGCCAGCCAGCCCAAGCGGGACAGTTTGCGACCGAATGGCGTCAGCCATCTTAATCCTTCGCAGCAGTCGTTCCAAAACAACTCTGGCCTCGGCCGAGGGTTCCAAGAAAGCCGGCTCGCTCGTGAGTTGGCTTTTATTTAATTTGCACGATAAATGATACAGCGATAGAGGCAGCAGCAGCAGCACCAGCAGCAGCATCAGAGCAGAACTAGTTCGAACGGCGTGGCGAGTGGCTTTTTTGTTTTACTTTGCTCGGTGTCCGCCCGTCAATAATAGCAAATTGGAGTTTGTAGGCCTCGATTTTGTGGGTTCCGAGAAAAGAAAAAAAACACACACACACAAAATTAACTCACAAACCGTTTGTGCCATTCGCTTTCTCTCTCGCCCCAACCGGACGACTGGTCAATGTGAACTTCCCGGCAGTGACTTTCATCCCGAAAAACAGAAACGGAAAGCAGCACCATAATGTTCGTTACGGAGCTTTGTACGGGCCACTTCATTCACGTGCCACGGTTTCGCTGGACCTAGGCAACTAGGAACCGACTGTCGGCCAGAGTGCAGGAACAAGTTGTGTTCCATTCTGTTCTTCCACTGGCCACGCGCGGACGATTGCTCTTCCTGGTATTGCACTGAGAGTGGAAAAGTGGACCAAAAAAAAAAGACAACCAACACCCTGCAATCTATCTGGCCAACGTTCGAATGAAGCCTGTGAGCACGATCCAGACCGGGAGAACAAGACGGCAAACCAGAAGGAAAACGGGTGGCTTAGGATAAAACAATAATAATAAAAGTACATTGCACTTAAGTATCATTTCTTTCGGTTTTATTGGCCGGTGGTTCGTGCGCTGTTTTTCACTTACCCAGTCTCGTCCCGGTGCAGTGCAAAGATGGGAAGATGAAAAAGAGGCAAAAAAGCTTTCTTTTTCTTTTGATATCCTACCCCCCTCGTTTCACAGAGAACGCATCACTCCTTTCTCATTCAATGAAGCAACTGGCACGATTTTCCACTTCCAAGAGCTTCCAAGAGAGTATGGTTTGTCTTGGGGCCGCACGAATGGCACACACACACACTCACAAACCCGAACCAACAAACGCTCAACCATTGCGCTTTAATGGTTCTCCCATTGGCTGGGAGCAGCATCAGCACCCCCTGCGACCAACCACACCACCACCTTCAGTCCATAAAAACGACTCCGTGGAACTGCTCAACAACGCGAGCAGCATCAGCCGTTTTGCTCGGCTAAAGGGTTATGGCGCGGCGTCACGCGTCAGTTGCGGGAGGGCAGGAATTTAGACATAAAGAAAAAGGCCCGCGGGAAAACGAAAGAGAACACCGGACACCGGACGCCATCATAACTCGCCATCGTCAAATCCGGTTCCCACCGCGCACAGCTGGCTGAGCAGTTATAGAGATGTGTCGAATATATAAAAAAGGGGGGGGGGGCATGGCCTTGCCCGGCGACGACGACGACCAAAACTGCCCACTCGAAGGGCTGAATCACACAAAAATGTACCAAAGAAAAGGGCGTAAAAGGTGGTTTGCGGTGGTGCTGCCCTCCTGCTCCATGCTACTTCTTACTGGGTGGCAAATGAAGAAATTTTAGAAATGTGAAACCTGGTTTCAGGGGATTTTTCTGAGCAACACGCTCTGTTCTTTATGCTTTATGTCGATGTTTCTTTCTCTCTCCTGTTCTCTGGCTGATGCCGCCTGCTGGCAAGATATAAAACATTCCAGCAACAATATAGCAACCGAAAGTTCGTTCCACTTTCATTTTTAGCGCTCCAAGAGAGCAGGCTGCGGGGCACGGGCAGTTAATCACTGGACCAACGGATCGAGGGAGTTGATTAAGGACTTTTTTTAAGAGGAGGGAGGGTAGAGAGTTATGTTTGGGAAAGAGCAAGGTAAATAAAAAATAATAATAAGTTTGTTTGTAATAAGTTTTGAAAATATTTTGGCAGCTGAGTGTTTATTATTTACTTCTGCATTTTTACATTTGCTGCTGTTCGGTCCCTTCTCCGTTAAGATCATGTAGACGAACCAACCAAGTAGCATGGCACCAATTGAGCTTTTTTAAGGAGTTAATATTATTTCACATTAACATTTTTATTCAAAACTTGCTAGAAACTGCACAGAAGCTGCCTGAATGTGTAAACACCTAAACGTATGCAATGTGCAACAAAATAGTTTTCTCATGATTGATGGAACGTATGCTAACCTTTTTTGAGTTGAAAAACGCCCAAATATATGCAATAAGTGACTTATTAAAATAATGTTCAAATAAAAGCCAACTAAGTATAATTCAACAGCTTTTTCTAGACCATTTATTCAATGCAGATAATGAAGACAAACCCACCAAGCAATAAATAATTAGTCGCGCTTCATCGTGGGTTAGTTTTACATTATATTTTTAAACATATTACACTTATTTGTTCAAAACAAACTATAAACTGTACATGGAAACTTAGCACGAATGTATGTTACAACCGCCTAAATGTATGCATTGTTCAACAACACAGTTTTCTCACGCGCGATGAATCATTTGCCTACCTTCTTCCTATCGAAAAGCACCCTGATGCATGCGAATGTAAGCGAATTACAATAATGGGTTTCAAACAAAAGCCAACAAAGTAAAAACCAGCAGCTTTTGCTTGATCATTGATTTTAACTTTTTGTTACAATCATCAAACCATAAATGCATATCACGCATTGCTTGTTTGCATAATGCTTCTTTCTGCTAAAAACTTTCACTAACACAAAAAAAAACATCTCCAAACCACAGCAAACCAGCTTCATCTGTGAGAGAAAATAGTTCCTTTTTCCATCTAAAAAGCTCTAGACGCAGTAGTTACAAAGCAACCGTTACACTTAATCACCAATCGGGATTATGCACCGGCAGTGACTTTTTAAGCACGAAAGAGACAACTGTGGTTTTGAAAAGCAAAGACATAGGAGTGTGTGTGTGGCCGGGGCCAGTATCACCCCAGAAAGACCCCGAAAGATAATCATCCGGGGGAATGAAAAGAAAAATGTGCATGTGTACACACAGTTTGCATTAGAAATCATACCAACACACACACACATACGGAGCAAGCAGAACGAAGGAGAGCAAGAGACACAACCAGACTCTTCCGTCCCACAGCCCACAGAGACTGGCATGTCCGGCCAGGAATGGTAGAAATTGCAATCATGGCAAAATGTTCCTGATTTCCATATTCGCAATCAAACATGAATAAATGGAATTAGTTTCTGACTCACAATTCACAGTGCCTTCAACACTGTCTCCCTCACACACACACACACACTCTCTCTCTCTCTCTCTCTCTCTCTCTCTTGGTTGGTTGATGGGGAAAAGCGAAAGAGCGCACATGCCACAAGGGGACACGTGGGGCAGCAACCGAAGTGCACAGTGCTGCCGGGACGAACCGACATCAGCTTAGCATTCATGAGAATGGGTTTGATCGCACCTACTCGACCGTCCGACCCAGTCCAAACCCCCCGGTCGTCAATTGTGTCTAGGCATATGATGCAGTTTGTTTGGGATTCGTCATTCGTTTGAACTGAAAGCGCACGGTTCAACCCGGGTTTCCCATGTCCCGACCGAGCTCGATAACGAGCCGCACTCCTCCCGTTGATTGTTGTCCAGCTAGAGTGTGACCGATGCAAAACGGAAATGGAATGGAAGGATCAGACGGCAGAAAATACACACTGAATAAAAAAACACACACACCAATGAAAATGCAAAGCTTGATTAGAAGCAGCCCCGTGTTTGTGTCCATTGGGGTGCAATGAAAGGAAGCGTACCCTCCTCTCCCCCAGCAAGGCTGATAAAGCAAACTCCCCAATTGGAGCGGAAAAGGGAATTACAACAGCAACCAAAAAAAACCAAGCCAGGGCCCACCTCTTCGGGAGAAGGCAATCAAAATCAACGTCAGTAAATATGGAATCCAATTGCCGGAAAATTAAGTAAATCACGGTAGTGGATTGTGCACACACACACACTCCAGTCACTCGCTTGTCCGGAAAGTCGTAAAAATAAATTCTCATCGATAATTTACTTTACGGATTCGAAGGGAAGGGAAATCTAACACACCCGACGCCACTCTATGGTCTGAATAGCAGCACCGCCACTATCTCTTACAACCTATTATACCCAACGCCAGAGCCCAACGCCCATCAACCCGAAATCTATTTCCTTTTTTTATTTGAGGAGGACGGCGATAAGGGTTTCCGGGTACCGCAATGGACGGCGGCAAACCGTACAGCTGTTGGAACCGTTCTTGGGGACGCTTGGAGAAAGTTTGTGGCTGGTGCTAGCTCCCTCCCCATTGCTTTGTGGGAATAGTGTAACGAGACCCGGAAACAGAAACAACATTTCAACAAAACCACATTCCGAGAAGCGTCCATTCCCATAACCCGATAATGATCCACTGTAAATGGGACGCTTTGGAAGCATGGTTAAAACGCAAGCAAACCCCGAATGCAAACCTTGATGGTTCCCTGTTTTTCGGTTCGCTAAACCACACACACACAAAGTGAAACCCTTTCCCCATGGAATGGCCATGCCTTTTCCTGGAGCGAGACTGTGGCCGTACCGTGCACAACAAAATGGTCGAGCAGGGTGATAGCGGCATTCCTTCCTATCGCAACCCATTTCCTCCCTTATCCTCCGAAAAGAAACGAGCTACAGCTGAATAACGCATGTAGTCCAAAATTTATGTCATGCAGATAAAAACCCCAAACCCAAACGGGACAACTCGGGGCCAGCAGCGTGTTTTTTTGTTGCCTTTGCTACGGTTGCTCCTCTGTGGTTGCTCTTACCATCAGCACCGTACACGCAGCACTGGGGCAGGTTCGTGCTGCGTGCGCTTTGCGGCAAACATGGCACACTTCCGGCTCAACGGACAAAGACCTCGCAAAGAGCGAGCCAGGGAGCAGCCAGAAACCCCTCCGTGGACACGGCAGCAAAGGAGCGCACGGTGTACGCATTAGTCACACCGCGTGTGTCGTGCGATTCTTCACTAAATTCTTCACATGCATCTCCGGTGTGTGCGCGCGCGCCTTCCCTTTGCGTTACTTTTGCACCACCGAAAAGCATAACTCCAGGCGTATAGAGGACGGCGTGGCCCCTAAATGCACGCAACCCGCATGTGGCCGCCGCCAACGCTGATCTCGCTCGCTGTCTGTGCGGTTGTTTGTCTTTCGCGCTTGTTTGTTTCTTTTTATGGTGGCTTATGTTCTATATTTTTTATTTCCTTTTTTTTGTGTCGGCCTCAGTATATGCAACATTATTTGGCGACGTGATGAGTTCAACCAGCAGCAAAAAAAGCTGGACTCGAAAAATACACGCAAAAGGTTCGTCGCTCTGAGCTCGTGCCTAAGACTTTGGCAAATTGCCATCCATCTCCGCAGTGCGAAGATGGCGGCCGGGGTGGATTGGGAAGGAGAGACGAAGATTATCCTTGCACGGGCAGATAAGGCTCTGCTGTGTGACAAACCGTTGCTGCTTCTTGCTCATCGGCTGGAATCGGTCTTGTGCCCACGCAAATTTTACGAACCCAGACACAGATGCGTCTGGAAAACTTTAGCTCACGAGCTTTTGTCGCAAACAGAGAGTTTGAGGGAGAGAGGTACGCTTTGGTTTGTTTTATCTTTTACGATAATATGCAACGAGGACCTAAAGAAACATGAAATAAGTAAAACAACATGTAATAAAAACAGTGACACAATCTTCATCATGAGAGATGTGATCCAAAGCTTAATGGTCGTTATTCTTACTTTAAAAAACTAATGACAAAAATTCTAGTTTAATATCCAATAAGAATTCCTTTTCAGTAATATCTATAAGAATGAACGAATGAATGCTCTGCATCCATTTGCTCATCATATTATCCCACAGTAGCAGCATTCTATTCGCACCTCAACCAGCAAATTCACAGCTTCCATTCTTGCTCGTTCCCGGTCCCCACGACAGCAGCAGCCTAATTTTCATTTACTCCTCATTCTGCGACGTGCCAGCGGGCGGCCAACATTCAGCCTAATGGTGGCAGATAATTATCGACGTACGTGTCGCGATGTCTCGACTGCGGACAGCAGACCGAGATTAGAAAACCGAACACAGCAGACATGGACAGCAGAGCGAAAAAGTCGACCTGTGTACACCTCCCATTCGACCATTCGACTGTAATGTACCGTAACCGGCTTCACCGGGCGCCGTCAGAATGGCGTGGGCTGTGTACCTCAACCGAGCCTGTCACTAGCAGTGCGCACACTAGAACCAACCCCGGAGTAACCTGGAGCTCACCCCAAACTCATTTTCCTCCAGTTCCGCTGTATTATGGATGATGAAAATATCATTTACATTTTACGGCACAATGTTCAGAGTGTCTTTTTCTCTCAGTCTCGGTGTGTTTCGAGTACCAGCATTCGACACAATGAAGCTACGGTCCGGTGGACGGTGCTCTGGTCAGTCAGGTTTTCAGCCCATACCCGACGTAGGTCGTTCCGTTGCTGCCCCCTCATGTCAACTGTGCCAGGTTGACCTTTTTTCCAGTCCGCAACGATTCCCACTCATTTTCAAGGGATAAAGACCGGTACTACAGCACAGCATTGCGTCCGTTCAGCGTCCGTTCAGCGTCGGCTTGCTTGGCCCGAACCAGACAGAAGTAATGCCGGTGCGCTGTCACTGGTGCGCCTTTCTACAGCTAACGTGGCACGGACGTTCTGTGCCAGCCAGGATTGACCTTTTTTTCCCCACCCCAAACACAGAACTGAGCTTTGCCACAAACAGTAGAGAGAGAGAGAGAGAGCGAGCGATGTGATCCTTTCCCATTTCCTTTTGTGTTGTTGCTGTTGTTGTTGTTGTTCAGTGCCTTCTCTGGTAACCATTTACCATGGCTTTATAATGAACTACCCTCTCGCACAGTTTCCGGCCAGCTCTGCATCTACCTACGCAGCAGCGCCGCACTACTGCTGTATTTTGTTTCGATTTTTCATCACCCTTCACCCCGGGACGGGCAACGAAGCTTTCACTCATCCACCCACCCGGCTTTAATCCCAACCCGACAGCGGCTCATTTCGTTTTGATAGAGTTATTCCGTGAATGTAGCCATCCATTTTTCGACACTTACTCAGAATACTTTCCAACTTCCATTGCAAAAGCAAGGGTAGCACAAGGAGGAAGTGATGGTTGGCTCCCGTTTTTTAACAGGATAACATTCGTGCCTTACGGTCAATGTGGAGATGGGGCGTAATGTGGAGAGCAGGGAAACAATTTCAGGTCAACTGGCACTGCTTAGCTTAGCCCTAGCGTCCCTATCCTATTCGCTTTTGGTTGGTAATTTTCTGGCCCAATAGGAAAACCCCCGAACGTTCGCAGCAGATCCGAGACCCGACAGCGGGAAACATCGTGCCTGCTGCTGCATACCAAATCTCGACACCCAACCCCGACACCATTGATCGACGTGTACGGCGGGGGCAGGGCAGCAAGCCAACGAGCCCACGAGGTGGGTTAGATTATGTGACAAAAATACGAAACAACACGTTTCCTCACAGTAAGCCTCACCTGTCTCGAGCCACAGAGTGAAGTAGCGCGTGGACAGGAGGGCGAATGACAGCCGGGGTGGAAGTTAACTGGGTTTTGGCCTTACCGGGAAAATGGGAAATTGACATCCCTCCCTCAGCTGCCCGAGCTTGATATTGTACAACTTGTTCACATTCCCGATCACCTGCCAGCGAGAAGATGAAACACTTCTGCGAATCACATAATAACACAGTGCAGTGAGCAAAAAGAAAACAACTCTCTCTTTCTCTCTCTCTCTCTCTCTCTCACACACACACACACACACACTCACTGCATTGAAGTTTCAGATGGAATTGGTACGAATGTTAATTGACTTCACAAGCGGAGTGAAGGTTTCAGCGTGTGCCAGCCGAAGTTCCATGGATTGGCAATGGTTAATAAATATTCTCCGCACATTTGCTCGGCTCGAAATGTATTCGAGCAGCTTCCGTAGCGGCTGGTATAGCGCCAGGGCGGCTGGAGGTTTAGGGTTGGATTAAGCAACGGGTTCCCACGTGCGCTGCCGGCTCGGGGGTGGAAGATGGAAATCCTTCGATGGGCTTGAAATTAAATCAACGTTGTTTTTTCCGACTGCTGCTGCTGCTGCTGCATTGCCACGCCGACAAATAGATAGAGGATGGTTTACATACGCAGAAATGGAGCGCAATTTATTCACAGCACAAAGCTGACCGTATTGAAATCAACACTGGGGCTGGGTGGAAATTATGTTGAATACGGTGCGAACAGCAAAAATGTAAATTAACAGAAAACAGTTGTATGAATGATAGATACATTTGTAATTAAATGTGAAAAAAATGCAATGCTGTTTTGTATCACTTTTCATCAAAGCTTTATGAGCTTTTTGCAAGCTTTTCTTTAGCTTTATTTTTCAAATCGACTAAATGGTATCCCGCATGACAGTTTTTTTATGATTTTTAATCGAAGTAGGTATTTAAATAATTTAATAAAATAGCTCGTTAAACTTCTTCAATTACCTACAACTTCAGCTGTTTCTATCTGCTAATAAATTCCTTAAAAAATACCAAATGTTCCAAATAGATTTTCGTATTTCAATGAGGACAACTAAAAGACACGTAAATGATATCATAAACCAAGTGAGCGTCCTCTATATTTCGCACAAACCTTCACCCGGTAACGCATCTTGCTTAAGCTAGCGAACTAACCCACAAAGTAACCACAAACGATAGACTTAAACGAAACCGAGCACTTGCTGTAATTGAACGAGAATGATCCAATAAATCCCATCCCCCACCATACATCCACATACTGTGTAAACGTCACAGGCTTTTTCCCCAGAAGCTTCAGCTCGGCGCGGTCTGCAAAAGCAAGCAGACGAAACCCTTACCAAACGCGATACGGGGGTCAATCATGGGCGCCAATCGCCCCCGTGTGACGATGTGATTTGCATACGCTGAAACTACACCCATCCCCGCTCCCTTGTAGGGACACAAATCACAAACAAACGAACCTACGAATTCGGCTACCATTCCGAAAATCCCCAAAGCCGCACACAACAAATGGTCAAACATTAGCAGGAATGGGAATGTGGGGGTGGAGGGATCATAGAAAGGGATTTTCCAAATCACCGCAAACGATTCGGGCCAGTTCATGCGATGTGTCTTGATCTTGGGACCAGCGAACAAGCGGTCACGGCAAACCGAATCCCGGGCAACTCTGGGCACTTGCTTCATATTTCATCGTGAAGTTGGTTGGAGCAAACATTAATCATATCATTTGGCATGGGCCAATCCAGCGCCCATTTGCATTATTCTGATGCTTCATTCCATTTGTCAATGTTTTCAATGGGTGCAAGTGCTCGCCCGGGGATGCTACTTGGGGACGATTGTGTGTGGTTTAGAAAAGCTTGCTTCTGTCTAAGCATGGCATTTGCGTAAGTGATTGTGTACATTTATGCATTTGATTAGGGTATGCACAGAGCGTACAGACTAGACCACTGTTAAACAAGAAACAGATGAAGTAATTATCATAAAGAAGTGGTTCTGCTGTCGCTCACGCCAAATGTTTCACAACCCAACAAATTATTGAAAAAATTCGGTTGCACAAAAGGCAAGGTAATCGAACCCGTGTGGTTTTGTTTTACGATCCATTCCCATTTTAAACTCTCCATTAATATTAATCAATCGACAGCGCTCGCACACAAAAATATAAACAAAAACAAAGCTCTCAAATAACTCGACGCAATTTAATACACTTCCCTCACCGACACTGAAGCAACAGTCATTTGCGTACGCACTTTCGCACGAAATTGGAAGTGAAATACCGGGAACACTGAACCGACCCGCGTCAGGCTCGCGCTGTTCAACCATTATCGCTGTCTGCTCATCCAACGATTTCGACGAATCCGACGCAAGCACCGAATCCGAACGGAGATCGACATTCCTGGAAGGGTGGCCCTTCACAATGCTTTGCAGTTGAATGTGCCGGCTGGCGAAAGGATGCTCGAGCCAACGGGTTCGAAACCGGCGTAATGCGTCTCGGAACGCGGGGTTTTGGAACGCTAATGCACCAATCGTTGTAGGATGAGTTTGGTTTATTTTTAGGTGCAATAGGCACTTTTCTTGGAAAGCTTATTAAATATAAACACATTAATAAACATTAAATTCGATTTTAAAAAATGCTCCAAAAATACGTAATTTCATGGGAAAAATGTGATAGACATTGGATTGGATTGTGCACGCGTTCAAGGCCGTAATTTACTGTAAACCACTGTTACTAATGTCAGCAATTTCACCGTCGGAAATTAATGCACAGTCAAACCTCCAAACGTGCTCTCGCGCTAAATTAACTTCCACATCAATATAAAATATTCTAAATGTTTCCTCCCATTTAATGACTGACAGGGGTGTGGTTGGGCATCGCCGATCCCTGGCTATTGTAGCACTGCACACAGTAATACGCTCTGGTTTACCACATCATCATCATAGCACGAGTCTGACGATGGTCAGTGTGTTAGCCACCGATCGTTTGCGTGAATGTTTGTGGTTGATGATAGATTGCATAGCAACGGTACGGTACGGGTTTCGTGGAATAGATGCTTCCCATAGTTGCATCCGTTGGGCCTGAAACACTATGAGCTTTAAGCACTGTTTCAACTATGCGTTGAGTGCTTCAACTAGTGTGATGGTTTGGCAATATTCTCTAGCAATATGCAATAGCAGCACATAACAATGCATTGTTAAACCAGTAATATGACTCAGCATGCTGAAAATCATCTTTCAAGTCATTAAAAGCAATTATTTTGGGTTTTGTGATCAAAAATATCTGTGACAGTCATTACAAAGAGTGTAATTTGCGTGTCATTTTTACACCCTTTACCTTCCATCAAAAGACCATCTAAAAGACATGCAGCAATAACGTCGAAAACAATATAAAATTTTAAACGCACTTTTGTCCTCACACAATCCCTCGAAGCAAACCCTTTGCCGTTGATATTGGAATTGTTTCCAATCCACTCGCCTCTTGATTCGCAAAATCAACAATACCCGCTTATGGGTTATAGGAACAGCGCACCTGTCTTCTCCATACTGCCCCGCCAACCCTCCACACTCAATCGGGTCAATAAAAGTCGAATAAAAAGGCACGTGGAGTGGAGGAGAATGGCATTCCTTTTCACAGCCTCAGCGCAAAACAAAAGAGCCTGACGCCCGATGCCGTTGGAAGGCCGGGGCGAGAAGCGAGATTGGCAGAAAACCTACTTACCGGGCGACAAGAAAACATAACGATTACGGCCTGACAGAAGAAACACACTCATAAATCTTCTCTGTGCGTGTGTGTGTGTGTGTGTGTGTGTGTGTGTGTGTGTGTGTGTGTGTGTGTGTGTGTGTGTGTGTGTGTGTGTGTGTGTGTGTGTGTGTGTGTGTGTGTGTGTGTGTGTGTGTGTGTGTGTGTGTGTGTGTGTGTGTGCGTGTGTGTGTGTGTGTGTGTGTTTGTATAGTCCACGAAAGGAAGGACCGACCGGCTTCGGTAGGTGCGCTTTTACAAACGGTTCGGGCTCGATAATGGAAGTAAACATACACGGGAAGCCCGGTAAGAAAATGGGGAGAGAAAAAAACAGCAAAGCCCCAACAAACCTTCTGTGTCGTAAGCGACCTCCAGCCGAGGTGCTTTGAATCGAATATATATCATACGACCTTAGTAAGGTGGGGGGAAAAACTGAAGACAACGTGGAGGAAGTGGGATGGACAAAAAAAAAGAAGGTGGAACATTAAACTGTCGCAATAGTCTTAACATAAAAGCACCAACACTCTGCTCTTTCTCTCTCTTACTCTGTCTTCCATCCCGGAGACTCGATTCGGAATGGGCTGTGAATGTCGTCATTGACAATGGGAGTACCTCTCATCCGAACCTTCAGAACGAACAGCTTATGCTTTTCGTAACGGTAACCCCCACACACACACAAGCACACCATAGAAACCTTGCAAAAAACTCCACTCCCACTGGAGCGCTGTGTGAAACAATGGCCACATTCTAGGGAGGCTTGGAACGATTTGCTTTGCTTCTGGTTTTCTGCATCCCGAAACCCGGGAAACGGACGGTCGCACACAGGACAGCCTCACTTCCCGCAGGCAAATGGCCGATAAATTGCACAATCCAATTTATCACCCCACGATGGCTGGATTTTCCTCCCATCCACCAACACGAGCGATTGGAAAACGGGCGCAAAACCAGCAGAGGTAAAACTCATTTCTATCGATGGCGTTCTGCACTCGGCTCGTTCTATTGTGATTGTGTGTTTGCGTGTGTTTTGTAGGAAAGAACTGTTAACGTCTCATCCGCTGTTACTTAGCACACACACACACACGTGTTCTAGTGGATCTAGAACAAAAGTGGCAGTAAAACCGAACTGATCGAGCTGGATGGTGTCAGCCTGATGATTGGATTCATTTAACTTAGCGTCATCTTTTGTGATCGATGTGATGGGTGGTTCGTTCGTTGGTAGGCTTGTTGGTGCTGAAGCGCGCTGTAATGTAGCCGCTCTGGGAGGTTAGTTTTTTTTTGCTTCCTTTACTACAATTGATTATATTATGGTGAACGTAAACAGGTTTGTCCATTGGACAGATTGGAATTTGAGGTTTGAGGTTTGATTGCAAACATTGCGATGTTTTATGGGTTTAAATTTTCTACTTCACATATAGGTTAACGTTTAGTCGCTGAAATGATCTCAATACTTTACACACATTTCATGAATAAATTTACTAGATGCATGCTTTTAGTTAAATAATATGAAAGCTTGAATATGATGAAATGATAGAGTTTTTTTTTTTAAATTAAAATATACAAGTCGATGTTTGATTCGAAATGTTAGGAATCATTGTTAGTGAATAAACAATTTTTAACTCTTGAAATTTTGCCAGTGTCGTGGTACAATCGTCAACAACAACTTATACTACTTAACAACACGCTTGTTATGGGTTTAAGCCCCAATTCGACCGTGCCCCCATAGGTACACAGAAAACGTTTTTTAGACTGAAGTTCAGTAAAATTCTACTAATTGTAAAATCCGGCAAATTTGACCTCTAACATGACCATAGTGTAAAATTATTCGCACGGATTATGACCATAATAATGTCAACTGTGCGATCGTATGAAGTGTCACAATAAAGAACCATTCTGCTTTGTATTGCTTAGGCAACATCTTCAGCGTTTCACCTTAATTCTTCAGCCTTTAGTTCTTCCGTCTTCAGTTCTTCAGTCTTCTGTCAATTAATTGTTGTAAAATCAGTAGTCATTACATAATGATTTTTATGTAATGACTACTGATTCAGATTCAGTAATTCTTTCAGTACGTGCTTACTGAATCATTCAGTAATGTTCGGTGCTCACCAAAATGACTGCTCGTTACTGAAATCACAGTAAAGCCGTTTTCTCATATTACTGATTCTTTAGTAGTTGGCAGTGATTAAAAAGTGACGAAATATTTCTTTTAAATTGAGTGTTTCTATTGATGCGCAGAGATTGCCAGTCACTCAGTTCGTATTCATCCGTATTTTTGGTTATTTGATACAGTTCTTATACTGTTTTTTTGCCACAAAAAGTTTTGTTGGTTCAGTAACCGCTCACAGACGCCACGAAATTTCAGCCGGTGAATCACTAAAATTTTTATCGGGGTGCCTGTAAGTCCCTACCAACAATTCAACGTTTTGCTCATCATGAGCAAGAGGACACCGTGTTGTTTTGTTTTGAAGTTCTGACTGACAGGTCAATTCGACAGAATGAATTGCTGCATTTTCAGTCATTTGTTCTACTGATATTCAGGGAAACGAATAATTTCCCACTAATTTTACTGATTTTCAGTAAAATGTGTATTACTGCAATGAATTCAGTATGTTGTTTTATTGAAAATCAGTACAAACATGACATTTATGCTAAATCCAGTAAAATATTCTATTACTTAACCGTTTCGGCAAAAAACTTTACTGAAACAGGATGAGACATTTTGCTGTGTAGGACTGACCATCCCGCTATGGGTAACGCGCATAAGTCACCTAAAGTCAAACCCATTGGTGATAAAGGGAGGCCTTGGACGACATCGGTTATTGTGACAAAAGAAGAAGAAAAAGTACTTGCAATTTTTTGCAAAAGTACTTGTAACATATATTCCAAAAAATCTACTCTCTCATAACCATCTCTCATCTACTCAATCAATACTATAGATCTCTTAACGATTGATTCTCCGAATGTGTTTTTAGAAACATTGAACATTCACCAATAAATGTGAAATTTACAGCTCCTAATTCCACCATATTTACTGTCACTATTTCCGGCGATACATTTTTATTCCGCTCGTGTCACAATTCTCGAAAATATCATACTAAAAATGTAATTCCCTTACACCAAGCCGTGTCTCGCTCGTATTGCTCGAAATTTGCTGTACCCATTTTTTCCATTTTTATTCATTTTGTCATCGCGCTCAAAAACGCACAAACAATTTCAGCCGTAATAGGTAGAAAAACAGAGCCACCAACACCCACGATGAAACAAGATGTTGTGCCCTCATATAATAAGCTCTTTTTCCACGAATTATTGCCCTACGATTCGCTCCCCCAAGCCCCCCTCGCCAATGTACCGTGGTGAATTGATTCTGATCTGGCGGATTATAGCGTCCCAATCAGCTGAATTATGTCCGACTGTAGGTTCCGAATGGTTTATGGCACCCGTACACAAACACATAGCAGTACAACCAACCAGTGCGAGGTACAAACCTCCAATCGTACATAAAACATTTGCGCAAACAATGCATGTGCGCGGTTACCTGTGCGAGCGAAGCCACCTCAACCGACCAAAGCTGGATTGTGAATGTTCTGTGTGTTCAGTCGCGGGGGTGTCTCCTCCCAAAGTACAAACTACCACCGCAATGGGGTGGGTAGTAAAAGTATTTTATTTTAGCACTTGTTATCCTTTCCAACTGTGGCCGTCTATTTCGATTTCCTAAGCCCGATTGCTCCCCGACCATTCCGAACGCGGTGGTGAGTTTTATTGTTGCCTTCATTAGAGCTGCCCGGGCGCTCTGGGAGAGTGTTGCGGTATTAGATACGGTATCAGATACGAAAGAGAAACAGGAACTAGGCTTCCTGCCTCTCCTTTCATGCCTCTTTCATACAATGCAATGGTTTCTTATAGGTGAGTTTCCCACCGGACAATACCGGAGTTTGCTCCAACCACGAGAAACACACCGCCACTTCCTTCGTGGGTTTGGGAGACATTTGGGAATTAGTTTCTCGCGTCTTCATTTACCAATTGGTGCTTCAGGTACAGCAAAGACACACACACACACACACACGTGAAGGCATAAGAACAATGGCAAACAAAATGGTGGGCTAAATCCCTTCTCGACTAAGTATCTCGAATGACGTCGGCATGAAAGTTGGCCGAAAGTTGGCAGGACGGTGCGGGCAAGAAAAACCCCCCGCATAACGACAAACCCAACGCCCTTACCCCTCCTTTTCCCTCAGGTTTGGGTGCAAATTCCGTCAGATAAACATAAATCTTCCTTTTCTTTCTCGCCCCGTTTTTCCGCGCGCAACTCCGGGGACCCCTGTTTGCAGCTTGCTGTTTGGGGTTTTATCGGTTTGTATGGGGGTTCAACCCCACAAAAGCGCTCACCTGAACGACGACCACGACCGTGGGGTCGGCTGGTGGAGCATGAAAAGGGCCTCCGCTTGTTTCCACCTCATGCCCTCAATTTTGATGCCCTCACCGGGTGGATGATGTGGTGGGCGCCACTTACTTCATTCGTAATGTTGAAGGTACGCGAGTGATATACGACGGAATGTGCGCCGAAAAATAATAAACAGAAGCATCGCGTCCGGGGCTCGGCAAATAAATAAGCAAAACTGCACCCGGGCCCACACGGGCGTAGGGGGCCCACGGCCAACACGGCGTGACTCGACGGGAACGGAACATCCGGTTTTGGCGCAAAGGTTGAAAAGGCAACCGAAGGGTCGACGGTTTGCAGGCTCGCAGGGCTCCGCGCGAAGAGATGGAAGCTGTCCGAAATGAAATATACTCTCGTCCTTTCTGTGTGTTCCATTTGTCCACTTTTTTCTGTCTGTGTTTGTTGCATCGTCAACGAAAGCTTGACGAGATTCCGTTATGGCTAAGGGTTTTCTTAGGATCATAAAAAAAAGAAACACCAACACGCGGACGGACCATCCTTTTATGCTTTCTCGCGGGGTTACAATACAGGTGAAATCATATTGTATGCCCGTACAACAACAACAACAAAACACAAAAACGAAAACCAAGCGAGGGTTAATTTTCATTTACATCGATCCGCTCGTCCCGGTTGTGTTTTCGTTGCCGTCCCGCCGTTAAACGAGTTTATTGGACTAGCAAGAAAACAAAGTGAAAGGTGAAGCAAAAAAACCAAAAAAAAAAACACAAATTCCAATTAAGAAAATCTTTCAATGTGAATTAATTAACTGTGGTGAAAACAACAACAACAACAGCAAAAGCTCATCATCGTTTAAAGGGATGATGAAACCCAAATAACTTTTCCTAAATTTTGATAATGCTATGTACACGAGGAATGCAGACTTACCTAAGACTTGTAAATTTAATGAACTTCTACCTAATACTAATGTGTTCCATTGTTCAGTTTTGCGAGTCACCCAGTAGTGTGTCCAACAGGACGACAAGGGGCGACAGGAGGGAAAAAGCCACCAACCAACTGTACAAAAACTGTTGCCGGATGTAAAACCTTTCCTCTCGTATCTTGATGATAAAAGAGGGAAGAAGCTCTTTTGCTGCTCCCCAAATATAAAACAGACCATCCACGCACTTTCCTTTTATAATTCTGTATGTGTGTGTGTGCCTTAGATTTGGATGTAGATTTCACTACTACAAAAAAACCTTTTGGAGCTATTTTCCCACCCACTTCCTGTACCCGCCATCGTTTGGTAACAGCTGTAAGGGGTGTCTTTTTTCCTCTCTCTCTTTTTGCTTACCTTACCAAACCATGAACTGACGAAAAATAAACTTCATGAAATGAAAATTTATGACCGTTTTGTGTTTGGTTTTTTTTACTTTCTTTTCGCCTACCTTTTGACATCGATTTCATTAGAGTTTGTTAAAAAATATAGGACGTAACAGAAAAAAAAATCAATGTTCTAGAACAGGAAGCAACCGCCAGAAGTGAAACAAACAGTTTTCTGGCTTTCCCTCCAAAAACACACTCACACACACGTGATCAACGATAGCTCGGGTTAGTGACAGGAAGCAACGTGGGTAGAAGAAGAATAGAAATACAAAAAAAAACACTATCAAACTTTCTTTTCACGGTGCGCATAGCGCCAATAGCAATCGTGTAGCCCCCGGAAGACAAAAAAACTGGGGAAAACGCTTTGCCCCAGCAATCCCAATCCCAAAAACCCCAAAAAAAAAAATCATATCTGTAACTCGTTTAACGCACGTGTACACACATCAACAGCTGCGCGAAACGGAATGGTATCATTCGTTTTTTGGTGGATTTTTTTTTGGTTTCTCATCCCCACCCCACCCATCCCCACCTAGGGAGTCTATCGTGTTTTGGCAGATAGAGCCAGCTATCAAGCCAGCTAGCGTTCTTACATTAGTCATATTTTTTGTTTGTAAGAACGTACCACTGCTTCTGGCAACCAAGAGGGTCCAAATGTCACAACTAGGACCTTCTGTGTTACAAACAGGAAGAGTGAAAGAGGAGAGAGAGCTACAAAAAATGAGACTATTTCGCTGAATCGTGCGGGAAACAAACGAAACGAAACGCAACGTAATAAAAACAACCAAAAGCAAAAGCAGTGGGGAATGAAATAGAAACGAATAATGTAAAATATTACCCCCAGTGTACGGGCCGAATGCGCGCCTTAAATCCAATTTGTCACTACTCACACAAACGCGCAAATAACACAAACACATGCAGGAAAAGCAGCGAGGAAACGGATAAAAATAGGTCAAGCCCGTGTGGCTGCTTTTGTAAAGGCGGTTCTTCATTTTAAAGTTTTCATATTGTGATTTTGGTGCGCTTTGTTTTGTGAGAAACAGGGAACAGTAGAAGGATTAAAGTCTGTGCTGCGTTCCTTACAATGTTACAACGTTACAGAGTTTTGGATCGAGTTGAAAGATGCATAGCAACCCCAAGCTTTTCGGGTAATTTTGATTCTTCTCCAGTCGCGGTTGACTTAACAGCTGATATTTCTATCATAAAAAAGCCAATTCATTAAGGCATTTTCTTTCTTATTTTATGATGCGAAGGAATGATTTAAGATTTCATTATTTCATTTATTCAGTTTAATGAACTTTGTTGGTCCTTTCAAACGAAACCACAGGAACAAATCTACTCTTTTCTTCTCCTCTTCAAATATTTCAAAAACATTTTTAGAAGATGTTGTAACCTCTCAATATGTGTACATTTAGTTGATACAAAACCCCTATACATTATGCTCAGCCTTCTTCTTCTTCTTTTTGGCTCAACAACCGTTGTCGGTTAAGGCCTGCCTGTCCCACTACTTGTGGGCTTGGCTTACCATGACTAATTAATTTCCCCCCATAGCAGGATAGTCAGTCCTACGTATGGCGGCACTGTTCATTTGGGGCTTGAACCCATATCGGGCATGTTGTTAAGTCGTACGAGTTGACGACTGTACCATGGGACCGGCCTGCTCAGCCTACCTTGTCTCTATTTGTGGGACCTAATCGACTGACTATGGCTTATTTTTACCCTTAACAAGTTGATGATACCTGCATAAGATGAACTTGACAAGATACGAACCATTGTTGTAAAATCATTGATGTAAACCATCTCTTATGTTGTAAAATAATTGATTCATAAGATCGATCTTCTAACATATATTCTAGAATGCAGCAATAGGAAAGTAATTTTGCAACAGGAAATAAGTCATATGTGTCTTATTTGAAAACAAAGAAACAACTAGAAACGTTGTCCAGCTTCAACTGAATACGACCGTTAGTAATGATCAAATGCAAAGGTTTTTAACATCTCTTTCTCACTAGACCATTCTACTATTAATCTGAAGGACTTGCTTGCTAATCTACAACATCGAGCTATCTCACTGATAAGTGCCTCTCTTATCTAGATCACACTGGGATTTGAAGAAACGCTGTATTTTCATTGCTTGAAGCTCTTTCAATCATACTTTTCTTCCCTAGATTTGGTAAGCAAAACAAAATCGATTCCACAATAGCGTAAATCTCCAGTAAATTCCAGCCGTCATCGCCTTCTAAAGCTTAGCTACGTAACAGAGCTACAAAGATCCTTTCATACGATCCAACTTTGGCAACAAAAAAAGGACACCACAAAGCAGTAGCGTCACACCAAATAGTGTGCACAGACCGCACACAAACAACACAAACACAAACGAGGTAAAGGTGTCCCAAATTTAGCTACCACCTCACACCAACCCAGCCACTGGGCCACTTTCTTCACACCCCAAGACGCTTCTCGCGGGGCAGGAGTACGAACTGAGCGAACTGAATACCGGAGGACTGTTGTCCTACTTTGCCGCTCGTTGGATGGGGCTGGATTTGCAAACACTTTTGTAAAGCGTCTCCATGTCCCCCGAAAAAAAGCAAAAACTCGTACGATACGATCCAGAACTGCCCCGGTGGTGTCCTTTGAGATGCAAAACAGACATCCTAACACTCTCCACCCGTAGGTAGAGAGGTCCGGCAACACCTCGGCAAAAAGGCAGCAGAAAAGGGAACGCGCGCTTAAACTTCTGCACCAATGCAAATGGTGTTCCCTTCGTCCCCTCTCACCCATCCCAACCACGCTTCAAGTCGTCCGACAAACGCTCTGCAGCAGTTAAGCACCCCTCTCACACCCATTTGTGCACTTACTTCCAACACAGTGTCAACTACCGACTACTATCGTTGCCTTTAGTTCCCACACACACACAGCGTCCCAGCTCACTTCAAACAGCAGCATAAACAAGCTCCAATTCATCTCTCCCGTGGGGGCGAAATGAGGCGAACTGTTTCTCGGTTTCGGTTGTGTTGCGCGCGCTCCACAGCTCAACACACACATCTTCAAAACACACAGTCGGTGACACATTTTGTCGGTGCCAGTGCAGCTGCATGCAAATTTGATTGGGCACAACTTTGGGGTTTTTGTTGCTTTCTTTTCTTCCTGCACTTCCTCCACTGAAGCGGAGTACTGCTGCTACGCCACAGAAACCGGAGATAACTCCGGCAACATACACTACCTCCACCAGTTCGAGAATGTTTGGAACGCGTTTAGGCAATTTTCCGGAGCGAAACACGATGCCGTACCATGTAATGAAATGTCTTTCTTTACCATACACACACACAGACACACAAATACGGCCGGTCGGTCGGTTTGGGTGGCAATTGCATTCCGGCATTTTGTTTAGCCGGGCTGCTTCTATGAATGAGTTAGTTCATGAAGCCTCGTCTGCCGGGGACCGTCCCTCAATGGGAATTGAATTGCTACATTCGAAACGAGGCGCATCCTCCACTAGGCAACTGGGCCGGTTAAAGTTGAAATGATATGTCATCAGATATGCTTGTCCGTGCCCCACAAACACGTTTTAGCACCCACACACGCCTTGTTGGTCACGGTGACCAGACTTTCATAGGGAACTAAACACACACAACACTAACGAACAGCAACTGTCTCCGAAAGCGAGTGAGTTGTTTTCGGTGTCACTCCGCAGGCCCGGAAACCTTCTGGGAGTGCTACTCTTCCTGACCGTGGTGCTGCTGCTGCCGATTAACATCGCACTTTTTGTGGCACACAAGGTGAAACTTTACTATTAATTTTAGGGGCAGGCCAAAACCCTATAGCCACAGAGCGCAACAGAAAGGTTAACTCCCGTTGGAGTTAAACGGTTGCTGTGAAGGTTAATTTTCAGCTCAAATGTAGGCAATGACATTGGTGCTGCTGGGTACAATAGTGATGGGTAAAGTTGGGTTAAAAATCTGGTGCCAACTCAGACTTTGATGCCTTTTTCCTCTTCCTTTGTGCTTTGTGCGTGCACTTCTTAAAGAGACTCTGGATGACTCCGGACGACTCCGACATCGGATGACTCCAGACGACTCCATATGACTCCGGACGACTTTGGATGACTACAGACGACTTCAGCAACTCAGGACGACTCCGGATGACTCCAACTCCGGACGACTTCGACTTCGATTAACTCCGGAGATTCTAACTCCGGACGACTCAGAATGACTTTGGACGACTCCAGCTGACTCTGGACGAATCTGAATGACTCCAGACAACTCCAGATAAATATGAATGACTCAAAATGACTCCAGATGGCTCTAGACAGCTCCAGACGACTTCGGATGACTCCAGATGACTCCAGACAACTCCAGATGACTCCTAATGAATTTGAATGACTCCAGACGACTTCAAACAACTCCGGACAACTTCGGACAGCTTCGGATGACTCCAGACAACTCGGATGACTCCGGATGACTCCAGACAACTCGGATGACTCTGGATGACTCCAACTCTGGACGACTTCGACTTTTATTAAGTCCAAAGATTCCAACTCCGGACGACTCCGAATGACTTCGGACGACACCAGCTGACTCCGTATGTATCTGAATGACTTCAGACAACTCCGGATAAATCCGAATGACAGATCCGAATGAAATCAGATGACTCCAGATGACTCCAGACAACTCCAGACGACAGCTTCGGATGACTCCAGACAACTCCGGACGACTCCAGATGACTCCAGACAACTCCGGACGACTCCGGATGACTCCGGCTCCGTGTGAAATTAGGTTCCGATTTTGCCGGAGTTGCATCGGAGCCGTGAGTGCTCTCCAAAGAGCACATCACTAGTGTACATACACTACGTGGGAAAGAATGCCTGCGAGTTTTTTTTAACAAGTGAGATATGGAGAGAGAAAGGAAACAACTTCCTTCAACACGAACACTACAAAACAGGCTACTTCCAAAACCATGTATTTTGGGTCATGTTTCGGTTGGGCCACTAAAATAGACCTACCGTCAAACTTTATTACGCACACAAACCTAGTTTCCTGGTACGCAAACTACCGCCCCCCTCATATGGCAGGAGATCACCCCGGGGGAAAAAGGGATAGCCAAAAACCGCCTACTTTAACTACAAACAGATTAGAGCGGAGCAAGCTTCCCGAAGCAAACGCAGCAAGCGGGAAAAACTTCAAAATCGATCCAATCGGTGCTGGTTCTTCTTCTCCGGCCAGCAGCACAATACGGTGGCACATTTAATCTCCCCCGTCCTCTTCCAACCACACACATAGAGTGTCCATTCCCACGGAGGGTGGCAGTGATGTATACGTTTCGAGGGGGTGGGAGGGGAGGCTTTTTTACGATTCTGTTTTTCATTTATTTTTATGACGCCATCATTCCGGGTTTACGGTGGCTGTAGGTTTTGGGAGGGAAGATCCTGAGACACACAGGGAGAAAGAGAGAGTGGATTCCGAGGCTCAATACACTCTCTGGCGTCTTTAGTGGTTGGGAAAGTGAAGAAAGTGGATTTTCGATATCGGGTGGGCTAGCAAGCAGGCAGCATCTGAAAAACGTGACCGATTTTCCACTCGCGTGGTAACGTTCGTTCTCCCGTACCTTCAGACACGCATTACGAGGCGATATAAAAGGAAGATAACACTACTAAGCCCATTTTGATAAACACACACCCACACACACAACACACATAGATAGTAGCACAGTTGGTTTGGAGCGGAAGTGGTTAGGCTAGTGATTTCAATCGCATTTCATCGCCATACAAGGCCAAAAACTATCAAACAACTCAATAAAAACGGTGCTTACTTCATCTCGTCAACGATTAAAAGATGAAAAGTTTTCCCCTTGCTTTTCTTTGCTGACAACATAAAACTCCCACACACACGCACGGCAAATATTTCAACGAAATCACCAGTGTCGTTACACGGGCCCTCTAACGGGAACGGCTTCAAACAAATCATAAGAAGATCTCCCTCCGCCGGTTTATACCGCTCCTTCGTGACTCGTTCGGACAACTTTTATTCACTTTCAAGTTTGTTTTTAATACGTCGTGCACCTCGCCGCGGTCCTGCTGGAGGGAGCTTTATCGCTCACAGGAAAAAAACAGCCCTTTCACTTTCCATCGAGCACACACCCACCGGGACAGTGTCGACCATTTTTCACACAAAAACGCAATTCTTGCGCACAAAACGACCCCATCACGCGCTGTGCCGTGCTGTCCCTTGAGTGTTCTCCGTCGCACCTTTGCCGTTTGCAAAACCCCCACTTCCCCACACAAGGGACGTAGGAGAGGTAGTGTTTTTTTTATTGTTTGTCGCACTCCCTTCTTTCGTTTTCTTCCACCTCAATCCTTCCATTCGACCCGCGTACTGCCCGCTCTTGCCCTTTCAAAGCAAAGGGTCGTTCGACAAACGGCTTGAAGATGTTCAATTTGTTTTATTGCCAGCTATTGTTCGTGGCCGAAAGCCGCTCGTGCTTCAGTTTCGGCCACTTTCGAGCTCAGCAGCTCCGACCTCCTCCTTCTCCTCAAGTGAGCAGCGGTCACAAGAGGGTAATGGATTTTCATTTTTGATCATGCTCTACAGTTGATTCACAAGGGTCTGGGCACTTCACAGCGTTCTGTTTTATGACAACATACCCACACACACAAACACCCCTGCTCTCACCACACTGACAAACGTAGAAAGTAATCAGGAAAAATGACTTCCGGGAGAAATCAGAGAATAGGAATGTTTCCATCCAGCATTCGATTCCCCATCTTGAGTCTCCCAATGTCCCCTCGTGCTATCACTCATATTCTGACATTCACAGTTCACAATGCCGCAATAAATCGTTCTCTGTTGGCCGAAAAAAGGGGGGGAAGAGTCACGGCAAATGCTTCCGTTTGGCCCACACCCAAAGATTCTTCCCTTATTATACCCTTCGCCATGATCAACCATCAGTGCAAAGCGACCAGATAAAAAAATTGCTCATTTAATGGTTCATTTTATGGGTTTCCTCTTTTACTCTTCAAACCCAACTCAACCCACTTGGCTCCGCTTACTCTCTCTCTCTCTCTCTCTCTCTCTCTCTCTCTCTCTCTCTCTCTCTCTCTCGGCCTCGGTTTGGCCGGAAACACCTTGCGACCTTGCTTAATTGGGGACATAATTTATATCTCATTAGCGATTTTCCGGTCCTGCGTACCCCCCTGTCATCTTTACGAAGGGGAGGAAAGATGGATCCTTTCGCTAAATTTCGGTCAACCCATAGTCAACCATCGCGCTTGGTTGTCCGCTTTAGCGTGGACTCCTTTTTTTCATTAATCTTCGCCACTTCATCACAAAATCGTCCCACTCTTTCGCCGAACGAACGAGGGAAGCTTTCCATCATGCTTCGCCTTTATCCCCTGTCTAACAGAAGGGCTTATCCTTCGAACTCTGCGCCTCAACTCCGGTTTGTGGGACATTGTGTCCTACTCTCCCTCCCCGTGGGATCGCTGTACAGCCGCATGGCGCGTTAGCAACACATTCCTTATTTACGTTCACAAGATGTGTACTCATGAATAAATCATTGCCGTACATTCGGTGTGCTTTTCTTTCCTTTCCTTTTTTTGGCTTACATTCCTGCATTACGTTACTTGCCTGTCGGTGCGGAACCTTCCCGGTATCACAATGCGCTCGCAGCTTCACTCGTGCCGAGATCAACTGCTTTGGCTCGGTTCAATATTTCCACCCTTTTCCCGCTGTAATAGGGATAAATTTCAATAATTTCCTCCAACCCTGCAGAGCACCGAGCATCTTCCCAGCTGGTGCTGCCGGGAATCGGGGTCACTTCATTAGAAAAACGGCAAGTCAAGCTGCAAAACTCTCCCCATTTCCGCACCGTTTCCAACAAATTTATGAACCCCTGGCTGTGTATTTTGTGCAGCCTTTTTTGTGTTTTTTGGGCCGTTCTGATCTGTGCTTGTTCTCCCCCGTTTGGAAACGAATGAACCAGGAAGAGTGCTTACCTTCCCACTTCCCCACCTGCACTTATCCCCGCACTGGACCGGTGATGAATGTGATTGAAATGTTTCATTTATCATACTCATGTACAGTGCACGCCCGATGTACGTGCCCGGGAAAGGTGACTTTCGGTGCGTAATCTTGGCTGGCTGCTGCTGCTCATGATGTAATAAATGTACGCACGGCCTCCGGCCGGCGGACGACCACATCACCCCAAGCATGTGACAAAACTCATGGCTGAGTAAAAGCAACTCATTCGGATAAAATTTATTGCTACGCATTTTCACAACCAGGCAAAATGGCAACATCCGCTCCCCTGTTCCCTGTTTGAGGGATAATGATGGATTGGTATTGGTGCTGGTTCGCTTCCCAATTCGTGACCAGTGTGTGAGAGAGAAAATATACAGTCTGTGTACCATATTCCCTGCCTACATATGTGTTCGTTGCACTCGTTTTTCGTCATAAGCAGGTAATAAAATATTCATTTACCGATGGGAAAAGGGGGGAAAACTGAAACGCCAGAAAGAGGTTGCAGCGATGTACGTTGGAATGGAGTGGAAAAATCGATCGGAGAAAAGTAGATCTATCAATTTAACTTTCAAGTGAGTTGAACTCCGTTTGCGAATAACTGACAACACAGCACAGCAGGCCGACAAGCGTGACAGTTAACTTGTGCAAACTGGAACGACCAAGTGACGTGACGCTCTTTATCCTGCAAGAAAAGTTGCACCAACAGGACACATACACACATACACCAGATCGATGTTTTGAGTGTAACTAAGTGTTCGATGTAGACTTTTTCGTGCTTTCTAGGGATGTTTCTAACGTACATGCTTTGGGGCATGCTTTTTGTGTGCTTTTTTCTGATTGTTGAGTGACTGGTGTCTTTAAACTTATGAGCTAAACGCCGACTGGAGGAATACGTTGAGTTTAATATTATTGCAGTACAGAAGAATGGTCTCTGTTCATAGTCAAACTTTAACAAAGGAATTACTATCTAAAGAGCATCTTACGGGCAGTTTTCAGCAGATGGCTTCTAAATTATCGAGTCGGCAGTCAACTGATACTGGGGCCCTTTCCGTTTTACGTTTGTAGGCTGAAATTTCAGCCTGTCAGCTGTTTGCATTGTATACCAGTTTTCGAGCAGCTATCTAAGTGGGTATAATATACAGGTATGAGTATATCCCAAGGTGTATAAATTTAGAAGGCTTATTTTTATCGCCTTTGCTTCTGAATGAAGATTTTAAGAGTGTTTTGTGTATTCGTTAAGCCGCCAGAAAGCTTGTTTGAGCAAAAATTTTCACCCGTCCTGTCAAAAGTGATGTTCAAAATTGGTTATGAAAAACATGCTATGAGACCACCTGGACTACATACACTTTGATTCTAGATTCCGCCATGAGATCTCCTTAATGCACCTTGGAGTAAATGTAAAAAACACCGTGTTTTCGAGCAGGTACTCGAATCTTATTCTAGCTTTAACACTAGAACCGCCGATGGGACTTTTTGTCCCATCGCACTCGAAAAAGGGGTGTTATTCCGCTTGCCGTCGTGACAAACCATTGAAATTTTCTGACTTTTATTTATTTTGAACGATCTTTCGAATGCGCTAATAAAAATAATTGTATTCCATATGGTTCTTTAAAAAACTCATTTTTATCCTAGAACCGCCATTTGGGACATTTTTGTCCCATAAGCAAAATTAATTGTGATGGCTGGCATCCCTGCTATCAACGAGTGACGGGTGTACTTTTGCAAGTCTGGCAGCACTGGCGTGTACGCGTTTTCGTGACAAGGCATGTCAATACGAATAGAACAATAAAAGTGCGCGAAAGTATTCAATTACATACGTGCTTTCACTCTTGCTTACTACGTGCTTATGTTTTCGCTATGTTCAATCGGCTAGTCCATAAAAGCATTCTACCGTACACTCTAGCGCAATTTTATTAGTAGCACTGGTTCGTCGTCTTATAAAGATTTATTATACCTAATTATGGAGTTTATTAATTATTTTACCACATGAAACCCTTAGGAAATAATAAACATGTCTAAATATGTACACATACCGAATGGGACAAAATTGTCCCATATGGCGGTTTTAGTAAGGTTGACAAGTCCGGCGGTTCTAGTGTTAAGGCTAGAATAATCTAGAGTGAAAATTGCAAGCTAGTTTTTTGTGTGGTTTTGTATGGAGTGTTTACATGATTTCAGCCTCCAACTGTCAAACTCCATACAAAAAACTAACTAGAAACGTGAAGGGCCCCACTATTAGCAACCTCACACCTAAGCAAATAGAACACACCAACCTAAGCAAATAGAAATGTTTTCAATCTCTTAACATGCTATAATGGTTGTGCAAATAGTCCAAATCAATGAGAATGCCCTTAGTCTGGCGATTTTATATTTCCAACATCACACTTACTGATGCCTATGTTTAATACCTTTCAATCTTACCCAACTGAATCAGCATACAAGACCGTAAGACCGTGTACAGTGTACTTGTTGCCTATCCTTAAGTGCAACAAACAGACGAGCTTGCTTTGTACAACCACCCTTCCACACACCTTCCAAAATCAACTCCGTTTGTCGATTAAATCATGCACAATGTTTGCAAAAAAGAACTACACACACACACACACACACACACACACACACACACACACACATAAATCTCACCTGAAATGGCCATTGTTTGTTCACAATCATCAATATTCTATGTATCCCCTTCTGGCTAAAATCTCTCTCTTCCACCAGTTTGCTCTACATTTGCTTCCAATTATCTTCCATTCAGCGCCTAACATGAATGCGCTTGTTTGAGAAGATCAAATGTTTCTTGACTCCCTCCCTTCCTTGCTTCCTCCTGCACACACTTCAGTGTGTGCCAGATTTGTTTGAGACTTTCATCAATCTCGACACAATTAAGTGCCATTTTGCTGCAGCAAAAGGGTGAATCGATCGGGGTCAGCGGGATTAAGGCGGTCGAATGTGTCGATAAACTAACACTCTGCCACATGACAGACACATGCACACACACACACACACACACAACGCCACTGACAGGAAGATGCAGCTATGCAGCTTGACAAAGGGAACACTTCCAACTAGCTCCACTGCAAGAAGATAGTCCACTGGAGCGACTGGTCGGTGTTGCTGCTTCTTTGAATTATTGAACAACGTCAAACAGCGTACCACTTCTCGAGTTGCCCCGCGAGCTTCCTCCTGCTCCTCCCGAGCCCAGGGTTGGCAGTAAAAATGAACACACCGAGCAACTTTCTATCCCTTCGCTAAGATGATAAATTGCAAATGCAAGGTACGGCTACGGCACAAAGCATCCACAAAACGAGCCAACGAAGAAAACGAAATTCAAACAAAAATCCCCCACCGGCACTGTCACCGAAACAAGGGAGCTTTATGGAGCTGCTAATGTCTGGGCATTCCCCCCCCCCCCCCCCCGGAGGGCAGTCGCATTCGGTCGGAGAGCATATGAGCAGAGCATAAGCGTATGTCTTCTAAAAACAATGCAACGGTGCTGCTGTGAGCTGTGGTCGGGCAAGAACGGCCAAACATAAGAGCCTTCTGCCATCTGTCCGACTGTCGTGTTCCATTTGCTTGCTCACACATTCCCCCTCCACACACACACACACACACGCTCTCCATGTAACGCTTGCTGTCCACTCAAGCAGTGAACTGTCCTCAGACGTGGATGGAGTATCCATCGGCATGTCAATGCATAAAGACCACCACCACCACTTTGCTTTTCTTCAAAACGGACGGACCAAAAATCGGTAACACACTCTCTGCTACGAACTTTATGGGTGCCAACTAAACGATTATAGTATTCCCTCTCCTCCCCACCACACAGGTCCCACAGAAAGCGGATCGTCCGCTCGAGGGGCTCGTCTTCGTCGAGGGCAGAAACACAGCCGAGCAATATCTTATAACGAGTGCAAATGAATCAAAACTAACACGAGAGCGCTTCCTCGGGCTGGTGGAAGACGCACACGGAAACATATGGCCCGGCATCGTCGCATTTTCACAGGCAATCTTTCTTCCTTCGATTCGCTGCGAAAGGTCGAACTAAGGAATGCTTTTGTTGCCAAGCACACACACACACACACACACACGACCGCTCTCTCTACCTCGTGCACAAGCTTCCCTAAGCTGCTCCATAATAACGGTTGATGACGAGCGATGATCATGATGGCGCTATCGATGCATAAGCAGCAACCCTCGGCAACACATCGGACGACGTTCGGTCGCGTTGAACAAGCGCCAGAGGGGGAGGAGGGGCGTGAATTGATCGATGAACCTTGTGAGTACGGAGCGGGGACACTGGGTTAGGAACGGGCATGCTGGAATGCTAATAGAATAAAATGAGTCCTTCCTGCGCTCGGGAGCTTCTTGTCGGATCTCTCGTTTCTTGTTAATTTCTTTTGATATACCATGCGGCGCTTCGGGGCAATGGCAATATGGGGCCCAGCACGTTTAATGCCCTGATTGGCTGGCGAGGTGGCGTGGGGTGTGTGGGACACATAATCTTACGATTTCGTTTGCCCTCGAAAGACCAAAGGACACACTGCAAGCGTGCACGAGCTTGCTCTTGTGGCCGATGGAGTCTTATGGTTTTTGCGAATGACACACGTGGTGCAGGGGCGGTTCTTGAAATAATATCGAATTGGTGTCGTTCGGTGCGACCATCGTTCGGTCGGTTGAGCACTCGTTGTCATGCGAGCGTTTATCATCGATGGAATGAGGAGTTGACGCTGTACAAACAATGAATAGGAGGAAAATGGTTATGTCCTTAATTAATTTTATGGCCTCCGTGAATAAAAACCATATGGAAATGGGACTGTGCGAGGATAAAAAAGTAACTGTTTGTGATGAACGAGTTCGATTCCTATCCTTTTCTCAATCTTTTTTTCTTCTCTGCACAAAATCCAATGTTTTGGATTTTGAGATAAGCAGAACACACCCGCAAGTTAGGCAATGAAGTAATAACGCCCATACATAGGAAACACGCATTACATGTATTTTCCCTTTAGACAGAAATCCCAATTAAACCAGTTCAAACAGAATCCAGTTGGAATATTGTCAATTTAACAAGAATTAAACAAGAAAATGTAGGTATCCCTAACGGAGCACGTAGGCTCCTGATAAGAACACCCTAGAAATCACAATAAAATCTAGTTAGAATTTCTAGTGTAGTTAACTAGTTCTTCCTCCAAGTATTTTGTGAGCAATGCTCTTCTTGGGAAATTCGATTCTCATTAAGAGTGGCAAGACCTGTTTGGTAAATTCCATTGTTAGATAGGCGGATGTTTGCATCGGGGTGCCAGCCTATTTCAAGGCTTTTGTTCGGGAGTACTACTCCTCTTTCTAACACAGTCCACGAGACGGAGTAGGCCATAAAAACCTACACAATAAATGAAACGAATTGGAATTAGAGAGCGTGCCGTGTCTCTAAATCATACAAAATTATGATCAATAAATTAGGATGATCATTCAAGGGGAAGGAAATGCTTGCAGTGCCGTTTTTTCAAGAAACGTCACGGTGGCACAATGAATGGACATAGCCACAGTTACAAAATCCCTAAAACTGGGATAAAATACAATCCCAGATCAGCAGTTTTAAGCGGCACCCAACCAGCCGCTGTGCTGACAGGTGAAGCGACCTGTTCAAACAGAAAACTCATCTCCTCATCCGCACCAAAACCGCCGCAAATCATCCTCCCAGCCTCCCATCAAGCGTCCTGTGAATCCTGTTGATTTATTTAGGAGGGTCCTACACAATTCAACTTTACGATGCTGTTGATTTATAGGCCTCGCATTCCCTTCGTGCATCCTTGTGGTGTTTTTTGCCATGTGTTTTCGATTGAATATGAACCACCTACGGGGAGCAGGAGCACAAAATTACCTACCCCATGGCACGAGGAAACTCCCTCAAGAAAACGGGGGTAAAACAGGAACAGGCGCTCACTCCCTGCCGCGCCAGTGTAACAAAAAGTTGTACCAACATAAGAGAGGCACCAACAACGCAGGAAGCCCGAAGAAGAAGCAGAACAATAAACAACACTACACAGCTCATCAGGGAGGAGGGAGGTTAAAGTTTTTGATGCTACTGGGGTACGGGGGTCCCAAAAAAAAACACCGTGTAAAGCCGGAACTGGACCTAAGCCTTTTCCATCCTAAAAATGGTTGAGTTTCTGCTGCTGGTGTTAGTAATAAAAAGGCCAGGAGCTTCCATTTCCCCTGTTTTTTTTTGAGCTCGAGCACATCAACCACAAATATGCGTTGGGCGTTGTTTACGACCGTAAAGAGGGAGATGGTTTTAGCCTGACATGATTGCGATGCCCTTTTCTGTTGCAAAGCAAAAACTAGGGCCCCGTTCTTTCCTTTATCCTACCAAAAAAGACACAAACAGCTTGATTGTGTTACACCCATTGACAAGGACTGTAATTCTTATTCTAGCTGACATTTAATGCCCCCTTTTCTCGGCCATGCTCTCGTTATACACGATTGAACAAACACACATCCACACACACAAAAAACACACACACACGGGCAAGCAAACTACCATCCAAAACTTGGATCGCTACAAATTGGATCACGGCGCAAAATGTTCCGATTCCGGATTTTCCATTTTCCGTTTTCATCATGTTCACTGTCAATTTCAATTTTCTTATCAGCCGACAGCCGATCCGGTCGCCGTGTCGATTTTGGGTGGGTGTAGAAAAGGGAACAAGCGGCAAGAGTAAAAGCTGAACGGGGCAGCGATGAGCCTAACGATCAGCCGGTTGTGATGGCGCTGGTCCTCGCTAGCATTGCCTACACACATTATCCAACCGGAGCGGCCTGGATCAATCAGCAGTGGGTGCGATGATGAGGCTTGAAGCTTTACCATACATACACAAACACACACACACATAGACAGAGTGCAAATGGTTTGGAAAATATTTGGGTCGATTTGGATGGGTCTGGGAAGGCTACCGAACAGGTGTGGTTGTTGTGATCTAATCTCATACGCCGGGCGGTACGCCCCGCTAATCGGACGGGATGTATGGAAACGATTTACAACATCCCGCTTGTCCAGGTGTCAAGCAGCTTGCTGTCAGACTAAATTTACCGATCGTTACACGCACACACACACACGCTGTGGTTCGGATTTTGGCTGACCAACCAGCAAGCATTGAAGTGGTCGTAATGCAATCGCGCGCCTAAATGTATGCAAACCGCACAACGAAATTGGGTGTGACGTGGATTGAGGGTATGCAATAGGATTTTTACGCTTTATTACGCCAATGAACCACTGCTAAATGGGTACAAGCAGCCGTGTTTATATTTAGCAGCTAGGAAAAGCACACCATTTTCTATTTCTGGGGGGAAAATAATGTAAAAAGCCCTTCCCAAAATGATCGATAAACCTCCATCGGATAGCATCGCTCAACGCGTAACCGAATAATAAACCGAAATAGAACACCACTTGATGAAGTAATTGCTCTGGTAAGTGGGAAACATTACTGCAAACGAGCCTGTTCTATCAGATTTGACCTCCACTGTGCGTGGTCTTACTTCCGCTAGAATTTATCCGCCAGCTCTCAGAGCCTAGCCTGCTAAAGCCCTCCCCGTTCCGTTAATGGAAAACGATTCGCCCGTCCCAACCCCCCCGGTGCTTACCTTTTTGCGCTCAATCAAGCACAGGCCATATTGTTGGAGCAAACACAGCCCAAATGCATGACGTTGGTGCTCGGTGCGTTCGGTCTGTACCACTCTCAGGCGGATGATATCACACTCATACCACTCACTGTCCCACTCGCAAGACACGCACCACCTTGCCGCGTGCCAGATGGACAGATGCCTTCCGACGTTTCAACGTGCTCGGGAGCAAGCGAACAAAACAAAAATGAAGCAAGCAGTCAAAACCATCATCTCCCACACGAAAATCTTGCCCGGAGCAAAAAGAAGCCCGAGGCCCGACTCACGCAAACATAGCACCAGTGGTACTAGCTCAAAAAAATAGGCCCTACCACATCCTCGGAGAGTTTAAGTACTTCATCCCGTGCGTTGAGTTATTCTTTTTCCAATCAGTAGCATCAGTCAGAATAAATTGAATTTGTTTTGCCCTGCGAGGGCGCCAGTGGCTACGCTTCCCTTCTCGATCCTTCACTTTTCGGGGCAAACAGCTTACCAGGCATGCCCTTGCGAGTTTGCAAAACATCGGGAACCGCATAATGTATGCTTGCGCACGGCAAGGCCCAAGAGATGCTCGAACACATAGGCCCACAGCAGAAGGCAAAAAGTATAATAAATGGATAGTAGACAAGGGAACACCCACCCACCTTGCCTTGCCATTGGTCAGGAACGGAACGAACGCTGGCTAATGCTTTTAGGCTAGGTTATTTTGCTCGGTTGACGCTCGAGGAAGAATCGGGGGAGAATTGAATACTACGCCCCTGTGGAGCCTGTTTGGGCTTGGTTTCGCTCGGTCAAGTGTACCCCGAACCAGTCAACCAGTGCCGCTAGCTGCCAGCTTATTGCTACTGGAAGCAAAACCGTCTCGGCGAGGCTGCACACAATATTCTACGCAAATCGTTCTGCAGCTCCGTTTCCAGGCGGGATAAACGAACCGACACAAAATGGGGGCATCAAATCTCGGCCAGCATGCTCTCCTTCCATTGTGTGTGTGTGTGTGTGTGTAAGGAAATGGAAAATGAAAAACCTCACACACAACACACAAGAAGCCATCAGCAATCAGTCAACAGTGGAGCAGTAGACACAAGAGCAGCAAGAACATTGAAAGCAGCTTGCCGGCAGCTTGCCCAACCCAAACCCACTATCTGATGGTACACACACACACACACACCGGCAAGCATCTTGTAGGTGAAGATAATTTTCCTATTTGCTGCAGCCCTGCCAAGGTATGCCAGCACGCACCCAACCTTCGACCTTGTGCGATTGTGCGTGAAGCGTCAGAGCGTACGATGATAATATCCTGACAAATATTGCCGTAATAATTTCCACCGATCCATCACCTCGTGCGGGAATGCAGAGGGAAGGAGAGTGTGTGTGAGAGAGAGCGAGAGATATGGTTGCCATCCCTGATGGGTGGATAATGCGCCGTCCCTGAAAGACATGTCGGTCTTATCGGGCAAATAAACATCTCGTCCAGGTGCGGAGGACACCGTTTCCGTGTCTGTACCCACTTTGTCTGCGGCTTGTAGCAGATTCTGTCCTGGCGGGTTCCCCACAAAGCGAGAGAGAGAGAGCGAGTGATTGTGTAACTGTACAAATTGATAATTAAATGTGCGATAATGTGGTTAGCTTAAGTGTTCGTTTACGAGCGTAATGGTTTCTGGGCTGAGGGGCTGAGAAAGTTTCCCTGATTTCGCAGACAGCATGGAACAACTTTGCTGCCACTGGAGCAAGTAGGCTTTTCTATGTTTGCTCTTACTTTCGGTCTCGCTCTTTTTTGCTCCTTTCCCTAAGACTGGTATAATAGAACCGCTTTTTATGACGTCACTTACAACACAGACAGCTCAACTCGGATGGAAAAGAGTTGGCCACGCTTATTGAAGAAGAGCTCTTCGCTGCCGCACAAAAAGAGCAAAACTTCCATCGAAACACACAACAGGAAAAACAACTAAACCCTATAAAGGCAACGTTTATTGATTGTTTCTCGTTCAACCGTGCAAAGCCCGCTGCCTCCTGTGACTACTAATCAATCAGAAACGGTTTATCCTAGCTCGGCACACCCGAGCACCACTCGAAAGCCCCTTGCTCGATGGGATGTGGATCGATTTTACCGCACTAGAGGAAAGGAAACATGTACAACTTACCTTTGAAATTCCTCCAGCTTTTCCCAACGTAATGGTACCGATGCTGCCTTTCCTTTACGTCCTCTTCACTGCTCTCTTGCTCTCTCTCTCTGTTACACCTTTTGTTCGTGGTGTAAGGATTTTGCTCCCTAACCGATCACCGTTCTGCTTAATAATCCTTTATTTAAACCATAATAAATCCACTTAATAGATTATCCCGTTCACCATACACTCACTGACACACACACACACAAACGCCTCTCTTCTTCGAGGGCTCCACCACTACCCTCCGTCACCGGGGAACGCACTCATCCTGCACCTATGAGCACACCGTTGCTACAGGAACCGGTTGGGTTGGGAAACTGGGCTACAATATGATCGCCTATTTCTCGCTTTGCCTTCAACTTTCAACCATCAACCATATCACCTAACCATTTTCCCTACCACACACTTTTTCACACTCCGACACACACACACACACACACACACACGTACACACTTTATCAGGGACACACACTAACGCGCTGCATGGTTGCACAGTTCCAAAAGGGGTTTGGATTGCTTGGATTTTCCCTCTAACGCGCGCAAACAGGGAAGATGGTAAACGGTGCCCATGCCCTATTGCCACTGATTTAAACGCACACACACTCACATTTACCACTGCTCGGCACGGCGGGAAAAGGGGGACTGTTGGCACTCGAGATGGAATTCAGTGCGGCGGTTGCCTTCACACCCTTTTCGCTTACAGACAGCCAAGACACAGAAGACAAGCGTTACGCAATGGTTGCACTTTGCACTCGAATTTTCCGGTGCTTTTCTTCGGTTTTGTTTAGCAGAGTGTTAAACGTGCTGGAAACGATGCTTAAACCGTAACGCACTTTTCCGAGGGTTTCGGGTTTCAATCAATACGCTCCTTTCAGTCTGGGTATTGCTGGTCTCTTCACAAACTGGGTACATTCGATGGAGTTTTACTTAAATTCCTGAGGGGAAAAATCGATCTCTTCCCTTTTGGATAAGGTTTCACATACGCACACACACACTGTCACCACATTCAATTACATCGCATCGATGAGTTCCGATCAGCTTACCGGTCTTGCTGGTGATGTCGTTGTCACGCTTGCTGATTAAAATTCGACCACAGCTGGGCGCCCGCCGCTGCAATGTGGCAATGTGAAGTGCATCAATATGCCCTTGCGTGCTTCATGCTCGTGATTAACCAACCTCTGCGGAGCACACACACACAGTGGTGAAAGACTGAGCTGTAATAAAAAAGCAAAACAAATGGAGGTGGTTTACTATTTTTTCGATCAATCCAAACGCAAATACCTTCAAACGATTATCAAGAACAAACAAAGTCTGCCATATGTATTCATTGTGGGTAATGAAAATCGCATGTTTTACCATTCATCAATCCCGCTCACTCAACCCCCCCCTTTTTTTGCGGAAAAAGGTGTCTCATCAGTGTCCAATCACAATAACCCGTGGGTCTGCCCATTTCATCGTTCTCCCGCCGGGAAGGGAATTAAAGCTTAACGATCGAACGGCTGTCGTACGGATAAGCTCCCCGGAAAAAAATCTGTCAACCCTTTTGTGTGCGTCTCTGTGTGTGTGTGTGTGTGTGTGTGTGTGTGTGTGTGTGTGTGTGTGCCCTCCAAGCTGTGCCCGGAATGCAACATTTCCACTTCATCAGCCGCGCCCCGGTGCGGTAATGAATAAATCAGAAACACATTTCATCAATCCGCTGTCGGTGTTGATTTTTTTTATGCATCATCACAGCACAGTTTGCTCTTCCCCGTTTGTCCACCAGTGTGAGGCACAAGCTGCACGCAAAGAGGCAAACAAACATTAAAATGGTAAAAAAAAATGGGTATGTTGGTTGAGTGTGTTGAACGGATTTGTTTGATTTCTCATCATATCGGATAATTAAGCAGCGTTCGGGCGCCGCTTTTGGGCTACTTTTCTTTCCACCGCTTTACAAAAGCAGCAGGGGAAACGCACATTTGCATTGCCGAGTGATTGATGTATCACACATAACAACCTTTGATAAGTGAAGAACACTTCATTGGCAAAGATAATTGTACGCAAATAAAAATGGGACAACCAATTAATCCTGCGTTCCAAGCGCCTTTAAATCTTCTTTTCTGAGAATGTCATTTGATAATGATAGTGAAACAAATAGCAAAAGCTTTCTTTTATCACTTCCTTTATTTCTCGCCCGCCACTCTAAAAGCCTTCAATTTGATCAATTAATTGAAAAGGGAGTGGAGTTATTTATTCTACGCTTTACCCCTGGCCAATCGCTCACGGGAAATGCAACTCAACTAAATCAGCTACCGAATTGCATTGCCCCGGTTTTTTTTTTTGCTTTTCATACCATCTTCAACCATTGAGCGCTCCACAAATACTCCAATTAATCATTCGCTCGAACAGCCCATCCATTCCAGTGCTGCTGCTGCTGCTGCTGCTGCTGCCGTTGGATTGTCCATTTAATCCTAATGGAAATGACTAAACTCACACAAACTTCATCAAGTGAACTGCTGTTGCCCTTTCCCCCTTCCCCCCTTGCGTCCTTGCACTTGCAATCGCAAATTGGTGCCAGATTTCGGTGCGAAATCACAAAATTGAACTCTAATTTGCGTCAATCAGTCGATCGCTTGCCCGTCGATCCCGGATAAAGCCGAACCAAACGTACCGGTGTTTGGAATTTCCATCTTCCCGTTTTGCGGGGCGGGGCGGGTTGTGAGTGCTGAAACAGCGACAGCGACGGACGGGCAGGAGACGAACCAAAACAAAAACGATTTAATGCCGATACCGCCGGAGCACTAATGGATGACGCTACAGAATTCGATTAATTATCCGTAAGCCAGTAAGTCAGCGCTTGGACGGGGGCTCTCTGATAGAACCATTTTAATTCTCTCTTTGAAATTGATTTTTTTAAGGGGAGGGTTTTCGATGTTATAACGGATGCTGTAAAGGCCAGTGAACAAAATAAATATTAAATAATGTATCATTAAAGTGAATCTATTAAAATAATTTAGAAAATATATACACACGTTCCTCCGTTTGCTTTGTTATAGTATTGCCACGCGCTTGTTTAGTCTTCTATAATAATTAGCAAATCAAACACGCACACACGATACCGATGGCGCGCGCGCGCGTGTGTTTCGCTTTGCTCGACTTTGCTACCTTAACCTTTGCAACCAGTTCCCGTGCCTTCCCATCCGTGGGATGGAATTCTGAAAATGTCACAATGCCAGCTCCCTATCATTGGATGGAGCATGAGCATGGGGAGGCCCCTTTCATTGCTGAACATGTTTCGTTAATGAATTTTGCTCTAATTAAGAGAACAATCGTCATTAATGTGCTCGTGTCCGGTGCTCGAATCGGAATTTCGCATGATGTGAATTGCTTGTGGAAGAATTAAATAATGCAAACACAGCAATATGGTTCAAAACACATGAACGGCTTTATTTGGGTGATGCAAGCTGTTTTTGTGCTCCCTATTGATAATAAAAAGTGTTATTTGAATTGTAAAACAAATCTTTCTGTCAATGAATTATATCACATTTCTATCACTCACAGATTCTGACGAAATCAGGCCAATAAATTGATGTGTAACTAAATACTAGACTTGAACCAACCGTTCACATTCCATTTTCAACAACGGAAGCCCTTCACTATCTAAAAACCGGTAGAGCAGAAAGCCTTTCAAAATATTAAAAAAAACATTTAAGTGCTTTCAAACTTGCAATATTTATTTTAACAGTACACATGCCCAACCTGTAACACGATACCGGAACTAGCACAGTGGGGTTTTTGTGCTTGTTTGCTTCGCCTACATTGCAAGCTGCTCACGTTCGCTTTTCACCAGCATAAAACGTCAACCCATCATCGTCGACAAAACGATACTCGTCATGCATGAGCGCATGGAAAATATGCGAAAAAATACTCATTCCCACACACACACACACATACACATACACAACCACCAGCGTCATGTTACGCGCGATGGGACGCACAAAACGAATTGTATTTGCATGCTGAACAATAAACGACCGCAAGCCGCAAAATGGGAGACGTTGGAAGATTATTTTCGCATGAAATTTTTAACCCTTTTCTTGCCAAATTCGTTGTGCAATGTGGTGGAAGACGTCAAGTAAATAACAGGCCCGCTTTCGAAACAACAATACCGGTAGCGGTTCTGCTACATGTCGTTGCGATTGACGTCAAGTACCGGGCGTCTCCTTTGTAAAGTACTGGGCGCCTCCACAGGGATCGCTGGAAACAGAGCATGAGCAGGCGCTGAGCAAGAATTTTCTTCAACACATTTGCATCCAACCCGTAGATAGCAAATCAGGCGACTTAGTGTTTAATTAAAATTTCCAGCAACACTAACACCATTCCGTAGGGAAATGAACTAAACGAAACGGTCTCAAAATCGAACCAATCGGTTTTACGCCGAAACGTACCGCAACGCTTTGAAGAGCTGCAACCATCCCGACCACAATGATCTCTCTGATGTGTCCTTCATATGCTTTCCCTGCTTTTTTGTCCCTCTTTTATCGAGTAAATCTGTCCCACGGTCGTCTGCCTGTTAGAATATGCTCCCTGCTTCCGAGCTAGTCGCGATGGCATCTATCCTGATCGCAATGGGAGGCAAAAAGCGTGGCAGAAACATACACAAAGAACGCTGAGGGCATCGTTTCCAAACGGCTTCAGCTGTTATTTCACTCACCATCACGACCGGGCCAGCATTGGCAAACGATGCAGGATAAACATGTTTACCACTTCAAAAAGCTTCTCCAGCTTCCCTTCCCACAAGCTGTACGAAACTGTTCGATACGTCGTCGTAAGGCCTACAGTTGGATTTGAAACGAACCGGAGAACCACCTTTGCACAGGTCAAACTAAACCGAAAATTTTCAACCATCCCATTCACTGCAGACACAAAGCGTGTCCGCAGTGGACAACAACAACAACTACTACATGCAACAACAAAAAAACAGCAAATGTTGCTGCAGCGTGTGCACCACGGAGCACAGATAAAATACGTTCGTTTGGATGAATCTCCGGGCTGCGCTCCAACAACAACAACAACCACAACGCTGCACTGCGAACATGGGCAAGAAAAGCCAACGTTTTGCCCACGGTTCAAAGAACATGGTTCGTTAGACGGAGCTGCACAGAGCTGACCGAATCGGCAAATACAAATATGTGATACGTCCCTAACGAAGGGTCGTTTTCCCCTTCGTTTGTGCTCACGTGTAACGTGCAACAAAGCTTCCACAAATCCGTTCGACGGTGAAAGTTCAGACATTTCCAAACCCGATCCGATCAAACGACCCACGCTTTGCTATGATGCTGCAAGCCAATGACTTCACCTTTTAACCGTTTGAATCGCATGCTTGGTGTACCAGCGCGTTTGTTCTTGTGACATAATAAATTTCCTCCATCGAGGCTTTCGAGCACTGTGCAATAGCGGTTTCATGTAATGTTGTAGTAAGTTAGTTCTACAGCACTTCATAACGATGTTTTAAAAATGATTGGCGCCTAAAGGTAGGCTACAACGATCAACCATTGCAAACTAATAAGGAAGAACGTAAGGCGTTCATTTCATTTAGGGACTCAATCGTTTAACTTAACAGTTTATAACTCACAGAAAAGAAGGCAAGCTTTGTCATCAAGCTACTCCTCTAACCCTTTATTAACTGGACACAAATTGCCCTTCGAAACAATGTTATTATCTGACGATAATGATGATGATGATGATGATGTTTCCTAGCCAAATGGCAACCGACCATATCATTTCGGAAGCATCCCCCTTTACCCTACGGTCCGTTGTGTTTGCCCTTCTACAACTCCTGCAACGACCCCAATAAATACTCCTAATTGGTGTAAATTCCTTCCCTTCATAAACCCACGCCCTTCAAACACAGTTCATATCTTCTCCGGTAAACGCTTCGAGCTGGTCTAGGCCATACAAGTCACCCCCCACAACAACATGGAGCTCACAGAGCAATGGGAAGGACAAAATATGGCCACCTAGGTTCGACCCCCCTGGCTAACCGTTCACTGGACGATAAAATTGTGCTGCGTCGGTGTTTGTGTTTAAAATAACAACAACACACTAACAACCTCGTCCTCGTGCAGGGCGTCCCGTTCGCAAAAGGTTCCTTCCAAAACATACAAGCGCGACACCGTTTTCCTTCCCGTGGTGAAAAGTTGACCAATAGCAATTAAGATCCAGCGACGCGCCAGCGGGCTGCTGGAAGGAATAAATTCTGCCGCTTGTCCAAGCAAACCATCACAACCGAGCGTGAAAGGGGATCCATCCCGTCTTGCCGTCATAATAAGCCAACGTTCCGTTTCCCGTGATTTGCCCTTGTTTAGCGGTGCCCTTCTGACGCGCTACGATTATAATCATAACATTGAACGACTTTTCGAAAGGTTCGCCTTTGGTTGTGCTTCCGGGTCTGGCCAGCCCTTTTTCCGGTTCCTTAACAGTGAAACGCACGATTCTTGGGCGGGCGCTTTCGCAAAGAAGCAAAGCGGCACCACGGGCTGTCGGGACTGGACTGTTTGTGGGACGGTCGGTGAAATATTCCACCCACTTTCAGCGTCCCTTTCATCGTGCATATAAACATGATATAGAAACACACACACACACACACGCATCCGTACGCATGCTTCAATCGCAGATTTCAGACTGTTTGGAGCCGCATCACACGCGTCAGGGCACTAGTTTTGCTCTTTCTACCTCGAACGGGCAGCGAAAAGAAAACGTTAGAACCTTTCCCTTTTAGCGTAAAGCACAAACGTTAACGCAACGACTGCAGGACATTGGGCGATGGGGCACGCGTTCGCTTCTCCATTTCATGTAACCTATATTTCCTACCATCGTCGTAAGATCAAGGGTAAGACCACGCACAACCCATTTTCATTCGAGCCGAAGCACGATGTGTGAAATTTGGAAAACGTGCTCACAGCACTACGGACCAGCGGCGAATCATGAAGCATAATGGTTGGATTTCAAACGAAGATGTTGCACATACACACACACACACCCACGCGGACAGGATGAAATCACTTAATCTGTAAGAGATGATTGCTCAGAATGAAGGCATCAAGGAAGTGATTTTTTTGTTGGAAATATTTTAAACATAAAATTTGGAACAAGATCATCTTCTCTTTTCAAATCAGGGATGAAATGTATATTTTTTTATATATTTTTTTCTAATTCCAGTAGTTGTGTTTGCCAGCAAAACAAATACTATTTAGACAAAACAAATTAATCTGAACGCAATTTTAATATGGTATTTTTATCTCTAGTGAACTATTCCCTTTATAAATCAATGCAAAAATCAGTCGTCAAAGTCAATTAATAAGCCCCAAAAAGGTACAAAGAAGTATATAAACAGAACCATTGTGAAGTTGCCCATTTTAAACACATTTTGTATGAATAAACCCAAATAAATCATATCACTATCACTTCTATGGCTATTCGTAATATATGTAAATTACTTAAGAATAATTGTTTGTTGAACTGTTGGCATACTTTCAGGCGCTCTGCTAGGCTGAAGTCACGCACAACGCCTAAATGTAGGTTAATAACGCCTAAATGTAGGCTAGATCAGATACAATTGCATGATAATTAGAAACAAAAGCGCAGCAATCGGTAACGGACTGCTCTGCAGCGCAATACACACTATATATCTAGACTTGTTGCAAAAAAACGCCTCACTAAACTCTGTCTACAACTACTTCCCCTTCAATGCATCGACATCTCGTTCGATAAACCTGAACCGATTGAACGTGCACAATTATCCTGCACCTATGCTGCATCCAGTGCTGAACGCGTAAATGCAATGCGCATCAAACATGATGTGTGCGCTCGTGCGCTCGTTGCTGATTGAAAGAACCACACAGAAACACACACACACACTCAACCCTTCCTGGCATCAAGTGATCTATCATAGCATCCACCCTACCGATAGCATTGAACTAAATGCCTTTCTTTTCCCGTTTGCCCTCCGACCCACCAATGCCCCAAGTGGTCTCCACGCCGCGGATAATGACTTCCGGCCAGCGAGAAATGAAGCAACTTCGAGTTCCGGTTCCGCGAACGCACACACCAAGCGTTCGATTCGATGGTTTGCTCCGATACTTCTCCGAAAAGTGAATCATTTTCCTCGCTGGGCCAACCTTCCTACTTCGTTCGGGTTCTACCGCTGTTGCTCTGTCTCTTCTTTTTTCCTTTTCTTTTTTTTTTGCTCATATGTGTTTATAGTTGCTGCTTTTGCAAACTCCGGGTTCGATTTTTATCATTCTGTGCAAACCTGTGATCCGCATCCGATTCGGTCTGATGGATGTGTGAGATCCCGCATGTGTACTGCCCGTGTCTAACGCTGCTCACCGCGCATGTATCCTGTGCCGTGCCCCTACATGTGTGCTCCGGGAAAAGGAAACTCCCGTGGCCGTGGCCAGCATCGGTCGTGAAATGTGCACAAGAGAAATGAACTCGGCCCCGGTCACTTTGACCGCTCAATCGAAACGATCCGGGCTGCAGCCGAAAGCGAACGGACCCTTTTGCCCCATGGCACTGCAAAATGAAGCCAAAAACCAGTTAAGCTTACTTTCCGTCCCCGGTCTTTCCCCCAGTTCCCAATCCCCTTGTGCCCTCCCCTCGCAGCCCTGTTTTTTGTGTTGCCCGCAAAATTCAACTTCCGACGGGCGCTTCGAAATCGGAATTCCCTCGAGCAGCCGCGAACGCACACACACACACAGACACAAACACACATTCACAGAGGAAATATAAATCTTTCCTATCATCAGTACAGAATGCGGCCCGAACAAGTCCTGCTAAATTCGCCCCACCTCCTTCTAGCGAATGCTTCGAATCCAAATGCCCTTGGCAGCCGTTCGGCTGGTGCCGTTCGACTGTTTGTATGCTATTTTTAATCATCGATCCACAACCGGTGGTTGCACTGGCCGAGCGGGGCACGGGTTAGGTGTATCCCAGGCGAGCTGTTCCGATTACGGATGTCATATGCTGTCCTATCGGGCCTCCCATCCCCGCAAGGGGACAGCATGAAAGGAAAGCCAACGCGAAACGAAACGTAAAAGAGCCAACGAAACAAATAACCCTCGCTACCCTCACGGGCCAAAGCCCACACACACACACACAGCACAGTGCAACTGTGTCACTGTCATGGGCGGAAGCGTGGCACAATCATCCGAAGCACCTACCTCCGTCTCCTGTGCAGTCGCTTGGATGTTGGTAATAAATATTTACCTCCAATTGGCAATTGCCAACAATGCACGGAAAGGATCGTAATGGGGCATCGGTTTTTCATTTTTATTTTTTCATCACAATGGGAACGCTCGTGGGTGGGGAAAAACGACACACGTCAATGAGGGGGGGTAAGGGTGATGAGCTTGCCAAAGCTGCGAGTTGCTGGGTAAGGCATACCTTGACCTAATCACGGGAAGGCAAATCGATACTTCGGTGTGCACAGGTTGAAACTATTTTTGAGAACAGCTTGGGTTGGGTCATGATGCCTGAAAATGAATTAATGTTCATATAAATATGATGAAACATAACATATTCATGTAAATGCTGTTAATGCCTACGTGGTATATGTGGCAGGAAGTTAAGAAGACTAAACTAGAAGGGTTAATTATTATAAACGGTCGATTCGCTGGCACAGTGTTATTCCCAAAGAGTGACCCAGACAGTGTTTAGTGTGGTCAACGTCAACCATTGAGCGGGTTGAGCATTCCCGAAGGATCCCGATCTAAGCTAAGCGAAAGATGCAAGGTCACTCTTTCGTCAAAGCCCACGACGCTTGTTATTTAATACCTAATACTACTACGGGCGAAAGAAAGAGTGCTGTTACAATAGTTTGCAACATTCTAAAAATCAATTGACGAATTAAAAGTTCCTTTTACACAAAACAGTTTCTCTTTCAACAATCTCACCCGTTGCCAGCAAAGTTCCTGAGGTAATTCGAAATCGCTGTGCTGAAGTGAAAAACAGAAAAAGTTACTAGTTGATGAATTGTTTTATAGCGGTTGTGCGTGTGTTTGTAGAAATGCTAGGAAAAGAAATCAGTTATTGTGTCGGTTCCCTGTTCATCTCACCCGTTGCCGGTGCCTAATAGTTCCTGAGGAAAATCGGAACAAGCCGTGCTGAAGTGCAGTGTATTAGGAAAACTGATACAAACAAGTGATCTTTTTCGAGGTGTTATTACAATATATGCCAAACGTTAGAATTTCGTGCAATGAACATAGCATATTTATCGGCATTATTAGGCGTTAGGACAATTAACAACGCTCAGCGATGCAATCTGTTCAGTGCGAAGTGTAACGCCATTTTCTCCAAGGCAGCAAATCCTACAGGCAGGGCAGAGCAACTATGCAAGGCAGAGCAATTAGTCAGGACGTAATAATACGATGCAAAATTCAACAAACTATTGCAACAGCACTCTTTCGCTTTCGCACTTTCGTCCGTAGTAGTATTTGGTATTAAATAACAAGCGTTTTCTTAAACAGTCTTATATTATTATTTTATTGCGACGCTCAAAATCAATCGCTTGACTCGGGCTACCGCGAAAGTGTGGCCTTCGGTCATTGCCTTAGCCACGATGTTCGGGAGCCTTTGAGCGATCGGGAATATTCGGCTCGATCGGTATTGGATGCTTCCCACACTACGCGTTTGTACCGCGCTCTGTCGGGAATCACGGTAGATAACACCGACAGATCGCATCTAACGTTAATTATTATTAACAAGAAGTTTTCTTGTTTTTGAGTTGCAGCGATTTGGGCGTATTTGTACGTATCCTTTTGTCAGCTCTCGTCCAACGCCTAAAGGTATGCAAACATATGTTTTCGTATAGTTAATTCTTCGATTTGAATCCACATTTAAAATCAAAAGATAAAAACCATGAAAAGGCCATACACTGTATAGAACAATGATTTATAATTTAATGAATATATTGTAGCTATTTTCAAGAAAGAAAAAAACACTTTGAATATTGAGATGCAAACAATGAAGATTAATCACAAATTACAATGACTTTCAACAACAGCATAAAAGCTTAGAATTTCAAACAAAACATTATCCTTTATAAACATACACATAAACATCAATGACAAGGCGCACACTCGTCTGTGAACTCAACGCTCCCGAGCGCAAACAAACGTAAAAAGCATTATTCTTTCGCTATCACCCCTGTCTGTCTTATCATATTACCATCAGGCGATGAAATATTTGCCCTATGAAGTCGCAAGTGGAATGCCAAAAACCCGGGGACAGCAGTGTGAAAAAAAAACAAACAAAACAAAGCAACCGTGGGGGGTGTACAAAAAATAGAAGAAACATCACCCAGAAGCCCCTATGGATGTGTTTATGTGCAAAAGAGCAAAACCCGCATGGAGTGCAGAGCTAGTGAAGCCACGAACAGCACAGCGCATGTGAAGATGTTCAGTGTGCGAGTGTGCTTTTTTCTGCGTTTACATCACGCAGCTTCGCATCGTAATTCATCTCGATTGCATTCGAGCATAACTTGCATAAATTTTGCAACTGCCTTCCAACGCTCTGCGCCCGTCACGTACGTGTAGCGTGAGCGATTCGCCCAGCACAGCACGCGGCATTTTGGAGCGCAAATGTTCGTATTCACTTTGTTCGGGCTTCTTTTTTTTTCTCCTCCTCACGTCCTTTGTCAACGAGTTGTGTGTGTGTGTGTGTGGGTTGTTCGAGAGATGAATAATCCCGACCCCGCTCGGCACCCCGTTTCGAGAAGCTTGGGTAAAGGAAAGGGCTACTCCAAACGACGATGAAGACACTGATCGAGGATCGGATTGGTCCTTTTTTCAGCCTTTCATGCATTCCGTCGGTCGGTTTTTTTTTTTTTTGGAGTGGAGGAGTTTGGTCGATGCTCTACTCTTTCACTCACTCGGGTCGATTCGGTCGTTCATCTTCACTTTCGATTTTTTGCCATCATTTTTTTTTTTAATTTTCAAAATTGATTCTCTATCCCCCCACCCCTGTCCTGAACTTGGGGGGTTTTTTTTGTTCATTCACTGAGAAATAAACCGAAGAACCAAATGCCAGCAGCGTTCAGCTGAATGTTCCGATCGGCGGCAACTTTTGCCATGTTTTCTCCCCTACCGGACGTCTACAGTGCTGCGTCGGTGTGACGAAAAATGCTTCAGTTTTTCCTTCTTTTTTCAACAGAATCTACAAAAAAGGGGGCTTTTTCTTCTGGTTCCCAGCTCGCAGCTCGATCATCTTTGGCAGCAGCAGCAGCCAAGAGCACCAGGAAAGCGTCAGGCAAACCAAGTGCTATCGTTTATAATTCATCTCTCCGCTCACGCACCAAACATAAATTGTGCTCATCCTTGCCATTTTTACCGTGCGTTCTGGTGCACTTTCCACCGCAAGGGACTAGCAGGCGGCAGAGAAAAAAAAACATAAACTGTATGAACTGTGCATGTGTGCCTGTGTGCGCCTGTGTATTTCCCACAAATATACTCCACTTTGGCACAGACTCCGTCCACTCCGTCGGGTTACGGGCAGGTGCCCTGATGGCGCCCGCCAGCTTGCGAACCGAAGAAGCAAACGAAAAAAAAAACACGCACCAAAGGGACCGATGCCAACATATTTTCATGTTTACCGCGTGACCATATCGTCCCGATGCTTCTTTGCATCGCTGCTCGCCGATGGGTTTACCACTGGCGGACGCAACCCACCCCAAAAAGTGTGAGCGTTCCGTTCCGGAAAGAGCCAGGCGCCAATTCCCTTGCAAACCTTGCTGGATGGATTCTTTTATTATTTTTTTGGAGAGACAGAAAATTCCTTCTAGCTGTTTACGTGCCACCTCCGAGCAGCACCGGAAGGAAATCATAAGAATTTCTCATTTTGAACTAACTATGTACGACGGCCCAATGGGATAACCAGGCAAGCGGCAGGAACAGTGGAAGCGAACGAGAAGGATGTCTCCTTCGGTTCGGCCCACACACAAATGTCAACCCAGAAAGTTTGGTAAATTGAAAATGGTGAATCGAAGCAGAAGAAAAAGGGCAAACAATGTTTGCACTGGAAAAAGGTTGATTAAAATTCACTTTAGCGGAGAGATTTTTGGGGCGAAGCAATATTTTGCGCTATCGAACGAGTGTTTGGGTAAAAATTACAAAATAGTTCACTGAACGCACCATCAATTAATTGGAAGTAGATGAGGCTTTTTGGTAGCAAACAGCACTCATACATGGACTCACATTTTTGCCATTGGTTCATGGAAATGTAAACCTTGAACCTTCCGGGGGCTTTCCAATGAAGCTTTCAACCAAAATAGGCCCGACTGTAACTGTACGCCGTCCGTTATTGGATGGAAACAACAACTCAAGCGGGACGGGAGACCTACGCACTTTATGATGATGATGATATGTTCCACCTTTTACCCCAACACAGGTTTTAGAAGGTCGGAAGTATCTTTAAGATAATATTACTCTGACAGAAATGAAGAAATAAAATGCACAAGCAAGTGGTGGCATCGGAAAATCCTCAGCGTAATCCATCGAGTCATACACACACCCAAGACGACCAACATAGTTTCATCAAGAAAAAAACGGGTCATAATCCATCGAATACAATGGTACTCCCTAGCATCGTTTACGTAGCTCACCAAGAACCAATTAATGGATCCGGCATACCACTTATCAGCGACACAACTGCGACATGCGTATGGCCACAGTTCCACTGATACCAACCACTGGTTCCAGGGTCTCTGGTACCAACAGCCGGCCCCAGGGCACTACCTTCTGAAGCAGGTGAACCTAATGTATCTAGAATTAGCCACTTACAATCAACAATGAGTGAATCCTGCTGTGACCTCCACAGACTACGTGCGGGCAGTAAAATCACCAACTAGATTCCAACTGTCCACGTTCCCATTCGTTCCCGTTAGACCTAAAAGCGGCCAGTGAAACTTCCCAGTCAACTGGAGCGTTCTTCTTCCCTTCATTGTTTCTTCCCTACACCTCAACTTAGTTTGAAAATCTATCAACAATTAAACCATAAACCACAATACAAAGCGAACGTTTTGAATCACTCTTTGTTGCTCATAAATTATGGTTTGTTGTTTGCTTGCACTAAATTATATTTATTTCGAGAGATTTAAAGCTAAATTCAGCATTTTTTTGCAATTCGATTTACACAGGATTTAAAGCATGAATAGGCAATTTTCACATTACCTGTTTTAATACGGTAGCAGCAGCTCACTCGAAAACCAGTTCGAAGCATTCATAAATTTCTTTCTTATTTTTGTTTTGTTTTTACAGGAACAAAATACACTCTTCCACAGCTTGTGATTTCAATGATTAGCCGTAAATTACATTTTGTTCACATTTTGTTTTGCTTTCGGTAACTCGTGTGTGGTCACTTCCATTAACGGACGTCAAGAGTGATTGGATTTAAATTCACTTCAGTATTTGTTCAACACTGCTACCATTAGAAACACTTTATAGGGAAAAGAAAAGAACAATAAAGCAATTAAGCATTTGAAGAAATTAATCATAACCACTATTTAGTAATCATAAACTCTAGCACATCATTTTTTTTTTCATTTTAATAAATTCGCATCACCATCCACTGATTAACTCATTCATTAACACACGCCAGTGCACTGCGAATCGAATTCAACATCGCTTGCTGGCGCATTCTTTCCACCCTCGTCTCGTCTTCCAAATGTGCCACCGAACAAACACCTTTAATCACACGACATTTCATCGCGCACAGCAGCAGGACGCACACACAGGTCGTACGAAGTCGCAGATGCACACGGCGTCAAACTGCATCCAGCGCCCGAGAAGCCTCAGCAACGAGCGGCCGAGTAGGATATTCACACTGCCCAAGCACCCGTGCTGGGGATGACAATTTTTCCTATCACTCGTACAACAAGCACACACACACACACACACCCAAGGGCAAACACATACAGATGCTCGTAGTGATGCGTTTTTTTTTTGCTTCATCTCCATTCCTACAGTGTTTTGTGTTCGTACCGTTCGTCGTGCCCGAAAACCTGGTGACCAAATTCTCGCAGCATTTTCTCGCTCTCTCTTCCCTTTTTCTCTCTTGCTCTCGGGTTTGCGGATGCTGCTAGGCGCGCATGCAAACTCGAATGCCCTCACCGTTGGGGGCAGCTCAGCTCCCCATCAGCTCAGCTTTCGCCCAATGACTGGGAAAGCACCCGCAGCAGCACACGAAACAGCTGTGAGCGAGAGAGAGAGAGTGTGTGTGTTTGTGTTTGCGAGAGAGTGAGCGTGTTGAAGAAGAACAAAAAAAAAAAAACACACACACAATAATCACAAAAGCTTTCGCTCGCAAAAGCTTACATAACGCAGCTGCTTTCGAGGGTTTCGCTCTTCGGAAAAAGCCAGCTGATTCGGAACGCAACCCATACACGCTCACCCATTTCACACGAAGGTTATCATCCAGTTATATACACAAATACACACACACGCGTGTAGATCTGTATTTAACATCCTTTCTCACTTAAACTAGGGTAAAAGGGAAAATGATGTCCCCCAACAACGCACTCGATTCGATCGAAGTAAAAGGAAAACCCAACGACAAAAACACCAACAAACGAATGGAAATAAAACTACATTTTGACTTGAAGCATGATTTAATCAAAGTAGTATGTGTGTGTGTGTGTCATAAAAGCATGAAAATCGGGAGCAAAATAAAAACAAATTGTGTGCGAGCAGGATGGCGAGCTGCGAACCATCCGCAAAAAAACGCAATACACGCCAAACGTTTGCCAAGCTGCGTGTGTGTCTGTGTGAGATTATTGCAAGAGAGCACACGAGAGAAAGGGATAAAGAGAGAGAGGGGGTTTTCTTTTCGCAGGGGAAAACACACACACACACGTACAGATAATGGACTGCTTTATGACCTTCAGTGAAGGAAAACTCATGTAACCTTAAAACACCATTTGCCGAGCGGTTTTGCGAACAGTGGCTGAGTACGGCACCACCGAACCGGAACGTCCTAGGTGAAGGGGAAGGGTGAAAGGAGGGTATATAAGCCACACAATCACAAACGTACACAGAAACACAACTCGGTCCCGGTGGAGGGAATTCTTTCAAAGATTCAAAACAACACCACCTGAAGCGGAGTGTGTGCCCAGTGATGGAATCGGTGCCGTGCGGAGGGTAGAGTCAGGAGTGCTTCCACGCTCTCTGCCTCTCTCTCTCTTTTGTAGACACAATTATGTGTACCGTTTTTTTTTCGTAAACCATCTGATACAAGATTGCCCTCATGTCTTGCGAATGGCTTAATTTTGCAGCGCAACGATTCTCGTTCAGTCTCTGCGGCAGACGAAAGGCAAACAAACCTTCTCCGTCCTCAACACCCAAAAAAAAACAAACAAAAGGGACATGGTAAACAAACTGCTTTCGGTATCGAACATAAAAGCTTCATTCTTTGCTTTTGCCTTCCCCCCACCACACACACACACAAACACACTCGTTATGACAATTTCGTGTTTGTCGCCGTACACTAATTATATCGAATGTGGAGTGGAAAGGTAGAAAAGGTGCAAAGTGCGCCACTCTCTCTCTCTCTCTCTCTCTCTCTCTCTCTCTCTCTCTCTCTCTCTCTCTCTCTCTTTCGCCCAGTTTTTCCACAAACACAAACACACACACACACATAATTTGATGGACGTTTTGGTGGCATAACCGCTTCCGACCAGGTGGGTACGCTGGGTGTTGAATTTCATCCTTGACCCAATCTTCATTGTCGTTTCGCATGGGGGGGGGGGGGGTGGGCGTCCGTTCCGATTTCATTTCCGAATGCTTCACTTTCATCAGAGCAAAGCAAAGGGTAGATTTCACACATCGACACAGATACCCACGTTAATGCTTTTGCAAATTTGTTGCCTTAATAGATGTATGTGCGCCGGTGCTTTAAAACGAGTGACGAGCGTTTTTTGATGATTTTTGCAATTTTGTAACAAAACAATTCGCTTTCACAGCAAACTCTTGCACTCACAAGCTAAAGCTCATTTTGTTTCATTTCTTAGAATTCGTAGAGATGCGTGTGTGTGTATATATAATCAGTTAAGCCCACACACACGCACTGCTTCATTGCTTTATTTATGTTTCCTTTTTGCTTCCATTTCCCGCCCCATCTATATTCGAGACACTGAGACAAAAACCACCCAAAGACGGCAGCACACGGCTGGCTCGGGGCAAATTGAATCAAATATTCAATTGTTGTTTCGCTCGGCAAAATTGGAAGGAGGGGCTGCTTGCTGGTTAGCTGTGCCGCTTGTACACTGCGCGTAGAATGCGTCGATGTCGTGGAACCAGCATCACTTCCAAGCAGCAGTCAGCCAGCGATTAAATATTTATGTTTTTGCTTCCATTTTGCCCCTTTGCCCTTTCCCTTCTTGCGCCACGGCAAATGACGCACACTGTGAGGTTCCTTTTGCACACACACACACACACACAACTGTCACGCACACTGGTGAAGCACACGGTTCAACATTCTGCGGTCCTGTGTCCTGTCTCCGAAGCGATCGGATCATCGGCGGAAAAAAACAGCTTCCTCGTGGTTGTCGTCTTCTGCATCCGAACGTACAGCCGTTTTGGGGCTGTAGCTCGACTAGCTCCAAACGCAACGGGCTGTGCGCTAGGCGTGCTCACTGAAGCTCACCGAAGCTCATCCGCCACGGTGGAGCGAGGAGCGAGAGAGAGAAAGAGAGGGAGTGTACAAGAGCGAGAGTTGGAGAGCGAATGGAGCTTTTGGATGAAGCAAGATTAAATATCCCTTCTTTTTTTTTTGACTCAAATGGGCTAGAAGAGATGCTTAGAGGATGTTCACAAACACACGCACACACACACACACACACAACTCTTGTGCGACAAATCACATCACCGTTTGACAATATTGAAGAAATCAGAAAAGAAACTCTTTTTCTAATAATATTTCTGTTTTCCTTATCGATACCTCTTTTCTCGTGCGTTTTCCTTCACTAACCTTGTTCGCACACACCACTTTCTCCCTTCTTCTACTCCTCACCACACGCACATACACATACACATACACACACACACACACAGATCAGCAGTGCTTCGAACACACGGTAACGCGACCGAACTGCGATCCGCACGCGACGATGTCCTCGGCCGAACTGAATCGCTCTGTCGCCCGAAAAGCGCTCTCCGATCCTTCGTTCGGCCACAGCGTCATAACCGCTCGCGTCGTCAGTGGCCTGGTACATGGCCCCCGTTTTCCACACCATGATCTCGTCCTTGCTCCGGCACTCCGGCGGCACTCACTCTCTCGCGCGGTTTCGGGCACCTAAAAAAAAGCTCCGTTCGGACCACTCACGGCGTTGTCGGTTTTTCTTTTACTGCCACGAGGCTTCCGCACCACCGCTGAGCGGCCCGTGCTGGAGGGAAATCGCTCGTGACGAAGTATCAACATCATCGATGTCGATGGGTAAAAATGGGATGATTTACCACCCAAAGCCCTCTACTCCCACCTCGCAATGAGTGCTCGATGGGGTCGTGCTGCTGCTGCACCGTTGCTGCCGGTTTCGATTGGTGTGGTGACATATTTCTCGCACCCCGGGTCGGAAGAGGGCAGGCAGAGAACAATCCGGTGTGATGCGCCCGGCCCGAGCGCGCGCGCTGTTAAGTAAAGCACTTCAACACGTACGCTGCAACGCCGCCTGCCGCCACACTTGAGCGGTAGCCCGGGTTTCAGGAGCGGCGGCAACCAGCTGCCTGGTGCAATTGATGCCGCATGCAGCGAGAAGAGTATTCCGCGAAGACACGGTGGATGCACCTGGATGCACCGCCTGCACAAGGAGATGGCACCCCTTTGCGATGGTCCAATTTGTAATTTATGCATCAGTATATGGGGGGGAAACGATAGGGGATCAGAATCTTCAGCGATGCTGCCTGGGTAAAACATTATTAGTGTTTTAATGAATCGACATCGGAAGTTGTTTTCGGTAGAGATCGACTATTGGATAGCGAATGAAGTAAGGTACGGCACTAAAACCATGGGTGAATCTCTTTGTGCAAATGGCATATGGTGAATAATAATTCGGTGTCTAATCTTATACGAAATAAGCCACATCAAAAGGCCAAAGGTCAACCAACCACTATCGTTTGGCATGTTCTATTCCATCACAGTAGGATGCATTCTAAGAACCAACATTCAGCAAGGATGCACACGACATTGGAAGAGTGCTTCGCTTTAAAGCTATATTATTTTCAATAAATTTGGCAGAAATGACCGAATCAGTGCTTTGTTTTATTCATCTAGTTTGTAAATTCCACTCTCCTGCAGTTCGAGAAAATTTAGTCATGATTTATTGGTCATCTTTCTCTATAGAGAGCGCCTAAATGTATGCAAAATACCTGTTTTAAATCTTTCACCGGAACAACCAACCGGAACAGTTTACATACGGTTCGAATTTTGTGTAGACTCGTTATTGTTGTTGTTGTTGTTTTTGCTATTGTTGTTGCTATTGTTGTTGTTGTTGTTGTCATTTAAGTCATCCCTAATCACATCATCATTCAAACAATCCTTACTCATTATCAATTTGAATCTATTACGGCTTTAAAATCAATTCTCTTTAATTTTAATCTGATTTATTTCTAGCATCTGGACCAGAATGAATCAAATTACACCTGAATTACAATGAATAACAGAAAAAAAACTAACAAGTACAACAAGGATTCTATTTCAAGAAAAACGAAAAAATAAATCAAAACTTGTTTTTAGTACAATGGCACCAACAAACACCAGGCTTCTCCATTACTATTTCTATTGCTATCCAGTACCGCCCACAAACCAACAGGAACAGATGGAATGAAAAATAATGCTAACCAAATCTATTGATAACAACCACCCAAAACAAAAAAACCCTCAACCCCAATACAATGCATCCTGGTGCGCTGGCGTCCGATGAGCAATAAATATAAAATTACTGCCCCGAAACCGGTTTCGCTCTCCGCCGTGCGCCACCGATAGTAATCACGTTTATCATACTTTCTGCCACCTATTTGCGCTTGATACATAGTGTGGCGTACCATCGCCATGCTGTGTGTAACTACAGACTCACACACATACACACACACACACACAAGCAACTAAAGCGCGCGAATAATGGAAGCTCCAGCACGATATTCCGCGAAAGGATACTCACAGATGAACAAAACGATTTTCATATTTCATCATCATTCTGCTTCTTGCTTCCCCTTTGCACAACGGTTTGATTTGAATGTACTTGCTTTCTTCATCACCGTTTCTGTTTTTTTGTTTTTTATTGCATTCATTTGTTCACACGCACGCTTCCACTAGCCAAGTTACCAGTCAATAGCGAGCAGTGTCGTGTGCGCCCGAGTTTATGCAAACTGTGTGCCACTACCGCCACTACTGACTGCTGCCAATTTTAGCTTGTCCCTCTGCTGGCACATCTCCGCACTATCGAGCTTGTGTGCGGTGCGGTTACCAAATGCAAAAACAAAAAATCCGGGCCACAGAAGCGGAGGGACCACGCGAATAATATGCAGCACATATCGAACAGAACGTCTCCTTCTCTCTCTCTCTCTGTCTCCAAACCAAACAAAACCGATTTGTGTTTCTTCTTTCTATTCGAGTGCGGTAACACACTGATAACGCAGCAACATGTCCCCGTTTGCAGACAGTTTACCCTGGTTCACTTCAATTCGAACCAGCCAAACCGACAGACAGGCAGACGAGAGCGCAGGAAACTTGCCGACAGTGCCAGTGTCCTCCCTCCTGTGTCCTCCGGTGGTACAAGCACTGTGAAAGCGTGAAAAGTTTGAACGAACAATATAGAATTAAATAAATGTGACAATGAACGAGGACTGAACCGTTCCCGCTGTCCCCGGTTCGGTTCTGCGTGGCTGGTTTCCATTCCCACTTTGCCCATATTTTCCTGCTTTTCCTATCGCAAACAGGAATGGTAGCCTTTCTTTCTCCCTCTATGGTTTTGTTCTCGCTTTCTCGATCGTGTTCGTGTTATATTGAATTGACGGCTGCATAGTAGTAGTTGCAACGTGTGCGTCTTCCCTCTCCCGCCGTGATGACAAGCTCGATAGTGGGTGTCGTAGTAAAATTACAACTGTTTCCGGCGATGGAGAAGCAAGAGTAGGAGATGTAGACGGTGGAGAGAAAAAATCACATTTTAACACCCATTCTTTTCTTGCAGTCTCTTTTTTTATAAAGATATGAAAAATGGCACAATTCAAACTAATATCTGATCAAGCATGCAGTACCAGTTTCTCATTTTCGCTGTTAGCTGCGAATGCAATTGGAATGCAATTGGAGAACACTTTCCACTTGTTACACGTCAGACGACGGACTGTGTTGTGCTTTACCTTCTAGCTAATTGAATACGGCCATGCAAAAAATCCCCACCTCCGCCAGCTCCATTTCCTACCGTTCCAATTAAACTAATTTCGTCCTGAAACCACTGCCAGCAGGTCTTACCGAAGGGCACAAATCCCTCCCATCCACGCCGGGGCGTGGGCTCACATTTTGACAGTTTTATCTACACCCGCTCCACAACGGCTGCGACGGTGCAAGTTCCCGAGCAATGGAGCGGTGGAAAACAGTCGACGAAAAGAGGCCTCCGTCTGTCGAGGAAAATACAAACACAGATCGCGAGGGAGGCGAGTAAAGTAATCTTCCCGGTTTGCCGGCAGTTCGGAGAAAATTCTAAGCCAACAGCGCTAACCTAAGATTGTGAATGTGCTTCAGGCTTTCAGGCACAACAGTGCTGAACTTCATCAACCGACGGACCGACCGACCGACCGGGCGACCGACACCATTAGTCATATCTTTTCGTGGCCGCTGAAGCCTTCGTAACTTCGAAACTTTGTAACCAAACTTTGCAATCTGCAGCATTGGTTTGTCTAACAATGGCGAAGCGAAAGGCTCATTTCAAGAGAAATGACACTGACTCTTGAGTTTGTAGTAGTTTCTAAATTGTTGGAGGGAAAATATTTTAGTAATAAACCATTTTAAATAAAGATTAAAATTATTCCAGTTGCTCTAAACACACCTCCGCTACAAGCTCCAACACAATCACACCCATCAGAAGCACCACTGCACGCAGTGTATGTATTAATTTAATAAATCGCAAATTAAATTATCCTCACCTAATCCACAACCGGTGCTAGCACCTGTTTAGACCAGCGCTGGCTAGGTCCCGGGCCGCCCATTTTTCCTGCTAATTTATAACCACCCCCCTCCCTCCGTTGCACCTTGCCTTGCCTTGATGACACGCGCTAAGCTCTCGCGCCAGACTTTTGCTCTCGCTTGCCGCGTGTTTTTCTTCCCCATTCGTGGTTCTGGTTAGGGTTTTTTTTTAATTTCAATTTGCTTGCTCATTTACGTACAACACTGCTCCCCAGCACACCCTTCCTGCTTTTGACTTTAACACCTTCGCAAACGGGGGGAACCTCCGGGGACAAAAACACATATACAACCCCATCCCATCGTGTATGCCGGTGTGTGTGTCAGTGCATGTGTGCACAATGTAACCGCAGGAGCACTCAAATTATCAATATTCATCATCGCAAATGGCGCCCCAGGTTGAACGCGGGTAATTAAAGCGAATACATACAAATAACATTTGCATCTCCCCTTCCCCTCTCTACTTTATTCCGCCTGTTTCCTTGCACGTGCAGCCTCCGGTGTGGGTGAGCGGGTGAAAGGATAACATTTCTCTCTCTCTCCCAGGAACGATATTTTTTCATTAACGAAACCTACCCGAGGAGTGCGAGGAATCGGTTTTTGAGTTGAGTTGTGAATGTTTTGAGCGCTGTCTTTCAGCTTAATTTATCACTATCACTTGCACTTGGTGAAGGAAGGCGTGTATGCAGCGTATTTTGATGCTTCCACCACCCGGCGGTAACATTGTGGATGGGAAAAGCAATCGTTCAACGCCTTCTTGCTGCACTGGGTGAGGTGTGAATTAGTCTTATGGCTCACTTTTACAAGCTTTCAGAAGAAACCCCTCGATCTAGAGAAGTAGAAACCCTTTCTATTTGTTAAGTTGATTACTTTACCAATTTATGTAAGCTAAAGTGAAAGTCGTGTGTAGATAAGTAAAACTTGTTTAACATATTGCATAACTTTAGGCGTCTAGTAAGCCTTCAAAGGCAAATTGTAATAAAAGCCCTTGTTAGAACACGATTACTCTCTTAAAACTGTGATACATGATAGAACTGTGCAATAATTCATTACAGGGTTTCCCACGATTTATTGGTCGGCTCCCATAATTTTTTGGGCTCGTCTCACGATCGTTTCCCATAGATTGTTGGTTCGTTCCCATAATATATTAGTATCTTCTGATTGGATACCAAAACAATTGAACCAAAAAAATCTGGGAATCGACCAATAAAACGTGGAACACACCAAAAAATATGGGAAGCAACCAAAAATCATGGGAAACCCTGCATTTTTCTGTCCACCAAAAAAAAGCGAGGTATAGAAAAATATAGATTTAATTTCATTCCCTTCAACAAGTCCACTCATGTCATGCTCATCGTCTTAATTCCAATATGAATATTACACTTTCCTCTACGTTGCATTACATTAACCTAAATTCCAACTGGAACTTCTTTGCCCTTTAAACTGCTTCCCCTAAAAAGATTGAAGGGCGCAATGGGCACACAGGCTGTAAATTCTAATTACTTTGCGACGTGCGAGTTTATGGCCCCTACCCCTATCATCAGGTGTGCGCGTGACGTATGCCACTCAGGAAAATGAAGGATGCTATTGTTTTGCTGATGCTATTTTCTTTTTGTTTAACCCCCCCCCCCCCCCCCTTTGAGCAGCACTCAATAATCGCTCGATCGATGATATTGAGAAAAAAAAACACACACATCAGGCGAGGAGAGGATGGAATCCAGCTAATGCTAGTACACGTTCCATGCAGCTCATGTGCCAAGGTGAAACGGATTTCAATTTAATAATGCCAGCCACTGATGGTTTATGATTTGCTGATTGGATAAATAATGTAATTGAATTGTTGTGAATGCTATAAGGACACTTGTTTTGTTCAGAGTGTCATATTTGCCCTCTTAATTCATTAATTCTTTTATTAATTAATTGTTGTAAAAACAAATAATCAATAACATTTCAGCGGAGAAACACATTGATATGAAACACCTCACAACGCGCACAATATTGCTTAAAACACCGATCAAAGGGCACACTAACAAGCGACCGCAGTTATGCTGCAAACAACTCTACCCCGCCTCCCCATTGCAAGCTCTGCAACCACGACCGAACAAACACGCTGTCATGGATCCCGCTTACGATCCTACCCATATCGTACGCTGATAGCTTATAATTACATTTAACTGACGATTAACATTTCATCCCTTGCACTTTGACTTGCCGTATAATGAGCCACACACACACACACACAACCATACGCACTGGCGCTCTCATTCGCGTGGTGTAACCGTGCTTTAAATTTATTGCCAGTGCCCGCCCAACCACGCTCAACATGTTGCAACAGCTAATTTGCCCGAAAGTGCCCCCATTACTACCAATTATTGGATGGATGATAAAATTTGGTTTGGCAGATGGTGCTACTGGTGCGACGGACTTACCAATCAAATTCATGCATGAATTACGGGTATATTTTAAGGGTTATTTTAGGATTGGTCTTCCTTCCCTTTTTTTATGCCAACACACACGTCTCTCCGTCCAAGTACACCCCTTTTTCAAAGGATGAGGAGTCGAGCGCTAAATCGAGCGCTATTTTCCCATCCAAGCACAGGCGGTACTGCATTCGCAGAAGTAACAACTCCGCAACGCAAGGGAAGGTTGCGCAATCAAGCATAAAGCCGGTGCGCTAGAATGAGCGGCAGCCTAAAAGGGCCCTCCGGTTCACGTGTGGACTGTCTTTTTGATTTATTTTTTGTGGAAATAATTTAATCATACCGTTTTCAATGTGACCCATTTGATGCACACACGCACACACCCACTCGCATGGGAGCACATGTGTACTTTCGAGAAAACTGCAAAGCATCACCCCCAACCCCGTTTGGAATGATCATATTTCCCGTTTCCCTGCGGGCAATCGAACGCTTCATAACGCTGCGAGAGACGACGGGTGGCAAAAGCAAAGAAAGAAACAACAACAACAACAACACCAAGAGAAAAAAATGCCACGTTTTTAGCATAAACAAACAAACCATCCTCTTCGTCCGCCCCCTCCCGTCCACAAATCCCGGTACTCTCAAGAACGGAAACGGACGCGTCACACGAAATCAATCATCGTAATTAAATTTTCTCTCCGGGCGCAAACTGGGCGCCTTTCATCACACAGGCTCTGGCGACTGATGGAGGGGTCGAATTTATTTGACTTCTCATCGATTGGAACGAGCTGAATTTTAACTCATCCTTTTTCGCGATGTCCCTGCCCCCTTTTAGTTTCCCTCCCCACTAACAACCCAGGAACGCTGGAGAAAATTCTCGGCAAAATCGTATTGACTTTAAATCAATAATGAATCGGCCCGCTGGAGCGCAGAAATGAAGCGCTTCTCGGAGGGAGAGTGGCGTTCGCAAGCACCGATGGGGACGCGAAATGCGATCGCCAGTTTGCAGGAATAGAGAGGGGAATGGGGTAAGGAGGGAAAAGACAGCAATCGAATCCATCGCAGTGAAACGGTTGCAGTTTTCAGTTCCATTTCTACTTCCTCCTCCAGCCAGCCAGCTTGGCTCGCGAATGAAGTGCAAACCTGGGGAAGCTTTTGCAACTTTAATTTAACCCCTCCACGAAGCTACGATTGGACCTTGCTGTGCTTATTCTTAGAAGAAAGTGGTTCCGAAACGAGCACCGTGCACCGTGCAAGAGGGTGTTTAGGAAGGGACGGGTCGCTGCCATCGTAACGATCAGAAGTTGTTTTCGTAACGCAAGTCGCGCGTTTCGTGGGGAGCGGGGAGCTAAACCACAAAGATGAGCGCAGAAGGGAGGTGTAGGTAGGTGTGAGAGCAGAAATTAGGGGCTCATCTCGTGTGTCATAAGTTTAAATCAATATGATTCTACATGAACAGCACAGTGGTTGTGCTGAAGAAGGGAATAAGTATCCTGGGTCTTAACATTTGCGTTTTAACCTCAATGTCTTCCCAATTTTTGGTCAAAAATCTAGTAAAAAAATGTTTACCTTAAAAAATAAACTTTTTTTATTTCCATTGACATCCTTCCATGATCCATTTCCATGAATCAAAGGATGTGAAAGGTAAATTTACAAGCTTACTTGTAAAAGTAAATCTACGACTTAGTGAGCTGCCTTTCATCTGTTTTTTTTTTTGTTTTTGTTATATTCACCATACTGGACGGAGACATGCGTGCAGGCATGCTTTAAGATCTACCAATGATTTTTTATCAATTCTTCAATTATTTTCGCGACAAAATTGTTGAGCTAGAACTAAGACGACGCTGAGGGATGTTGGACCGGTTCGCGTACTTCTGTGTCATATGATATTTCTCAGAAATTCGCCTAAAATGATTTGGAATTTGGCGCCATTGCTGGCCAGTGGACTCGATGTTTTGCTTCCTGATATGTTTTTTCATGTTTTGAAGGTACTAGCTCACTGTTTGGCCAGTTACATCGACCTCCTGGCCAAGTCGAATGCAGCAATGTTGCCACATTTCCGTCGGTCTTCACTTTAGGCTTTCTTTGGAACCTCAAGTCGCACAGGGTCGTCGGTTATTTGGAACTGGACTTTCTTTCGATGCACTGATTGTTGTCTAATAGTGCCAAGATGTTGTAGATGCCGAAACAGGCTTATACGACTTCCACAAACTACCTCACGGAGTCTGTTTAAGAAGCTATGGGGTGCCGTTCTTTGATCGTGCACGCTCCTGAAGCAAGTTGCCTTACTTTTTTGGCCATCTCTTTTAGAGTTCCCTCGATAGAGGTGTTAAATATTGTCTACTGACTCATAAGATACTATTAGGAAAGGTACAAGCAACGTCTTAACCCATGCCAAATCTACCATTTTTATCCATTTACGTTTAAATGCAAAAGTTATGCCGTTAAGATCAACATCATTACAGGCCACAACAATTTCTGTTTTCCCATTTAAATCAAGATAACAATCAACAAGAGTGGCTCGAAAACAAACCTTTCTGTATATTCCATGACAATCGATCCAAAATCAAGATGACTTAAACCTAACCGTATGACTCAACAACATGACCGCCATCTTACGGTTCGAGCTCCGTATGATCTTCATTGCATAGAACTATCATAATCATGCCAATGGGTAAACCAATCAAACGCGAAGCAGCAAGAATTGGATTGAGAATCAATGCGAAGAAGACGAGGTACTTGCTTTCCGGTGACTCAAACCATCTGGGAAGCAGTGTATTAGTTGACGGCAACAGTCTGGAGGTAGTAAAGGAGTTTTGCTATCTTGGGACGGTCGTTACTTCGGACAACGACATCAGCAGCAAAATCCAGAGACGCATTGTTCAGGGAAGTCGGGCATACTATGGGCTTCACCGACAGCTGAGATCCAGAAGACTTCAAGCCCGCACGAAAGATGAGGTATATCGCACATTGATTCGCCCGGTGGTCCTCTACGGACACGAGTCCTGGACCATCCGAGCGGAGGATGCAAACGCTCTGGGCGTGTTTGAGCGACGCATCCTCCGGACCATCTTTGGCGGTGTGTTCGAGCATGGAGCGTGGAGGAGAAGGATGAACCACGAGCTTGCTGAGTTGTATGGCGAACCGAGCGTCATGACGGTGGCGAAGACTGGTAGGATACGATGGCTGGGGCATGTCATGAGGATGCCGGACCCATGCCCCACCAAGAAGGTATTCGACAGCGATCTCCAGTTCGGCATAAGGCGCAGGGGAGCACAGCGAACTCGATGACTGGATCAGATGAAGCGAGACCTGTTGGAGATCGTGTGTCTAAATGGATGAGAGGCTGCAGCCAGGGACCGAGCATCCTGGAGAATTTTTGTTGACCGGGTCATGTCACATCGACGTGCTCTATTGTGAGCAGGCCAACAAGAGATAGAAAGAGAGAGAGAGAGAGAGAGAGAGAGAGAGAGAGACCGACTAAGGACTTCTTGTGCAGAAAACTGCTCTAAAAAGGATTTTGAATAATGTACCAATTATTATTGATCGTCTTTGTGTGAAAAAATGGCATTTCCACTTTTAGTACACTCTTGTTACGCTTTTAGTACAAGTCAACTATTATTCGTCCCTTAAAATACAACATACTGTTGTGTCCGCACAAATGAAACATATGACGGGGTGTACGGCACAAACAGAATATATATTTTATCACTACTCTTTGGTATTATTGTATTACACGGGTATAAAATAACATAAACGCAACACACGCAATGCGGGGAGAGGACGACTGGTCCTTCTCGCGCCGCGATCCTCACTGAGGACGTCACCGGATGACAGCCCTGCTGTCAACAGTGAGCCCTCAGGATGAGGCAGCGGTCTGTCCACAACACATACAAAATACTGTTTTGCATCAATAATATTGTCTAATTCGTTTTACAATTCTTTTTCAATCTCATCCTCCTTCTCTCTTCAAAGGGCACAGTAAAAAAGTACGATCGATAGCACACCACAAACAAGCAACATCAGGTGATCAGACAGGTCAGACGGCAGCGAGCAGACCGAGCGGTGTTGGCAACCATGGCAACACCCTCCCCGGCCCGGCCAACTATCGAACTTATTTGATTTGACACTAAGAGCCTTCAACCTTTTGCTGCTTTTGCTCACGAACCGAAATCTCGTTAAAACTTTCCCATTTTACACCTTGCCCGTGTTCGTCACCTGTTCGGGGCAAGGAAGGGAAAGTGGTGTCGATAAGGAATTGTGTTTTTTTTCTCCTACTTCCTATTCCTTTTTGTTGCATTTACTTGCGAAGGAAGCGAAAATCCCTACTCAGTCTTATCCCCGTGCGAAGCCAAGCCCTGGACTGGACTGAGGGCAGTCCTGATCCATTATAGGCCCTTAGTGTCCTTTTGGGATACGGCTTTGTATCCGTTAGCTGAGCTTTGCTTTTACAGTAACAAAAACTAGCAAAAGTGCATACAAACTAAACAATGCATGCAGACAAACCTGCTCTTTACACGTGTAAGCCTGCTGCTGATCGAGAGATCTTGCCAACAAAAAAAAAACACAAGAACAACAAATCTTGAAACTCACTCACTCCGCTTCTCGAAAGCCCATGTAAGACAGTAAAGTTGAAAACTTTTCGGCATACTAGCACTTAGGGCTGTCAGCGGCGTTGCATCGTGTGTTGCAATCCGGGGTCTCGGATTTGAAGTCAAACCAAAAAGAGAAAAGAAAAACGGGCCCAGAAAACCCCTTACAGCAAACGAGGGAAAGCAAAGTTTTTTAATGATTTATGTGGCTACTTCACCTTGTTGGCTTTGGACGGCTTTCCTGCTGCTGCTGCTGCTGCTTGAGGGGAGAGAGTAAGCCATGTGAAGTATTTTTTTTTTCTCTCCCCTGACTCCGTGTCTCGAATCCCTTTTCCAAAGTTCGACGACGTGTGAAGCTGTTATGGAGCCCCGCATGGTTTGGTGCACCCATGCGAAAGGTTGACTGCGGAGAACTGGCTTCCCAGCACGCCCTATCCGGTCTGCCCCTATCCACCTGCAGGCTGTGCGCAGCTCGGGAACGTTTGGCAGGTTGTGCATGTACAAGTTTAGTATATTTTTTTTGCTACTACTACTGCTATTACTTTTACAGATTTTTCCCTCCTAGCTGTTGCAGTTACGGTGCCGTGTGTATGTGTGTGTGTTGGGGCAGATTTTTCACACAGATTCGATCAGCAAAACAGGAGGGATAGCACAAGAAGAGGTAGTGTACAACCTGTCTTTTTTTTTTTTTTTTTTTTGTTGCCCAGTGAACTTCTAATAAATAATGCAATCGCGTACTAACATGGCAACTTTACGGTATTATTACTTCAAACACCTGTTTAACCTGCTCATTACGCTCAAATGGACAGCAAACCCTTTTTTTTAATATGAAAACTGCAACAAATTACCCCGACAAAAGCCCCACCGGGGCTGCTGTGACGAGTGCATACGATCGATAATTCCCCGATACTTCGGTGTGGTTCGGTCCGTGTTTCAACATCAAACCACAATCCCCATTCACCGGAACGGTGTCATGCTACTTCCGGTGCTGCTGGTGCTGCTGCTGCTGCTGCTGCTGCTGCCGGGAAAGTATGTTACGACGGAAGTTAACGTCGCTGACGTTATCGGTATCGGCGGATGGGAAAGTTTTGCACCCCCCTTGGTTGGTGGTTAGTTGCCTTCGTGTACCCGGAATCGATCGGGTACGGTTGTGTTATATTCATGATTCACGTTTCAGTAAGTTTTACGAGAAATGTTTACACTCGAGGCTAATTTAGGCGTTGTTTTATTTGATTATTATATTAAATACTATTTGTTATGTTTAATTTGAATAAGAAATAATACAAAATATTCAAATTAATGTACTTAAAACTAGATATCACATAGTGGTATTAATATGGAAGACTTTCCCACACCCGCTCCACTTAACGCCTCAACCGCACAGGATAAACATTCGCCGCTTGCTGCGTCGCTTCTTCATTAGCTCTTCCGGTGATAGTTGCTCCACCAGCTCCTTCGGGCCATCTGTGGCATTCTTTTTGCGATTCTTTGCCTGATCGCTCTGCAAATTGGAAGTATAATTATTAATTCCAAACTTATTGCACTTCCCATCCACTACTTACCGCAACGAGCACGCCAACCTGCAGCGTCTTCAGCAGCCGCATCGCATCCGCCGAGTGGCCAAAGTCGTCGAAATCTTTCGTCCCGTCCCTGCCGGCCCACTCGCTGATGAGCTCGCTGCCGCCCGGATGGTCCTCCATGTACTGCGTCACATCGTACACGGCGTCCCGTATCACGATCCAGGTCGGGCTGCCAGCCTGCTTCCCATTGCGCAGTGCCACCTCCGCCAGCGTGTACTCCATTAGCTCCCCAGGCATGGTTTTGTTAAAACCACTCGGTTATGCGAATATCCGGGCGAACGAATTTGTTTGCTACTCTTACAGCAGACAGCAGGCGAATGAATGGCTCACCGGTAACGGTGGTCGATAATTTTATAGATCGGTCTCCAGTCTCCCTCCCTCCCCACCACCCCAGCTTTGATCTGATTAGTGTAATCTGGGACGCGTGCGTAGATTATGGAATGGGCTGTAATCGGTACGTGATTCAAATAGATTTCATCGGTCAGTTCCAGACCTACCACACGTCCGAGCGAGGGACGATGATTGTCTATTGACGTCAGATGGATTTGTTTCCCACTATCACCAGTGTCGGTGGTACTATCTATCGTCTTGTGTTTTGATTGTTGGAGAAGTGTGTTAAAGGATGCAAAATCTTTTAAATTTGCATCAATTTTGAAGCTGGGGGTTCTCATAAAAATTATTACAATCGTTGAGCAGAAAGCTCTAATACATTTGTTGCTCTACCTGCTAAAGATGCTTGTTATCGTCCTATGCATCTTAAGATTCACGATTGCACTCCCAAGAGCTACATATAAAGCTTAAATGACTGGAAATTCAAATATCCATTTAAAAAAAACGAAAGCTTCACTGGTTCGCTCGATAGATGCAAATATCCATTTAGAAAAACAACAAAAGCTTCACTGGTTCGCTCGATAGATGGTGCTTTAGTCATCTTTATATTGTTGTCCTTTTCTTACAATTTGTTTTGCATACCTTCATCTAATCAAGGCCTATTTAGCTTTCCGAGCAATAAGAAAGGTCGTGTAGTCAGATACACCGGTATCACCACTAGAGTTGGGCAAAATTCACAAAACAGTGGACGGTTACTTCAAATTTTGGAACCAGTTCCAGAGGGTAGGTTCAATCACTTACGCCGGAACCATCCGAAACCATCTGGAATCGTCCGGGTTCGTCGGAATCGTCCAAATCGTCCGGAATCATCCGGAATCGTCGGTATCGTGCGGAATCGTAGTCGACCGATATTACTAAATGTGAGAAGACACATTTAACATATCTTTTTACATTCTCCGCTATTGCGTTGTGCGTACCTTGAAGCATTGATGGAACTTGAAGCGTTGATGTGCGTACCTTGAAGCGTTGATAGTATACTGGCAACAATTCAGATCTTTTTTATATTCTTTTTCCGTTGTTTTATTACTCTAAATAGGGAAAACTGACCCACGTTAAACTGGAAAATGGAAAAAACTGACCCATGTTCAAAAATTGCATGAACTAACCCTGGACACTATGTGATCGATTAATCTAACTGAGACTTATTGTTGAATTCATTGCAGATATAGGGGCTCGGAGCTAGCGATTCCATTTCTCTGGAGTCGGAATCGGAATCAACTTTGCTAGAACCGGAGCAGAACCGTAGGTGCGATCCAGAGAACCTATCTCTAATCATGTGATGGCATCTATCACTCAATTCTCATTTACTTCTGTACTGGTGATTCACATTGGAGTTTGCCACCAACAGATGCGCCAGTCGTTTACCGTCTGCTAAAAGAAGTCTTTTTAGATTTAGATTAGTTTAGGATGAGAGCATCAGCCGTTTAAGCTTCGTTTAGGGGTCGTTCAGTGGATTTGTGTGCTTGTTATTTGCAAAATAGCTATAGATTACCATTTTTTTTAAATATTTTTATACAGAAATAATATGTGAGTTTAGAACAATTATACAACTTTTAAAAATAAGATTTTTTGACAAATAATGAAATATTCTGCTATTTACATAAGAATCATTTTGTAACTCCTATTTAGAGAAGTTTGAAAGCAGTTTGAATTATGCAATATAAAAATAATCCCTTGAAACAGGTCCTAAGTTAAAAACAACGTTTGAATTCAAATAACCTACGTACCGAACGGTCATTTCAAATTAAACGCCAATTCACAAGAATTCAACCCACCCCTGGTATACCAAATTCCCTGCCCACGACCATTCTTGACAGCACTTATCGTTCTTATCGTTTTCACAGGCAAAACAACGCAGACGGGTGCGGGGTCACAAAAGGCAAAAAAAAGAATCAACACATTCTGTGGTCGTGACGAAAAGACGAAAAAAGTGTACCCGTAAGCAGCATATTTGTGACTTGTTCTTTACACCCCCGTTGTCAGTGTGTCAGTGTGCGCAAGGTGAAGTGAGGCAGCATAATTACACATTCGTAGCATAGATCCAGCAGCAGCAGCACCACCACCCTTCACTCGGACATCCGAAGCTGCTGCTGTGTACAGATTACGTGTTTTGCGACGTGCAAATAGCAAAAGAAACAACATACACACACACACACATACTCCTCTCTGCTATCATCCGATTACACTTCGACAACGGCAAGGACAACCCTCCCCAGTAGTGCCATCGTGCCGTGAGGATTGTGCGCGTTGAGGGAAACAAAGTAGTGGAACGAAACTCCAAAATCCGCGTGGGCAGAAGTGCACGGGGTCAATCAATCACGAACACTCGACTCGGCGTGTAATGGCATTCCATCGTACAGCCGTCGGTTGTTGTTGCACCCGCCAAGCCTGTTGATAGTATGTCGACCACCGGAAGACGTCGGATAGTGTCACGGATCCGTGCGGAGTCGGTCGGGCTGAGAAGAATCGCGACCACTGCCGCCAGCCTGTACCCGATCGGTGCGGCAACAGCAGCAACCACAACAACAGCAGCGGGCAGCAGCCCCGAGGCGAGCGGAATGATGGAAACTTCCATCATGACCACGGCGGATGCACTTGCCACCGGTGCGGAGATGGTGGTCGTGGAGGATGTCTCATCATCGATCGAGCACCACCACCACCACCAAACGGCGCTGATGAACGGCATCACCGTCACGCTGGCGAACGGTGGCACCGTCACCGTCGGCGAGGAGGAGGAAGAGGAGGAGGAGGTGGTCGAGGGCGACGACGGCGATAGTAATAATAAGTACGATGTCGCTGATAAGGATGAGCACGATTTGGGTGCTATTGATTTTGCCAGCGCAGCGACCCACAACAATATGGAAGTGGAGTCGACGCCACCGCCGGGCGGCGGCGATAAGATGCGGTGCTACGGGGCGACCGCGGACGACGATAACGACGGGACGGGTGCGGCGATGATGATAGTGGATTCTGTGGGCGCTACCGAGACGGCCTGCAGCACCATCAGTAACAGCAGCAACAGCAGCAGCAGCAGCAACAGCAGTAGCAGCAGTTCGAGCAGCTCGAGCGGCTCTTCGAGCGGTAGCGCGCGGAGCGGCCTAGCCCAGCCCACCGAACCGGACGAACGCGTAGAGCAGGAGGACGAAGAAGAGGAAGAGGACGACGAGGGGGAGGAAGAGGAGGAGGTAGAGGAGGATGGGCAGGCGCCGGCGCAGGTCGCCGAGGAGCAGGGGCACGGCGGGGACGTGAAGCTCAGCGTGGACAAGCTGCAGCTGCAGATGATGCAGACGGACGACGATCCGCTGCTGCAGGAAACGATCAACGCGCTCATGAACGGGGCGGCCGGCATCGAGGTGGTCAACACGTCCGAGCACGATCCGAACGATCCGGCCGCATCGGCGATCGCGAGCGATCCGAACATCGCGACGGTCATCGCCACCAGCGGCCGACCGGCGAACGAAGAGGCGGGCGAGACGGACCGCAACTACGAGTGCACCTACTGCGGGAAGCTGTTTACGCGCTCCAACACGCTGTCCTACCATCTGAAGGTGCACACCGGCGAGCGGCCGTTCAAGTGCAAGCACTGCGCGAAAGCGTTCCGCGAGCAGTACCGGCTGATGAAGCACCTCAAGACCCACTCGAAGTACCGCAACCGGCGGTTGGAGCAGCAGCAGCAGGGTCAGCAGGGCCCGGAGCAGCGAGCAATGAGCGCACCCCGTATGCGGGTCCATCTGCAGCGCGGCCGGGGCGCAACGGTGACCGCAATGATGGCCGAAGCGAACGGGCTGGTGGCGACCGGGGAGGAAGACTACACCACCGGGGATAGTGAGCGGTTTTTCAAAAGCTACGATCTGCCCGACGGTTCCGTTGCGATGAAGCTGGAGCCGGACATTTCGCTGACGGAAGATGCGGACGTGTCGGAGGACGTCGGTCCGGAAGCGATGCTTGCGACCGAAGAGGTGGAGACGGTCGAGGAGCACCACCAACACCACCAGCAGCACCAGCAGGATCAGATAATTGTGGCGCAGGAACCGGACCCGAACATGCTGCAGGAGGACGTTGCTCACGGGGAAGGAAGCGAAATTCGATACCAAATCATGGAGGAGCGGATAAAGTCGCTGCAGCGTGAGGTGCACATGGTCAACCAGAGCCTGTCGCGGGTAGAATCGAAGGTGGACGGACTGACGCGCATCATTTCGCTGTTCATTGGCAAGTTTGAGGATGAGTCGGAACTCGCCAACCAAGCGGCCCAGCAGCAGCAGCAACAGCACGAACAGGAACAGGAACAAGTGCAGGAACAGGAACAGGAACAGGAGCAAGAGCAAGAACAGGACCAGGAGCTGACGACCGTTTCTGCCGACGGCGAAACAGTCGTGCCCGTCACCTCCCTTACCATGATGTCACCCGAGCAGCAGCAACCGCAGCACGCTTCCACCTCAACATCTCCCTCCTCGATACAGCCGAAAACGATCTTCCTCACCACGGCGGCACCACAGGGCACCCCGACCGCCCAGCTAAAGGTACAGCCGGTCGGGGTGTTTCAATCGTCGGCCACTCACCCCGCCCAGCACCGATCCGGACCGCTCGCAAAGGAACCGCGCACCTACACGCACTACTATCAGTTCACCGACCCGGCGACGGTGGTGCACGTGAAACCGGAAGGCGATCCGTCACCCTCGCCGACGCCACCGCCCGGTCACACGCAGCACCTAAAGCTGGCCAGCAACGGCGGCGGCGGTGGCGGCGGCGGCAATCAGCTGCTCGACACATTCCCCGACATACCGGAGCTGCCGATCCGGACCGTGAGCGACTTTCTCGACCTGAACGATCACTGTACCGATAACGAGCAGTTCCTGCTGCAGATGGTAAGACGCGGGGGGGGGGGGGGTGGACATTTTGGGTGGACACGGTTGTTAAAGGGCTTTTTTTACCACACACTTCCAGATGATACGCTTGCACCAAGAGGTACACAACTCGCAACCATTCCAGCGGAACGTGAAGCGCATGATGGAAGCGCTCGTGACATACGACGTGCTGTGCCAGTTTAGCTGGAGCGGCAAATCGGCCATCAATGGACGTACGTATAGCAAACGGTTCCCCGTTTTGCGCAAAACTTATAAAAAAATTGCTTTTCTCTCCCACAATACACCAGAGTACACCAAGTACGTGTTTGGCAACAGCTTGGGCATCATCGATCTGCTGACGAAAACGCTCAACCTCGGCAAAAGTGCCGCGGAAGCGCAAGCCGACCAGAAGGCCATCTTTGCCGCGATACAAAGCTTCATCAAGCATTCGCGCCAGAATATGATACGCGACAGCCGGAAGCGGCGGGATCCGATGATGCGCGGTAGCGTTGCGTTTACCGGTGCCGGTGGAGAAATCATTGCTGGCATGCTGCCCGACACCACCACCACCGCATCCGCCATCACGTACCACGTGGCGAACGGGGGCGAACGGTTTCAGATCAAGCAGCTTAAAACGGAACGGCACCATCAGGAGCAGACGGAGCAGCAGCAGCAGCAGCAGCAGCTGGCGAATCCGTTCTAAGGCAAAATTTGACCCGCTTGGTTGACACGGCCAAACGCGGCCTGGTGTGGCCTCTTGTGTAAATAGATGTCTTATTACTTATTTTTTTATAGACGCATACGCATTGATAGAAATATATTTGTTCGGAGCTAGTTGTAGAATTTAGAAAGCTGAGGAAAGCACACAAACACATACAGACACGCGTTTAAATGTAGAGGAATATGTTTAGCACGCAAAAACGCAGCATCAGCAGTAACTAAAAGCTAACCACATCCACCTTGGGTAAGGGGAGATTAATCTGTAAATGTATTTTTCTTTCTTTTTTTGGTAGCCTTGTATGGTGTAGTGCGTGCATTATTAACCGTTATTTAACACACACAAAACAAAACCGATCAACATGGTGCGAAGAGCCGTGAAACAGAGAAAAAAAGGATCAATAAAGAGGAACTATTAGCAGCATAGAGAAAAACAAATGGCTTCTTTGCGTTATCGCTTGTGTACTACGATGGCAAGGTTGAATTGACGCAAGTTTGAGTTTATTTTTGCTACGACAATATATAGAGAATTCCCCTTCACGTACGGTTTGGGATGCCACAGAAGATGACGTATAATGGAAATGTCCTTGCAATGAATTACAACGTTAAACGGGAACAGCTAACACCTACCGAAGGTCTCTTCCCACTTTCGACAGCTTTTGCCCATCGTACAACCCACGAGAACAGTTTGCTTTACTTACAAATCTATCGATAAACAAACAAAAACAAAATACTCACGGCTTGCTCTTAAGGGACAGTTAGTTCATATTTCTTCTTAAAACCGATTCTAAATTCTTCTACATCCTCTACAGCCGACCGTAACACCGGTCCTGTACAACATGCTACATGCTACATGCTACGGCGCATTGTCCTCTCCGGTCTCGCTCGCCACTGCCGGCTGCTGCTGCTGCTGCTGCTCCTCGAAGCAGTGGCTGAGCGCATCGAAGTGATCTACACTGAATCCACCGGAGCCGCCAGCCAGTTTCTGCTGTCCGAGCGCCAGCATCACACCTGTCGATTGCTGCTGCTGTTGCTGCTGCACCAGCCCGGCAAAGTTGCGCAGATAGTGGTAGAACCGGCTGCCGCGCCTTTCCAGCGACGAGCGCGTACGCTCGTGGCGACAGATTTGACGCAACAGCGGCTCGTAGTCGCATGCCGTCACACGCGACCGCACCCCACTGACGCCAATGTAGGACGCGATCGTTTGGCTGTGGCATGGAGGTGAAAGATTTGCATTAAGACTTTAACGGCGCTTTTAGCCTCACACGCACGATACTTACCGAGGCTCCTGCTCGACCTTCCGCAGTGCGTCGTACGCTTTGGCACCCATCGCTTTCTCGCCGTCCGTTGCCTTCCGGACGCTGCGCGGCTCGGCGCTCGTATCTCGCCGCCGGCTGAACCACTCGATCCAGGAGCCTTCCACCAGCGCGTGCCCGATCTCGTTCGCCAGCTGCTGCTGCTGCTGCTCGTCCTGTATGTCCTTGCCGTACCGTATCCGGTTGCGCTGCGTCACACCCCAGCCCGCCTCCGCGTGGCTTACGTTGTCGTACAGCGAGGCGAGCTCCTCGCACAGCAACACATCCGGCGGTGGTGGTGCTCCATTCTTTGCCACGGTGCTGGCACGCTTTCCACCGCGCTTCCCTTTACCGCTCTTCTGCAGCGACACCGGCGGGGATGCCACCTTTGCCGCAGTCCGCAGCACCAACTCCATGTTGCACCAGAGCGCATTGAAATCGACCGGAATCCGGAGCACGATCGATTCGTTCTGGTTGCGCGTAAACAGCTCGTACAGCGTGGCGTGATGGTGCTTCGTGAGCTCCTGGTCACGCTTCCCCACCTTCCTGCGGCTTACGGCCACCTTTGCCACGGGGGAGGTTTCCTCCTCCATCTGTTCTCCCCCATCTTCCTCTTCGCGCGTCTCGTTCAGTGCCGCCGTGTTGAGTGCCTGCGCTTCTTCCCCCTCCTCGCGCAGCTCCACCGCCCTGCGAACGCTCGACACCGCGGAAGGGAAGCGTGCCATATCGCCACCGCTCTGGATGAAGAACTGCAGCTCGTTCAGCGTCTTGCGCATATCCTTCCCGTTGTACGCGTACAGCCGGCCCAGATCGTGCTGGTCGATCGGTATCCGCTCGACGAGCGCCAGCAGCGACAGAAACTTGGCCACGTTCGCTATCCCCGGCGCGACGTACCGGATCACGTTGTTGCGCGCCATGTAGCGTGCCATGTGGCCGCAGGCCGGGTTCGTGGTGGTCAGCACGATCGGACGCTTCGACGTGGCGATCAGCTGGTTGATCGCGCCGAGAAACCCGTCATCCTGGTCGAACACAATGTCCGCGTCTTCGATCAGTATGAGCGACCGCTTTTTCGACCCACTGCCGGTCGTTTCGTTAAACGAAGGGCGTCGCTCGAGGCAGCGGAACATCCCGTTCAGCCCGTTTGCTTTCTTACCCGGGCCTCCTCCTCCCTTCGGGCGTCCGTTCACCATCAGCCCGTCGGTGGAGTTGGAGCGCTCCGGCTTCTGGCGCACCAGATGGCTCTGGGTCGCTTCCAGCAGCTCCTGCAGGATGATCTTGCCCTTCCGCCGGCTTGATGCATTGATTTCCAACACGTTAAAGTTCAGCTCGTTTGCGACCGCGTACACGTACGAAGTTTTGCCACAGCCGGACGGTCCCACCAGCACGACGTGATTGCAGAGGCCGGGAGTGGACGACGAGCTGTTGCTATCGTTCGACACGAGGAAATCGTCCTCGTCCCGGTTGGAGGAGAGAAAGGCGTAGTCGCCTTCGTTCGAGCGCTTCCCACCAAAGGCGTTGCTGCTGCCCTCCTCCTGCCAGAGGGACAGAAACTGCGTCAGCAGATTCGCAGGTGCAAAGTTGATCAGTATCTGTTCCGCTGTCTGTGGTTTGTACTTTTCCGTAAACAGCAGCTCCCCATTCCGACAGCCGTACGTCGGCTCGATGCATTCGACACTATCGTCCGGCGCTTGCCGGTCGTCCTGCTGCTCCTGTCGCTGCTGTTGCTGCTGATGTTCTTGATAGATTGCGCGGAACTGTTTGTAGCACCGAAAGACGGGAAAGTGCGGATAGCGCTGCTTGTAATCGCGCACAATTTCCTTCACATTGCCCACCTCCGGCAGCTCGGCGAAGGCACCATTACGGCCCACGTCTTCCTGCTCTTCTAGATCGATCGGATGGCTGCATTTTTCCAGCGCTTCGTCAAAATCGTCCTCGCTCGCTCCGGTAAACATGCCGAACCGAATCTTCCGATCCTTGACCGAACCCTTCATGGAGCTTCTTTTTGGTGAATCCAACTCTTCCGGGCGCAGCTTAATGCAGCTGCGATCGAAGTTTACTGGCCGGGTGGATTCAGCTCCGGCTTCCTGTGCCACATGGCTAATCAGCGGAAAGACGGGTGACTCATTCAGCACGTGCTCTTCGTACGCGGTGCGCTTTTCCCTCTCCTGGCGCATCTTTTCCGGTATGCCCGACATGAGAAACAGTTGCCGAGCTCGTGCCTTTTCCGGATCTTCCGCCGGTGGTTTCGGTTTGCCTCCGGACGAGCGAGCAAACAGCGGCGCCAACTTTACCGACTTGGGTGTCGATGGCCAATCGGTGGTGGCTGCTGGTTTGCTGGCACTACCAGCAGTCGATTCCACACCCCCGGAGGAGGAAAACATTCGCAGCGAGGGACTCCTTACCACCTTCATGGCGCTCGGCGACTGTACGTTGATAATCTTGAGCGGTGTCACGATCGGTTGTTTCTTGCTGATGGCCGTTTTCGGTTCATCCTTCGCCGGGCTGTACTGCTCGAACGCGGAATAGTCTTTGATGCGATTGGCGCAGGAGCGCCGTGGACGTGAAGTAGGTTGCGACGGAGGTGTACTCGGCTTATCTTTCTCTTCCTTCACAACCGGAGTGGTGGTGCGGGATGTTGGCGTTGTATCCCGCTTACCCAACGACGGCGAGTCGTTTGGTTTGCGTGTTTCTGGCGTAAGCTTGGGGAAGTACCCCAACAGGCTGTCCTTTTTCTTTCTCGGCGAGGAAAGCTGCTCGAGAAACTCACTGTCCGACGCGGTGGCCTCCTTCACGGCGGGCTCTTCCGGCTGCACCGGGACAATTTTCCGAGGCCGTCCACGCTTCTTCGGTATCTGCTCCTGCTTCACTTCCTCCGACTGTGGTGTCTTCGGGCTAGCCTTGTACTGCGGCTTCGCCGTCACCTTCCGCTGCTTGACTTTGGGGCGCGCGGGTGAGGCGTTGGAAACGCCCGAAACCAAAAAGATCTCGTCCGCTGACTGTGTATTCTCCGAATCTTCTTCTCCCTTGATCTCCACCACCACTACTTCCTCCTTCACCACTGCTGGCTCGTCTTTTGGCAACACCTCTTCGTCGGTCAAAATCACCTCCGCGCTCATGTTGCCGATCAGCTTCTTCAGCCGCTTGGCCCGCCTGTTCAGGCGATGCTCGATGTAGTCCTCTTCCGCTTCCTCCTGCAGCTTGCGCTTGCCGGCCCCCTTCTTGTCGGCCCACTGCTGCAGGTGCAGGTTTCGCTTTGCCTTCTTTTCGCGGGCCAGCTGCTGCGACGGGCTGAGCTCCCGTTGCTCCCGCTCGCGACCGGGAGAGTTCGAGCCGATGCATTTGGAGCGTGCCGTCATCATCAGCTGGAAGGCGTTTATTGTTTTGTTCTCCTTGCCCGTCTTCTCGGGCGGTTGACCATTCGCCGCTGGTGATGCGGTACCCGCCGGGCCCGTAGTCGTATGGTCGTGCTTCCTGCCCGGCTGCACTTCCTTTAAGCTATGCTTTGGGGGATCTGTTTTCGATTCCAGTGTGCCATTCTTGTGGCCCTTCTTATGCTGGGATTTGGCACCTGAAAAAAGGGCAGGAAAAAACATAACGTTAGAATAAAACACAACACATAAAAAAAGCGTTTCCTCACCTTTTTTCTCTTTGCGATCCGTCTTCTTGGCTTCAGTCTTTTCACTCGATCGCTTTGCTACTTCCACCACTGTTCCCTCTTGTTCCGTAGCAGCCGCCTGCCTTAATCGTGCGTGCTTCTTTGCGTGCTTGCGTTTCTTCAGTGACTTCAGCACCGAGGTCATATTCTCCGCTATCAACCGATCCAGCTCGGGCTTCGACAGCGCCAACAGGGAACTACTGCCGGACGCCGTCGACAGCGAGGAAACGGATGACGATGACGAGGCCGTTGAAGCTGAGGAGGCAAGCGATTCCGGTGTATGCAGCTCATCGTGGTTGATGCATGACTTGGTACCCGATTCCGTTGCCATCATCATCGTCATTGGCGTGCGGTAGACTCTCGTCGTAAGCGTGCTGCGGAACACGGGACGAATTCACTGCATAGCGACAGGGGCAAAGGTGGCCAAACTAGCACTACGCACGGGTTTACGGTTGAGGAAGCTACGTCAGCCCAAACACTTGTTGAACGTGGTACCATCACATGGATGTGCGTTTAATTTCGGTACACGAGTGCAGCGAGTTTCTTGGCACTGAAGCAATAAACACCAGAATTTCTTCTTCGGACTCCGTTTGACAGCAGGCGTTCGCGCGTATTTTTGTTGTTGTCAAGGTTTGCTGTCAGACAGCTGTTGTCGGAAGGCGAGAAAGAGAGAGAGAGCGCAAGTGGAGAAGCTATTGGTACATACGACTGATATCAGATGGTAATAGACAATTTCTATTAGATTTCTGTGAAAGTTGAGCTTGCTTATCTGTAATAAAATAAGCAAAAATAAGTAAAAAAAGCGAGTTCCTCATATGGCTTTATGTAATGCATCGAGTGGCAAGGTACGGTGGTTCCAAACTCGAACAGCCGCGTGGATGACAAATCATTCATTCAAACGAACGGTTGTTTCAGGGTGCAATATGAACCATGCGCGGTTTTAGCAAAGAAATTGATTGATTATTGATTCGATTTTATTAGCAAAACACGTGCTCCTATTATTTTATCCACGTTTCTTACCTACCTCATGCACAAAACGCTGTTTCACGCTTGCATAACGTCGTATTAAAACATTAATTTAAACATAAAAACATGACAATCGCGTAATTAACCCTCCCCCCTCCTAACCCCATTGACCGTCAGCTATGGTTGCTCGAGCTTTATCGAGCTTTACGGCTTATTATAAGATATCGCATATCGCAAACACAACCGCAAACTTGCATTTCCCATTTCCGCAACACGCAACTAGTGCGCGCGCATGCGCGATTTTTTCACGCCTGGCGCCTAGCCGCCAACCACGATCTGGCGTGAAAAGCTAGCGACCAAAACAAATGCCAATAAGATTGGTGGAATATAACAAAAACGCAAATACACACACACACACACACACACACACACACACACACACAGCTGCGGCATATCGACACCGTGAAGTAATCGATCGTCAAGTTTTCCGATCGGGTTTCGCGGTTCACCCGGAGGGGAAGGAAATTTTAACACACAATTACGAGGAAGAGAGAACAAAACAAAGAAAAACAAACTCAATGCAAATGTAGCGAATGCATTTTGAAGAAATTTTTTAACCTCTCGCCTGACTGGACACCCATAGCTGACTACAATGAGTGAAAAAACTAAATGAGTGACACTTTTCTCGATGCACTTCGTCAGTTTCCCCGATTTTGCTAATGCAGCGTAGCAGAGTTGTTTGAACTCGCACGGGAAACTATTCGAGAGGGGAAAATGATCATTATGCAACCGGAAAGCATAAATAAAAAAAAATATCGCACTTTATGTGCATTCGATACAAGTTCCAGATCACTTCCCCCATCAGCTACAATTCAAATGATAAAAGGAGAAAACAAAACAAAAATAAAATATTATTCGTAAAACTTTTCGGTGCCTTTCACCAAGCTTTGTTACACCCATCATTACACCGCGTTAAAGCGCATTTTAATCGTCCCTTAACATAAACACTCCATTGTAGCATTTGGCAAAACTTACCGAAAAAAGATGCAATTTTCCCAGCTTTCCTACTGCCCGCGCGTCACTGCACTGTAACAATACGGCACCAAAGGGGAAACCCAACCACTCTGGGGGTCGTTCCTCGAGGGAAGTAATGCACACGCTGCTCCAAAACGCAACAGTAGATGAACAGTTGGGCGGATGAGTTCGCTAGATACCGAGGGGTGCTTTACTTCACTTACATAATGCCGTCGCCGCTGTCATCGCCAAAGTCGTCCGTTTGCTGCGGGCAGCATTGTTTACAGCGCTGTTTAGAGCGCAAATAAAATCCGCTCATCATCAGCTTTCAAGCGAGAGAATCTTTCTTTCCTGCCTTCCTGCATCTAACGATCATCTCCTCGCGTTGCATCCCCCAGAGGTACAGATTGTGTGCAAATCGGGTACCAGCAACGATCACGACCGACGGAGTTGCCACGGACGGTCGACACCGCACTGGAGGCGAAACGAACGCTTCTACAGCTTCCAAATCAGTTCGGCTCGGCTTCAAATGCATCTTGAACAGTTTTTAATCATTTTTTCAAATCCAAAAGATTTATGCAGCAGGGAATATGCTTCGAGCTGATGGCAAGCTAACGAGCACTGTTGTTTCAATTTTGCCTCCAATTTCCAACTTCGATTGCCTGAAGAGATTCAATGGATTACAGAGGAAAAGAAAAGAAATGCCATCGAATACCGTTTACGGTAGGTCGACAGGGAAAAGGTTAGAGACTTTCGCCTCGTCACAACAAGCGCAATTTGTGTGATCCTCGGAGCGGATTTCGTCAATCATGAGAGCAATCGATTTGTCGGCTTACTTACTGATAGGCTGTTGTTCATCCTACTGTCAAGATAGATGAAGTTGCCTGTGAAGTTTTAAAGTATTTAACTTCTTTGCAGCAAAATTTAAATATCTTGAAGTATCTCAGATCTCAGATACAAATTTAGATGCCTTATTTATGGAAGATATTTGAAGGATTTCTATGCTGCTTCAATGACAGTTTCAAACCAATGTAAGGCCTACATATCAATAATTTATTGATTTTTTTTTGCAAATTATATACGTTTATATCAACAGTTGATACAAGATCCAATAGACTCACTCGACTCTACTCTAGATGTACAACGATCACCTGATCATCTTACAATCATCGCCTGGTAAGGTCCTAAAGATTTTTTCTTTTCCATCATCACAGATCTGTGACTCAGGACATCAAAACAGACTCTGGTACGAGGGTGTCGCCCTAGAATAGCGATCGGCAAAGTACAGCTCGTGAGCCGCATGTGGCTCTTTGGTATCGAGATGATGGCTCTTTACAGTTTATAATTTGATAGTTTGGCTCCTCATGAAACACTCTACAAACATTTTTGTAGATTTCGACTCTTTTGGTTGCAAAGTTTGCCAACCGCTGCCCTAGATGATTCGTGAATAATGCAAATCCTGTAGACAGTTACTATAACATTGTACAACTATAGTACCATACCGAGAAGTAGTCATTGTACCTGATAAGTGTTTTCCAGACACCATCAACAGTCCACGGTACAAGATCAAGAAGATCAGAGATTCAGAGGATCAAGAAGTCCTTCCAAGAACTTCTCAAAGTTAGAAATAATTCAAAGACATATGTGTGTAGAGTGAAAACACTACCAAGTGTCCTCTTCAATCCTCTGTTGCATCGCCTTTGTCTCGATAAAATCCTCACCATTTACTCAGTCGGCATTTCCTGCTCCCCACTTCTCCGCCACATTTAATTTGCACAAGACGCTACTTTTTTCCACCCAGGAACTAACCCCTAGGTACGCTTAGCCCTGGCGTGAAAACATCCCATCATAGCCATGTAACCAGTAGCACTGATTTGATTACCGCAAAGCGGAAACCAAAAGCGCCAACCCAAACGCCAGAAACAACGGCCATTACAATGTGCCCGCGCGCGCACTCGTGTGTTTGTCAGCCAATAATCACTTTGCCAGATGTCATCACCGTTCGGTTGATTATGTTTTGCGTAATGCCGCAGCCAGCGAGCCACACGAAGGAGTACGGGGAAGTGTTTTACCCTCCCGCCATCCCTCAATCGTCCATCCATTGCTGAGTGCACACAAATAATGCAAACCTGCTGCATGCAAGTTGTCGCCCCATTGTGTAGCGCCCCCCGCCACATATTATCAGGCGACACGTGAGGTGCGAGGAGCATGATTAATGGTTTCTTTGGCAAACAAACCGCGACCACAATGAAGCAGCAGATGTGCTTGCCGTTGTCTTTAAATAGAATTATTAATTTAAAAACTGCAATCACAAAACAGCGCGGACAACGGAGCGGACACACATTGATGCGGCATAGGGCAAAACAAAACAACAATCGGTCGGAATCGGTCGGTCATCAGCGGGCACACTTTATATTCAATTTTCCAACCTTTCCTTCGGGGAAGGCAGCACGAAACTTTCCAATCGGTCCGAATCCCTCTCCATTGCTCCTCCCCGGGCATCTCCAATAAAGCGAGCCACTAATCGGTATGTTTTTCGACCCGGTCAGTCATTGTCCGGCCGCGGGACGCGGGCTATTGTGGCTGGTTTTTTGGCCAACCGCTACCATTACGATCACTGAAGCAGATCATGAGCGGAGCCGAAGGTCCGATTGAATCATAAAATATGCACCCCGTTTACAATGGGGAATAGAGACGATCGTATTTTGTTGGCTGGCTTGTTACTTTTGTGCGTTACCGGACCCCATCTGCGGAATGTGCACAGCTGGCATCACTGGTGCGCGCACGTGTGGCTGGCTCGTGGCTGAAATCTCCCACCATTCTGAGCGAAGAATTGCAGTTCAATATCATGCTGCTCATAAATCATGCTAAACGGCTTCCCTTGCGCAAACCTCACCCCCCTCGCTTTGCCTTGCCCTTCGTTCGTTTGGAGGGAAATTTGAATTTTCCTTTCCAATTTTCCCAACCAAATCCATCCTCAAAAAGCCCATCAAAACACGATCGTTAACTATATCGCGGAGAGAGGCAAAAGAGGGAAAGGAGGCAAAACATAATTACCCCACCGCCACCACCACGTTCCGGTGTTCCGGGGCGGTGTGCATCGTTCAGTTCCGCGGTGTACTCGGACGGTTCCTTGCGCACGCCATAATTTCAACACACGGGGTGTTGTGGCACACACCGCGTTGTACATTCATCCGTGAGGTAATATTTTTTTCCGTGAGTTTCCGCCACTTCTTGCGGCTGTCGTGTTCAATTTTTATTTGGATGCGGATCATTATGCTACCTTCCGAGGCGGTGCCGGTACCGTGCTGGTGGAAGCCATTTTTCCGTACGAGTAATCCGCTCGATCGATAAGCAATGCACTCTTTGATGCTTTTGAGGTTCGGCAAGGAGTGCTAGTGATCTTGCGACAGTAAGTGAAAAGCACCAGAGGGTAGTGTAGGGTAGTACACTACTTCATCCACGAGTGGTGCAGATAATAGCGCACGTACGGAACGCGGCTCAAGATGACACGATGACGATCACGGTGGCGGTGTTTAATTTCCCGAAAAGCTTACAAGCTCATCAGCTTCCGAGCTGAGTTGACGGTGAAAACTATTGGAGCACCTCTTCTGCACCAAGTGATTGTGACGGAAGAGCGAGCGAACAAGACGCTCGGTTTGCCATTCACCGATCGGCTGTAATGTACGCCAAGAACTGCTGCAATCAGCAGCCTGCGAAAGTTGGACCCATTTAATTGCCTCCCTCCCTGGATGGGTAATTCAATTTAACTACCGGCTCGGCCTCCGCTCCGATCTTCTCCACCCACTCTAATCTGCATCGTGCGAGTGTACAGTGCAGCCGGCAGATCGGTAGCGCACGTGAAACTGTGTGTCCAACGCTTGCCCGGGACGGAGATTTAAGTCGTCCGAGGGACCGAAAACGACACAACTGGCGAATGATTTCTTTTTCCACTCCCCCGCCTGGGGAGCATCGAGCGAGAAAGTGCAAGCCATTTGGGGGGGATATACCCTGTAGTTTCGTAAGGCGCTGGATAGGACGGGATGGGACAGTCGCCAGTCAAGCTGAAATCAAGCCGGGGCGAAAATCGCGCTGCACAGTAACTATGATGATGCACCTCGGCTCGGCTTGCTGGACGCAAGGACGCGCTACTTCGGACCGTAATTATCATTTTCGCCGTTATTAAACCATCCCCGGGATCACCCGTTCATTTTGAGCGGATTGATTGCGGATGAACTTTTGCTTTCACCGTCCGGCGGCGGTGATTTGGATTGCGGTGCGCCCTTTAACGGGCTGACGGTTGAGAATGATTGAGTGAAACGTTTGCCCAAACCTGTGGCCGAACCCTCCAAAGTGACCCCCGGGGGTCTAAGAGTTGACTTGCTTCACAGACATTGGTGGTGACTTCAGTCTGATGGTTTTGTACGGTGCGATCGCGATATCATGGGACTAAAGATCAGCCGTCAACTTGGTTTCGATGGTTAGATCTTCAGAGTACCTAAGAGATTGAGTTTTGAGCTTGGCAAGAAGTAGGTTAGAGAGAAAGCATTCCGCTGTTGAGTTCAAGATTTCTTTTCAAATATAGTTTCTTGATGTCACTGTGATCAGTGCAGCAGTTGTTAAAGCTCAAGTAAATGATCGATTGATGAGATGCTTGCAACTCCTGAGAGTCTAGTTCTGCAGCTATCATGATTGAGTTGACATGTGGAGAGCTACATCATTCATCAAGACTTATCTTTTGTGTGAGTAATTGAGATATACAAATCAAATCAGTGAGGACATCACTTATTTCCAACACAGTTGTACTGAAGATGATGAAACGTCATAACTACTGCAAGATATCACTATGTGTTCAATGTGTTACTACAAAGATCTACTAATATCAAAGTATACTAACTCATTCCCTTCGACGAACGTGACCCACTGTGCAACAGTGTTTTGTTGTGACGATCGCCAGCAAACAAACGCTCTTACTACACCGCACACTACCGTACAACGTATCTGTATTTACTAACTCACCAGTAGTGACGACAGTGCCCTATCGATGCGAACCTGCAGGAGAGTAACCTCTCCGCATGGTAATCACAGGCCCGCCACAGGCAACCCAGGTAGGAAGTCGGTACACCATGTATGGCCTGACGACACCTTTCCGTTGGCGCCGCAGCCTCGTAGCCCATCATAATGACATTTACGTAAGCATGATTAGACAAAACGGTAAACGGTGCTCGCTGCGATGATGCGACGACCGCCGCGGTGCCCCAGTGCATGCTGAAGAGAGCCGCCTTGCACTACCGGCAAACTATAAACAGGAAGAGCACATTTAGAGCTGCCAGCGCTGCTGACATTATGCAGGAATTGATCGTGCGCGCTTCCACGGACGGTGGGATCGTGTTTAGAAGCGGAAAACGTGCAACGCAACCGAACGGTGGTGGACCAAGAAGTGGAATACAAAGAACTGCAGCTGCTGGTGTTGGCTAAGTGTTCTAGAAACCAGACATACTTCACACATCAACCTCAAATATTGAACTGTTTTGGTTTTGGCCAAAGTGGCACAAATCTGAGCAAACAAACGTCGTGGAACAACGTGCAAAACAGCCAGAGACATATGCCACTGTATCTCCCGCAAACTCACACACAGCAAATTCCACCCAGTACCCAATTAAAGTCGATGAACTAATTCACCAGATTCCTCAAAAAAAACCCTTCACTAATCGCATATTGCAGCAAAAAGAAGAAGGGGGAAAAACATGTCACCCTGTGTGTGTGTGTGTGTGTGTGTGTCTGTGTCCTCTTACCCCTCCCGCGACGTGATCGATTTCCAGGCTGCTCAAATTTCCTTCGTTTTCTCTTTCCCAGCACTTTTGTTTTGTTTCCATTTCGTTTCGTTTTTCTTTCTTCGCCACGGCGCTCCGAAACGAAAGGGAAAGGCCCCGTGGTGCGTTTTGCGGGCCCTTTTGCGTTTTCCACCAAACCAAATCCATCCCCCGCCCTGCCGGGTCGGTCCAAAACCCGTTAGCCGGCATCGATCACTATCGGTGGCTTCCGTCCACTCCAGATCCCGAGTTGCAGTTTTTCCAGTGCATGGGCCGCCGCCCGGGTAAACCGGTAATCTCGAAAACGAAATGATGGCCAAGGGTTGTCTCTGGTAATGGAGGTGGTGCCAGTGAAGAATAATGGCGTTCGGGCGGGCGATGTGAAGAGTGAAAGAAGAAAGAAAACAAGGGAGGTTGTACCTCGGGCACATTCAATATCTCTCTGTCGAGCTGGGAGTGTGATCGAGTCGACTGACACCCCTTGGCTAGAAAGGTGGTAGGCGCTGCACCCCCGGTGGGGGGTTGCGAGGGATGGGGTGACGTCTGTTTGCTGCAATGCTGCACCCCCTCCCATCTGCCACGCTGCAAGCAGTTTAAGGGTGGGGCAGACCCGGTTCAACGAAAGTGTTTAGCGTCGCGGGAACTGGAAAAACGCGTTCTTTCGTTCGTAAGCCTTTCGCTCCCCGTCTGTTTTTAGCTTCTTCGAGTTCCACACACCAACACACCAGCCGCCGCCTCCGCCACCGCCCCGGGCTTCCGTCTTCACTTTCCCTTGGGGCCGGCACTGTTCAGAGCTTCCACGATCACGGGGTAGATATGTAAGCGGCACGCACACAGTGGATGCGACAAGACAACGCACACTACGATCCGACTGGGGTAGGTCTGTATGTGCAGCGTTGTACAGTGCTGGACACACTTTGAGCGATCGCGCTGAGCTATCACTTCTTGAAGCTTTTAAGTAACACATTTTGGAATGATAAATTAATTCCTGACATATTTTGAAATATTGAATCGTTAGGTACAATTATATCACTTATATGTGCACATTTATTCGAGTCATTTATAAACCAAACTTTGAAATGACGTCACCCGATCCATGTTTGAAAAATGAACTCGAAAAATATATAAAACTAAACATAAAAAAGGCCCAAAATATATATTGCCACATAAACATAATCATTCCAGAAACTTTAGAGAGTTGATGCTCGCTTGCTATGGAAACAAAGTTTCCCACAATTTATTGGATGGTTCTCGTATCATTTAGGAATCGTCTCACGATTTATTATATCATACCGTATCCCATAGATGCTTGTAGTTATGTCCTCTCTGGAGCGCACCCACGACTTTGATCCGACTTCGACTTTTGTTGGTCCGATTGCAGTTCCGGCCAAATGGGAACCACTAGATCCACCCAGAGTCGGAGTCATCCACAGTCAGAGTCAGCGGCGGATTTAACGGTAGGCGGACTAGGAGGTCGCCTGGGGCCCGCCGATTTAGGGGCCCCGAAGATCTCTAGTCTGTAGTATGCCGTATGTCTACAAGTGGACAGAGTATTAGCGACAAGGGCCCTCGGAACCGTCGCCGGCAATTTAAGTATACTGTTCAATCTCCCAACAGCTGTGTGCCAGTACCCCCTCCTCCCGGTCATGCGTTACCATTTACAGGGGCCTCAACTCGTCTTTCCGCCCCCGATTTCCCTAATGCGCCACTGGTCAGAGTCTCCAGGAGTCGTCTGGAGTCGTCCGGAGTCAATCGGTGCAGATGCTTGTGATCAGGGATTTCATTCGTTGTGTTTTTTACTGTCTTTCACTTTGCGCATGCACTTCGTATACAGGCACTTGTTTCGAAGTCCGGCTCCGGCCGACTCCAAACGACTCCAGAGGACTCCGACTTCGGGTGATCCCGGACGACTCCAGATGATTCCGAGTGATTACAGACAGATCCAGACGAATCCGCATGACTCTGGTTAATACTGGCCGGATCTACCTTTCGGAGCCGGTTCTGAAATTATCGGAGATCAGAGTCAGAGTCGACTCCGAATTTTTGCCAAATAAACTCAACACTACACAACTTGTTGAATCGCTCAGACGATTTATTGGAATCGTTCCATTGCAAATTAATACAATTGATCTAAACAATTTGGGAAACGCTTTCGGCGATTAAATGCGCCGTTGGAAAAATCCAAAAAATATGGAAATATGCAAAAACTTTGGGAAACAACCATCAATCCTTGGGAAGCCCCTAGGATTGTTGCAAAACAGGTGAAGAGTGAGTGTTGCACAGTCAAAAACTATTGCGATCGAGTGTGAAATGTATTTCAAAGTAGGTATTTAATAAAAAAGTAACAAAAATACGCCTCCTAAGCAAGTAGTTATGCAGGTTACGTTGCAACAAGACATGTAAAATTAAAATCCCTGTAAATATGTAATCTTCTACAAATTTATCTACTTTACTTCTCCATTACCTTTGCGATGAATAAAGTTTGTCCATCACTGTACATCACCACCAGTCCACCGTTCCGACACCACTCTCGATCACGATCGTGCACCCTGAACAGCGGCGAAAACGCACACACACACACACACACACACCGACAGACAGAGCACCGCATACGATCGCATCCCCATCGTGTTGCGCCCTGAACGTGGCTCGCGCGGATTATATGGTGGCGAGCGGTTTCAAACTAATTCAAACGTTCCGCGACTGTTCACGCGAACGGACGTCCCCTCGGTCAGAGCAGCAAGAAGCAAATCGCGTATCTTCCCCTTTCCCCACCCTTGGTCCGTGCCAACAGGAACCAAGATCTCGCAAGCGTTTCGTAATCCGTCTTTCGGGTTTCGGTGTGTCCTCGGTCCGTTTTCGTTTGTTTGTTTGTTTCGTGGCTTCCGGTTTCGTTTCGGCGCAAACAGTGCTGTGAGCAGCGCGAGCGATCAACGCCGATCATCCATCCTACCAAGATGCTGGAGAAGGAACCGGACTCGATGGCCGTGACGATGAAGCAGGATTATGCTGCGAGTGAAGTGTACAGCACCACTAGTGAAGCCCCACCCGTAAGTGTCGCCTTGTCTGACTCTCTGACTCTGCCATCTTTCTCATTCCGACCAATTGCATTCATCTCATCGTCCAAATTAAAAAAAAAGCATCTGCCAGGCGCTGAAGTTTTAGAGCTTTTGTTTTTTCTTGTGAAAATTCTGCCCTGGCAGCTGCCAACTCAATTGTTGCACTCCTCCACGTAGCTGCAGCACCGGAAGCTTTCCAAGTGATTTTCTAACGCTTGTACTGTGTCGTGATGATCGTGTCAGACCGTGTGCAACACGAAACAAACCACACGGCACACGGCACACCACAAGCAGCGCAGCCCCCATCAGCATTAATGCGCACACCTCGGGAATGCATTGTTTGGTGCCTGACTGTGTGTGCGATGTAAACCCACAGCTATGAGGTCAAACCAACCAACCAGTGTGTCAGTGTGTTTGGTTTTTCGTGCGATTTTCCCTCAGCGACAGAGACCGACAGTCACTGCTCGTGATCTCGTGTCGCCGCCGTTTCGAACTCTTTCATCACCGACCCGGGGGAGTTGTTGAAGGGATTCGGTTCCACTCAATCCTACTACATCACCTACCCGGTCCACCTTGGATGCAAGGTGGCCGGGCGACGAGCGTATCCGGCTTGCCGGCTGAAAGTGAGACTCCGCGCTGTGGCACAGACAGCAAACGAACACACGGCAGTGGCAGATTTGTTGCTCATTTACATCTTCTCTACCCCCCTACCCACTTTTCCGCTGTTGGGGTTTTAATGCGCCGAATCGATTCGAATCGTTTCGATTGCAGCTGAAGCTATAAATCGCAACCCGAAGCGAAGATGGTTCTCGGCTGGCAGAGCAGTGCCGCTTGCTTGCCGTCTTGCGATCCGCGCCAGCTTCCATTCTTAGCAGACCCGCAGCGCGATGACGCAGGAGATGTGTGTTAAGGCTATATTTTACTCAGCACCATCGAGAGACCTTGAGAATAATAATGATGCTGTTGATGCTGCTGCCGATGCTACTGCTTCATCTTCGCTACGGCAACTGTTAAGAGTGGTTTCTCGGTAAAAGCTCGCTGTCGATTTTTGCTTCCAACTGGACGGAGCGTGTTTTTTGTCGTTCTTTTTTTTTGGATTCAGAACAAACATTGCTTTGCGGCCTGGGGAGTTATTTTGGTGATGTGGCATCGCTTGCACTTGGAGAGCTCGTTGTAAGATCATTCTTTTGAAGCTCAGATATGCAGAGCAGTGAAGCTTGAGAACTCAAAGAATTGACCTCCAACAAAAAAACTCTCCATCTTTTTACTGTTTTCAGAAGTAGTTTTGATGTTTCACGGATCTACCTTAAAAAAATGATTGTCTGATTCGCGCATCGGTTCCCATCGCAAGCACAGCAAATAATTTGCCCACAAAATCGTGATCCACGTACACTCGATCGTTTGCCTATGGTTTGCGTACCTTTTCGAGCGCCGATGAGAACTGGCCGGTTTTGTGGATCGCCTTTTTGACAAGCTAGCAATGATTCGCACCCTACAGGGTACGTAATTTATGACTTCAGAACTGTAATTATGGTCTTCTAATTAAAGCTGGTGCTTGTTCTGCAAAACGGTTCGCTTTGAAACACACAATTTGCTCTTCGTTTTGTACTGATGTCAAGTAAAGGTGTCTGCCATTAATATTAATATAAAGAAAACGAAGTCTTTAGTGACTGACGTGAAAGTAAACCACAGTTTCATGGTCAGTTACAGACGAGAGGAATGAAAGCATGACATTATCACTCCACACAAACCATCTAAAATAGCGGATTATGTGCACTGAGCTGTACCTATGCAGCTACTAAGCGTGTAACAATTAGAGGCAGCTGCAGTTACGGCAACGCGCAACCGGCACCATCTCACCATGCCAAATGCAATCCGTTCCGATGTGCAGCTACATTAATGTGTCACACAGTGACAATGACACTGCATTTGCAGCTAATGCATGAAGAATCCTAATTAAAGCGATCGCGATCCATCGGCACCCCGTTCCCGTGGTGAACCTAAAAACGCACTGACTCCGAAAGCAAATGGATTATCAAAATCGGTACCGAACCGTGGCGCTTCTGCATGTGGACGCGCGCGAGCACCCAACAATTGTCTCATTTTTGGGCGGGTTTTTGTTTTTTGAGATGGTGATGAGGGTGGTGAAAATTTCAGCCTGTCCTACAGTGGGGAGGGCTCCTCTCTCTCTCTCTGATGCGTTGGCGATGAAACTAAAAACACAACACCATTGTTTTGTTGTGCTGTATGCCTATTGTTGCCCGCTGACCCGATACTGCCGATCACAACGCAACGTCCCTGGCCCCGTAAGGCACCATCTGCCAACCAGTGTGCCATCCTTCTCGCCTGCCATCCCCTGGGTTAAGTGCTTTTATTTGCGATTCACGCGTACACTGTCCAAAAAAAACACCCCCCCCCCCATCGGTGGAAAACAAAGGCAGCTGGCGCGAGCGAGAGGTTTCTCGTTTGCCAGTGCGTTCAAGTCTTTCGATCGGTCAAGTATTGGGGTGATGAAGTCACTACGGCCGGGAGTGTTTGTTCGGATTCATTGCACCTTCACTTGCCGGGCGGAATTTATGCACTTTTCTCAACCGTTTTCGAAGCATTTATCTCCTCGGGGGAGGGTTCTTCGGGTTTGGAACGTGGGCCGAGATAAAAAAAAAAATACGATCGTCACGGAATAATGAGCCGCCGGTAGCTTTGGGAAGCTTTTTTTTACATCGACCCTCGGGGGGAAGGTGTTTCTATTTCCATTTCATTGCTTCTTGCCTCAACACAACCACGCCAAAGCATCGCAGCAGAATTTGTAGCACGGTCGAAAACAATGCAGACCAAACCAGCAGCTTGAACGCCTTTTTTCCACAATCCGTCAATTCCACCGGCAATCCGGCACAATCTAATCGCTTTTTGCCCTGCACTCGAACCGGAATTGCCGGATTTACTTCCCCTCCTCCTTATACTGGGGTAATTGTTTCCTCCTCTTCCTTACTTTCGATTCGGTTACGCATAACACTTCTGATTAGTTAACAAGATGCAATTCTCGCAAAGCCCAGCAGCCGCAGCCAAGCAAAAATGAAAGCAAAAACCGAAAAACAGCAAAACGGAAATGCAAAGGAGATTGCTGTTGAAACAACCCACAAAAAGCGGCGGCCCAAACGGCACACTCCAGCAAAAAAAAAAAAAAATATGGAAAGGAACAAGGAAACGAACCGCGCAGCATATGCTGCAGCAGCGCATACAAGTGTGAGGAAGGAAGCATACATAGCCGAACGCTTGGTGAAAAGAACGGAGCGATCGGTTGTGCGTGAAACAAACACTCCTCCCCCAACACCGTAGTGGTTATAATAACAGACGTTACATTTAATTTTATTGAACGTCTATTACCGCGCCACAGGTTCCAGTGCCCCAACGCGCGCGCGATCGTTGGTGATTTGCAAACGCGGGCATTGGCGTTGCATAATCAAAACCCTTTCCCCGTTGTAAATGTTGGGCGAATGATTAAATTTCCTTTCCAATTAGATCGCCCGAAAACAAGGCAAAGCACGCTTAGGGGTAGGGGTATGCTTGAGGAACAGCTAACGCATTGCCAAATAATTAGCCAAACCAGGTGTGTAGCTGCCTTAGCGCCTTCCAGGCAAATGGGTTCGACCAACAAATGCGTTGAGAGAATTCAGACTGCTTTTATAGCTGCGTGTCTGTCAGTCACTGAATGTTTTGGGGTGTTTTGTTTTTTTTTTTCGAGAGGTCACTTTGAATTCGAACCTCAAAACTGCCCCCAAGTCACGGCTGGAGATGGTGCTATGTTACACAAAAATACGAATAAACGTCCGATTTAATTAAGGCTCCCCTGCTTGGTTCGTGTTCTCCAACTGGCGAGCATAAAACGGTTGAATCCCATTGGAAATTAAAATGAAACCTTTCCACTACAATTTCTGATTCAATCGGTTTGAAGCTGCCATCCCAGTGAAACATAGTGCGAACAACAACAAAAAAAACGCAATCTTTTCAAAGATGGGCAAATAATGATTTTCGCAACATGAAAACAAAAAGCCAAACAACGTTCGCTCGCTTCTCGTGCACCGTGTCGCCTCACCTGGCTTAATTGGCGAACGTGTTTATTTCCACCTGGATGTGGTGTCACTTGAGCGTTAGTGATGGTGGTGCTGGTGGTGGTGGTGCCAAAAAGCGATGGACACGAACGACGACACGGTTCGAAACCGCGCTGGGAAGTTCTGGTCGCGGGTATTGATTCTGTCGTGCGCTCGTCGGCGCTTGCGGCCATGCCGCGGCAAGAAGTAAAAGGATGATCGGACCATGCTATCCCAGCTACCGCTCTAAGTTGACCTAGATCTTGGGGCCTGCCACTGCCACCACACTGATCGATCAGCGAGAGCGACAGAGAGGAGACGTACATGTACATCAAATCCAAACAAACGGCAGCTAGTTCATGATGAATTCATTGGCAATCCGTTCGGTTCGGGGCACCATTTTCCATGCTCGCTTGCTGGTTTTCCCTCTAATGCATTGCAGCGTAACACCTGCCAAAGACAATCGAAACGCTCCACCATTCGCTACGTTACACATTTCAATCTCGTTTCGCCCCCCCACCACCACAGGGCGACAGCCCAAACCAATCGATTCGATGGACTCGAATTCGTTCTCCGCGAGTTGTTTTCTATTTTTAAAGCTTCATCACCGTGGAACAAATCGCCTCTTTCTCCGTATTTCTTTTATTATTATATTTTGCTTTTCGAGATGAGCTTTGACAATGCTTTCCACCCTCCATTTGGTAGTTTGGTGCTCGATAATTAAGCCGTTCTTAAGGTGATTGTTACGGCGCACTCGTTGCACTTGAGCTGTAAGTCACGAACGGTTTCGAAAATCGAACGCGCTCTTTAAAAAGGGAACAAGGTGTTTGTTCGTTCTCTGTGTCGTTCTTCTGCTCATTCCCATCGATTGTGACACGCAGGTTGTGGCAGTTCCCTGCGTTCAAACTGTTCAAACACAAACATTGCACATGGTGGTTGTGATGGTGGTAGTACTGCGTCTTTGCTACGGGAATAAAAGGGAAGATAGAAACCAAACACGAGACCTGGAACGTACAAAAGACGAACGAGATAGTTACCGGTCGGTGCGGTATTTCCCAGTCAGTCATCAACTTTAGAGCAGCTACCATGGGGGAAAAACGGCCGTGCGTTGTCACGTACTCGACCGACGTGCCGATATCGAACCGACGTGCCTTTAAAAGGGAACCGGAAGACAAAGAAAACTAATCATATCTTGGTGGAGTGGAGTTTTATTGTTTCTATTTTTAAAACTTTGTCAATAATGCACATTCTTGTCGGGGAAACCTTTACTACGCCCTACGTCTCACCTCGCTTGTCTGTAACCTACATTGGGTAAGGTTTCCCATTAAAATCTAATTACTTAGGGAGCCAATCGAGAAACGTCTGAGACACAATCGCCCCGAGTGAGTGGTTGACTGACCGCAAAAATACCCCCGAAAAACTGTCACCACCGATTGCAATTGCACCGCATAATTGTTGACCTCGTTTTGCGCACTGAGGCGAACTAAGCCGCGAGGCAAATTTCTATCGTTTTTATGTGTGCGTGTGCCGAGTTATAATACACAAATAATGGTGTGGAAACGCTCAATTCAGCACACGCGTCACCCCACCATACCTTCAGGGGGAAAGTAAGGCGTTAAGCAATGCTCTCCGCCTGTTTGCCCGCTGGTTTCGTTTCGTCGCCGCGGCGAGAGGACAGCAACAGTGTGGCAAATGTGCAACACTTTCGCCATTAACCGAAACCGCAAAACCTTTCACGACCCTTTGCCTTGGGAGACACCAAAGTAGTCCCCGCGGAACGAAGCGCACACGCAAGCAGCGAGCAAAGAAAAAGAACGCTCTCCGAAGCGGGGAGCGGATGATATTATCCGATTTCGAAATGGTTTATATATATATTTTTGCCCTCCAGTGCCAATCGGGGTTTCTTAACACACGGGACAGAAAGTTGCAGCTCAAAAAACCCCAGGGCCAGGGCGAGACGCATCTCGCCAGGCCGGATGAAACTGAAAGTGAAGTAAAAGTTTGATCGTTCCCAGCAACAGTCGTCGCCTGGGAAAAGGGTGACACAAACTCCCACGCCACAGCCGAGACTGTTGGGAGCTGGTGGGAGCACCCGAAAGCGTTTTCGCTACGGCTGGCTGCATTCAGCGACAGCGGCTTACTTCCTTCTAGGGGTGTGTGTGTGAGTGGGCAAGCAATAATGCTTAACTGTAACAAACTTCAACCGGGACAGATACGCCACGGAGGACCACGGAGGAGCAGAGGTTGACAGTAATCGATTACCATATAAAGTTGGTGCTGAATTACTCTCTGTGTGCAGTTTTGTGTCTGTCTGTCTGTCGGTGCAGAAGTGAAATGGGGAAATGGAAAGCGAATTTATATGCCTGATTTTGTGCGACTTGCTCCTTATACAAAGACACAGCATCACAAGACTGCGTCGGAGATATTACGTTACGTACGTTAGTTTAGTTGGCAAAAATTCGGAGTCCACTCCTATCTGACTTTGACATTTGGATACAACTCCGGAAGCTAGGTCCACTCAGCATTATTCGGAGTCGTTCGGAATCGTCTGGAGCCGTCCGAAGTCATCGGGCGTCGTCTGGACAACTCCGAACGACTCCAGACGACTTCGGACGACTCCGAACGACTCCAGACGGCTCCGAACAACTCCAGACATCTCCGAACGACTCCGACAAACTCCGAACAACTTTCGGACAACTCCGGATGGCTCCGAACGACTCCGAGCGACTCCACGCGATTCCGGACGATTTTCGGATAACTCCAGACTACTTTGACTCCAGACGACTTAGGCCGACTCCGAACGACTCCAGACATCTCCGAACGACTCCGAACAACTTCGAACAACTTTCGGACAACTCCGGACGACTTTCAGACAACTCCGAACGACTCCAGGCGATTCCGGACGATTCCAGTAGAACTCCAGATGACTCTGACTCCGGACGACTTTGAACGACTTCGAACCGGACGACTACGACTCCGGACGACTCCGGGCGGAACTAGTGATTCCCATATGGCCGGAGTCGGAATCGGATTAGCAATAGTCGAAGTCGGAATTGGAGTCGTGCGTGTGCTCTGGATTACTATTTCCAATAAAAGCCTGCGTCATTGGCACCCAATCTCACGCAAACACCGTTCCTTGAGGCTCTTCACGATGCAGGGGAAATGATGTGAGATCTGAGCAAGAACCCGGTAACTGTTTCTGTTCCAATAACAACCACCACCACAACCTTGAACAATTCGTGATTGTCTCACGTTCTATAGGACGAATGGCCAAGCGCAACGGCTCCCACGATCAGCACCAGCATGATGAGTGCACACTTGAATTTGAGCACCACCATAACCAGGAAGTAATTAGTCTTACCAACGTCATCTAAACATCACATCACCCTCTCTCTCTCTCTCTGCCATCGTCTCTTGAAACGGTTGTTGGATAATTGATATGTTTCGTTGTGCCATGTAGCAGATACTTGAAAATCGATACCCCCGCGGGGGCCGACGAGTTCAACACGATCTTGTGATCGCGCGAAATTGGAAACTCATTCCAGCACTTAAAGTGTGTACCCGATGGCGATGGCAATTGGACGGGATACACGGGTTTTGGGTTTGCCAATTGTGAAAATAGCCCAAAACAAGGAAATCATAGGCTTTGGCTTGGAATGTTTGCTTCCAGTCGTCAGCAGAGGGCGTGATGTTACCTTACCCGTGCTTTAGCTTTGAAAGGTCGGAACAGGATAATTTGACACTTTGAAGCGATTGCTGCAAGCAACCCAGGGGGGAGAACAAAAGCTTTTATCGCTCGCTAGCGCACCTTTGAAAAGGTTCCAGAAAATGCACGCAATTAAAGCGTGTTTGCGCCAGCCCTAACGCAAGGGCAATGGGAATTATCTGCTTAACTGTGGAACCTTATTATGGTTTATAAAACTGGTTGTGTTTAAACCCCAACAGCAAAATCTCCAGCAGAACTCGAGCCCGAGAATTGCAGATCGTTCAAAATACTCTCCAATGATCGTAGGTTCTCCATCCATACCTCCACCCACCTGAAGCTCCCTTTAAACCAATCCCAGGGTCAGTGCGGCCACGGATCCGAAACAATAAACATGTCGGATGCAATGGTTCTAGCCGAAGCTGACGTGGTTCATGCGCCATGGAGCGTTTTGGCTGGCACGCACAAAACAAACCCTTTACGATTCATTCGTGTAATGACCGTCCGGTGCTATTAATGTAATGAGGGCCCATTTTTGTTGCTGCTGCTGCTGTCCGCTGGTTCCCCTTTTTTACGTCTCGTCGCTCTACTGCTAGGCTGATGAGCAAATAACTACGGCTCCCCCACCATCAGCACACTCCAACTAACTGATGCTCGGCTTCTGATTGCTTGGCTAGTTTGCGAGAAATTACCTTTCCCCTCTGGTGATGCGGGTGGGGGAAACAAAAACACAGAATGTAATACTTCCGGCAAGAGCGGCGGCGCAATGGTGTCCAGTTCGGATGCGCGATGAGGTTTTGCAGACAAAAGTGAAACTTTACACACGCAAACACGGCCCCACATGACCTAATGAGGGAGTTTCGCTACAGTTGATAGCAGATTGGAGTAATTTAACGCTTTGCTGCATCACTCTGGATCGCGCGAGATAATGCAGGCAGGAGCTGGTTCTTTCTGGTTGGCCAGTTTTGCAAAACCAAAAAAAAAAAATTGAGTAACGATCGAATGATCAATTCTTGGCAGGTGATCATCTCTACCGGCAGCTCGCTGTTGAAAGCAGCGTCAGATCATTTATAAGGTCTTGCGAAGGGTTTGTTCCTCTCGTGTGGTTGCACAACATGTACGAGCTCCCCCTTGGCCTCCCTTGCACAGAACGCAGGGAACCGATTGAACCGTGCCGTAGAAGGTGGTAGGAGATTGATTAAATAACTTCTTCACAGCAGAGCGAGAAAAAACAATTCGACTTCTTCCATCGAATAATTGCAATGCGATACGGTTAAACAACCGATTAGACACGGAACTCCTGCTAAGACGCTGGTAAGACGCTTTTAAGACGCCAAGCGAAGCGTAAACTTGCTCTAGCGGAGAGCAACACAACAAAAAAAAGCACACACATAAAGGGTTTTTTGAGACGTAACATCCCCTGACAAGACCCGATCGGTTGGTACGATGGATTATGACTTCCAAGCAGCCAAAACCCCTTCCCCCAAAAACATTGTCCACAAAGACTCACCCTTCAGCACAACATAGAGTGTGCGCAAAACAATCGATCCCACTGTCCGCCTGCCTGCTTGTCGGTTGGTCGGTCGTTTCGTCGGTTCGGTTTCGCTTTTCATCGTGCTACAAATGTGGGGCACACATACCCGCGCGTGTGCGCTTAATGAACGACAGGCAGGCCCAGACTTGCCCTAGAGGCCCCCGGCAGACAGATTAATGCCGTCGTCAGGCAACTGACCGCCGGTGGTTGGTTTTGATTGACGGTCGCTTGCTTATTCCGATCAGGGTGCAGCTTCGTGCCGACACCGAACGCATGTGTCGATCGGGCTACTTTTCGGCTTCACCATTGTAGGTTAGCGTGTTTGCTGGCAAAACACATTCGCTGCACATTGCGTGCAAAACAAGCCACGGTGGGGTGGGACTGGAGCGCTAAAAATAACGCATCACCTCATACGGTCAGGCGGTCAGAGCAAAAGGGTCACAAAGGCGGTTCAAGACATGATCGTGGTTGAAAGTGATGACTGTTTTTTGTTTTGATTTTGTCCGTTTTCAATTAGCTAAGAAAGATTGATTTTAATTACCTAAAGTGTGTTAAAACAAATAAAAGGGTTTGAATGTAAGGGGAAAAAAGTGGAAATCAACTTCCACGCTTAACAATTCCCACCCTAACACACACACACAATCTTTCTCACCGGAAAATCGAACAAAAAGGTACGCACGCGCATTTTTCCGAACGCCCGCCCGCCCCGTATTTCTAGCGTGAGTACAAATACCTTCCCAGCAGCAGCAGTAGCAGCAGCTAGTGGCAGTAGAAAATAGAAACACTGACACATTAAACCCCATTCCGCGTTGGCGTTGCTGTGGTGGGAAAATTGTGGGAAAATAGCTCACAAATAGGTGAAACCATCGACAATAACTCGCAACGGAAGGGAACTAAAAAAAAAAACAAAACGCACAAACACTGCCAACTGTCGGGGTCAGCCGCTCAAAAAAAAAAAGGGAAAGGAAAACTGCATGTCCAACGTGCATTCAAACAGTAATTTTCAGCCTGCACACAACACACAGCACACAATTTTCCGTGCACAATTCCCCCTACCAACCGATCAGAGCAGGCGAGCGCGCGCGCTCGCGTTCGTTGCGCATTCGCGCGTTGAAGTTTTTCCTCTTTTTGTAGCCTTTTTTTTTTGTTTTGTTGACGCCGATGCTGATGCGCCAACGACGGTGGTCTCCGGATTTTTGCCGACCAAAAGCAAGTAATCAATCTGATGCTGCCGACCAACCAACGATGCACAATTGCGCACGTAACGTAAACGGGGTGTTGCATAAGTGCGCCATTTACATTGGGCGGGAAGGGGAATTTATTTTACTGCGCTCACCACCACCACCACCATCAGAAAGGAAGATTCGGTTGCAAAACTTTACGTTCGACCTTAAGCGACAATTAAAATGGAGGGTTTTAAAACAAAACAAAAAAGAACACCCTCAAATTTTAATCGTTTGCACTAAAATGGTTTCGTGCTTAATTTAGATGAATGTTTAATGGGTGATGGAATGAAGACGATCCGTCTCTGCCTCTCTCTCACTTGGTGGCACCCAAAAGCACAAACTCAAGATAGAAAAAAAATAACAAAACACAGTGCTTGTGAAGATGGATGATGTCAGCAGAAGGTTAGCTTCGTTTTTGTTGCTGCGCTTCTAATAGCGAAGCGATTCAAACATTTTGGGGCCTGCTGCTCACCCTGCCCGGAAAATTACCATATTCACGTTAATGATGTTAGCGCAAAGTACTCTTTATGCCCATTTCGTGGTCGTGATGATCCACCGCGACTCTGCTGAGTGTGTGTGAGGAAGCGACTGTGTGCATGTGAATGGTGTTGTTTTGCTTTTTTTTCTTCGGTTTCTTCGCCTCAGAAGAGACCCACACTTGCTTCTTCAAAATCGTTCTCGAGTGTGCTTCAAAACGCAACCGCCGTCTTGCCACCGAGCTCAATCAGCAGTGCACAATTCACGTCGATTCACGTATGCAAATGCCTCCTTCGTTTAACAGTGCACGGGGGGCTGGTTGAGACGCTTCAATCAAACCAACAATTCAGTTCATCAGTTCCCTTTTTCGGTAACGGACGATGAGTAGCTAATGTTAATAATGAGCGCACACGCTGAACAGACATGGAGATGATCTCGCACACCTCCACTCTTCGATCCTGATGTATGCAAAATACAAACTCACGCTCGGCGTACGATTTCTGAAGCTCGTATTCACACCCCGCAGCTGTAGGGCAAAGTGCTGATCGAGCATGATGATGCTGGCAAAACAACATGTACGGCGTGAGATCAGCCGATCAGGTCGATACAAGCTGTGACGTGCAGTTTCCTGCAGCACTTACAGCCAGACAAGCTGGGCAGATCTTTGTGTAATCGAGCGAGGTCAAGTGAGCAAAAAAGGCTAAACAAAAATATCTCTTAACGATCCACCGTCGGTGATAAAGCAAACCCGCGCTCATTACGTTGCGGCAGCTGGGAATCAATTAAGGGAAGAGAATGTTTTACCACGATACCTTGCCACAGCAAGCTGGTTCAGATCTCATCATTTGCCACACACACACACACACATGCCACCCCACCAGGGCAAGCGATTTGTAAACAAACTAATCCCGCCTCATTTAAAGCCTTCTGCTAAGCTCACTACCTATTTCTTTTTAAGAAAAAAAGCCGCATTTCAAATTCCATCCTCGAGAGGGGTAAGGGGTCGAGAGCTTAGGATTTTCATCCGGGAAAGTGTAACCTTTCTCTTGTGACCTTCGGCCCCTTTCCCGCTGGAGAAAGAGGGTTCCAATTTGCCCCGTTTGCGCGCAGCGTTGATTTATTTCTGTTTAATTACTAACCACGGCTGTGAGGAGCTTACGGGCGTTCGGGCTAATCTTTACCCTTTTCTGGAAAGGTTCATAGGCTTTATCAGGCGTGACTGAGTTGACCTGGAAAAGGGGGATGATGTGCAATAAGCCCAGCACGGTGAACAGCAGTAAATCATCAATCATAAAAGAACCGAAACAGCTGATGAGCGACGGTGTGGAACGATCGTGTTGGTGGCAAAGTTTCAGTTACCTTCCCTTGCTCGTAATGCTCTATCCTGATCATAAATTGTAAATTTCGATTTGAAGTAGACCGATTAACCGGTGGGTAGTGTCCTTAGCGAACGATACGATCTTAACTGTGCATCCGGTTGCTTATTTATCATTTTGATATTTAACCATTCCTTTCGATTTTCGAAAAAGTTTACCTCCATTACGTGACATCTAAAGCAAACAGAGAGCAAAAGCGGGTCTGGTGGGACTCCCAGACCCAAAGATAACATATATTTTGCTACGAAAACTTCCCCATTTATTTTTGAATGGAATTATACTGGAATTATCCCCCGAAAAATCCCCACAAATCAAAGCAGGAGTTTACTGCACATTTACTTTCACTCTGAAAGTCTATTCTCCTCGCTTTCTGCTTTATTTGAAGGAGCTTTCTATAAATACCCATGAGGCAGAATTTGCATGTCAGCTTTGCAGGTTGAAAAGCTGATCGATTGACACATTTAAAATCGTTGCCAAAAAAGACATAAACGAACCAAAACTGCAATTGATTTCACTTTGGATTTGGAATCACTTAAGTGCTTAGGATCATGCTGCATCATCTTGCTACCTGTAAAGTGACAAAGTTGCAAACAAAACTACTGATTGTGCCTAGAGTAAGGGGTTTTCCCATCTTTACGCCTTTCTCTCTTTCCAATTTCACAATTCGCCTGCTCCCGGACACATTCGCCCGGCATGATGTCAGCCGCACAAAAAGGTGGCAAAGTGTTGAACGCGAATATTGACACACAGCTGGGCTAAAAACAATATTGATATGTTATTGAGCATCTCCCACATTGCCCATTCACTTTGCGGGGAACTTTCTCACTCAAGTGAGGAGCTTGTTTTTTGCAGTTGTTCTCTCTTTGGGCGGGTTCGTCGCTTTAGTCCCCAACGGCTCAACAAATGAAAGGGGAAGTTTTATTACTCAGCGCTCGGAACGGTTAACGTTCCGGGGAATATATTTATATCATACTGCTTCCCATCCATATATCGATGGAACGTCCAACCGCAGCGGCTAGGATCGTTTCGGATACCGCATATAAGGAGCGGCGATTACGAGTGTTGCAGCAGGCAAACAGCCAAGCCGTCGGATGACGACGTAATGCGTACGTGTGCGGAATACTACTGGGCCGGCAAAAAGGGAGCTTGACTCGTTTGTCCCCGTGTGCAGTTCTCCGATATGCTAATGCGAGCTCTTTCCGGTGGTTGGCTAAGCCGGATGCGCTCCGCGGAGACAGCGAGCGACCGGAAATTGGAGCTGAATCGAACCATTTTGTCCAAAGTTTGTTGGTTTCACAATATCTTGAGCCTATTGTGTTTGGCGATTGGCATTTCATGGTGCAAAAAAACTCCATCAATGACTTCTACTTATGCATTTTTCACGATTTGATCAAATTTCTCAACAGTTTAGTAATTATGCTCTTTCATTCTCTTCTTGCAGGCCTACAAAATGCGCCAAGCCAACTCGGTGAAGATCGCCAAGATCATCGCGATCACCGTGGTGCTGTCGTCCTTCATTCTGGGATCGTTCATCCTGGCCTCGTCATACCTGCAGGCGAAGCAGTCCTGCGACCAAATGCAGGCCCTCGATGCCGTCCTCAACAAGGAGCTGATGCTGGAAGCGATGCAGCAGGTAAGTTCCATTTGAAGAAAAAATCCATTAGTATTCCACACAGAAAGCCACTAGACGGATGTGTCAAGATCATGGCCACATCGAACGTTGTGTGATCTTCAGTATCATCTTTCTTTTCGCCTCCCTCGGGAGTCAAGTACATGTGCTCACCGAAGCATACACAAAAAAACTGGGCGGTCACGCCCGTTGTCAACAGTTTTGGCCACGTACGATTGCGAGCCCGGTCAGCCGGAAAGCTATAAAACAAAAGCGTTTGTAAGCGAATAGGAAGACCCCGGGGCGGGCAGGCGGCTAGTTTGTTTTCAGAAGAGACAGTACGCGGAGAAAGACACGCGGCTGTACTTCAATGTTTCTCGCTTGCTTTTTTTGTTGGTAGTCACAACATTGGGGCGCTTTCTTGGAACAGCATGGAACCAGCGCAAGACGGCGTTGGTTTCCATAAACCACACAATTTATTTACCCCAAAACGTCAAGCAATTTGTAGACCTTGCAGCTCCGAGGTGTACGCGGTGTGTTGCTATTCTCGCTGTAGGAAGCATCTTTTTTGCTGACACCAAAGAAGCACCTAACCTCAACACTTCTTCGGGCTAGCAGTACTTAGTAGAGCTAGCAGTGCATGACGATTTGCCATCATCACACACCGGAAAGCTTTTAACCTCGTGGTTTGGTGTTGCGGGCCCCGCAGAGACCATCTTTGTGCGGAAAGAGGACCGGTCTGCAGATGCTGACCCACCTTGCTGAACACCTCACTGACTTGAGCGTCCTCTACACTATCCACCGCATAGTACACCACAAACAGGCGAATCGTTTGTCGTAAACCACTTATGCCGATTGTTCCTTCATGATTACCAGCTGGATGACGTTTGGTGAGTCGCACTACGTGCGAGATCTCCCCGTTCACCAGCTTTCGGCTCCAACGCCGCTGTGAGGCTGTGCGGCGATCGTAAAAGTCAGGCGGCCAGAAGGCATCGCGAGCGCTTGACAGCTTTATGGTATGTGGGGTTGTGTGCTTCTCGCCATCTTATTTTGTTTTATTTCCAGCTGGCACCCGTACAAGACGTGCTAACGCATGGCAGTGTACAGCTTTACGAGTGGCGATAGTTCAAGGTTCTGTGGTATTGCGGGGAGGGATAACAAAACGCTAAAACCACGGGACCATTTGATGCCTCGTTGAATAACGTTGATGGACCGCAGCTAATGGGGTTATCGTTCGGCTATATCTTTTGGAACTGGCAATTGGCACGTTTTATCACTGCCCGTTGGTTGTTGGCGGCGGGTAGTAGGGGGAACTTATCGAGCGGAAATGTGAGCATTTGTAGATGTGTAATATATGCGTTAAGGTGCAATATTTCTTCCAGTATGTCAAGCACTATCTAAAAAACATACCTGACATAATCAGATAGCCAGAGAGCTTCCTTCAAGAGCCGACCAATATGATCCGCATTTCAGATGTTACAAGAACCTTGTATTTAGTTGTAATCTTCATCACTGATTTCAAGGAAATGATTACCAAAATCGGATTTCTGAAGGCTGCAATTGTGAGTGTCTCAAAGATCCAATGTACACTCCCACTTCCCGATGGAATAACCTTCTCGATAGAACTAACTATTATTAATTACCCTTCAGATGCGCATCGGAAGATGCCACTTAATATCCCACAATCAAATGACCGTTTAGAACACTCCCTCCAACGACGCAACGGCGGAGAACCAATTCCGATGCTAATTGTACTGCGATGCACTAGTCACCGGGACGCAGAGACATCCATCCATCATAAATACCCTTTTCGTGCGGTTTACTGCTCCAATAGCACAATGCATCCGACTGTGCCCTAACCGAAAAGCCGAACCTAACGATGTGGGCATGACATTTTGGAAAATCAAGGACAGTTCGTGACTAAGCGGTGCTCCTCTCCGATGTAATCACCCGCTAGAATGACCAAGACAAGACAGTTGGAGGTTGATGGGAGGGTTGTGAAATGTATAAAATATAGCCCTTTTTTATTACAATTAGGTTCGGAGCTAATAGCCAGCGACACAGCGACACCGTCCGTTAGTGACGCTAGTCAATCTCCCTTTAGCCAGTGACGCCATCTTGAAGTCGCCGTCTATAAATGGTTGTCTGTGGAGTTTGAATCGCGCCTGTTCTCAACATTCCTTCAAAAAAACCGACAAAACAGGTTTAGTAAACGGTCAGCGAAATTGTTTATCACCGCTCCCGAGGTATCAAAAAGCTGTTTTGTTTTGTTTTCCTTTTTTTTCTCGAGAAGTTTAACGCCCCGTGACAGATGATTCTCGAAACGGGAAAAAACCAAGCTTTTCGTTTGTTGTGCAACAATCTGGAAATTCTGGTTTCATCTCGAAACTGAACAAGCTCAAACCAGTTTCGCTCCAAAAAAAGAGAAGCTTTTTCAGACGCAATAAAAATCCCCATGGACGGAGTTGTCGATAAGAAGAGCTTCCTTTTGCATCTTATTAGGGTGGCAGGGAGGGAGAGAGCATGAGCATCTTGTGTATCATATTTCCTCTCTTCTCTTGTAGCGATGTATCAACAGAAGGCGAATTGACACCACCTTGTGATCGCAATCCGTTTGTCCGGTTGTGTAACGTCGGGCCTCCCCAGGGCACCTTACCGGATATTAAAGCTCATTACACTGACTGCCGGTGCAACTACTACAATTGCGCCGCAGCTGCTTTCTTATCATCCCCGAGATTGAGCGCAATCGGTGAGAAAATTAGACAAAGAACGCCGACAGTAGCGGCATGTAACAATCTGTGGATCGGGGGGAAGATGCTGCTCTCGCACACGTTCGACCTAGTCTGTCGTAGGCATTTTATTTATTTGCAGCCTTCGCGTGGCAAATCTCGGGGTTTGGGAGATTCGAGAGCCGTTCCCAACGCACCATTTTTTTGCCGCAAGGTTAATTAAAGCCTTGATCACCTTCCGATAAGCTTGGCAATGGGGGTTAGGCAATGATTGGACGAAAAAAGCTCTCTATCTAATGCTATCTCGAACAAGCGCCACGCTTAACGCAAGCTGCCGGCCTCACCTCACACACAACAACAAAAAGAGCGCACTTTGTAGATGCGACTCCACGTGATTAACGTTCGCATGTTTCGTTGACGGCGATGCAAACGCGGTACTAAGGGCAGGAACAAAAAAGAGATGTTCCAGATGTTGCTGTTCTAACGAGTTCGTGACTGACAGCTAACAGGGAATTGGGACAGTTGGCCGTTTTTCTTGCTTCGACCCTGTCTACCGAGATGACAATTTAGGTAACAAAATTTCACCTGATTTCCCCCTTGGTTTCAGTTCAAACCCCTGAACGAATCGCGCCCATAGTGCCTTTTGCGCGCGATTTCGAAACGATTTCAAAGTTTGGAATGTCCGATTCCCTCATCCCGAGGCACGTTTTCCTACCCTGCCGTGGTATCGATCGACCCTTTGGGAGCTGTTGCACAGGTTGGGAGAGGGAAAAACAATGAGCAATTGATTTTCTATAATTTGTACCTCCAAACTTGGAACCCTGGAACCTTCCGCCATCGTGTAGCATCGCCTAAGCACTCGAAACCAATCGCCCCCCCCCCCCTTCCAATCCCCCACCATTCCATCCGACATGCTAATAATGGAGGGCGGCCCTCACCCATCCACAGACGAACCAGCCAATCCAGCACAATCGTGAATTGCGATCGCGATCGTATCATTAGCGACTCACGGTGACGCAGTTCCAACCCATCGTATGGATGATGCACCGTTCGTAGATCGTCTTTTTTTTTTTGTTCCTCGGTACGCAATTGATATCTAAGGGAGAAGACACTAAAGGCCAACCCAGGGGGTGTGGTGGTAGTGTGAAGATGCGCTGCTGCTGCTGCTACTCCTCGTCTCTCTTTTGGAATTGACGATCGCCGCTCAAGCGCGAATGCATTGCGCCAACTGTCCAGGCGCTGTGTTGGTCCATGGTTTTATTCGTTTGTTTGTTTTACTTTTAAGTACACAATTTCTTTTAATTACAATTACGTAAAGCAAGAGTGCTCTATTGCCACCCGCCCGCTGTTGGGTTGCGTGTGTTCGTCCGACGGGTGGGGGTTCGTCGCTTTGATAGCACCAACCACAACCAAAGCACAGCAAAAGGGAAGGCGCGAGACAGGAGGTTGGTTGTTGTTTTGCCCACTGACCGGATTTTGATTCACGTAACATTAAACACCCTCCATAACCGTGCTCTGCGCGGCGAACAGGAAGAAAGGATATAAAAACAACAAAAAAACGCACCGAAAAAAGCTTTCCATTTGTTTCGTTCGTGATCGAGTACACTTCCCACTATCTACTTTCGCAAACAAGCGTGATGTGGGTGGCTTTTTTTGCGAAACAACATCACGCACATCGTGTGAATGATGTTTGCAACGTTTCTGAGCGGGGGGAAACCATCAAGACAAAACAACTACAAAGCTCTAAAGCAAACGGCGGCAAAGGAAGGATAAATGGAGCCTCGCCTTTGCTTTTTTAGCCGGCAGGCAAGCAGGCAGGCAAAGACAAATTATACTTTCGGTTCGTCGTCTGGCTGTTGTCAACAAAACGGCGTCGCTCTAGGCAGCGCTGTTTGTCCCGAGAGTGTCATTTATTGTTTCGCCTGCCGGCGAACGTTTCGCTTTTTCTTTCGACGGGATTTGGCACTAACCACCATCACCGGCAGCGAGAAAACGATTTGTGCAAAATGTTTATGAAACACGTTAAATAGTGACACACTGTGCAAGGTTCGCCCTCTGACAGCAAAACAAACATCCCGCGACCAAAAAGACCCGGAGATGTTTCATTTTCATTGCCAAAAACTAGACGACGAACCCGGCGTTCGTTGTTTGCCAACCTTCTACGGTTGATCATCAGGTGACTGGCGAAGGTGGTTCGAGGTTTGGCTGTTTAAGTAGCTGATTAGCATGATGCAAAATGCGAACCGAACCGCTGCCCGTTCACGGACCGATCGCATGATCGGCGCCACGGCCGCTTTTCGTAAATATATTGCAAACGGAACGGAATATGAATCCACCAAGCCGCCGTTCACCACTCTGTAAGAGTGATTTCCAAATGTACAAACAGACACACACACACACACACGCACTTAAGCCTTCTCTTTTTGCACGTTGCTGATTGCGCGCGAATCAGTTGAAGATTGCCGCTAAAAGAGGGTGGTAAGGCGACTTTCTGCCCCATTCGTGACAGATCGTTTACCTCTCACTTTTTGGAGGATTTGTTAATGAGCCGTGTACTCATTGGGACGAGAGGGGGGAGCAGTTGGTATATTATTGTAAGCAAAACCAAGATGCACCTTCAAGCCGCAATGTGTGAATGACTCATACTGGGTAAGTTGAAATGAAAGTGAAACGCGATATGTGTCTCGCTTGTGGCACACAGCATCATATTTAAATCATACTGGCAGATCGAGTACACTGTCTGCTAAGAACACAGAAGATCGTCCCCCGCTGATTGGAAGGGGTTCAATAGCCTTTACAAACATTAAAACCCCGTTATATAACGCGTCCCTTCATCTCTTAAGCCACGGCTTGAAGACAAAAGAGGCGGCAGCAGCATCAGAATTTCAAATCCACCAGCACCACTCCAGTGTGCCAGAGTGCCTCACAGTGCAGCATCTCCCGCTGATTTCCATCCCAAAACTTCGTCTTCGTTCCATCGGAAAGGTCACTAGACTTTAAATGGGAGGCCCTTTCGGTGCAGGTCTGTGGAGGATTTACAAATCAAAAGCCAAACGAAACCCGCCGTGAGCCGAACCGTTCACCGTTTGGTGGCGTTTGTGTGTAAGCCTGCCACATAAAACCAGTCCCTCCATCCCCCTCCCCTGTCGCTTGATTAGGCCCTGCGCGTAGATAACCTAACGATGGGTTCGTCGCTTACCCCTGGTGTCGATGAAATCATCTCGATCTCGAGCGCTTCTCAATCTCGCATTGAATCTGAAAAATCCAAATGCAATCTGTACGTGTGGGAGATGTGGGAGAAGTAAACACAACGCCCGGAGGGGGGGGGGGGGGTGGAGTAGGGGTAGCATGAGCAGTAATAACGGGTAAATAATGGTAACAACACAAACCCGCGCAAAGAAAGTAAGCATTTCGGGTGGGGTGCGAAAAGTACCACCGACCAAGCCGGCCGCCCGCTAGCTTTCCGAGTGCGCCGACGGGATTGTGGTAAAACCACTTTCACTTTTCTTTCCTAGGCGTTGTTTCCATGCATGAGTGTGTGTGTGTGTGTTGGATGCTGGCTAAACCATCCCTACAAAGCCGTGGCTACAAAGAGCGAGCAAAGAGTGTGAAGCGAAGCGAAGTTCAAAGGTCCACCACCGCGCTCTTCTTGCCAAGGACTAGCCCCTTCACTACCCCCCCCCCCCCCCTCTCCAAAGGGTGCACAAATGGATGGGCAAGCCCTCTTCTCCGCATGCTGCTAGAAACACACAGGCGAAGATGAAGTAACCGCTGCCAAGCGCGCGCCAAGGGGGTTCGTCGCTTGTGCGGCGGTTTGAAAATAAAAGCGATTCATCGTACATTCAACCGATCTGCAGCACCGGGCGGCCCACAGTGGTGCTACTGGAGGTCTCCGATCCGATGTTTAGGGGGTCTTCGCCACCATTTGTACCGTTGCCCCGAGTGCACCCGAGATGGCTTGTGTGCACAACTTCACTGTAGAAGGTGAAGAAGACTGACTGTTTTTGGACTCCTCACAGCAAAAAAAAAAGGTCGTTTCATAATCGCTACTACGATTTATCATCGCAGCGGATCGTACCTCGTAGGAGCTTCTGGCTGTAAGGCTGTATTGTACTGCTTAAGTGCACGCTTTTTTGCTGTTTCGAATGCTTCACTATTTTTGTTACGACGTATTCAACTAGGGTGTGTAGAATGTGCCACCTTTTGACTGATGTTTACCACGCGGCAGCTTTACTAAGCGTGTAACGAGAGTGTGTAATTGCACAGACAGTTGGACGGGAAAGCGCGCCTGACATACGACGGGGGATAAGAGATAGAGCTCGCGACAATCTGTGGCTAATCGTGTGACTGATGGGCATTAGTGCCTACCATACGTTGCTGCGATTAGAAGGACAGTACATTTGCAACATCATTATGGAGGGAATGAAGGGTAGTAACATCAAGAGTATTTCGCGATCATACAAACGATGTGCTCTTGTGGATTGGGAAATGTAAGACCGGAGCGCTATTTGGGCAAATCATGTACAACAAAATAGACTTATTGCATCTTCTTGAAGATTGAAGATCACCTGGAAGTACTCGTCCCACCATTGGCCTAACCAAATGCATGTGACGATCGTGATCGTATCGTGACATCTACACGCAATCCACACATCACACGCATACTCTCTATCGATGTACGCACGAAACACCAAACATAAAGAGTCATTTTATCACGAATCTAGCGTAACATCGACACCGAATAGACATTACAACATACAAGGTACCGAGGGACATACCACTAGAGACACGTTGGGACTTTCGTAACTCCCCGGTTTTGACCAAATCCGAGCCCCACTGGTAACTGCAATGCATGCAATTCCCTTATTAGAATCGCCATATGCTTCACCTGACGAAGAGTTGGAATTCCAATAAAAACAGCCACTTGGCCACAATCCGATACCATGGGAAAGAAATGGCTTTCTCCCTTCCCCCCGAATGCCGTAACACGTAGGCGCTCTCGTTATCACGCATTATCATTGTTATCGTATCGAGAGTTGGTGGCCAAAGGGTTTTCCCAACAACGCCCGCGAAAGGCTATGTAACCGTGTGTTTGTTTGACACGCTTTACGCAATGTTACTTGCAGCGCGTGTAGGAAGTGTAAACAAGTCTTTTTTTTTGGGGGGGGGGGGGGGAGGGCTTTCTCTGTACCGACGTCCGGCATCGCTGGTTACACTAAACACTTACATCATTGCGTCTTGTTACGAACTGTACAAATGAACCCGCAGAAGAAGTTGGAGTTGAACTAACACATCGATTTTTACTTACTTTTGTCCAGGAGTTGCCAAAGGCTCAGGCACTGATGCAGGACAACCTGTCAGCCGATGAGAGCAATCTCCAGACCATCGATCGGGAGGAGAGCAAGAAGCACAAGCAGGAAGCGGAGGCCCACAAACATCACAAGGAAGATTCGGACGAGTCGGGCGACTCGGAGGATGAGGATGATTCGTCGAACGATGGCGAAAGCGATGAGTCGATCGACATGAACAACCGTCACCGTGTCAACCTGCCGCTCGATCTGCATCTGACCGATCTGGCGAGCGCTATCCTTCGGGAAAACCAGAAGTGAGTAGGCGCTTGGGAGCAGGAGTTTGGAGTGAGTGGGATATTCAACTTCGTTTTTCTGTCCCATTTCCTCGCAGGTCCCGCATGAACTGCATCGTGGAGCGACGCCGTTCTGAGGAGTTGGTCGATTCGCCGCCGAAGATGGTGCGCCTGCCGTTCGGCATGGATCTGACCACGGACCCGAAGCAGCAGAAGGTTACCGGCGAGCGCATTGCCATCTTCTGCGAGTCGGGCAATGAGCTGAAGTAAGTGTTGTCAACTACCAGGAGTTCTTTACAGTAGCGATGTGCTCTTTGGAGTGCACCCACGACTCAGATCCGACTCCGGATATTGTTAGTCCGATTCCGACACTGGCAAAATCCGAACCATTAGTTCCGCCCGGGGTCGGAGTCATCCGGAGAAGCCCGTAGTCGTTTGGAATCGTTCGGAGTCGTCCAGAGTCGTCCGAAGTCGTTCGGAGTCGTTCAGAATCGGTCGGAGTTGGCCGGAGTCGACCGGAGTCGAAGTCTTTTGGAGTCGCCCAGAGTCGATCGAAGTCGACCGGAACCGGAGTCGGTCGGAGTCAACAAGAACCGCTCGGTACTTGATGTAACTTCGACTCCAACCAATTCCTGACGACTACGAAGACTCCGAACGCCTCCGGATGACTCCCACTTCCAATGACTCCAACCGATTTCAGATGACTCCAACCGATTCCAGACGACTCCGAACCACTCCGAACGACTCCGGATGACTCCGACTCACAACGACTCCGGATGACTTCGATTCCCAACGACACCGAATAACTCCGGACGATTCCGAACGACTCCGGACAATCACTACTTTACAGTGTACTAACAAAGCAACTCCCTCATAATAGGAACGAGGATGCCGAGCCTGTCCGCCAGATTCTGATCCCGATCCCGCCAGTTCGTACCTTCGGCCCGCTCACCCACCTGCCCCAGCAGATGGGACCGCCCGCCCAGACCATCATTCGCCAGATGCCACGACCAATCTTCCCGATGCCCCTGATGAACCCCCACCAACAACAGCAACAGCAGCAGCAACAGTCTCAGCAGCAGCTGCCCCCGATCCCGGCCTCGATCATGCAGGCCCCGCGCCCGGACGGACCGATGGGTCGCCCGAACTTCCATCCCTTCCTGCAGCAGCTGCCCCAGATCATGGCCGCCCAGATGCACCAGCAGCAGTCGGCACCGCAGCCTCAGCCCGCCGCCATGCCACCGCACACCGAGGTTCGCATCCATCTGCAGCGCGTTCCGATCCCGGAGTTTATGCGCCCCTTCCTGCCGCCCCAGATCGTCCGCAGCCAGCCGGAACCGGAACAGCAGCAGCAGCAGCAGCCAGCTCCCCAGCAGCAACAGCAGCAGATGCCCCAGCAGCAGGAGGTCCAGATCCGTGAGATGCCGATCGACATGGCGATGCACAAGTTCCCGGTGCCCTCGTCGGAGGAGATGAACGTGGCCGACTTTGCCGCCCAGAAGTTTACCGAGCAGCTGCGCTCGCTCATCGCCCGCATTGCTGAGTCGGAGGAGAGCGAGGAGGAGACCGATTCCTACCGCAACGTGCCCGACCAGGAGGGCCCATCGCCACACTCGGACGAGCGCGAGCTGCAGGAGCAGCAGCCGCCGCGCCCAACCGAGCCGGAGATGGCACACCAGGCACAGGAGGAGCAGGAGCATCAGGTCCAGCACCAGTCGGAACAGCAGGTGGCGCAACAGCAGCAGCCCGTGCCGCAGCCGATGCTGCCGATGGGACGAATCCACTACGGGCGCAGTCTGCTGACCCCGATCAGCCTGCCCGGCAAGGTGGTGGAGACGTCCGCCTCCGAGGAGGATGCTGTCCGTCCGCACTGTAAGTATTTTGTTTGTCTCGAAGCAGCACAATCGAACGTACGCTAACGATCCTTTTCCCTTCCCGCTGCCTTTCCAGATGTCCAGCCACGATCGGTTTAAATCGATAGTAACGACAGGAGAGGGCTTACACAACACCCCTAAAGAAAAACGGTAGCAGCACCTCTTTCTCTCCACAACACCCTATGGGCTTGTTATTTTTTCTCCCTTTCTCCCGTTTTGTGTACGTGCTACCCCAAACAAAACCACACGCCGACACAAATTGTGATGTGATTTTAAAAAATGCAGAATTACCACGCCACGGACACTTATCCTACCTACTACCACATACATCCTACTGGACAGCAAACCCCATCAGCGATAAATCAGCGAATCTCAACGTGGTGTGTGGTTGCCCGCACGCAAAACAACATCACCCTTCAAAGAAAAGGGAATGAATGAAATAATGTGTATATATGATTTTGGATTTGAACAAGGGAACGAATGGTGTATGCGTCTGCCGAAGCAGCATTAAACATCGCCTTCGGCAAGAAGGATTGAAAAAGCATTAACTGGATTGATTAGCGCGTGTGAGTAATGTGTGTGTGAAGCGCAAAGAGCGTTTCTTTGGACCACAATGCTCGAAGTGATAAGTGAACGCGCCGACGCATTTTGGGAAAGCGAATGGAAGACGAGTGGTGTGTTTGTTGGAACATGGGAGGGAAAATTAAATACATTCCGTGTACAAGTACAAGCGCGAGCGACTTCAACAAGACAGTCGGCTTTCGGAGATGGTTTTTACTAATTGAGGATCCCCTTTTAGCAAGCAACAACATACAAAAAAAAAACCCCGGCAAGCACACCCATTTCCCGCCAGGGGAACGATGCAGCAAGCAACAGCAAACAAGCTGAGTTAGACAGCATTCAACTGTGTATGTTCAAAGCTGACAAATAAATCTTATAAATATGATTTTAAAAACGTGTATGATGCTTGTCTCTTCTTTCTCTGCACAAGGTTCCGGTTTCAGCCCGTTTTATGGTTACAATTTGAAATTATTTTGAGTTGATTTTATTTAATGGTGTGTACAGCTGCTGTTTTAATTGATTTTCAACACGCTAACCTAAGGACATTAAGGATTGTAATTTTAAAAAAATAAATACTACATGTATGTTCATAACTATGTACAAGTTATCGTTATCCGAATCGCACCCCTCGCAAACACGCTGCGCGAGCTGAGTTCGCGTGAGTATTGCTGCTTTTGTAGCGTCTTTGTTGCGCCTTTTTCCTTTAATCCACTGTGGGTGGTTTGTTTTTTGATATTTTGAAGGAGAAGTATAGCTTAAATTCCCTCACGAAACCACACTAGTGACACCCTCGGGAGTAATGATGCGCATTTTTGAGGGAATAATTTTTTGGGCACTTCTTGGGACAGAAGCACTCATTCCTTAATGACCAGCTGCTTCGACCAGGACAGTGATAGGGGGGACGTTTTTATCAATTTTCAATTTAGAACTGCCAATATATAAATATCGTTAACAAACAACCATTAATCCTGAATGCGTACTACACGCCGTATCGATTACTGTTCCAAAAAACGTGTCACTACTTTAAGCTAGTAAAGTTTTCTGTTTCTGTGGCTGTATCCTGTATGTTTCTCTAAGCTTTTGCTGCTTCCTAATTCCTTTGGACACATGCCCACCTTCGCGCACACCTTCTCCAGTATCAATCACATCGGGCAAGCTACGACTAATGTTTTTTTTTTTTTTTAATGTTTATGTTTATGCTGCGCTCGTCTGCACGCACGCTTCAAGCTAGTTTATCATATCTCTCGTTTACAGCACAACCGCCTTTGCGTTTAAGATTGATCTGCGTCCTGCAGTCTTTGTGTTCTCGAAACAAACAAAAAACAAACAACCTACCTATAAACCCGACACGAGTGAAACAACGAAACCTACATCCAATCGTAAGGCAAATTTTTTGTTTCTAAACAATTCCAAACTCAACTTCTAAAACGAAAAAAAAAAACAGAATTATTTTACCTAAACATGGTGCTGGCGCAATTAATCGAAGGTTTCTGTCTGGCTTCGCTTTCATCTCACCCTCACAATTAACACGCATTTGTCTAAATCTTTGGCCATTTTTGGATAGAAAACGGTGGAAATGGAGAAATAAATCAGGATAGAAAGTGTTTAAAATCAAGGAGCAGTAAACAAGGAAGTAACAACCACTGCCCTACCAGCGCATCAGCTCACGCGTCTTCGACCTGTCCGCGTCCGGTTCGATTAGCCGTTGTCGCACGTGTGGCCCTCGCAGTTGCCCCAGAACAGGCAGTTGCCGACGCCACTGTTGCAGATCAGGAACACGGCCATCAGAAACACCAGGCTGCAGATGGTGCACGGTTTGCGCTCGAGAAAGAAGCCGATCAGATAGAGCACGATAAACATCACATGCGTCTGCATCAGGGCCGGGTTCGTCGGCTTGGGAATCAGCAGCACCGGGATGAGACACTGCAGGCAGTACATGGTGCCGGACGTCCCGCCGTCGGCGGATCACACCCCGTCCGGGACAGTTTTGCCACACGACGACAGCGGTGATGAGTGGTGGTGTTGGTGTTTGCTTGCCTTTCCGTCTCTCGATGCCAGTGACACCAAGGCGGGCGGATGCTTTCACTGTCGTCTGCTTTCGTCACCCTTCTGCCTCCTGACCCGTGCAATGTATGCGTATAGATGTTGTGGTCTGCTTTCTTATCGCCCGCAGAATAATGTGCTACTACTTCTCCACGGCTTATCTCCGACGTGGCCCGATTCCACGCCTACCCGGGGACAGTTTTAGCATTGAATCTTGATTGCAACACACTTGGTGATACTCTTTTTTTCGGAAGAAAACGTCCGTATTTACACTTTTTCTCTTGTGCTTTTCTCTTTTTTTAGAAGAATTTGTGACACCTGTGCAACATACGTATACGCCAGGTGAGCCCAGCTTGGTGACGTTTCAAATGGGCCTCTATTTACCTTGGCTATTGCGAAGGCTTGCCTCCAATGCATGTTTTCACAACATTCCAACAAAATTGATTTACAAAAATTTGCATTTTTCTTCTTTTATGAAATAACACAGGAATTCGATTTCGATTCGAAATAACCCCACGATAATTAGAATAAATAATAAACAAATTTACCAGAGCGTACCGCAAACAAGTACCGCTGTATTTGACACCGCTGTAAAATGACAACTGTCAACGGGAACGTTTGTTTATTTGTTTACGTGAGTTTGGCGCGCATTTTATTCGATCGGTCGTTTGCATTCCCATAAAACGCAGTGCGTCCAAACAATTCCAAGTTGCTTCTATTAAATAGTTGTAAAAATGCCTGAACTGGAAGATTCTACCGTGAAACCAAAAGCAACGTTCGATCCCAACATACTGCAGGACCTGTTGCCACTCTACTACAAACGATTGTTCCCCCACAAGCAGTTTTACCGGTGGATGTCGTACGGACGCTGTAAGTGCTTCCAGCTTATTATTGTTCCCCAGAGAAACTGTTGCGTTCCCGGCGCTACCGTTTCATTCATTAATTCGTTACTACTATTTTTCCTTTCTTCCACCCACTTCATACGTTCCCGTGCGTCAACCCTAGCCGAATCGTCCGTGTTTTCGAACCGAGAATTTTCCTTCACCCTGCAGGACGACATCTACATACGCTACCAATCGTTCGAGACGCAGCAGGAACTGGAGCGGGAAATATGCTCGAAAGCGCCGTTCAAGATCGATATCGGTGCGGTGTACAACATCCGGCCGAAGGATCACCGGGGCAGCACCGCCATCCAGCCGGTCCAGCGCGAGCTGGTGTTCGATATCGACATGACCGACTACGACGACATTCGCACGTGCTGCAACGAGGCAAACGTGTGCCAGCTGTGCTGGAAGTTTATGTCGATTGCGTGCCGCGTGCTGGACGAGGCGCTGCGCGAAGACTTTGGCTTCGAGCATCTGCTGTGGGTGTTCAGCGGTCGGCGTGGCATCCATTGCTGGGTATCGGATAAGGCGGCCCGCCATCTGGATACGGCCGCCCGGTCCGCCATCGCCATGTACCTGAACCTGCTGATATCGGGCGGCGAGGGAACGGCTTCGCGCGTCATCATACACGACGAGATGCACCACAGCGTGCGGCGCGCCTACCGCATCGTTGCGCCACTGTTCGAAGAGATCTGCCTGGTGGATCAGAACATGTTCGGCAAGCCGGAGGGCGTGCGGAAGCTGCTGGCGCTCGTGCAGGATGCATCTGTGCGGGCGGAGCTGGAAAAGCGCTTCAAAGCGGTGGCGAACGATTCGAAGGGCGTGTGGAAGGAGTTCGTGGCGTACTTTGACGAACTACGCATGTCCGGCAACAGCAACAGGTACCGGCGGTTCAAGTTCATCGTGGAGGAAGTAACGCTTGCGTTCACCTACCCGCGGCTCGACATTAACGTCACGAAGGGCTTTAACCATCTGCTGAAGTCGCCCTTCTGCGTGCATCCGAAGACGGGCAAGGTGTGCATACCCTTCAACCCGAACATTGCCTCCAAGTTTGATCCGACCGATGTGCCAACGATAATGTAAGCTATTGCACAAGTTTGCGAATTATGCGCAGGATTATGCGTACACGCGTAATGTGTAACACCTTTTTTTTTTGGTCATTACAGCGATCTCCTGAAGGAAGTGAACGCATTCGACGAAAAGAACACGGTGGAGGGCGAGGAGAACAGGTCGAAGATTAAGGACTACAAGAAAACGAGCATGTTCAAGGGAACGGTCATATTCGAGGAGTTTCTCCGCAAGCTCGAGCAAACGTTCAAAGGCAAGGCGGCGGCACTGAGCGACATGAAGATGGAGTTCTAAGTACGGTCTCGGGTGTTACATTTCGTCGCTGCGTGGCTTAAATAAATGCCGGCCCAGGGCGGATAAGGTGAGCACACGCACACCCTGTTCATTGCCCGGCGTATGTCGTAATGAGTGTGCAAATAGCTATTTTTTTGTATTCGTCCGAAGTTATGTAAATTGTTGCCCCAATTGCCCCCTAACAACAGACATACACAGACGATTGAACGAGTTCGAGGAGGGAAAATGAATGGATTTCCTTTTATGGAACTATGCTTTGTCCCTTTGTACTGTTCTGTTTCTAGGCAAACAACTATAAATCCACTGGCCACTGTCGTAAGCTTAGGCCGGGTACTTGCTGTTGTGCTGTTGGTTTAAATAGTAAATCCCCATTCTACCCGTTCATAACGTAGAACGGATGTAACAAATGCGCACCATACGGAAAGACGCTAAGAACACAGGCGAAGCAACACGCTATTAGCCATTGCGTTGCGGCGTTGGACACTTTCGTAAACACAACGTAACATGGCTTTTGTGTGTGTGTGCTTTGTTGTCGCCCTATTCCCGCGCTGAACGATATAACAACCGCGTACCCAAGAGTGTCCCTTGTTGAGCCCATCTTCCTTCCACTGTGGCCGTCGTATGGCTTCCGGAAAGCCGTTGTCGTTATCCCAAGAGGGCCGTAGGAAATCAGTATCAACGCGACTTTCAAACGGAACGAACACGCACCTACCACAGCTCTGCGGAAGTGACTCTTAGCAAAGCAATTTGGTTCCCGTTTTTCACAACCTATTGCAATACCGCGCTAAAAACGTGAAACGTGTCCGTGGTTGAAAAGTGGAATCTGAATCCTTTTTGGATAATAGAACCAGAACCCAAAATCAGGATTATCGCGAGTTCGAGTATGCTTTATAGTGGCCGGTTGGCTAAACGCAATCCTTGCTCAGTTCCGTTCGCTATCGCACTGCTAGCGCTGTGCCTGTGCCTCTCGCCGGTTCAATGTTTGCCGAAAGTGTTCCGGAGCAATGAGATCTGCGGCGTGTACAATGGCCACCGGGTGTACTTCGAGCTGGGCGATCGTGGCCAACTGCAGGCGACCAATGTGTCCGTGCCTTACGTAAGTGTCCTCGCGGTGGTGGTGCAATGCAATCGATTTCTGTGAGTCATTTAAGGCCGTTAATTGGATTACCGTGCCAATTATAACGCGTCAAACGCGGCGAATGTTGTAGCGCCAGAAATCAAACGGAAACGTGGAGTGATCGATGACGTATCCATGACGAACGTACTGTTTTTCAATTGGTTTCAAAATTCAACCTCTAATGGACTGTGAATGCATGTGGGAATGAAAGTATTGGAACGAGTTTTCCGCAATTAGTGTCTTTAGTTGATACTAGATTATGAGTGAGTCATGTACGGTGACCTAATGGACAATGGCTGCATATCAAAGTTCAAGGCCTATAAGCTGGCTTAGACGTACTAAGACGCACCAAGGACTGTTGTTACCTGACGCGCGTGTGTTGCTTTCAACGGATGAATGACAGTTACCTAAACGGATGGTGGAAGTGAAGTGCAAAACAAGAAACATATAACTTTCTTTAGATTAGAGTATAGCGGCTCTGTATCAATATTGCTAGCGAGAAATAAAATACAGCAATAACTGGACGTTGTGGAACTGGTTCTTTAGTCCAGCAGCTAACACCAAGGCTTCATGTCATGCTTGTCCTGCGTTCAAATCTTGTACAGATCGAGTGCACCAACCTCTTCTTAAATGGGGCCAAAGCCCAAATTCTTTGATATCAATAGAGACGGACCTGATTTGGCTTGGCAAAGAGAGAAACAGTCGTAGAAAATCCGGGATACGGATATAAATATATATGAGGATGTGACTGGCTTGTACAAAGATCCCCTAAACACCTAACTTTCTTAAAAGCTTTATAGAGAAGTCGAAGATTTCTTACAAAACCTGTGATATTCAGTTGTTTTTACAGTACAGTTGGACGTACATCTTGTCTAATTCTATTTCACTTAAAGTCTAAATTGAATCATTAGAGTGATAAAATTTAACTAAATAACGGAAAAAAGAATTTACCTATCCCTAATTCGTTATGACTACATCATTTTTCCTCCAACCTTCCAGATCCCTCGAACCGCACTCGTCAACCAAACGTTCGTCCCGAACGTCTGTACGCTCGAGCTGGTAACCTGTCCGTCGTGCAATTTTAAAATCTCATTAAGGTAAGCACCCAACAATCAACACTTGCCCGCTTGGCGCTTGGCCAAAACGGATCAACCATTCAAGGGGGTGTTGGATAATAATTTTAATCCCTATCGATTGTTGCCACCTCGTCGGAAAGCTACTCGAACTTCCCAGCCAAATGTTCGGTGCATAATGAGCCACCGTGTCGGTGCGATTATCTCGAGTTCACTGAGCCACCGTTCGATTCGACGGAATACACCGGTCGGCGAAACTGTGGCCACGACGTGGTCTACCAAACGCAGACCCGCTCCGTGCTGATCAAGTTCGTCTACTGGAGCAACCACAGCCATGCCTTCACGCTGGAATACGTTGCGGAACGTAAGCAGCCGGACGCGTTGGACGAAGTTCCCGGAGAGAGGGTCCTAAAGCATTCCTTTAATCTTTTCCGCAGGAAATCGGGAAACGATACAAGCGAATCCTGGACCGGCCCAAAACATCACCAGCATTAACAACTATCTGCATCATCGGATCATTACCACACCGTACTTCCCGTCGTACTATCCGCGCGACTTCGGCAAAGAGTACGTGCTCAGCTGCAATGTCGAAGCGTGCCGGATCAATGTGATCTTCAGCGACTTTCAGCTAGCCAAAACGTCCACGATGGAGTTTTACGACTGGAATGGGCAGCGGTTGGGGGCGGTATCGGGATCAATCTTTCGTCCGCCCGTCTTCCAGAGCACAGGCCCGTCCATGATCATACGGTTCTATGCGAACGGTGGCTCTGCGCTGGGATACAGGGCGCTGGTGTCCTTCCTGCACGCTACCAGCGCATCAGAAGAGGCCCTACACCCGAACACGAACTGCGGCGGAGTGGTGGAAAACATTGGCGGCGCTATTACGATGATGAAGATGCTGAACAATGCTAATGAGAGCCGGATCTATGATTGTGTTTGGTTGATCAAGCCACCGAACACGTACGCCCACCTGAAGACGCATCTTTCGCTGAAGGTGGACACGTTCGAGAAGCTCGGCCCACATTCGATGCTGACCATCATACAGGGTACGACGTCGGACGGGACGGTGCTCAGTGTGACGAAGGCGGACAGTGCACTGGTGCGGAAGGATCTCGTCGTGCCGCTCACGTCCGGGTTCTATGTGCATCTTAGAGCCTCCTTTGGACATCTGTCACGATTGGCGCTAGTCTATTCGGGGTTCAGCTATTTGGGTAAGTGGTCTGATCGTATGCTTTCTTCGCATATATTTGACATTTGATTGCATCTTATCGGTCCAGATTGCTACATGGGAACCGAATTTCTGTGCCAGAATCGAAAGTGCATTCCGATACAGCTGCACTGCGACGGGTTCGACCACTGCGGCGACAACAGTGACGAGCCGGAGAGCTGCGTCCAGGAGTGGTCCAGTGGTCCGATGGATCGTCGCTGGTACGCCCACACGCCCAACTACTACTTCCCGAAGATGGATCGCTATCCGGATCTGCGTACCGCCACGATCATCTTCATCGCGAGCAGTCTCGGGCTGATCATGCTCATCTCAGCCCTCATCGTGCTGCTGTATCGTACGGGCAATCGGGCCCGCCAGCAGCGGGAACTCCAGAGCCAGCTGCAAACGATCAGCGAGCTGTTAGGTAAGTGACCCGCGCCCATCTCTGCCCCGGCCGCAGTACAGCATGAAGAATCCATCCATAGTGAGCGTTATTCATGTAGACAGCAACAACACGCACGGCGCGGAAGAGATGGACGACCCGCCGGTCTACGAAGCGCCGCCCGACTACGACGAAATCATCAAGGTCGGCATGGACGAGGAGATGAAGCGGAAGCGCCGACGACGTTCCTCATCGTCCGCCTCAGGGCGTCGCAGCCGGATGAGACGATCGCGCCGCCAGAGCAACACGTCCGAGGTACACAATCCCATCCTGGAGGTACAGCTGCCCCCGGAATCGGACAGTCTACCTTCCTCGAGTGGGTATTCAATGGGCATGGTCGTTGCTGGAGGACGAGAGCAAGGACCGACATCACCACAGCCGGACAGTGACGCCTACGATCGCTACTCCGATGCGGACCTGGATGGAGAGGATTACGATCTGCGGCTAGCGAACTGGAGCACCCTGGACGAGGGCGGTGACTTCTTGATCAGCTCGCGCATACTGGGTAAGTAGAGCGGCGCAGGCCGACGCACTCGGAACGTCCTTCAAGTGTAAGCTTTGACGTTTAGAATGGCGCTTACAGAAACTCCAGCGTCGACTGCGGGCCCGATCCAGAGCGTTGTCAGCCAATCCACGTCCAGCCCGCCACCAACGTACGACCAGAGCAATGCCCGGTTTTTTGCGCTCCATAGTGGCGCCCCGCCAGCGGCCAGCAGCTGCGCTACGAACGGCGGCAGCGTATCGGGCAGCCATCAGGAAGACGCTGTTCCGGTCGCGATCGGAATAAACTATCTGCCTGCTATTACGGGCTCTTCCAGTGCAGACTCATTGACCCATTCGCTTCCTTCCAGTACCAGCTCCACTGTCCCGATGGCAATGCCCTTTGCAATCAATTGTGATCTAGCAAATATTGATCGAAGTAGTACCGGTGTTACTTCCACTACTGCTGCTGCTACTACTACTACGTCTGCTAGTAATAGTATGTCACCGAGCAGTAATATCGAGCCTTGTAATCGTCCCATCCTACCCACTCCCATCTGGAATGGTTCCGCGCAACCCGATCGTCCCTGGCAAATGTTTGGGGGCAGTTTAGACGAGCCTAGGTTGGTACAGCCCAATCCTGCGCCCTCCGCATCTGCAGTGCAGAACAGTTTCAACTCACTTGACTTCAATCAGATGCAGGAAATTGACGCGTACCTGTTTGGGTACGGAAATGGGGCCTCCAGCGGCCATGGAATGTAAGTTGTACTTCGATCGTGTCTCGATAGAGCAGAATTTAATGCCTACGGCGTTTCAGATCCACCGGAAGCAGCCAGGAAACGATCGACTCCAACAGAACCACCCAATCACAGCTGACCACATCTGCTTCCTTCGTGCAAAGCTCTTGCCTTTGTGATTCCAGCAGTCCTCCGTCGAGTCAACCACCAAGTATTACCACCAGTCAGTCTGCTCCCATCTCGTCCAGCTACGACATGATCCGCCACTACTGTCCAGTCTGTCGCGATCAGCATCAGCAGCACACGGCGGATGGCGTTCAACTCTCCACTCCTGGAGGTCCTCCTGCTCCACCACCGAGCTCCGTGTACTGCGCACACTGTAACGGGCGTATCGTCACCGTCGACTACCTGCAGACGTTATCGACCAATCACCACGGTACGGAGGCTCTTGATCCGGCGGGCGCATCATCAGCCACCAGTTTCGGCAAGTTGTGCAGCTGTGTCGCGAAATTCCCCTCGCAGGGTAACATCACGCGCACTACGTCCTCGGTGGGGATGCTGCTGACGACGCGCACCTTCTCGGTGGACCAGCTGGACGATGGGGCGTTTGCCGGCGGAAGCTTCGGCAATGATCGACGCAGTGCGCGCAGCTCGTGCAGTGCCGTGTCCCGGTTCGATGCGTACTTCAACGCAAACTTCGGAACGACCAACAACGATCGACGGCATGAGGTTTAAGGGGGCGCACCGGTCTCATTCCTTCTCATTCCCTGTGCCATTCCTCGTATTGAAGTATCTAAAAATGGGAAAAATAAAATAAATGCTACACTCTTAACGCAGCAAAACAGTGAATTTCGGAGCAACTAAAACGCGCACACGATCCTCGTTTGTTCGCACTTGATTCTTCTAAATCCATTTATTTTAACTCGCTGTTCTGCACTTAATAATTCCACTACTTCGTAAATAACAAAAAGTAAAATAGTGTATTTCATCTGATCTGCGTGTTGCTCCCCCTTTTGCGTTTTGTTTGATTTGCGTCTAACGTTGTATATTTGTTTCTAATCACGGTATGGAGAGGGAGGGGAGGATTGGATTATTTTATCGGATTTTTGTTTTAAATTATTTACAAAACATGGTCTCATGCCCTTCGAAAGGCAGGAGTCGACATTAATGTTCCGAATCTTACGGGTTCTCTATCGGTTTTTCTTCTTCTTCTAAAGGTAATCACTAGCACTCTTTCTCATTAGGTTTGTGTATGCGTGTCCCGTCTGCGGTAGTTCTTCTGTTGTCTTGTGCGATTCCTGGTCTCTGTCCGTCTCTTAGTCACTATTGATTCAACGGCTGAAAGCGTATCTGAACGGTCCCGCGCGCTTGTCTTAATCAACTATCTCAATGCAATGAATGTATAAATTTTGCCCTCAAATTCCTAAAAGGTTCTTTAACTTCTAGTTCACAACATTATGATGGGGCCAAGCCTTATGATATCTACCCCACAGGTGAGTATAAATAGACTCCCGCATTCCTTTCTTTCGATGCAAGTTCACGTTCGTTGCTACCCTTCCCCAACATTACAGCCCCCATTCGTGCGCTACTAGCATGCTGTTGGTCCACGCAAAAATCAAGTTTACTGATGCTCACGATCATGCTTTTGATCGTTTAGTAAATAAAAAAAAAGAAAGATTGCTCTCTTTCTCTTCTCATAGTAACAATGAAGGTGTCGGAATATAATCGATGCTGCTCACTAGCGCGCGTTTGTCGCTTGGGTTTCTTGTAATCTACCAATGTTGGAGAGACACAGCGACTCCACTGTAACTCCAATCCGATCACTACACCGCGCTACCTCACTACGAATTCAATTCGTTTGCAATAGTGCTTTACACTTGTTGCCTGTATTTTGATTATTCACTATTTTTCTGCTTTGCTACTGTTACACTCTCTATCTCGATCACGATGCTACATTTGCCTAAACCCTACACATTGCTTCACTAAAGTTCTCCTTTTGCCCATTTCCCAATCACCCATCTTGGCACAGTTTTACAACAGCTTTAGTAGATCAGCTTGTCCTGATCTAAAAGGAACGTCTGATTCATCTTTTTTTTTGCTGTGATGGTGAAGTTCGTTAGATTCTAGGTTCGTTTTCTTTACAGTAGTTCTGCTAACGATAATGTCTAGAGAGTTCAAGCGATGAGTTCAATGAGACTCTTCATCCCCCGAAATAGGAGTAAGCTAGAAGATTTGAACACAAATAATTAAATTTCACAAAATAAAGCACAGGATAGGTCCATATCTAAAATGAATTGGAATGGTTTAGGAGAAGAGCTTTATAAGCCGTTTGAAAAAAGGAAATGCCCCCAGTAGGATGGCATATTCCAGCTAGTTTAGGCCGCGATAAAAATTACTAATATCTATGTTACTACAAAAAAAAACCCCTTTTTCCCAAATATGGGTTGCCCGGCAAGCACCTTGTCTATCTTTACTGTCATTTTAACTTCCCGAGATCGCCCCAGCTTCAAAAGCACCAAACGTCCGCAGACCTCACTCAGAACAGCTTCGTTCGCTGGCAGTAGCAGTACTTGCGCAGGTAGTCTATATGCATACACTCGCTCTGGCTGGCGTACTCGTTCAGCCGACTGATCGACCCAGTGATTTCGAACGCGTCCCGCTCCTGATAGTGTCGCACCGTCGACTCAAACTTCCCACCGCCCGGCTTACCGTCAAAGATCAACAAATAGTCCCGGTACGGCAGCCGGCCCTTCGGTTCATGTGCCATCTTAGCGAGCGTGATCGACCCAACCGCTAGCTTAGCGCACGCATAGTTCACCGTCGTGCTGTTACGATGCTCCTCCAGATCGCGATTCACATAATCAATCACGAACGCGATCGCCCGCTGCACCATGGGCGAACGCTTATCGATCGGCTGGAAGTTGGCGCAGGTGCACCAGTGCGATTCGATGGCCGTCTCCTCGCAGGACCGATTCCACGGTACCTCCGCGAAGATGCTCTGGCAGTTGGGGCAGCTGAGCGGACCGGGCAGATTGTCGATCCGCCCGGACAGCTCCAGCACGTGCTTCAGTGTGGCGTGCAAATCGTACGGGTTCGTTAGCCGATTGCGATTGATCTTGAGCGCTTGCACTATTTCGGGATGCTCCTCGCGGAACCATTCCGGCAGCCAGATAAAGTTAAACGGCAGCCGTTCCTCGAGCCACCCCGTCAGCAGCATACGAACGGGGCCGAACCGTAGCCCGTGATCGCTGAAAAACACCACCATGCTGCTGTTCAGAATGCCCCGCTCGTCCAGCTCCTCCAGGTAGTACTTCATGCGCAGATCCATCGAGGACGGATCGCTAATGTCGTTGTGGCTGAACGTGTTCGTCCAGAACAGCCCAAAGTACGGTTCGGTCCGGTACTGCGACGCAAAGTCCAGCGCGTACTGGTAGATGTGGTCGGCGTAGTTCTGATACCCGAGACAGAAGGTGAGCGAGTTTTTCATCTTCTTCGAGAGGTTCTTCTCGGCCGCGAGCGCTACCGGGCGGAAGTAGTGGTCGGTCGGTTGCGCCACAAACCCGTACTTGTGGTAGTTGAACGTGTTGATGCCGGCCTCGTCCTCGGCGTAGGCCGTCGCGTACCCACTGTCCGCGAAGTACTTCCACATGAACGGGCACTCCTCGAGCTGGCCGACCTTCTTCGGGTTGCAGATCGAGTAGGCGAGCGAGTTGTTGTACCCGGTCAGGATCGCCATCAGGTTCGGGTAGGTGTTGTCGTCAATCTGAAGCAAAAACAAAAGAGTTCGGTCAGTCAGGGATCGTAATGTTCTTCTAGACTATTGATGCGATCTCTACAGCGCACAAACTATTGTTAGTTTGGTTTGGACTCCGGCAATATGGGAACCACTAGTTCTGCTTGGAATCGAAGTCGTTCGGAGTCGTAGTCATCTAGATCTGAGTCGTCCGGAGTCGTTCGGAGTCATCCGGAGCCGTCCGGAGTTGTCCGGAGTCATCCGAAGTCATTCGAAGTCATAGTCGTCTGGGTCGGAGTCATCAAGTCTGAGTCGTCCGAAGACGTCCTGAGTCATCCAGAGACATCCGGAGTTGCCCAGAGTCGTTTAGAGTCGGAGACGACCGAGTTGTAGGGAGACGTTCGGAGTCGTCCGGAGACATATGGAGAGCTCCACCCGGAGTCGTTCGGAGTCATTTGGAGCCGTCCGGAGTTGTCCGAAGTCATCCGAAGTCATTCGAAGTCATAGTCGTCTGGCTCGGAGTCATTCAGGGTCGTCAGGAGTTGTTCGGAGTCGTTCGAAGTCGTCCTGAGTCATCCAGAGTTATCCGAAGTTGCCCAGAGTCGTTTGGAGTCGGAGACGACCAAGTTGTAGGGAGACGTCCGGAGTCGTATGGAGAGCTCCGTCCGGAGTCGTCCGGAGCAGTCCGGAGTAATCCGGAGTAGTTCAGAGTCGGATTCCGGAATCGTCTGGAGTTATCTGGAGTTGTTCGAGTACAGTCCTATGTTTCGGAGGCCGACTCCGGACGACTCCGACTCTGGCCGATTTCGGAGTTGATTCCAAAACTATCGGAGTCGGATCGCAGTCGACTCCAGAGTTTTTGTCTACTTTACCCATCCCTATCATAGACCTCACCGTACCTTATTGTATCCCTTCAGCTCAAACCAGCCCGTATCGTACAGATGCTGGGCCGTGTGGGGCATCGCACGGATGAGATTGAGCCGCGATATGCTGTCGATGCCGATCATCAGCACGCTGAGCGGTCGCTTCTCCGTCCGCCCCCGGAACTTGTCCATACGCTCGCGCACGCTCGGCTGCGGCCGGATCAGTGCGTGCACGTTGGTGTAGATCGCCTTCTTCGACTTGCTCGACTCGGACACACCAGCCTTGCAGCGTACCAGCACACCGTTCCGTACCGACGGTGGCAATAGGAACGATTCGTTAAACGGGACACACTCTCCCACCCTACGAAAACATGTTGGAGAAGCAAGAAATTATTAGCTTAGCAAGGCAAGCACCCTTAAATCTTACCCATTCCTTACCAGAAATTCTTATCAGCCTTATCCTTCGTGCCGGCCCGCTCGATGCTCTGGTAGCAGCACCGGACGTACCGCATGTAGTGCGGCATGAACGCGTCCAGCTGGTCCCGGTGGTACCGCACCAGCACCGTGTCGTTGTCAAAGTGCTGCTCGATCGACGTGAGCGGTTGCTTCGGGCTGCACGGCACGAACCGCTCCTTGCTGAACAGCCGCATCACGTCCTTAGCTACCGGGTTCAGGTCCATGATCTGGCAGCCCGGTCCCCACACGATAAAGCCCTTCGGCACTGGAGCGTACGGATCGGTCGGTATCGCACCGGTGGAGGTGATGGTGTTGTTGTTGATCGCAGGGACAATGTTGTTGGTGGTAGTGGTGTTGGTGGTGGTGGCGGTAGTGGTGATGATGGTGGTAGTAGTGGAGGCATTGGTTTGGGGAACGATCGGAACAATTCGATTGAAGGTGAGTTGCAGTTCGTCTGCGCTCGCGAGTGCAGCAGCATCAGGCTCGTTGTTATTGGTGCATTTTGTTGCAATTTGATCTTTTTCAACGTTCAACATCGTTACGAAGGGCAAGGGAGGGAGGGGGGGGTGGTAGTGGCAGGGAGTTACGTGTTACGGTTTAGTGCACGTTAAACGGTTAGGGATTTTTTTTAATGGGTTTTGTTTTAACGAAACAAACACATTTGCCAATTTTTAAACGAAAAAACAAACGCACACAAAACAAAAAAAGGCCCCAGGGGGTGTTGTTTTTGGTGTTTTTAAGAAATTATTTTTGATTACAGTATTTGTTGGTTTAACATACATCAACGAAAACGTGTGAGTTTTGGCGTGCAATGTTAATGTTTTTACATTAAAAAGGCAATTCTCACGGCGAGGGGGAACGGTGTTATATTTGAAATGTGCAAAAAAGATACAAGAAGTTTTGTGTTGGTGAGAATGTATGTATGTGTGTGTGTTTGCACCGATACAAAATTATACATTTTACACCAAAAAAATACACACAACATACACAGAAAAATTCAAGGTGTCGTATATACGTAAAGAGATAGAGAGAGAGAGAGAGAAGGAGAGCGATAGAAAAAGGGAGCAGTACGGGGCGTTTTGAAAATTGCATAATTTGGTTTTGATTGCACCATAATAATATGTGTCCGTGATATTGTACCGACAAGAAACGGGGAAGGTGAAGGGGATGGTGAAGAACAATTTTGCAAACAAAACCAAGAGCGAAGAGAGATGGGGGGGGGGGGGAAGAAGAATAAAAATGGGAGATAAAAAAGACAGAATTAAACAACCAATCGAGCTCTTTGCGCGTTGCCGCTGTGGGGACTAGCTTTCGACATCGTGGAAGAAGGCAGCGTGTGTGTCTGTGTGCACTAAGGGGGAGGGTTGGGTGGATCAAGTGCAGGTTGAGTGTTTGCTCAATTAATTAAAAAGATAGAGAAACTAGCTATCAGAAGAAAAGGGGAACTGAAAACAATTCTAATAAAAGGTGTGTATGTGTGTATGGATGAGTGTTGTAATATCAAAACAGCAGACTTAAGCATACAGATCTCTACTACTCAAACTGAAGCCTTTTTATTTATTTATTTATTGAAGTAAACAGAATACAATTTAATGCTTTGTTGGATTTAATTTTATACAAAATTAATTTTATATTTTTTATATATTTTTGTTTCTGTATGGAACAAATCTATTCCAATTGGTCGTAACACGATTTTAAATCACCCAGATAACTTGAGAACAAACACAACATCGTAAACCGAAATGATAATCCAATCACTACTACATATACTCATACAAACACTGCTAAGGAATAATTATAAATTAATGTTTTAAAGCTACAGTACGAGTGTTGATAAGCATTTTTCAAATTAATTTCATTTACAGTCTTTCCCCGAGTTACGCGAATAATGCGTTCCGGAGACATTCGCGTAACTCGGATTTTCGCGTAAGTCGAATATCACATGTTACAGCAAAAATATACTTTATTTATCATAATTTTTGATTGAATTTAGTTAATTTATGTAATTTAATACTTATTTGATGCAATTGGTGTAGAAAATTTGGTTATTTATCGGTAATTATTTTTCATTTGACAATTGATGGAGAAAATTGTACTGATTTGACATCTGAACTGTCAAAAATAAAAATTCGCGTAACTCGAATTAGCGTAACTCGAGTGTCGCGTAACTCGGGGAAAGACTGTAACTGTCTTATCAATCACAACCCAAAACAAACAAAAACGAACACACACACACACTCATAAATAAAACCATGCAAAACAGGCAACCATGCACACCTATCACACACTGCACCACCACACAAACAACCGAACCGATTGATCGTGTGTCCCCTGCTATCTCTTTACTCCCCCTCCTCCCTTTTTTCACCCCCCCAAGATTCTTACCTTTTGGTCCGGGTAGGTCCGCATCGTCCGCCGGTATGGTCACGATCATCTGGGTCACATCGGTCCCAGTCATGAAGTACAGGTACACGGTGACGCAAAACAGCAACCCGATGGCGAGTACTGGCGCCCGGCCGCACCGATCCACCGGGTGCAGCAGCCCGCCGGCCACTCGGCCACCGCCGCCAGCATCGCGCCGATTGTTGGTGCAGGTTGGCGATGGTCTGTGATGATGCTGTTGCTTTCTACTGAGCACCGCCAGTGCGGTGGTCGCCGGCTCGAGCAGTGTCTGTAACACCGATGGTTTCATAGCGGATGCTCATTGCTGGAAAGGAGAGGAAGTGGAATGGATCACACCGCAAACACTGAATTACTCATCCTAGTAGCAACATGGAATCTCTATCCCTTCTAAGGGGGGGGGCAACAACACAGTGATGATGTCACATCAGCTCGCTCGTTCATCTTGTCGGTATTCAAGCATTTAATTAAACTGACCCCTGGAAATCAAATTTAATCGAGGGGTTCCCGATTTTTTTGGTACACTCATCATAAGTCATTTGAGACAGAAATAACATAAAAAGCTACAGAACGATTGCCCTATCACAAAAAATATAACAAATAATCATTTCAAATGCTTCACTTCGTTAGTTTCCCATTCGCTCGGAGCCGGAGATTAGAGTGCCCCTCTTGTATTGGGAGCTCTTGAGATTGGTCGGAAATGTTTTTTTTAACGGTCTTTCCGACCAACGATAAGTCTTCGGAACGATTAACACGATTCAAACATCAGGGCATGTGGCAAAAGGAGCGCATGTCTTATGTCTGATGTCATGATTGGGGGATTTTTTGTTGGCCAGATATTCACACGACGACCCTCAAGGCCACCAATCACCAATGCCCTCCGGTTGATGAACGTGTGCGAATCTTGGCAAAATATCACAAGAATCTAGACAATCCCCAACGGTGAGTGATCGTTTGCCTTTTTTTTTTTTGACACCATCAAGGTCTCTCTCCCTAACATAGTGTTTAGTTCGCTACATTGCGAATTTATCCGGTTTCGGGAGGTCACAAAGGTTGTGGTCATTAAAACACGTTTGCCCCAACTTCCTCCGCCGGTAGTGGAGATTGGCGAACATTGTAAACAATTCCTCATGTTGGTGAGAATCTCGATAATTACTACCGCTGGATCTCGCCAAGTCCAAGTGTTTGATGATACGATAAAATTCCATTCGTTGCACAATAGACAGCCTTGCCTGTTTTTATTGCCACTACTGACCGGAATTGTGGCACGGAGATGCAATCAAGCGTATTCCAGTGGTCTGATTTGGTCCGGGAGACGCGCGGGCGCGCGCGCGATCAAGCACCAAGATATGATCACGATCGTCAACACGACACGCCGACTGGGCGTAATTTAAGACGAAACATTCTAAACCTTCCTGATCTGTTCAGCCCTTGAATAGACTGGCCGCTGTTCTATGTCGCTTCCGTGAGTGGCGAATGCAGCTGCATCTATTTTTACGCCCCTCTGCTGTATGCGCTCTACTTGGCAACCGTTTAGGGCACAATGCAACTTATTTTCCCAGCTTCCCAGCAGGGCGGGTGGATGAGTTGGTGCGTCTGAATCGAGCGCAAAGTGCACACTTGCGTTGAGAATTGTTGCTATTTTTCGCTTTGCTATTCCAAGCACCGTGCCTGCCTTTAATATTTAATCAAAACATTATTAAGAATTTAATCACCGCCAACAAAGCTTGCCAAACTAAACAGACTCACTCAGTTCCCACACCCTTGCCGGGACAGAATTCAATCGAACGACTGTCTTGTGGGACCAACTTTAAGCTCGTTAATAATTCATCCCATTTTGGCTACCCCGGCTGCTTGTGTGATGGGGATCAGGGCTTTATAATAATCCTTCTGCCTTCCCTCCCCAGTGGTGCTCGTATCACTTTTCTTCCGCAGAGCAAACTTCATGGAAAGTGCAACTGCACAACACTATAGCCCCGTGCCATGCCGAAAGCGGGACAGCATAAAAGCCACGAAAGCCAACGACCGGTGTATGGCTGGGATCAACCATGGGTCGGCAGGAGCTGGGTGACACCGTGAACTTGCTTACCAAGCAGCCTGCAGGTCCTTTAGTATCCTTCCTCCTCCTGCCAGGGCCGGAAAATCTATTCAAAACCCAACTAACGACGTGGCACAATGCATCAATAATTCCGTGCCCTATTACGGGAACCCTTTACAACGTTCACTAAAGCGCCTCTCTATCTTCCTCCACTTTCTCTCTTGCTTGTGGACAGGTTCTCTTTCCACCGATAGGTTGAGTAATTGCCGGCCCATTCAACACCAACAAGTTTAGCGGGAAGGCTGGCTGACGAAAATCGAACCAACGTCGAACGATGCAATGGAAGGAATAAGCAGTTTTAGTGTGTCCTTGTGTGTGTGTGTGTCTGTGGGTATTGGTAGACGACACTGTTTGATTAACAACGCCGGATGACTAATACCGGCAGCGGCTGACGTCACCGATAGTGCATGCTAAAGCACTCGTGTTCGTGTCCTTATTATTGAGCTATCCTGGTGGGGATTTTATGCCTTACGGAGGCAATACAGCGAAGCAACTCAATGATGTGTCTCCGGTGCTCTATTGAGCTATTAAGGATGATGATGATGGGACATTATTCCTTTAAGAAGATTGCTTTATATTTGTGTATCTTCTATAAAACAAATTGTGATTGGCTTGGTTAAAGCGAAGATATCAGCGTAACTCGAATCGCTCACTTTAAGGCCATACAGAAAATCACTAACGAAAATGTGACTACATACGATTTTAGCTGAGATCAGACTGAACATCAGTCGAGGATATCTGCCAGTAGCACGTCACTAGAACAGTACAGCGAATGATCAAGCACGAACGGCTTTCGTCAGATCGTCACCGAACAGTAGATAGACTGTCTAGACTTAGTCACCGTTTTGATTGAATGAATGATAGTATTTATACCAGAAAGGGCTGGGATAAGCCATTACTTACTGAAGTGCACTCGAGCATGAAGAGTGGCGTTCGCAAGCAGTTGCTATGTCTGATAAGCTAGTTTGTGATTCTACACATTGGTTCAAAACACACCTCTGACACAACCTTCCACTATGCAGCGGAGTTCAGCTGCATCACACGAGGGTGTAATACTAAATCTATTATAACACTACAAAAATCTGCGTTTAGTCAAGGGCTCTGCTTAATATAATCACCGTATCGAGCTGTATGATCACTTGGGTAATTTAAAATCCCCAGATGCATGTTAAATACCGCTGCCAACCGAAAACGTCAATCATTCGGTCACATTTCGGTTATGAGTTTTTAATTGCAAAACCATTGGGTGGTTTGGCAAGCATTTGTCAGGCCTGGGTGATTATTTCTGAATCCCATTATTTTAATTATTCTTATTTTTTTCTTTGCAGACGGAGATCATTCAAGCAATTGTAATGATCAGAGATATTCATCCATTACAGCTAATTCTGCTCTTTCTGCTAACAGACGCGACTATTGTTTGTTCTGTTCCTATACAAACCCTGTGGAGAGTTCACACGTAAGCCATTCTCTGTATATGGTCAGGTTTTGTCATGACAACGCTATATACGTTACTCACTCAACTTTGACAAACCACCTAAAAAACGAACCCATCATTCACACGGGTATGTTAATGATTGTTTACTCAGCATGTGGTGTGTTGGATTACTGGTTTTAGGCCAACACGCTTTGTAGGACATGTCTACGATTGGCCTCTCTCTTATCGCGTCCATTATAACGTCTAATGCCGGATGATAACTTTTTCCATGACACTTGATGACACAAATTCGATATGATCGAATAAAAGCGTGATAATCTTCCAATGTTTATCCGATGAAAGTAGTCGGCAGATCCGTTTATGATACCCGACACGAGCCTTAATTCCTAAACACCGATAACGATTGGAGAACCTGAACTCGTGCTTAACACTCTGTCGGTGGGTGAGAACAACCGACATTGTATGCATTTTTAATGAACACGGGCCATTAAGGTGGTCGAGACTGCCGACAAACCGTTTGTTATACTGACCTTTTCACATTTTGCCACGGACAGTTGCCTCCCAACCTACCCCACATGACATTAAATCTGTCTACACACCGGACACACTGATTGATACTACACGAACAGCTCACAAAGGACAATTTACTGAAAGGGACACTAAATACGCCCGGGTCACGCTATATCCTGGGTCACCAAACCATAACAAACTGCGTCTTCCTGCCACTGACTTGTTCCGTCGGTCGTGCTATCTCGGCACTGAGGGCACACACACACACGAGACGTCTTTCGTGATTAAACGCTCATTACAGACTCTCGCAGGACGTTATCTCGACATACGCCAACCCAACAGAGATGCCACAGCACATCTCGCTGCGCGTTGAACCATACGCACCAACGGAGAAGCGTCACAGCAGCACGCTCTCTTGTTGACGTTGATCGGGTGAATCGTATTCGTCTACAATTGCATGGGAAAAATCGCAAATCGCTTACACAAGTACTGGGAAAAAAGTGGACAGAGTGTGAGCAAGGAATTAACTTCACGGACGCAAATTTTAATTTTATAAATAAATCACTCACGGCACGGCACAATCTGTGAGCACTGCTGCGAGTGCTACAAGGCAATCGTTAGTGTCGCCAATTTTTCACCGCCTTCCGTTACCCCATCTGTTTTCTCGGAGGGAATGAGTGGGAAAATGGTTTAACGAACAACAGCTGGTTGTCACGCGTCAAACATGTGGAGCATCATTTACTGCACTGGATGCTGCGGAAAATACCTTTACGCAAGCCGAGAACACGAACAGCTTCGCACCTCACCTAGAACGCGAGAGCTGCAGCATCAAACACACACTCTCACACACACACACATGTATCATCACAGCGCGCGCGTCACAGCAAAAACATCGAGCGTCTGTGCGGCAGCGGGCCCCAACAGAATTCGCACAAGCCTACGCGAAGCAATGCCTGTAATGAACTGAGCCGCGCTATTGAGCATGGATGCTGCTTAGGCGACGAGATCTCGCGCTATATTTGCACAGTCGGCTTCGCTCCCTCCACTGCTTGTCGCCCGTACGCAGCTGTGAGGGGGGTTTTTTGCGCGTTATTTTTGAGGGATTTTGGGGAAGGGATGGCAGCATAACATAAAGTAAATAAAAAAACCAGGAAATATTACGGTAAAGGGAGTAAAGGGAGAGTGTACGAAACACTGTTTAGAACAGTATTGCCGTCGCGTTGATAACACATTGTAACACAAACTACACTATCTTCTTCTTCTTCTTTGCATTGGCGTTTTGTTACATCAACTCAGCATAATTGCTTAAAGAATCACACTTTACTTCCGTCCACTGTCGATGGTCGGCAGAGGACAAACGCAGCATAAACCCCTTGCTCTCTTGCTCCCTCCCTGCCCGTTCGACGCATCTTCTACCTACCTACAGTACGCAGCTTTCACAGTACGCTCACAGAGGACGCAGCGCAGGAAGTAGCTCCGGCAGCCCGAAGAACCATCCGGACCATCGGTACCAGCTAGCAGCCAATCAAGGAGCAAAGGTTGTGGGTAGCTTTTTTAAAGGATTGCCATCGCCACCTTCGGATTGACGGGACCGTGACGTTTCGTTTAGATGTTTTTATGCGCTACACGCATTTAGCACAGCACTGGGACGACGACAGCGATAGGAGCCTTCACTTCCTTGCACATCCTGGAGCGAAGGAGGGACACACGCACACCAGGGGACGGGCCCGCTTTTGCAGACGCAGTGCACGCACAGAGCTTGGCAACTTGGCGACCGTCCGAGGAATACTGATACTGAGGATACGTTGGTAGTTTGTTTTTCGCAGCCAGTCCAGTTACACATATACACGCTCGCTCTGGATGGGCTTCTGCGCAGTAGGATGCATCAGCGGCGAGTGCTCTGTGTTTGCCACGTGCTAGAGAAGGAAGGCGATGTGGCTGTTTTGGAAGGAATTGTGAACGTTCTGGGAAATTAGTTCATTTTAGAAGTTGGCAAACGAAAGGAACTGTGTGCGTGTGTGTGGTTGAATGTATTGTTTATCGTTTAGATCAGTGGTCGGCAAAACGAAAGCTAAAGTCAACCGTGCGCGTCGCTTTCAGTTACCTTACCATAGACTGTGTTATTTTGTTAGAGTTAGAATTAATTTTGATAATCCGCCGGCACTATCCAAGAGTATTTTCAACCAAATATGTTTTTTTCAAGATCGACGCATCAACTGTTCTATGAAGTTAGCATTAGTATTGTGTCATCAAATTATTCAACAATATTAACCAGAGTTTTGTAAAGTAACTCTTTCCCCAGAGAATTAACTGAGAATTACAATTAAAAGATAAGGACTTCACTTTCATCTTCAATTGTGATTAGTTGATTAGTTAGTTAAAAGTATGCTTAAGGCAAATAGACGCATAGGGGTAATAGATTACTATCAATTGCGGATGTACGTATAGATTAAGCCGTCAAAGATTTCACCTATCTCAGGTCAATTCACATACGCTCGCCAGGGAATCTGAATTGTACGCAGGAAAGCTATCGACCAGTCATTCTATAGTTTGAGGATGCAGGTCATTTCAAAGAACCTGTTGAGAAGGTTGAACCTAGTACTATATCCTATCGTTGTGGTACTAGGAGTCTTATACGCCATTGAGAATTAATGAACTCTGTCTGAATGGTCTCTAAAATCTGAGGAAAGCATCTTAGACGCGTTTGAGAAGAAGATGCTCAGCAGAATTGTGGTCCCAGTAGGTGTGAAAGGACAATAGAGGAGAAGCTAAAACGACGAGCTGGATGAGCTTATCGGTGTACTAACTGACAGACTCCAGCGAGATGAGCAGGAGTAGATCCGGAAAACCCAGTCCGTCAAGGCCTTTTAGACCGTCCACAAGGACGGAGAGGACGTGGTAAACTTAAATCGAGGTGTTAAGATGCCGTGAGTGTATTAAAATCGGGCAGTACACACGTTTTTGTCACAAAAACTTCTGCGATTGTCGCACGAAGTTCTGCTAGACACAAGATCGTGAGTGAACACTTCTTCAACATCCCAAGGCTGCAAAGCGGGTTTTGTGCTAGATAAGTAAGGGCATAAGTACTATCAATTAATTCGCTCAAGTGATTAATTGATTTGATTTGATTTGATTGCTCTGTTGGCTTATAGATGACAAATCTTTACTATATGCTAAGAAACTATACTATAAGAAACCCTGTAAAACGACGTAGATTAACCACGGAGCAAACACTGAGCTCTCACTTTCAAACAGATCGGCCTCTCTATCGTTGTGGCGCTCCGCTTAGCTATTTGCCGTCTTTTCGGTGCCAACCCCTCTGCAACGTGCGATGATGCGAGCAAATTAACTGCAGTTCATCTAATAATAATTTCTTAATCGCACCATAAACGCTAAACGTTATATCCGCTTTACCATACACTACAACCGCATGCAGCATGTGTGCTAATACCGTCATCTCCGTTGGATAATTGTAAAATCTGCTATCGGCTGACTACCGAAGCGACGATTTCTTAGTTTGTAGAAGATTGCTTTAAAATTAGATTTTTGGTTGTGAATTCTCCCCATTTCATATGTATTTCATTTGTTTTTTGAGATTTATTTTACTAAAATCTCTAACATTTTCAATCACACCAGACGTAACAAGCTGCAATTGCACAGCACGCTACTGTTCGCTGTCCGCTGTTTTGAAGAGGGTCCATAATTCTTGTGCGTCCTGAAACCGTGACCTTCTCAATCATATTAGCCGGGCGGAGAAATATCGGCCATTGCTCAATTTACGCTGGCGCATGCTCAATCGACTGCGTCGCTATTCGTAACGCAAATCAGAATGGTGGGCCGTATATGCTTCCAGCATCCAAAGTCTAACTCATAACTTACTCGTGTGTGTGTGTGTGTGTGTGTGTGGGTGTGTGTATCCGCCCCCGAGAGCAGCTTGCGCATGATAAGAACGACCCGAATTGCCTATGCTAAATGGATGTACGCAAAAAACAACAACACAAGCGATCACCACTGTTGCGGCTGGATCTGGGTTTGATTAAAATTGCAAAGCGGAAGCTGTTCGTTCGAGACGTACTTACACGCTTACTCGTTTCCGTAGGCGAAGCGAAGGCTTAGGGCAAAGAACAGCAGATGCGTTGTGATATATATGGTAGTGATAAAATAAAAAAACGAAAGTTTGATTAAAATTTGTATTTTACACTGCCGCCAACGCTACTATGGGCTAAGATTGGAGGAGAGAATATTAAATTATTATTTCGGGTTTAGTTCGCAATGTTCGCTTCTAATTGGCCTAACGCTCTAATCTCTAACGTGCACTATCTTCACAATAGATAGACAGCTGTTTGTCGATGTAGTTAGAAAAAATGGCCTGTTTTTTTAAATATTTTGTTAGATTTTGACTCTGAGTAATCCGACCCCAAAAATCGGATCGGGGGAAAGAATATGAATGCTTGAAAAGCAAATAAATAAATAAGCTAAAAGAGACGCAATCAGACCTCGCCAGACTATTGAAGTGCATCATTCAACGACATGCAATCGACAATCCAAGTATGTCTGTGTGTTTGTGTGTGTGTAAGTGTGTTTATGTCGGCACTTTCTTTCCTGCGAAGGAAGCCGCCCTGTCCTCCTCCGAAATCGTCGTTGAACCAGGCTTTCAATAGTGGAGCCTAAACCTAACAAACGCATTGCTACAGTCGTTGGCTTATCGTTCTGCTCGACAACGACTCGTTGCTTTCTTTTTTGTGTTGCTCTCCAATATGCTTGCTTTAACACTTATCAATAATCTTGGTCGGCTCGTTAGACACATAGAGTAGTTAGAAAATGATAAAAATAAATAATTTTCCACTTCCACATAATGTCCCGCCGCGGTCGTTTGTGGAATCGACGAACGAAAAAAAAGGGATTGACGGTTTACTTTATTGCTTTTTGGGCCCATCAGCACATTCAAATAGTGTTCCTTGTGGCGTAGATCCATTAAGATTTCCTTCTTTTTTTCTAATGTTTACCGAACCTCTCTAGCCGAAGTAGGCAAAGCCGGAATACCGCTTCTTCCTACTTCCGGACCCTCGCATTCGCATCATCATCGCTTAAAAGTATGAATCTATCGCACCCTGTCCCTACTGTAACCGTAACACACGCTAGCCTTACTAAACGAACGATAAATAGTTAGAGAGGGATGATGTAATTATGCTTTCTAGTGTTAGTGTCCGCTGCTAAGCTCTCGCCTACCTTCCATGCTGCGTTACGCATTGAGTTACGCATTTACTTAATTTCTAGTATCCGCTTGCGTGCTGTTGTATCGATAGTGTTCGCACCACCTCAACACGGGTATGTCGTATAAAATGTTGTCTCCTTAAAAGGGACAAGCGTTCAGCTCGCCCCATTGCGTCTTTTGGACCTTTTATTTACAAAAAAAAAATCAGCACAATCAGCGTGCTGCCGAGTGCAGTGGAACCGCGAACCTATTTATGGCCGTTCGAGCCGTAGCTGCGTGTAGCCACTCAGCCCTCTAGCCGGCGGTCCGAGCGAGGACTTTATGTTCGTGACCAGTGTCCACCGGTGATGCGGCTCGTTCTACTCCTTGGCTTGGACACGACGGCCGGTACGATCGGTGCGAGGACGTTGTTGTAGGCAGGCGCCGGGCATCCTGGCCAGGGAAAGAGAAACAGAGTGAAGTGTGTGCATGAGAAAGCGGAAACAAAACACAGCCCTCATGTGGGGGGGAATGGGTGAAATGGAAACGTATTTCCGTTCGTGTGGCCATGAGGGTGTACACAAACATACAGAGCCCTCATTTCCCGGTTTGCTGTGAATGTGTGACTGTCGGTTGACTAAATAACAAGAGCACAGACGGTGGAGTGGCATTTAAAAATCAAACTTTATGAGTGGTCGCGTGGCAAGTATGGCATGAGGTGGGTGAAATTGTTAAAACACACACACACACACTGAGTGTGTTGTGTTTTATCCCTAACCACCCACTGAGCCACCCACAACGGCATTTCCGTGCCAGGACTGGTGCCAGGATATTAAAATATTTAACTTGACGTCGCGCCTTTAAACGTTCTAAAAGTAGGTACGGGGCAATATGGAGGGAGGCTTATGCCGTGAGGAAGAATGTGAATGTGTATGCGTATGCTATTTTTAAACTCCATACCATGCCATCGCCCAATATGTGGTCTTATGGAGGGGACTATGACAGTTGTGAGCAGTAAAAGTGAAAATAAAATCGATTCTTATCATTCAGCCGACATATGTTTACCATTAAAATAATCGATTGTGGTGTCTGTCCATGTTGTTATAATGATGTATTCTCCTCCCCAAGGACTACTTACGGCAAACGGAGCACCGATCCTCATCGCTACCATCACCACACCCGTCCCGGCCCGAGCAGACAATCGCGGTCGACCGGCACCGTCCATTGGCGCAGCGCATCGGGCAGTAGTTCCGGCCCCGTGCCGTCGGACCGCTCAGCAGCTTCACGAAAAAGTTCGGCACGGCACGCGATCCGCACAGGTGCGGCGGTTCGTCGCTTCCATCCCGGCAGGACACGATCGCATTGCAGTACTCGTACTCGGGCAAACACTCCCCGCTGCGGCACATGAACGTGTGCTCCGGGCACTTGCGCGACTTGCGGAAATCGCACCCAACCTCGTCCTCGCCGTGCGGGCACTGGGCCTTTCCGTCGCAGATGCCGGCCCGCGATATGCAGCGGCCGCTCTTTTCGCACCGGAACGACAGCTCCGGACAGCTGGCCGCCCGCTGTTGCTGGGTACCGTTCGCCTTCAGCGAGAAATTGCACTCCTCATCGGACGCGTCGCTACAATCCGGACGGCCATCGCACACGAAGAACCAGCTGATGCAGATTCCACTCGAGCGGCACTAAAGTGAGGGGAGAAGAAATGGAGGGTGTTAGTTTATGCGTTAGAAAGAACACGGTTCTAGGACGAAAGATGCGCACCTGGAACGTTCCCCGAGAGCAGCCAGTGTTGGTGGCCCGGCAAGCATCGTCCGGCGTGCGGTAGGAACAGTCGCACCGTCCCTCATCGTTACAGTAGCTGTACGGGTCAGCCAACTGGCACTGTTCGTTGCTGGCACAGGATAGTCCCAATGAAACGGGTCCGTCTCCCAAGTCCACACGAGTGCGTATTCCTGTTAATGGGTAAAAAAGCAATAGTGTTAATATTTGCAGATCGGTTTCACAAAATTGTGTTCGGTATTGGGAATGTATTACACAGCTTGTTATATCTGAATTGAAGATTTAATGTTCTAAAAGTAGTTAACATTTGGAGCAGAAAAATTGAAACCATATAAAACTTTGTAGAGAATTTAAATTATCCATCTTTTGTTAATTATTTAAAAGATCAAAGGAACTTGTTATTTACACGCCTCAAAGATCTGCAGATATGTCTTTTAAATTCGCAAAAAAATTTAAATTTAAATATGGCTATTTTATCAGACCAGACTCTTAAATCTATGAAAAGTTGTAAGAATATATGAGATAAAATTAATATTGTCTTATTTTGAATAATAATAACTCAATTTGGTGGAAAGAAGTGAAATGTTGACACAATCACACTTCACACTACTACTACAGAAATTTACATATTTAATTTATAATTATAAAAATTGAAAGTATTAGATATCAGGAAAACATTGTTTCCCTTTTATAAAAATAAATCTAAAAATAAAATAAATAAAATCTATTTGAAATGGTTGGCTTTGTTTGAAAATGAAGCCACAACTTCCTCAATTCATTCAATTTCTTCTCATTTTGCAAAAGTCTGCCGACCCCTGCAAACGTCGAACGCCTCTGTGGCTGTTTATAGCAGAGCGTGACGTCATCAACACATTGTGATCCGGGACTAGTGCTATAAACTCACAACTAGATGGCGCTGCGCTGCGAGATTTCAAATCTCACGTGCACGTGCTTTAACGGAAAGAAGCACGTTTACGGTCTCGGAACTACTATTCTTCCTGTAAATATTTTCCTATTTTTAATACACCTTCTACTTACTTGCAGTGGATGTGGCTGCCGTGGTGGTGGAGAGCGGTGCTTCCGGTTCCATCGCCGTGGTACGGCTGGCCAACCTTAGCAACGTTTCCGTGGTCGTGTCCACCGCGTGCGTGTCGACGATTTCGTTCTCGTGCTCGGCGTGGCGGGTCGTTTCGCGCGCCTCAAACCGTTCCTTCGGGGCGGGGCTCTTCTCTACTAGCTCCTCTACCTCTTCCTCGTCGAACAGCTTCGAGTCCTGGCGGCGCAGCTGCACATCGTGGTACTGCTCGATCAGCTCGGTCGTCGTTAGTTCCTTCGCATCGTTCGCTTCCGTGTTCGATTGCTCGGTGGAGGTGGCTGCCAGTGTCGTGTCTTCCATGTGTTCCGTAGTGGCAGTGGTGGTTTCTTGCTGTATCAGAGAAGCGGCTTGTTGGGTGTACGTTGCTTCAGGTGCATCCGTACGATCGTACTCCACCAGTTCCACTTCGTTCTCAACGTCACTTGGTTCCTCCGTGTCGTACTGCAACTCTGTAGTAGTAGGCTCATGGTCCTGTGTCAGAGTCGTCGTCTCACTGCGTTCCGTCGTTTGTCCATCGTTTGAAACGGTCACTACTTCGATCGTCGTCACGCCCTCGCTGTCACTCTTGTCCAGCGCATCCTGTTCCCGCTCCTGCGACGTAATTGCTTCGGCAATTTCGCTAGCCCAAGCACCGGCCGTCGATGTCGCGAGTGCATCGGCAAGCTCCTGACGCTTGAACTGCTCCTCCACCTCCTGCTCCAGGTTCGCGTACTCCTCCGTATTCTCGTACCGCTCCATACCGCTCACGGTCGTCGTCACACGCTCACCCTCACCCGGATAGCGGCTGCTCGTAGTAATCTCGATAAAGTCCGTGGTGCTGATACCATCCTCTTCCGAACCGGCCGACTGATATTCCGTGGTAATATGCTCCTCCGCCGACGCCATCTGCTCGTCCTGTGCATCGTCCCGCTGCACAATATTATCCACCACGATCACGTCGTCCTCCGTCGTGGTTGACATTCGATCGATCGAGCCGAGCTCATTGTCCGCCTGCTCCGTAACGGCGGGCGCTTGCTGCTGCGGTTTGGTGAAAGCTGGCAGCAGCTCCGGCTCGACCGGCACCGCTTCCGTTACCGGGTCCGTCACACAGGTCGGTCCGTTTTGGCGCGCCGGCGAGGTGCACTGACAGCGCCCGAACAGGTTCGGGATGAGGAAGTCGCAGTGGCTCGCCGCGTCCCACATGCGGCAGTGCGCGTGACTGTAGCAAACCGTGCTCGGCTGGGCGGCTGCAAAAAGAGTCCGAGAAACACATTTGATAACGATTAAGCGATTTGCTAAATACATACACACAAATGGACACGGTGACATTTGTCAAATTGCGTGCGCATTAGGGCACGCCAGCCCCGTCGGCCCCGACAGGCGGGTTTTAATTTATGGCGCAAAACAACCATTCCCGCTACCCGATTTTCGATTTCCGGTCGCACGCACACCGAGCCGAAAGAGGACAAGTGTTTTCGATTAAATTATTAGAAAGCGTACATCGCGCGGGCTGCATAAATGAATGCACTTTTTATGCATTTTCTGGCATTAGTGCTCTCTGAGTTCAGGATTTAAATGGAATTGGAAGAGAGAGAAAGAGGAAGAGGGAGCTGCATAAGCTGAAAGCAGCGATGTCTGCTGTGTGCGGAAATTGAAAACGGAAAAGCTAATTCCCATCGACATTGGGCACAGAGTATCAGATGCAGTGAACCGAGCCAATCGGAATCGCTGTTTGTACGGTGAAAATGTGCGAAATAAATCATTCCATTGTTTGGGGAATGTTTAAAATTATATGTGACGTTGGGTTATTATTCTAACCATAATCGTATTTTCAGGATCTCCAAAATGCTGTACTCGTATTATCTCCCCATTGACATGCGAATCTTGCTTTCTTTCCTTCACTTCATCCAATAGCTTGTTATCATCTTGACATCGAGCCGGCTCCATTCATGCAAAGCCCACCAAACAAAAGGCCCCATAACTGATCGGTAGTACTTGTGCGTGTCATACTGTCCCGCAAACTGCTCGGGAACGGGTGACATCATACTCGGAGCGTTTCGATGGGCTAACCTTGCTAGTTGACCTACAAAAGGCGGGTTGAAACCATTCCCAGGTGAAAACTGCGTATACAAACACACGCAAACACACACACGGTGGTCGCATAATGCTCTACCATTTGTGCGAGAAGTCGGTACGCAATCTTGGCGAGTGAAATTATGTCACTAGCCACTCGTGTGTCTATTCCACTGACATAAATCGCACAGACGGGCGACCGGAAGCATTTTACTGCACCAAGCATATTCCGTAAGCATCGAGCAGGCCTCAAGTAACCCACTATTTACTTGGTCTGCTGCATCGCATTGCACACATTGCCAGTGGTGGAATCTTGCTGCGAGTTCTCAGCGTCATCTTCATTCCAGGGCGCGCCGGTTGCGATATGCGGCGAGCACGCGAGCTGATGCCTTGCGAGGCAGATGGGAGAGCATCGCGATATGCAACGATAACCACACTCATATCACATTTCCGTGTGAATTCGAAGCTGATCTGGGTTGAGGTTGGGAGCCTTCAGCAGCAGCAGCGTGACGGTACGTCATCAATTAGCCTACCTGGTAAAGTGTTTCGCAACTGGATACGGTGGCCACTTATCGGGTGTTTTAAGAGGTCATTTATCCGTCATTTTACATTGAAATGCCGTGAAATGCAAAGACAGAGATGTGCTCTCGGAGTTGCGTTGGAGATTAAGAACTCCCGGATCTTTGTGCTGATAATCGCCGTCCATTTATCAAAATGAACGTCCTATTAAATAGAAATCACAATTTCATCCTTAAATGTTACACTTCCCAGAAATTGCATCCAAACAAGCCGGAGAGTATAATTAGAGAAAACGGCTTCACTTGCGCTGCATTTCATCACAAACGATTATGGCCAATCATAAAGCATCGTTACCATACATATAAGCTCGGAACGTTCGATACGGAGCAGCAGGAAGGAGAGCCTCAAATCGTTTTCAAAGCACTTCGATTACTAATAGCACGCGACACGCGAGCGCGAGATGTTGGCTTCTATCAATCTCGGAATCCCCTTAGGATGGGAAACTGAGGTCAATTACCATACCTTTCCCCCTCCCCCGTCCGTGGTGGCAATCGACCGTGGTAAAGAGGCGATTCAATTAATTCTCACCAACGACTGGCTGGCACGGAAAGCCGCGATTGCCACGATAGTAAGAGCATATCGAAAACCACTCGGCCCGTCCGACGGATAATCGTAAAAACAAATGGTCCGAGTGCATCCGTGATGACATCTTGGTGATGCCCTCATCTTGCGCACAGTTACAGTTACGCGTTGTCCAAAGGAAACTTGATACCCTTTGCTTCCAGCACTCCAAACGCTCGGAAGAGTGACGATTCGCCACCACCTGACCTTGATTTGTGCGACACGATTCAGGCGCGAGTGAGGAGGCGGGAAAAAAGGGAAAATGACACTCTTATTCCGCGAAGCAAACACGCAGCATCGCCTGGTTAACCTGCCTGATTAATGACAGCGAAATTGTTTCGCTCCGCTCCTCCCAAACTGCGCAGAAAGGGGGTTGGAGCATAATTTTAGGTTTGTTATGCAAATTGAAGCTACCGCACGAGAGACACGCGCGCATGTGTGTGTGTGCTTTTGTTTCCCTAAGGGCGTCTTGAGCGATGCGCCTCTTCGCCGGATGAATCTCGGTGGTTGGGAGTTGAGAACCGTGCAAGACGTCAAGATTGAGGCGAGTAAGTGAGTGCAGCTTTTGGGGCAGAGGGAAGATAAAAGTTAACCCACTTTTTTGTGCTTTTATTCATGCATGCTTTATGAGCTACCATCCCACCCTACGGCAAGGTGAGAGGGGGTCTTTTGTTTTGTGCCCTGACTTACATTCTTGCGTCTGAATTTGTTTCAATTTCTTTTGATATTTTAATAGCCGGGATTGTTGTGGTGGTTGTGATGGAAAATAGAATGAAGTCTTTTGTTTGTGGGACGGTTTGGCTTTTTGTAAGGAAAAATGGAGTGAAAGCTACAACTCTGAACAGTTTGGGGGGTTGTTAGTAAGGGGTTTAGCAAGGTTAAAGGTAAAGTTCATAGCTTATAATGAATATCAAGTAAGAATTGGTCGATTTAAGTTTTTCTTATTGTATTGTTCGTAAATACAAAAGGTATCCAAAGGTAACCGGCTGTTGCAACAAGGATGGAGATCTGGTTAGTAACCTGCCAAAGGTCCTCCCGCGGTGGGCTCAGTACTTTGATGAATTACTCAACGACCAGGTGAATGAAGAGCTAGAAGCGCCATTCGCAGATAGTGTCATGCTACTACCACCTAGCATAGAAGAAACACGAAAGGCTATCCGTCGGCTGAAACATAACAAGGCATCCGGAACCGACGGTATTGCAGCTGAACTGGTCAAGTTACTGTTACTGCGGTGTGGGAAATCGAATCGATGCCTTGTGATTGAAACCTCGGCATCGTCTATCGCATATACAAGAAGGGAGACAGGATGGACTGCAACAACTACAGAGGTATTACGGTGTTGAATACCGCCTATAAAACATTCTCCTTGATCCTTCAGGATTGCCTTGTCCGGCACCTCGAAGAGATAGTCAGAAACTATCAAAGAGGATTCCGAAACGGAAAATCAACCACTGATCAGATCTTCACCATGCGGCAGATCTTAGAGAAGATGGCTGAATACAGACACGACACATACTATCTCTTCATTGACTTGAAAGCCGCATATGATAGCATAGCCAGGGTAAAACCGTATGACGCTATGAGCTCTTTTGGAATCCTGGCTAAACTGATAAGGCTAGTTAGAATGACTATGATCAAAGTCACTGGCCAGGTGAGGGTGGATGGATAACTCTCTGGACCTTTTGCTACCACCAAGGCTCTGCGCCAAGGAGAAGGGCTTGCCTGTCTCCTGTTCAACCAGGCGCTAGAGAGGGCCATTAGCGACTCGAAGGTGGAGACTTCGGGAACCATCTTCTATAAGTCAACCCAGATCCTGGCATACGCTGATGATATAGACATCATTCGTCTGCGGCTCTCCTATGTAGCAAGGGATCGAGTAGAGAGCCTTGGATTGCAGATAAACGAGGCAAAGACCAAACTGATGGTGGCAACAACAGAGGGCCTACCAATAAATAACCAGAATCTACGTAGGCGTGACGTACCGATAGGTGAACGCACTTTTGAAGTCGTCTCACAATTCACCTAACTTGGGTCAAAGGTCAGCAACGATAATAGCATGGTAGCTGAGTTGCGCAAAAAGATGCTGGCTGCCAACCGATCATTCTACAGTCTGAATAATCAGTTCACCTCAAAGAACCTGTCGGGATAGACGAAGCTGGGACTATATAGTACTTATATAGTACCGGTACTCACATATGCCTCTGAGACATGGACACTGTTCAAATCTGACGAAACCCTCTTAGCCGCGTTCGAGAGGAAAATGCTCAGAAGGATACTTGGCCCCGTATGTGTGGAAGGACAATGGAGGAGCCGCTATAATGACGAACTATACGAGATGTACGGCGACCTCACTGTCGTGCAGCGTATCAAGCTCGCCAGGCTCCGGTGGGCTGGCCATGTTTTACGCATGGAAACGAACGACCCAGTCCGTAAAGTCATTTTAGGCCGTCCAGAAGAACAAAGGAGTCGTGATAGGCCCAAACTGAGGTGGCATAATTGCGTGGAGTCGCTATTAAGGCCGGGATAATGCACTAGCAGACGAAGGCGCGAGACCGTGAGCGGTTTCGGACAAGTAAATAAATACAAAAAAAATCAAAGAATTCATCGTTGATTTTCATTTCAAAAGATACAAATGGCAACAAATACAGTTGCTCTAGCCAAATAACAGCAATCTGAATAATTAATTTGAAGCTTCTTTTACTAAATTAAAAGCCTAATGAAGTGTTTTTGTAAAGCCAAGAAGCAAGATCTTATACCCCTTATGCATCCCTTTTCTCAACACACTCATTGCTAGCCCACTTTTCCCCGATCAAACCATTATTACCATGTCGAGCTGACAGCAAAACGCGCACAAAACACCTGTCAGTGAAGGGGCCTTCAGCCTCCATTGCAGCTCAATTGTCTGACCGTTTGTAAATCCACCGACCACGAGCGGGACTAATTTCATGAACACTCTATTAGGCGCAAGAAGCCGTTATTAAAACCCTATTTGTCCACCTTGCTCTATTGTGGCACCGGTGGAGGAGCAGGACGCAGGTTTTCACTTTTCTTCCTAATGCTTTCCTTTTTCATAGCTCGACCGCGACCTTTCTCCTCTGTGGTTGGATAGCTCGCCCGTTCCAAGACAAGAACCAACGGCGCACCGAACGGGCTTTATTTTCAGGCTGAACTGTTTGAACAAAATTGCCCCACTACCGGCCGCGCGCTGCCTGTAAATCCATTGCAAATCGGTCGGATAATGAGTGCACACTGATGGTTCGGTCCGTTTTACGCCCTCGTCTGGTTGGTTTGCTGATTGTGCCTGCTGGTGGCCGTCATGGCAAGCTCGCGCCTATAGAATGAGCATAAGCTTTTCTCCAGCATGGGTTTCGAGTGAGGACCAGTGTCCAAGGAAGGCGCGCTGGTGGAGGCTGTGCTGATGCTAAAAACACTTTGACACACTTCGATAGGGCCGAAGAAAGTTGCGCGCAAGTTGCTTCACCTCCCTGTTGCCTTTCGAAAAACATATTTGTTTTATTGCACTTCAAATGAGTAACTCGCGGCGTGTGCAAAGTCCTGTTCATTATGGGAGTTCATTATGGGCAGAAATAGGTTCGCTTTCGCAAGGTTGTGGCCTAGATGTGTTAGCAATTCGATTGGACATTACGTTTCCAGTTGGACACCACGAGCAAAGAAAAGCGAATTAAAAACATAATTAGAATACCAATGCCTTTCCTTTTCTGTTGGTTGTAATAAGAGCAAATTCCAGAATTCCTTCAGATGCGGCTAAATAAGTTCTCATAGTTCTTTGCCGCTTTGATTTCGTCACCCGCTCGGATGGCATCTCATTAGCGAGAATATGCTTTCGAATGGACAAAGTTACGCAATTCCAGCTACCGGATTGCAATATTGTGAGCGCTTAATCCATGCTTCTCGCTTGTCGGTCGCCCCTTAATCAGTGTCGGCAAGGTTTTCTGGAATGTTGATAACGCATTCTCCAAGGTAGTGAGAAGTTGCTGAACAGCAGGATTAACACAATCTTCAATGTACTGATGGGACAAACAAAACATGAGCGGTTGTTAGGAAGGAATTATTTAATGATGCTTTTGTTGTGGACATGAGCTTCTTGGGGGTGTGCTTGAGTTTGTACATCATTCAATGTGGAAAGGTGTCTGTAAGAAGCACCGCAACCATTATTAGCCCGCTCGAAACTCATGGAAAATGGTGTTAATTCGCCATTGTACCAAACACGGGAAGAAGCGCAACAATCGGGGATTTTGTGTCCGATAAATTGGAACCGGATTTTCGTCAAATTCCTACCGCTCTTGCTTCGTTTCTAAGACACACACACCCGGCGGATGCGCCCTAAATGTGTGCTACCCTATCCAAGCGATGGCAGCGAAGGGTGTTAAGAGTTTAAATAAATCCCTTCCCTTTCCCGTTAGAGCGTAGCCAGCGCGGGTGTCTGCCTCAAATAAACGCCATTTGTGCTGTATTGTTGATTCGCCCAGCAGCAGCAGCATCAGCAGCATCATAATTGTAGCACCCGAAAGATCAACCTGCGCTGGGGTAATCGAATATCCGCTCCGATTTGTGTGTTTTTTTTCGATCGGATTGGAAAAGAAATTCTTATGGTACGGAACGCCAAACCAAAACAAATGAAAGGAACAAAGCGAGAGAGGGTTTGCGCCATTGGAGGGGGCGTTTGTTGAATTATGTAATTTTCGTGATCATTACCGCCTTATAATGGAAAGGCGCACTTGTGCGCTGCTGTGTGCCTCCCGAGGAAGCCACAAAGCGCAGAAGAATGCAGCGCGCTCCGGTTGATTGGGCGTACCCGGGGTTGTGGTTTTTGATTATTATTCCCCCCCCCCCCCCCGTCTCTTACCGATTGGCCTGCAAACCGTCCTACGATCGTTCCCTTTTTTTTGTACGCCCGCAAGCTGTAATCGAGGTAGAGATGCTCATCCGGTGCCGGGAAAGTTCAAGTTCACGACCGGCACGCAGCGCACCAAGGCCTCCAAGGCGGAGCATTAGCATAAGCCACATCCAAAGAGGGCTGTGCCGGTACGGGAGTGCTGCAGACGCCCAGACAGAATGCAGAACGTGCTGGAGAGAAGATGGGGCTTTGCGCTTAATAGAATTAACTGATTTCACGTCTACTATTACAGACCGCGCTTTGCCGGCGAACCGGTTGAAGCAATGTTTAAGGTAATGGTGAAATCGATCACCCTTACTGACGGGCTACAGTTATTGCAGTTAAATCTTAAAAAGGGCTCTGCGGTGTCTTGGTGTGGAGAAAGATTGCGCGCAATTACTTGCTTGCTTCCAGATAATAATTTCAGCAAAACGATCGTTTATTGCGTGCAAAATATATATCTCAAGCCGTCTTCAATAATTTAATGCCCTTTTTGCGCACACGAAAAGAAAGTCGAAAAATTGCATTAAAACAAAACAACGGTTGCCTTTTGTTTTCTTATGAATGATAAATCACTACCAAAACAAAGCTTTTACCAACAAAAAGCATCGTATCTTTTTCTCAAACCACTTTGAGAGTAAAGCAGCAACCCAAAACAAGACGCTTTTCATTTCCGCCGTTCAACTGCAGCAGCCTCCTTTTCCACGTGGCTTGTTAATCATGATGATGTGCAAAAAAAAACCCCAACAAGCCAGTGTACATTACCACCCTCAATCTGGTGCATAGCATAATTTGTGCAACAAAACAGCAAAAAAAGTCCATTACGAACGAACGAGCCCGCGTGGGAAAATGGCGTGTGAGTGCTCCTTTTTGATAGCTGCCCGGTCTTTTTCGAGGTCACGGCACGGGTTTTTGGGTTGTTGTTATTGCTTCCAGGTTGCTTTGTTGTAGTTTTGCACGCGCGAATTTCCATGCACCACATCGGGGCGGCAAGCGCACGTGGACGATCCGCCGCCGTTTGGTGGAGAAAGTGTTTGACAGTGCAAAGTTTCACTGGCCGCAAAGAAGGAACGGATCGACCGTTCCACATCATCTAAAGCCCCCGGAAAACATGGTCGATTGATTGATTTTTACGAGAAGTGATTAATACTAGACGCGATCGGGGGAACGGATGACCCGCAAGCTGCTACTTAAGAAGATGAAAATTAGACGGTTGCGTATCCTGTTTGGATTTTTCCCCAAAATAGGAAGCCTCACCACTTTCACTGACTGAGCCATTGATCTGGTACCTAGTGATCGGTATTGTTCTTTGGGTAGGCTTTAGAGCGGGTATTACGAAGCATCATTTCCTGGGTGAAAGCGACGCGACCCATCGCGGATTAAAAACGAAGATTCGTTTGTTTTAAAAAATGCCACGCAAAACCCGAAACTATTATTTGGTTGCTCTCCCAAAGGTGATTTCCTGTGTTATTAAACCAACCCTGCGTAGGTAGTGCATTATGTGAAGGTAAAAGCCACTATAAATAGAAGAAGAACAAAGTAGTAGCTTTCAGGGTCTATGCCCTTTGTTGTGGAGTTTATGAAGTTTTAGAAAACCATTTTAGAGATGAACCAATAAATCTTCCAATATTAATTGTCAACAGAGATCGAGGATCGATTACCTCAAGTGCTCTCCACTTGTAGCTCAGTATAGCTAATTGTCGATCATTGTGCATGTGCTCCACATTCCTAATAGCCCAGCCGAGTAGTGAATCCACTTCAAATCGATAATAGACAATTAAGGGGCAGGTTAAACGTATGCTTCCATTCCATGCTCGCTCGTAGTGGCCAGCAGCTGCCGCAGCAGCATCAAGCTCCACCGTTTTGCTCCCATTTTTTTTTTGCTTTGCACCCCACTCCAAGCGTTTGTGTGTGTTCATTATTTCGGTAAAACATCGCTAATCGTCCACCATTACTGTCGCTGCTGTGAGCGAGATTTCTCCCAACACACACACAGATCCACAAATGCAACGGCTGGTGCTTGGTGCAGGGTGTGGTGCAGGTCCGGCTCACATGCTTCACATGTGCTGGGGTAGGCATCAAAATTGGACCAATCTGTGTTGGTCCGACACTTATGTCCGGCGTGTTTGCCGACATAAAGCCCCCGTCCGCCCAAACCCATTCAGCATAAGTGGGGAGAGAGACAGCGGTGATGACGACGACGACGACGACGATGATGATGGTGCAATACCATTGTTCCTGGTACCGCGCGGAACGTTGACGGTTGCTGTCACGTCATGGATCCGGCGTTGACCGGTTGACCGGAAAACGGGGAGGCAGCTCGCGCTCATTAGGTCGCTTGACGGACCAGGTCATAGCCTGTGACATAGAACGGAGAACGGTACAGAAACGTGGTGGTGACGTTAAATTACGCGTAACATTCGTACACGCTCACACTGGAAAAGCGCGCCGGAACACGCGAGTGAACGGTTGCACTGTGGACCAGAACACACACACACACACACACCATTAGCAGACTTTTCCATCCATTTCCGTCTCCGATGTGGCGGCCAGAATCGGTAGAAAGAAAAGAAAACAAATTTGCGAACCCAAAAAAACACGAAAGCCAACAAGCCATCCCAGATAAGGCTTAATCACATGCATCCATTGCTTATTAGGTCCCGCATTCGAGCAGTGAATGGCCATGATTTGAGGCAATTTTGCGTCCAAGATTTGCCTCCTGTCCTGCTCCACCCTAGAATAGCGTCCAAAAACAAACCATAAAGCTCGGCGCTAGTTAGCGCATTAAGGGGAATCGGGAACCAAAAAAAAGTTTTCCCTAAACCATAAGAATCAAAGATCGGTTTACGGTCGAGCGCATGCCTACGGGAGAAGAAGGAGGCAGATTGGTCGTCCTCAAAGGAGATGGGATAAATGCCATTGTTCGGTCGGTGCTCATTATCTTTGGAATCTTTGGTGTGCTGTGTGTCAATCGGCAAATCGGTTTTCCCTCCCATTCCGTGACCTAACCTCCCGGGAGTGGGCAATTAATGAGGACGCACTACAAGAGCCAAGAGTCGTTGATATTGGGAAAAATCAGCAAGAGAAGAGTGCTGGTCAAGAATTTTGCTAGCTAGAAGAAACATGTAGCATCAACAAGGTCTGTTTTTACTACACTTACAGATGTTTAGCAAATGTATAAATATGAAATCGCTGCAACTGTTAAAGGGCAAATGGAGGGATGCCAACATGTTGTACATTAATGTTCCTGTAGTTCCGCTATAACTGTACATCTCGGCAGAATTTTAATGCCATTCAATAGCGAGACATATCTATTAGTTATGCTGGAAATTCCTGTACAACCAGCAGGGAAGAACATGCAACAAAACATGCGCCCTTGATGTTTATTTCCCAACATCTCTAAACTGTCCATAACTAACGATTGTCCTGTCATGTTCCGAGCGGATGGAATTCTTCGTAAAACATTTTAGCCTCCTCGCATTCGCGGGAAGTCAATACGATCGTTTCCACAATCAGTCACCACGGTTGGACGCTTCATTCGCCCTTTGCCTGTCTCGGCGTTGACATCAATCAATTCATTTCGTAAACTGATTCCGCTAACTGTCAGGCCCGTTTTATGTATTGATGATGATGATGAACCCTTTGGAAAGGTCCCTCTGGGTGGGCTAAATGTGTGAATAATTGTGATTGTAACCAACCGGTATCAGCGATCCGTCGTAGCTTCTCGTCACGTTTTCCGGCTTTCCGGTTTCCGTCAATAAGCGGAAAATGAAACCAAGACACCCCACCACCCACGGACTGACTCATAATTCTTGAGAAATGTTCACGTACGCATACTTTCTAACTGATGGCAACAAATTTGCATGAGCGGCCTGATTTCGAATGCATCGCAGGCTCGTGTCATGAGCGTTCTTTTTTGTGCTATTGCTTCGATGACGACTCTTGGTGGTGCATTATTGGCATGGGATCGGGTTGGCAAAAAGTTGGTCACCCAGCGCGGTAGTAGCATCGCGTGAGGGGTGGTTCGTCCAATAACGGGGTCAAGCTAGCGAATAATGGGGAAACAGCAGCGCCCATAACTGGTTGGCTGGGGCTGAGATTGCGGCAGCACTGATCGTCGGTATCGGTGGGAAAAATTGATACACACGATTCGGCCCCTTCAAACAAGCTACAAAAAAAAACAAACGAGCGGGCAAAAGAAAAGAGGAAATGGGAAGATACTTACGCGAAAGACAGGTATGTTTGCGGAACTGTAGAAACCCTCCGTCGCACTGGCAGCGACCACCGATGCAGCTACTGTTGGCCACACGCATCGAACACTGCTCGGACAGGCTACATTCGCTCTCCAGCAGCTGGGCTGTTGTGCGTGAAAGAGACACGGAAGCGGGACGGGAGGAAAGATTAATTAAATGCAACGCTCTACACACCGATGTAGGTCTGTGTCTATTTTTCGGGATGGGCAGTCAAAAATGTTTCCCATGGTGGAATCAGTGCGCAGAGGTCGGTAGCACCGGAACACGATACGTACATGGTAGACAGGAAGATTCGTTAAGTCGCACGAAGAATGGACTGCACTCGCAGATGCCCTCCAGGGTGCAGTAGCTGCCCTTGACGCTGTCCGAACAGTCCATGTCGTGCTGGCAGGTGTCGCCCAGCAGCAGTCGGTCCGCGGCCATTGCCGTCGTGCCTATCATTAGCTGGAAAAAGGAAAAGCGGAGAACAGAGAGCGTTAGAGCGTTGATTATCTTATTTGCTTGATAATATTTTAGCTAGTAACTAGAATGTATATCTAGTTAGTATCTAGCTAGTACTAGAATGTGGGATTGATTCAAAGTTAATCGTTTTGAAACAAGTTCATGTTTTTCAGACATCGATGACGTTTGCTTGTTTAATTTTGAAGATGTTACGATAAGTACATAATCATAATGTGTTTTATTAAGTAAACGCGTAGTTCCTCGATTAGACACTTAACGCCATCTGGTGAGCAAAATATGATCATTTTATGTATTTTTTATACAAGGATCTTCATTAATGTTACACATTATAAAGAGCCTAGGTCTTCCTAACTACCGTGATCTAATCGGCAGCCTCTCTGAGCTTTACCTTTGCACCAAGCGAGAAAGTCAGTTCGGAGACACGTTTAAGGCAAACTCTCTACTATAATTCTTATAATTTCCGTAATGAATGAAACAATTAAACATATTTCATAAGAAAATCAAAGTAAGAATCATTCTAAGTGATGTTCTTGATGATATTAGCGTCAATTAATGAGGATTAAATGTTTAAATATAGACTAAATTGCTACACATCAACAGCGCGGATGTATGATACACTAAGATTTGACTAACAGCACCCTATCGCCATCTAGCGGCAAAACCTTCCCATTTCACTTACCCATATGTACTCTTCGCCTAATCCTAACCTTACAATTTTATAAACAAATCAAAGCCACTCTGTTTCGTGTTCGGGCTAGAGGTGATTCCTATCTCGCATCGAGCACGGTTTGTTTTAATTCCGAAACACGCCCAATCCATTCCATCTCATTAATGAACCAAATTAGAAGCCCGCAAGGGCCGTCTCATTCATGCCAGCTGACGATACGTTACGTTCGAGTTGCCTCCTTTCCCCCCAGCCAGGAGCTCCCACAGAGCGCAACAGGCGGGAGGTCGGATAATTCCATATGGAGGGAAAAAGTGCATCACGATTGCACCGTTAGCAGCGGACCCCTATCGAATTGCGCCTGCTGCCTTTTTTTGTTGCCGTTGTGGTGAACGATGCCGTTGCCACCTTCCGCCAGTGTTGTTTGGAAAGATCCTGCCCCACGGCATCTTCCTGCATGACCTTCATTCGTGATCGCGCCCGAAGGAAAGTAGGTGCTGCACCCGGGACCGCGGGAGAAAGCCAACTGCACGCGCACGTACACATGTCCTGTCCTAGCCCTGTTCCCGAAGACCCCGAAGACAAACCCATATATTCCGCACCCCTCTCCGGACAGGAAAGATTCCGCACCCCTCTCCGGACAGGGATTTGCTTCTGAATGGAAAACGAAAACGCTGCACTGCGCTGCTACGGTGCTAGAAAACGTGTCCCGATCGTGATCAAACATGTGAACTCATAATGGATTTAATCTCGATGACTTTAACGGGAGAGCATGAAGCATTGCTTCCCCATCCCGCGTCTCCGTCTCGGTGGCACGAAAGTCGATGCACGACAGATCGTGTTGCAAAGTGGCCGGGGGATCGGCCAGGATGCCATGGTGCGGGTTCCGAGATTCCAGAAGGCATCCGCACAGGAACCTGTTTCTCCCAGTTTGCGATTCTGGGCCGGTGCGCAAACGGTCATGCAAACTTCCAGCTATCATGTGTGTATGCTTGTGTTTTTGCTAAGCCCTTCTAGCACAGCGACTCTCCTCGAGCCAATAAATAGGTCAAACAGAACCAGTGCAACTCCACAGGAGCAAATGCCAAACTTGAAACGAAACTCAACCGATCCGACTTGGAACTCCACTTCCACCAAACGGTCCAGCTAAATCCGTTTGGACAAAGTTACAGTTGGATGGCAATCGTGAGTTTTGTGTGAGTGTGTGTGCTTGTTTGCCACTGTGCCGGCGCACAGGTGATAGACACTGGTAACTAGGACCAGTAGGTTTGGTACGGGGCACAAATCGGTGCCAGCTCGCTGGGGAAGCGACCGGTTCCTCATTTTCGCCTTCGTTTGCTTCCAGAAAGCAAAAGAAGCATTCCAGAAGTGCGCCTGTGTTGCACTTGAGCCGTCGTACTCGATTTGCGCAAAACGCTCTCACTGGCTGAATGCTTGCACACTGTGCCTGAGTGTTTGACCTAATTTGATAGCCGGTTGCGGAAGGTAAAAGGGGTTTTGGATTGCATTGATTTCCTCCCCAGTTTCCCGGCTGTGGCTGTACCTGTTTCTTGCTGTTTTTTTTTTGCTGTTCCTTTGCTCTCCCGTTTTGTATCTTCTGGCCGCTTAAACAAACCACCATTGACGAGCTTAATGGTGTGTTAGTTTTCCTTCATTAATGCGGTGACGAACGACACACGAGTGGAGCAGGGTGGCAATGAGGGTTGGCAGGTATGTGACAGCCACCGGTTGCCACTGTTGCTTTTTTTGCCGTTGAAAGGGAACATTGGACGGATGTCTGTCCATCGCTGCGGCTGCTGCAGCATTCCTTGTCACATTGCCGCGAAGCAAATGATGTTGAATGATGGCTTTATTTAGATGTGTATCGGGCAGGGAACATTTCTCACACGTCGCACGACCACACCAACCGGTCAAGTGTATCGAGATAATTGACGTGTGTGTGTGTGTTTGGGGGATGGTGGTGGTATTAATTTCTGGGTGGCGCTTAAATGCGTCAACGAACCAACGGTCAAGGTGATTGTCAATCAAATGGATATGTTGTTGTTGCTTAATTCCGCAATAGAAAGTGATCCCTTTTGAAGGTGGGAATTACCCAAGACAGCAAACTGTAGTAGTATCTTAACACTCTCAAAAATGCTAGAAATGTTCGAATATTTAAATTGGTATATCTTGCGGCTTCAGTTTTCCGCGCTTGGCCCACAACTTTAAGGCTCAGTTGTTAACCTATTGCGTTAAGTGCGTTCTATATCGATCAAAAATCCAATGGAAACAAGATTTGGGTATGAAATTTGAGGAAACGGTGTTGTAAATCAATCTGAGTATTTTGGTAAGACAACTGGCTTGTGAACAAACTGCCAAATTAGCACAAGAAATTCAACAATTATGTTGTTAGGACCTATTAGGCGTTTAAGAACTCGAAAAATTTTATTTACTAATTTTCGTTATCTTCGTCTTTTATGTGCTAGGAATCGGTTATTATTGATGTCTAAGATGTCTATTTCTAATTTGTATACAAATGTCATTGACTTATCCTTTAGTGTCCCGAAATGTACAAGTGTCATACGAGATTGCACTACGTCTAATTTTAGAAGCCCTAGTGTATAAGACATTAGTTGTAATTGTGTATGTATGCCACGGAGGCTCGATACCTTAATCATAAATATATAAATAAACAATCAAACAACTCTGTTGGACCAGAATCTGGGAAAATATTACCAGTTTTGCCTTAACAGCACAACACCGAGTTACTTTGTACATATTTCTTCTTCTTTGGCACAACAACCGCTTTCGGTCAAGGCCTGCCTGTACCCACTTAGTGAAGTGAGCTTGGCTTTCAGTGACTTATTTTTACCATAACAGGATAGTCAGTCTTACGTATGGGGGCACGGTATATTCGGGACATGAACCCATGACGGGCATGTTGTTACGTCGTACGAGTTGACGACTGTACCACCAGACCGGCCCGGGTACATATTAGTACATGGGAAAGTCTCTCATGGAGAGCTCTTGTTTTGGGACGGAAAGAAGGACTTCCAATGAATATTCGGCTTGTCCTCAATAAGGAAAGTATGGAACACAAATTCTCTTGCAGTAGTAGAGCAGCAGCGGCTTGGGCACTGCTGTAGCAAGAAATAATTAAAACAACTCCAGGAGTTCCCCATTTCATCAATAGTCTTCGGTTTCCAGAACTAGAAAGAGTTGGTCCGGGAATTCGAATATGTGTTCTTAGGTTGTTACAGTATCCTGTAAATATGTATTCTAACATATACTACACATCCTTCACGCAAATAAAGATTGTTTAAAAAAAAATTCATATGGCCAATTAATTCGTATAATCCAAACTTATTGACAGATGTTTAGTTCTAAAATATTATACCTACAATCTGAAAACCTGTCCATTATGTAGTGGTGACGTTAGTCTTGTACTCCCAGCAACTCCAAACTTTGATTTTAAATGATTTCAATATTTATTACCTCACTGGGTGTTTCTTTTTCTTGTCAATTTATAAAGCCATTCCTTCCAATTTATCTAGAATCCTCTTTAATCATTATTCCAAGTTCTAGCTCCTCCTGATGCCTAAAGCCCGATGAGCTATCGTAGTGCTTACGGTTCCCTCTTTTTTTTCTACACTTCAAGATTCATGACCCACATTAAAACGAGCCATCCATCTCCCAAACCGCGACCACAGGTAGCCCGAAACCCCATTGCACGTGCGTAACCGTATTCTTTTCCCCTTAAATATGCAAAACGATACCCCGGACGATCCAGAACGAACGTATGGCCCCCCGTTCGTGCGGCACCAGTTGCAATCCGTTTTACGTGTCAATGTTACTGACACACACACACTCCTCACACAGGCGTGTCAAAACGTGCAGTGCCGCCGCTGGTCAAGCGAAACCGCCCCGTACAGAGGCCACAGGGGATACACGCTTTTCGACACGTTCTCCCCGGGCCAAATGGTTGATGTTTTTTTGTTGTTGTTTCCAGACAAGTTCAAAAGATGTATCCATTCGCTTGCATGCATTCTCACGGCAAGGGTTGCCCGCCCTACGGTGGAAAGCGTAACGACGATGGTTTGTCATGCAAAGTTATCGCCCAAATCGTCCCTCTGAGTTCGTAAGAAACACTGTACCTGACTCGTCAAGATGGACAAGAACTCAATTGATCTTTGGTTTTTGTTTCTTCTCACTCTTCTGCAGCATTGGGAGCATACCGAAGCACGGTTGTACCGTTAGCCATGACGCGAAGGGTATTGGTATGACGGCGTGTACTCGTGCCGGGACGGCTCACGGTGCTCGGTCGATCCGGTATGCATGTTTTACACCTGACCATCAATTTTAGGCAGAACCGGACCCCTTAAAATTGGACGATTACTAAACGTATGCTACCTGTTGCTGTGTGGTGTGGTGTGATATGTACGGCGTTAATGCGGCATTCATGCACGCTTGCTGGCTGAGGATTCGTTAGCATGAGCTGCATGAGCTCGTAAATTACTTTCGACACTGTTCGTTTGGAATAAAATGGAGTGGGACAGGTGGAATGAACTGGTGAGAGAATAAAACTGCTCTACTAGCTCAACATGTGACCAAGAATATTGTTTTTTTTTTTTTATAAAATAATAATTGATCACAATGCAAAAAGAAACTCAATTATTGAATTGCCTTTAGAAATTAATTACATTAAGCACCGCCATAATAAGACCTCAATAATCAAGATGGAAAAAGATTACGAGGCACACTTTAATCTGCAGTTCAAAAACAATTTTCACGCTTATCACACGTTTTGTTCATTGTCTGGTCATGCCTTCCCTGTTCAAAATTTCCCAGCAGCAGTCAGCCAGCAGCCACGATTAGGCGAAATTTCTTCACCAGCTGGTACGATTAAGCGACGATCGAAACAAATCGTCCACACCGAAAACACTTTAGCAACAACAATAAGATACAATTTCACTCCCTTTTACCAGTCAGCCCTGTGAACCTCCGGGCGCCACTGTCAGTGACCTGCAGCACCCGTGGATCAGAAAGAAATTAGCTCCCGAAAAAAGCAGTCTCCCGAGAAAGCGTGCATCAATGTGTTTCGCGCGTTATCACACGGTCACAATAATAATTTCCCCCCTCCCCCATATCCGCCAAGTGAAAGTGATGATTGGGCGGGAAAGAATGCGTGTACCCATAACGCAACGGCATTATGAAGGCGCCCGCGGCCATCGTAATCGGGCGCAATCACAAAAATCACCGAAACAGGAAAAGGTTCAGGTAATGTGTGAAAGCAATCGTGATTCTGCACGCCTGGATCACAATCACACTCACACACACACCCCACAAAAGGGTCAATTTTAAGGGGTTAAAACTTTCGCTTATGTTTTTCTTCTACTCCTCCTCCCTGTCGCTAGATGATGATGATGATGATGGGAAAGATGACAATTTTCGACGCATTTCGGTTCACACCGGAAGCGCAACGGTGTCCACCGATGGTGATGATAATCGAGATCAACCCCCCCCCCCTTTGGTGACCAAGTGTTTGAGTGCTAATAATGGGCTATTGTTGTCCTCCAACACACACAGAAAGAGAGTTGAGCTTTTTGATACTTTCGCGTGTCGGGGGCGCCACACTTACGAGTCAAATGTCACACTCGTTGGCGGTGGCGGTCACTGGCGGCTGCAAGCATTGTTGTGGTCAGTGGGGAGATCGCTGCTTGGTTCTCGTGTTCGTGTATGCAAACGGAAAAGAAATCAAGGAAGCTTCAGCACCCACCCAGTGGCGCTCCCAGTCCCAGGGAAATTAAGGGGAATGTGCCCAGGTGAAAGTGCGTTGGTGGGTAGCGATTTGGGGAGTGATTTTTTGTGTTGCTCATTTGTGTGTCTGGAAGGTGTTTTAGAGCGGTCGTTTACCTCTGGGGAAGGAGTCGAGCTTTACCACGACGGAATCTGAGAAGTGTTTTAATATATCCGTGCGTCATGTTTAATTTCAGAGCGGGTGAGATTTGATGTGTAATTTGCAGGTGAAAATTAATAGACGCAGGAAATAATAGAGATATCAATTTAATGATCATTTGTTGAAAAGATTGTTCTGGTTCATCAATGTGTAGCTGAGAGCTGTAATGTGTAGCTGGACCATGAAACCATATAGGGAAGGATTAAGAAAAACAATAAGTTAAATTATTTTTTTTGTTTATTTTATTTAACTTGTTTATTTACAGGGATTTCCAGAGGTTCTCATAGTTATTGAACACTTCCTTTACTCTTTCCTATTGGAAAAGAACTTTATATGTTGGAAATTGGACTCTATGGCACCCCTGTTGGACAGGCTCCTTGGAAATTCCTATTACATTTATCCAATAAGGTTGCTATAGAGACCAATTCCGATTACATTCCCATTACATCCCAAGTTCATTTGACGTATGAAAGCGACAATAAAGTGTCCCACAGCTCTGAGAACTCCTGGAAAACCCTGTAATGCATTGGATGTGTGATCTACATCAAAACTTCATTATTGTTTAAGCTAATACACTGGTTTGATCCATACTAAGTGAGACAGAACGCGAAAGGCAACATTAATTGCAACAGACGAAAGAGACGTTAATAAAAAAAAACAGAAAATTAAAAAAACAAAATGTCAAACACATCGTCAGGATCCTACTGTAAGGACTGCTGTTCTCTTAGGCTTTCTTTGAATGCTTCTTGGGACAAGAGAAAGTCAAATTGACCGTAGTTTTCATGGAATACGCTTTAATGATAGTACACGGTTTATATTAGAAACGTATTATGAAATTACTGATTCTACAGATTAAAGCAAAATTATTAATAAAAATCTGCAACCAGGCAGACGATGTTATAAGAAAGTTTTTTACAGCGACACATGAACAAACGCAATTAATCAAGAAATCGTAAATGGTAAATGAAGTTAAGAAAAGAAGAAACTATAGAACTTCATTTAAAAATTAGAGCATTTCTCAGAGGTTTATTTAGTAACTTTCGGCTTATTATTCCCCCAAACATTTGATTGGTTGTTCAAAAATGGGAATAGAAATTGAAAAGATAAATTCGATGTATCAAAATTCCATAACAGAACTAAACTAAATTAAAAAAAAGGTTAAAAATGACAAAGATATCATTAAATAATAAAACTTCTCATGTTCTAGAAACAGGTGAACGTTTAAATTCATTGTGAATAATTTTAATAAATTAGTTAATAACAGCATCTTGTTATTTCATTCTACGTACATCTCTTCGTTTAAGCTTTTTTGCGCTTTCTGAACCCCGCACACCAGCGCCACTCGATCACACACTTGCTCGATTAATCTTCCGCGCTAGACAGAAAACAGCTAACTCAAACAAAACGCTTCAACATCCACTGGTACACGTGTTTGCCACTCGATTACAGGCGGAGAGATGCGCCATCCGCCTACAGGGCCCCCTCCGTTTAAGCTGCAGCATAAAATAATAAATGAATTAAGCGCCAAAGCATGCGCAAACGTAGCACGGACACAACAAAAAAAACCACCCCCTTGGGCAAACGATCCAACGGATTCACACAAAGCGATCGTTTGAATGGGCTTTCCGCGATGCTCCCGCTAGCTTCCCGGTTGGCACAAACAAGCGTGGGCATAAAATAACAACTGAAACTTTAACAAAAAAAAAAACATGCTTCATGCATCCTTTACGATCATACGATTAAGCGCCATCGGGTGGGCCCAATTGATGTTGTTTATGTTGCGATAATGTTTACAACATTTTAATCAAATTATTGCCAACCCGCATTATGCTCAGCGAAATTGTTTGCATTGCTATGGTTTTTTTCTGTTCCTGCTGCTACTCTTTTGTTTGCGCATTAAAGTATGTTATTATTCAACTAGAAAAAGGGCGATTTTTTGTTTTGCTGTGGTGAGTTTGTTTGCATAAGCAAAATTCCGCAAAAAAAAGGAAGTACCGGTAGAGTAAGCTATGTTTGAATCTTCCCCTTTTTTGTCCAACAATTATGTTTTTTTTTTTTGCATCAAACTATGCGGAAACATAGATGCAAAAGGCGGCAAGCGGGCGTTATAGTTTTTGTTTTCCCTCTGCTCCTGCCAGCGAAGAATACATCCTTTCGTTGTTGGAGGAGTACGTTTAATGAGCTGCCACACAAAGTAATAGAATGTTATTAATTATAATAACAACGAGTTTGCTAATAGAGCAAAAGATGATGAACCGCGGCCGGGAGGGAATGGGAGCGTTGGATTAATGAAGGCGGCCACTAATAAAGCTAACGGTAAACATAAGGCTCTCGTGTGGTTTTTTTTTGTTGAGCTGTTGATGATGTTTTGTAGCTGATCTCGTTTAATGTTAACCGCCCGGGCCCTCGATCGTCGGGGAAAAAGTGAGGAAGACGATCGAGTTAACGTTTGAAGCAACAAGCGCACCGCTCTGGAGCACGTTAATGCGCACGGGAAACAAACATGAGCGTTGATGAACTGATCGATTAGTACTGAGGGAAGCAGCTCCAACACAGCTTGAAAAGTGGACGAAAAGCGTTCCAAATTATAATATTACGATATTACACAATTAGGTTTTCATGCAAAAAGCACAGCGTAAGAGTCGATTTCCCCTTTGGGAAATCAAAACTGGAGTAAAAACACTCTTCCAATCGGTTTCCCATCCAACAACAGCAGCAGCAGCAGCAGCAGCAGAGAGTGAGCGATTATGTGGAATGTGGACACTGGTGGCTTGGGGTTGTGGCTTCCGCCCGCCCAGTTTGCCCGCCGGCGGTGCATCACTTTAATGTGCGTTCCCGCGCAACCTGTTCGTCTGCCTGTGTTGCCGATCGTATCCGACGCGGTCGCGCGATCGATGGCACAATGCTTTCGAGCGCCGATCGCCGCTGGTTCCGATGGTGGATGATTATGATTACCCACCCATTATCGGCTTATGCAGGTCAGCGATGACCCACATTTGATAGCTGCCCGGGATCGGACGCTTCCCACCGTGGACGCACCCAATGTGTAACAGGATTTTTATTACCAGAACATTTGCGCAGGGGGAAAGAGTTGTCTACAGAGCAGTAAGGTAGCCGACCTACCACACTCGGAGCCGAAATGAGTGCGTCATTTTGAAGGGGTCACAATTGATTGGCTTGATGCGGTAGGGGTTATCACGAACACAAAAACCCCACCCACGTGGAATGAAGTCTCGCCCCGATCGCCAAGATGATTATTCAATTTATCTCATCACACGCAACTCCCGTTCGCTCGCGAGGTAAGCCTGTTGCGCTACAGTTGTCTTCGATCCGTTCTTTAATCAAGGTATTGACAGTAGAGACAGTGGATGAAGTAATCGGAGCTACATTTAATTAACAGCAATCTCCACAGCAATAACGCTAGAGAGAGATCGAGCTGTAGACGAAATACGATCATACGACCTCAATTTTGGGCTGGAATTTCACGTTCATTCTCTTGTTATTGTTTTTTTAAAGAAAGACCAGAAAGAGAGGAAAAGAAACCGAAAATAACCGAAACAGTCGGATCCGGATATCGATCATCGGATTCGGTCCCGCGAGCGCGCGAGTGTCACGCTGCGTGAGAATCGGGTTCGTCTACCGTGCACCCGTTGATGTCTTTCTCTCAGCCCGTTGCATGCATGGAAGGGTGTACCGGGATGTACCGATTCACTCCACCCCGAGCGTGTATCGATCGTTCAGCACAAATCTTTGTGAAATAACGGGAGGGAGAATTCCCGTTCTAGAATTGTTTGACCAATGAGAGGGGACGCGGTAGGAAATGTGTACTTAAATGGCCACAACACAAACACTTTGCCACTCTTTGCGACAGGTGTATGTGGGAAAGGAGCTTTGGTTTTTTTTTTACAGAAAATCGTGCCCGAGCGTTTAACGCACCCCGAATTCGGGGTGAGATTTTAGAACGGATCCACTCCGTGGGGGTAAGAGCTGTAAGTACCTCCATTTCCAAAGATGCTGTTAAAAACCCCTTTTCCGCGAAGAAATGCTACATTCCCACACAGCAACAAGCACAGATATAGAGTTGTGTCAATATCCGTCACCGATTCTGTGACTCGAATTTTGTTGCTTCCCGTCCAATTTCCGTGACGTCGGGTTCGCTCGTTACCGGCGGAGAGCTTGTTGCGTGCGGCTGTAATACTTTCGTTCGAATAAATTAACGTTGCGCTCGATTTGCGCCTAGAAAAGTGTTTCCATTCTATTTGCATAATTTATTTCGCAACGCCACGTAACTTTCGCCGACCTTTATGTTGTTGCTCACATGGAAAGAATGTTTTTGTACGAAATCAACATCTAAAGGTATTAACGCACGTTTGAATTAATTAAAACACTTGGCTTCACAAAAAAATATTTGAATCGGAAGTTCTGCGGCGATCCAATTCGATCCCCGGAGCTTTGGTCGATGTTCGATCCATCCGCTCGCTCAACCTTGTTACGGGTGACACACAGAAAGTGACGGGGGAGTGTTACGGGGTCCGCACAGGAAGTGAGTGAAAGACGGAGGGAAAGAAAAGAAAATGTTAAAGAAAAACGATCGACAGAACGATCCGCACCGTGTTGGAAGATTTGGGTCAGCAAGCCGTTTGGAGATGCCGATCAAGATTAAAAAGGTGCGAATGTGCGATGTGGATGGAAACTTGATTGTTGTGTTTGTTTAGTCGCTTTATCTTAATTCACTTGTACGGTTGGGCGGTTATCTTTTTGGCATTTAAATATTGTAAAAAATAGGAGCGTGTCACAATGTTTAACTCATTCGAATGGAGCTATGGCAAATAATCCACAACGTCTGTGGCATTCGTTTGAACGATCGAAAAGCATTCTATTCCTTTCCTAGCATTCCTTTCTCATTAAACCAATTAGCAAGACTTCGGTGTGCTCGGTTCGCATGGAATGGACTTCGGCCTAAATTGATTAAAGCCTTTTTAAATCCCCTTTCTAGGCGCAGCAAAAATTGCAAACATTCCAAAGCGTTCGGTAAAATTCTTTCCCCTACCCGTTTCCGATCCGGATCTGCGATCCGTACGTGCTACATAACTGCATGCTTAATTGGGCGCAGATCGACGAATTAGTGATGCACATGAAACGGTTTCTCATTACCCCGCAGGCCGGCCCGATACACAAATACGACTGCGAGCAAAATGTTCGCGCGAGTGGCGCAGTGCACAAGGGGGAGATTAGATAATAATTAACAGCTTCTTCCCCCCCTCAGGGCATTTCCCGTTCCTGGGCTTTTCATTTGCAACGCCTTTCTGCAGCTACGATCTTTGCGTGCAGTACGATCATGTATTTGTGGCTGCGCTAACGGGCCTCCAGTCAGCTGTGCGCACTGGACTAATTACAACACAGCAAACCAATCTTCCATCCTTCTCTCGTGTGTTGCCGGTTCAATTTCACATGATTTACATCAAATCTCACGTACGGCCGAGCATGACATCGGGCGCATCCCGCAAGCTGCGTTTTCGGTTTTGTGCTGCAGTCCTAACCGCTGAATCGCGTCTCTGTGGTCCACCCGAAAGAATGGCCACGAGCGAAGGGAATTTCGCAGGCCCGTTCCGCATGCATGCCGAAGCGGGTCAGGCTCGTCGTGGGAGATCACGGGAGTGCGCTGCCGTGCAGTTGCCCGTACCGAAAACGGGGGCAGTTCAGAATGGAATGGAATGGAACGGAAGGCATTTATTAGCAGAAGCCAAACTTAAGCCCACACTGGACTGGGAAAATCAACAACAGATAGTGCGGAAGATGCACTTTCGTTCCCTTTTCGTTTCCTCTCTGCTTTTAGGGTAGATTGCAGTAGGTTCTTTTTAATTAAGAGAAGAGATGGTGGAGGGTAAATGAATAGAAGTGCTGGACAGCAGCAGAAGTGGTCGTTGCGAGCAGTGGAAGATTGTTATCTTTTCAGCAGTTGTTAGTCTAACTATCTGCCGGGGCGCTTTCGTTCTACGGATTTTATTGCAACGGGAGTCGGTTGTTTTGCGCTTTGCTGGGGGGAAATGAAGGCACATAAGTCAGGGAAAATTATGCCTGCACGAGGTGATACTTCTTTCTGTTGCACGTGTGCAGGTAGATGGTTAACGATAGCGTTTATTCACATTTGTCATAAAAATGCAGTTTCGAAGGAAATAATTCAAAACAATAATTTTAATGAGGATTTTATACAAAATAGGAGGTTTCTACTTGATATTTTGAACCATTTTAAGTAATCAAAGCTACAACCGATACACCAGGATTGTGTAGTAATGTAATGCTTTCTATTGAGATACTGAATTCTGAACGAAATATCTCTGAAAGAATTCTCTACTAACAACAACATTAGGTTCTTCCAAACTACCGTGAGTCACTGTTCCTCGAATGTCTTCCTCCCAACAAAACCATAAAACACGTCCAACCCAAAACCGACCATGAATCAAATTACGTTGAACGCCTAAATGTGCGTAGAACCCGTTGCTGCACTTTGTGGCGGTACCATATCCGGACGACATCGGGCAACCTTACAGGGAAGTGAAAACCCCGAAAAAAAACATCCATTAACTGACGGTAAGACACAGCTTTTGTCGTACCGTACCGAGCTCCCTCCTCTTAGATGGGTAACGCATTCTTTTTTGTTGTTTCGACAGAAGCAGAAGAACAAAACTCACCCCTTAGATACGAAGACGAATGCGAGGAAGTTCTAACGGTGCCACACAAGACAAGGCGAGGGAAACGGCGCATGATGGCGGGTGCGGAGTTCGAGCTAAGTGAAAAATCAAACGACAAACATTGAAAATCCAACCAACATTGGAAATGGTCCGCCGTGTCAGTCCAGCGGGCAAACAAAATCGTATTGGAGTCGTCGGAAACGGACTCCGATGCTTTACGCTGCAAGAATACATTACACCGCAGCAAAACGAACTTAAATAAAGCAGTGTAAACAAAACGTTCTTTGCCGATGGGTCCGTTTCTTCGCGTGCTCTTCTCACCACTTTGCCGGCATGCAAGTGGACAGGTGCATCGCTTCGGTGCAACGAAAACCACACCCGAAGCGATGTGCATTTGCCTACGAGCGATGTGTGTGAGAACGATAATTAATCACTCGACCGAAGTCAACGGTGATGATGATGATGAGGTGGTGCATGGTGGTTGCACATTAAAGAGTGATGCATTCTTTCGCGCCACTTCAAGATGATATCTTTTGAGATGGAGATGGAGAGACGAAGCATTTTTATTTCACAAATGGCCACCCCGGCCAGAAAGTTGGGAGTCTGTATGTATTCCGTCTCTGTGAGTCATATTGGTATGTATTTTTATACGCATCCAAATAAAAGGAAGGGTGTGCGTCCTTTTAGCTTGAGTTGACTTGCTCTGTTTTGCTCTTTTTTGTCTCTTTTTTCCCCCATTTTTAATCTTTGGATTGTTTTCAATCCAAGATTCAACAATTTTCAACTCCGCAATTCAACTCCGAATGGGATTTTGCATTTGCAACGTTTAAAACAAAAAACAAACCAATCATACGTCTCAATCAACGGTTTCGGGTTAGTTTAAATTCTCCCCAAGACAGTCCCAAAAAAGGCCGTAAAAGGTAATTTTAATTGAAATGTTTCAACAAGCCTTCCAACAGCTTCAACAGCCTCCATACACATCCTTTACTCTACTACCATACTGTTTGTTAAGTGCTGTTGAGGATCAACACTTCAACTACTGCGCCGAAATCGAAAGACATCAACGTTGTTTGCAAATCTTGTGGCAACCTGCGGCAGCTGTGGCAGTAAAGCAACCAATCCAGTCATACATCGAAAATCAGATTATACCCTTAAATCCAAATTGATTTTGTTTGTTTTATGGCGATTTTGTCCCCTTCCCTCCGGTCTACTAAGGGAAGGTGTGAACGTAGGAGAGCTGAGCGGCATTCAATCAACGGCTTACGGCGCATAGCAAGTGAACCGTCATCACGCGTCGCCGTCTTCAGGCTTTGAGCGCAAAGCGGCACTCTATTCCGCTCTGCCATGTGCCATGAAATCACCCAAAAAAACGCCAAAAGACAAACGCGCTGCCTTTGTGACCAAAGCGCCCAGCTGCAATTAATCCCTACGTTTGCGAAAAACGAAACAGAAACGAGTGAACGATGTTCGAGGCGCATTTAAATCATCCGAAATCATCGTTTCACTGTTCTCCGTCTGTGGAAAACGATACACGCAATGCACCACACACACACACACGCACCACAGAGAGCAAAAAACGGTCTGTAAATGAACGTACATGAGCTCTCCGGCCAGTCGCGTGCAGAATCAGTTTCATCCCCTTTTTTTCATCCCCGTCACATAGGACGAAACACTCTGTATAGTAATGTAGCCGTCGCTCAGCGACGGGAGGGGGGAAACTGTGTCCCGGAAGTGTGTGAAAAACCGGAAGCAAAATCATAAAATCTGCCAACATGATAATGTACCGACTGTTTGTGTGTGGTTGTGTGTTGGTAGCAGGCAGGCAAGGAACGATTATCCCGTGCAAAGGGGCGCCGGTAGTCGCGGTCCAGTCGTACTGTCGGCACCCCTCTTGTGAATAATAATGTGACAATCGTTTTGTGGGGGAAAGGAATGACCGTAACATGAGAGGATGCACTGCGTGTGTGTTTTTTTCTTCTTCTTCTTCTGTACTTCAGAATAGTTCTAGATTCCCCCAACACATGGGTGTTTATGTGTTGTTCTACACCGCTTTCAGCAAAGGGCAACGGGGAACAAAAACTCATCCAACAGTTCGTGTAAGCATCAACCACAGACTACCATCATCATCAAGTGCGGCATAATCATCGGTCCCTAACAAATTGTCGCTAGCGTGTGCCACTACGGGGGGAGGTTTCGTTATGGCGAAAAATTAAGCCACCGTCATCGGGGCAGTCGGGAGTGCCCTAAAACGACGGTGTGGTTAAGAAGCTGAGCCGAAGAAACGCGCGTGTACGGTAGGGGGCAACGAATGCAATTTGACATTGAAGACGATGGTTGTTCCGCTTCCCGATGGAAAAAGACCAAACCCCGGAACAGGCACAGTTCTCCCCTCTGGAACCTCGCAAAACAAAGCAACCGTAGGGAGCGTAAGTTGTGTGGTTGTGACCATAATTAAATCATCAACCACTGGCACTTACTGGCTCCAAACGACAACGACACACAATGATTCTGATGCTGACGACGACCACGATGATGTGATGATGTGTTTTTTTTTTCCTTCTGTGTCCCAGACCTGCCGGGACACGCCGGGATCAAGATCGGCAAGATTTCAGCCGGACAAACGACAGCGAGAGCGGGAAGGGCCAGCAACTTGACAATTGGCAACGGCAACCGCTGGAAGTAATCGATTGTCAACGGCAGCCGTTTGTGGCGTTGTGTGCATGTGTTTTCAAGTGCTCACGCGTTGCGCTCAGTTTGCGAATGACTTTATTAATGGTTGGCATTTCGCTACACGCTACACAGCTGTGGCTTCCTTGGAGATTCGATCGAGAATCATAATAATTATGCATTCACACAGGCGCATTTTAACGGTAGATTTAAAGTGATGCAGGCGGCACACGGGTAGGGTTAGCGTGGGGTTTTAATTAGGTAGTTGGTGTCGTTGTAATTGATTCAAGTGTGAAGAAAGCCATTCTAAAGAGGTTAAAGGATGGTCGCGGTGATGCAGATGTGAGTAAAATATATTGGAGGCTTTTCTGAAGACACTTTCAATCCTTCGGAGTGTGAAGTTTGTCATTTAGATGTCCATAGATGGATATAAGAAAAGAAAAATTAATATTTTGGTTGAAGATATGTTTATATTGTGAAAGGTTGATCTCTTTAAACAATTTTACCGATTACATCCTTTATTATTTGCATTAAAAATTATCATAAATTGTTAAATTTTCATGGACTTATCTTCATCTGCACCAACGAAACGTTTATAGCACTTAAACTAATAGTATCCCATGAGCCTGAAACGAAAATTTGGCATCTCTATCGGTCGAACTCTAATCGTGACGGCCAAAAAAGTGAAGCAACTTCGTTCAGAAGCGTGTGCGATCAAAGAACGGCATCATTTAGCGTCTAAAACGTACACCGGAGCCTATTCCGGCATCTACAACATCTTGCCACTATAAGACAACAATCAGAGCTTCGGATGCTGAAATCAACACTAAGTCGCTACATTGCTGCGTTAGCTTAGCCGCGAGGTCGATGCAACCGGATAAACAGTGAAATAGTACCTGGAAAACAAGAACAAACATAGCAGGTAGTGGAAATCACGTCCATTGGCTTCGCAGCGGCAAGCTTCTTCTTCTATTTGACGTAACTTCCTACGAGGACATGCCAGCCTATATAGGCTTTCGAGACTTTATTCATTACCACGTAGCCTGGTAGTCAATTATTGCTACGGGGGGACGGTCCATTCTGGGCTTGAACCTATGACGGGCATGTTATTGAGTCGTTCGAGTTGAATACTGTACCGCGGAACCGTAAGCAAAGACGCCAAAACTGAATTCGATCATTTTTGGCTAATTTCGGTGGAATTTCGATACGACACACAAGTCGGCGAACCGGTCCAACATCCCCCAGCTGCGACCCATCGAACTTTGCTGGACCAACATGGTGCAAAAGCTCTACTCCAACAATTTTGTCGCGAAAACTGAGGATGAATTGATAAAAATCGAAGGTAGATCTTAAAAACATGCCTGCACGCATGCCTCCCTTCGCAAAGGCGAAAATTCTTGAAAACTGACGAAAGGCAGCTCGCAAGCTCATAGATTTATTTTTGCAAGCAAGCTGAAATTATTACCTTTCAAAGGATATTCATGGAAAGCAATCATGAGTTGATATCAATATGGGTTAAAATAAGAATCAATAATATACTGGAAAATACATGAATGTTGTGATAAGTAAACCTCTTTAAAGCAAGTGTCATTTATACTTTTTAATAACTTAAGATTTGTGTTCTTCAAACTGAACACTCGCTTTCGATAACGCCCTTTTCATTTTCAGTTTATTTTTTTGTAAAACCTTTCACACGAAATGCTTTCCCTCAAGCCCTCCAGTGCTGAAGCAATCAAACGCGTAATGAAAACATCGTGTACGCAAAACAACTGATCGCATGATCGCATTGCCATGCAGAGCATCGTCTTCGTACACTAATCGACACCTGTTTCTGTCTATGTGCCTGCCTACCTTCCGGCAAATGCAGCAACTGAGTGTGTCTGTGCCTAACAAACGCCCTATGGGTTCGTCGCCTTCTTCACCCTCACTACAACAAATCACCTTACAAAAAAGAGAAGTTCATCGCACTAAAGAAAGGGTTCACTGTACTAGGTTGGCAAACAACCACCACCATCACCGCCGCCGGAGCCGTCCTACGCAGATTCGTTCGCTATCAATTACGCCAAATGCAAATCTGACCCCGCGCACGGTCCGCCCAGGTCAGCTCCATTGGGCTAATTTTCTTCCTTTAGAACAGAGCGGAAAGCTTCACTGCCCGCGCCGGTTTTGGAAAATGAATCTGTAAAATTGGTGTTCCCCTTTGGTAGCTAGTATAGGGGTGTGTAATCAAAGCTTTTGGAGTGTAGTTTTTCCCTCCCGGCAAAGGTTTTGAACCCAAAAAGGAAGCAACGAGGAAGGCAGCAACAGATAGAACCGAGTTTCATCGATCACCGTGCGCAGAGGTTCTAGAGTGGCGTGGGTCTTGCTTCAACGTTTCGTTTTCGTTTGCCTTTTTTCGATTTAATTTCGCGCAAGCGAAACGAACAATTCAAACTGTCTTACGTCAAGCTGGCCTGGGGATGGGGCGTCTAATTCGAACCTTTACAACGCGCGCAAGAGCAGGAACGCTTTTGTGGCGTTTTCTTTTCCAAAGACCAATTTCAATTTCAAACAGCACTGCCCCGTCTCACGCCCATTGGGTGGCAAGAGGAGCGTTGATTGTTTGCTTCTCTCGCTGTAATGCGGTTCGCCGGCAGACGGACAAACACAGCGACGGACGATGTACCATACGGTCAATAAGTAAATCACCATTTGGGGTAAAGATCTCGTGCGCAAACGATCCAAGAACGGACGTACTTTCCATTTCACCAATTGCGCCACTGCCTCCGGCCCGTTTCTCTATCGCACAATGGTTTGATCGCTTGATCGTTCGCAGGTAACGGATTCTAACGAGAACGTTAAACTACATCCACCGGAAGCCGGTGCTGAGCCGGGTGCTGCTGTCTGTGCGGTGTCGAAAAGCAAAAAAGACGTGTCTGTGCGGGAAACCGTCCAGAGGGAAAAAACGCGAAATGGCCAGCGCCAGAAGATGAATGACCTCGTCGATCAATCGGTAGCACCTGTCACGAGCGGGCCGGGTGGCTGGTGGCTAGAGTAGATTATTATTCGAATAAAATTTCTGGACGGACGGATTTGGCTGAATGAAGCGAAAGGAAAAATGCTCCAATCGAAGCAAAAAACCAAAACCAATCCAAAGTCTCCACATAACGAGATCGAAGAATTAGATTGAATAACATTTATGGTCCTTCTACACCACCAGTGTGGGGAGCTCCATTATATTGCCAATGTTCGCACAAAATGGATCTTTTCATAAAACGCTCCACCATAAAATGCAAAACAGCACGCCCGGAGTGCGCGTGTAATGCGCCATAAAAGCAGCAGCCACCCGAAGCGTCCGAAGCGAAAGTGATAAAGCGCTGTTAGCCCGCCCGTCGGGATGCTTGCTCTTTCCTGCCCTGTCAAGTGTCATTCGATCGAGTCGGAGTGGGATTGCTGTCACGATTTCATTCTGCTTCGAATTGAAGATCATCGCCAACCGCAAGGTCAAGGAGGATTGGCCTTCACGTTCCACGTAAACGATGCGGGAAAATGGGAATAAGATGATATGGGCACACAGAAATGATTAAGGTTACGCTCACAGGGTGGAAAAGACACACGGGGCCAGACGGATCTTTGTGTTGATGAGGTGATGATGTGCCGAACAAACGGGGCAAATAATAAACTTTTGACGGTTGAATAGACGGTCTTGAAGCTGCTGCTGAAGTACAATCGGCTCACTAATGTTTGTCGAGCGGGTTCAATGTTTTCCTCCTGCTGGAACAGTTCCGGCTACCGAGAAGGGGTGAACACGAAATTTGATTATAATGATACACCATTGCAAGAAAGATATTAACCTAAATTGCTAGCCACTGACACTACACTGCGGCACTCCGGGGAGCAGCAGACAAGCAACGCATTAGTGGTACTTGAAGCCGACAAAAGTAAATCGAATTACATTTTCCTCTCTCGCTCTTTTGAAGTTTAATGTCTTACTCGGGTTCAGCCTGCAAAAGCCTGCAATGTTCACACTCACACGCCGTATATTCCTTACTACGCTCTCACACTCTTGGCGCTATAATTAATATCCTCCTGCGTGAGCTCGTATTAACATGATAATGTGTCCAACACAGGTCAACCTTTTGGCATGAGTTTTTTGAGTTTTCAATCATCCCCTAACACACACAAAAAATAGAAGCCTGATCGAAGCGGCATCTTTATGGTCCGATTCGATCCGCGTCTAGACAGCACGCCCATTTTCAGGTGGAACGGTTTTCCTTTCGTACGATACTTAACAGGCTGACCGTCGCCCTCCGAAATTGCAATCAAAGCTGGAGCTGGTCGGAAAATGCTGTAAAGAGTGAGGAGGGAAAGGTGTACAATGCTTACACGCCTCAAGAATCTATGCGCCAAGAATCAATCTCGTGCGTGCTTTTGTGTAAAACCACAACGCCATTAAACGATGACGATGTCGGTTATTTTTATGAACCAGTCAGCTAACGGGTGTTTTTTTCTCCCTAATATTCCCAAACTATTTATTTTCACTTTATCACATTCTGACTCAGTGATTCTAATTCTAAGGAGAGAAAGAAGAGAAACAAAAAAACTCCACACCGCCACTTGGTTGGAAGCGCTCTGCGATCGTTTTTAAGAATGCGAACGCGATTGGGAATGAAAGACTGCAACGAGCGAGCAGACGACGAACCTCCCTTCCCGCTGCAGCCGTTCATGGATCATGAGCACCGCAACCGATGAGACAAAACCCTTTTTACGGTTAGGTTTAATTGGATTTTTACCGTCCACTTCGGGGGGAGAATGGGTATGGTGGGATGGGGTTTGTGCACGCGCGCTTCAATTTACCCCCGTGGCCAATGAACAGTGAAAGACGGGTGGCGCTATATTTAGACGGGAGTGGTTTGCCTCTGTGTTCACCCTTTTTTATTTTGTTTCTTCAAATTCATCCACCAGAGAAGCTAAAGATTAACTCCCCGTTTTTGTTTTTCGTTCGCTTTTGCTTGCAGTTTGTTGTTTTATTTCAGAATAATCTTAACAAAACGAGCTTCTCAGCGTAAAACTGGAAGCTAAGGGTAAAACAACAACAAACGGGAAAGGTCGGAAAGATGAACCTTGATGCTGTTTGAAAATAGTTTTCCTCCCATCACAGCCCGATTTTGGGTCATTTCATTTCCGGCTGCCTCCCCGCTTTCCACGATCAAAACGTAACAGAAAAGCCACGAGACCTTGATGTCAACCACACAACCGCTAAAGCGTGGAATTTTGCACCTAACGGATGGAATTGAAAATCCAATCTCGTGGGTATGGGATAGAAACAGAAGCAGATAAGCAGCTAACGACCCGCCCCCAGTGACACCCGGTGCAGCATAAAGTGACATAACACGGTTAGCAATCGCTGGCATTGAATCAAAAGGGGATAGCAAACGGTTCACAAGCTAAAGCGGAAATCCGAACTACTTTCACACACAAACGCTTGCTTTGCAGATGCAATTGCTCTTTCCTTAATTGACTCGAGCTGCACGGGCAAAGCGGCAAAATGAGATCATCCTGATCTGGGTGTCTGTACCTGTTGGTGGTTTTATTTATTATCACTATTTTCTTCCAGCTCGACCCGGTATTGTTTACCCTTTGCTCACTCGATGGTACGCTCAAGTTTCGCGCCTGACATGGTGTCGTTTTTGTTTGCTTACATTTGCATTTGTATATTTAGGCCACAGAGCATCGCCAAACAGGAGCGCGCCTAGCTTCGCCTTTCAATGATCAAGTGTAAAGAAAGCAATCGCGAAATTAATAACCGCAGCACAGCCACTTCATTAAGGAAAGGTGATTTATTTGCATAAAGGTCTTTCAGCTTCCTGTAGAGCATTTCCCCTCCCCAGGAGTATTTGTTTTCGAGACCCACACACACACAGCTGTTTGACTTTCTGTCACAGCGGGAGTGGCACTAAGCAGAGGGGAAAGGCGAATGAAAGAACAAATACCTGACCGACATTTGAGTCCGGCATTTGGTGGGTTTGGAATATATTTTTGTATTATTATGCTGCCCAAAAAGCCAGTCAAACCTGCCCACACTGCGGATGAGTTGGGGATGCTAATCCTGCCCGAGATCGTCACTGGAGATGATTCTCTGTTTGCGTTCGAGTCAACTTCCGCCCCAAAAAGCGCATCACCGAGAAATTGTCACTAATTGGGTCAAGTCGTTGTGGGTTTTTTTACGGGAGACTTCTTTCCTTCTTCCATCCACCGTACAGGCGATAATGCGAACTCCCAAGCAACTCCGAAGCTAATCGATCGTCTTTCAGGGAACGTGCCTTTCACTTTTGTGTGTGTGTTGTGTGTGTGTGTGAACCATGTGTGTTTATTGTTCTCCCTCAAATATTCATAATTTGGGACAATGTCATGATCGGGTCGATGATGTTCCGGGTTCCACTAAAGCGCGCGGGTCTGGAGCGAATGGGGCAGTAATATCCGGCGCTAAAACACTGTGCCAAGGCTGTGGCACAACAATGCCGGCCGCTGATTGGGATTTTCGATTTCCTTTCGAGTTGTGGTTTTGGGGATACCTCTTGGGGAGGGTTAAGATGAAGACATCATCACAATTAAGCGGCTTAGCAGGGTAGTGCCGGAATGATCCATCACACGATTAGGTTTGTTTGCTGTACACCCGCTGGTACAGGTACGGGATGACGACACAGTTGTATCAAGCTTTAATTCCAGGCAAACACAAACACACCAATATCATTCAAGCAGCAAACCGCTGAAGTGAATCAGATCAGAAGGCAGCCTCATTAAAATTGCATAGAGCAGAAAAGCAAACTACCAGCATGTTGTAGCACTGTGTTTGATTGCAAAATGATTTATGTTTCAATTATCCGCGGTCTAAGCCTGAACTTCAAACCTCGCGGGGATGCTCGCTGCTTAAGACGACGAACTCGAGTGCCATTGCACTCCGATCGCATGATCGTGTGCGGTTTCCCTTTGATTGATCACGAGAAACAGAGAGACAAACCAGTCGAACAAGGCAGACAAAGTGTACCGATTGTAGGTTTTATTTCGTCTAGAACCTAGAATTTTGCACACAACAGTCACAGAAAACAGGCTCTCAAGAGCCCACTCTCAAGGGACCATTTCCGATCGTCCGCTCAGGACGATCTCATCTCTAATTCCCCCGGCGGCCTGCCTTTACGTGCACTGCAGTGCGGGAAAACGCAAGAACAAAAGGATAAGTGAAAAATAAATACCACTTGCGGCAAACAGCAAACAGCAATCGTACAGTAAGCGCGCGGTACATCACGCAACCGTTCAATTTCAATTCCCCCAAGTGCGGCACGCAAGCGCGTTGCGCAAAGGAACGGAGAACACAATCACGCCGCGCAAACATCGGCGATCCTTGGGCACAGTGAGTAGCGAAAGGATCCCGCAGTTGGTTCCAAAACCGTACAAATTGTTCCGATCCGGCGTGGAAGATAAATAATCAGCTTGGACTAACTTCGCCACCGCTTCTTCGGCAGCGTCGGTGTCGGTGTGATCGAAACTAAAACACAAGAACATTGAGAAGCAAAAATTGCAAAAATCGACAGACAAATCGCAACCGTTGCGCGAGAACCTCATCCGTTCCGTGGGGGAAGTTGGCGGAGCCGTAGCCGTGTGCTGTATGGGCAAGACAACGCTAGCAAATCAACCATTCAATTTGTTCGTTCTGCTGTGGAAGATTTGTGTGTTGAAGCTTCTTCTTTTTTGTTGTTTCTGTCTGCTCATACCGAAAGCAAATGGCTTGCTCTAGGCGTGCCGAGGCATTGGCAAACGATTTGAATGCAAATTTCATTCACAAAATGAATTTCCAAGCCAGATGTGTTGCTCTTTGGTTTCAGATTCGTTTGCATTCTTTTTTGCTTGTTGCTGTTGCCTTTGTTCGAGCAACAAAATATGGGTTTTTATATTTTTTTTTCGGGAAATGTATCTCCCGATGTATCTCCCCTTATTCCCTCGTGAAAGCGATATTGGAGAAAGTGGAATCTATAGTTGCTTCTAGCACGCCATGCACATAAATTAAACTCCATTTAATCGGCTCCAAATATGGAACAAAGAAGTGCAGTAAGCAGTGATAGTTACACTTCCATTCGATTCTTATTGATTGGTTCTCTCTCTACCTAACCAAACTTAATTAAAACGTCTTCACGCACTGCACACTGCAATGCACTGCGCCCGGGTGGACTCGCGTGAAAGGTAAACAATTTAATTTTAATACGGTACTTCCTTCGCCTTCGAAAATGAGGCCCTGTTATTATTACGCACGCTTTCGCCCCACCGACTATAGCGCCCGCTGTGGCCCGATTTATATTGCCCGGCGCAAGCATGCAGTGCCGGATTATCATAATCCGAAGCGATGGATTTGTATGCGCGGCACACCTACTTGCCCAATATGGATCAGTGGCAGTAATTTCGGAGGTGTTAAATCCAGCAAACAAATGACTAATCATGGCTAAACTGGCCCACATGCGATGGTCTGATTTGTGTTCTGCCTGTTTGATTGTTTTGTGGAAGAAGACGTACTTTCTTTTGAAGGCTTTTTAACCTCACTGTTACTGTGAATAGTGTGACCTCTATTTGATTAGGAAACTCCGGTCCCGCAGGAACAATACTACACACAGCATAGTGGATTTCGCAATTCTATTGCCGAGGAAAAGCCAAAAACCGCAGCGTGTAACGGACACCGTGGGATGGAACTTACGCGGTCTATGTAAGCGATAAAAACGCAATGGTAAAGTACACATAAACCTCAAAACTGATTCATACTATTGTGGCCCTTTTTCCACCTCCCCCTTATAGTTTATCTCTCTCTCCTTCCCGAAGCCGGCGGGCAATGGTGCAATGCGGGCTTAAAATATGCGTAAATTCTTCACCCGAATGGCCATCGCTTACGGTATCTTTTTAGCCCGTTCATGCATAGATAAACGCGTGAGCGGCAAATGGGCACGGCACGGATGGTTTGGGGTAGAGTAATGGGCCGTTTCAAATGGGTTGAGATTCTCCTGCCACCTTCCCCGCTAATCGCTAAATCACGTCCACGCATTGCTTTATGATTCTGTTGCCCTCAAAAGAAGCAGATTAGCAAAGAAATGCACGAGACACAATTAATAAAGCTCATGTTTGCATTCAAAGTGTCTCGATCTCGTTTCAAACAATCAATTAAAGTGATCGTACGCTTGGGGTAAGGTTCGTCACTTTTCTAGCGTTGAGGTCTTTTGTACCGGAATCGTTCGTTCAGCAGCTTTTGTGTTTTTTTTCGGTTCTAAAACACGTATATCACGCTTCCGAAGCACTTTTAAACTAAATCTAAATGGTTTTACAAGTAGAATCGCTTCCCTTAGATTAGTCACTTCCTTTGCACTCAGTCGCTCGTTGCACAAACAAAACAAACGCGCAGTAATTGAACCAATCCTCTAGCCAATCTTTCCTCACATTCTTATGTGTGTATGTGTGTGTGTACGTTTGGGTAAGTATGGTGCAGTTGGTTTTGTATCTGAGGCATTACTATTCTGTGATTTTGTTTTTTTCCCGACGCATTTTTCCTATTTTCTATTCCCTTTTTCGGTTTCGGCCCCGTTGAAATGGTTCTTGTGCCGGTTTCCTCTCCAATGCAGAAGACACTCAAATTCTTCCACTCACTACCGCGTCTCTCGCCACGTAAGAAAAGGGCAGCATCATTTCCCGCCAGCCCCGCGGATGGAATCTATTACTAGCGATCGTCCATAAATCTCCGACCAAACAACACCAGCACCACCACCAAAGTCGCCGGACGGCCGGCCAAAAGATGGTCCAAACCTACCGCACGGTGCGAAGCGAAGGAAAAACAAACAAACAGCACACATTCACCGGCGTTTGCCTTCTGTCCCACACTCCCCATTTTCCTTTACAAGCGCGTCCAAGTACTTTTGGCATCGCATCGCACGAGCCCTTTGAGGAGCCCTACAGTTGAGTTGGTTTGCTTTTTGTTAGCACCAGTCCAGTCCGTCCGTCCGTCCGTTCGTCCGGGAAAGGTAAGTTCTTCCTCACTTATCCCTCAAGCGTATTTCTTATCGATTTGGCAGCATCCAGTCTGGGCGCGATTGAAACAGCCTTGCTGTCCCGATAGTGCAACAAAACAATGGAAAAATGGCGTTCCCTTTTGCACCAAGCAGTGTTTATATGTGTGCGGGCTAGTATCATTAGTTTTGAGTTATTGCAGCACGATAGCAAATCAATTCGCAAATACCGTCATTGTGTTTATGCATCATTGTCTGCTTTTTGCAACACAAACCAGCTGAAAACATATCATCACAATGGATCACACTGGGTCGCCAAGGCTCTCGCGTGAAGCACACTGCACAGATTAGGCAAATTTAATTTGAGTGTAATAAAAATCAAAGCTGGAAACGATTTATAGTCCCGATTAGCTAACCTCACACACACACTTCACACGCCGTTAGTGGTTTCATTTGCTTGTTTTGCTTTATATTGCTTATCTTGCTCCTATCACTGCTGTGACTAACTCGAGCATGAAGTTTGCACAAACTGCCCTCCCATTAGGTAGGTGGTGTTAGATACATCGTTAATTAAGTTAGCTTCTGTATGCTTTTCCTCCCCCCGTTTTTGTTTGCGAATTGGGACACATCACCGGACGGAAAGGCAGTGGAAAAATTCGACAAAAAAGGTGACACCATGCTGCGATGCGAAGATGGTAACGTCACTTTACCGAAATTGGTGGTTGGTCCCAAGCGTGCTTTCGCCCATGATGACCAACACTCACCGAATGACACCGTGGCAAACAATCAAGCCGGAACACACGGTGGTGACACGGTGGTCGGAGTTGAGATTTTTAAAGTAGAAACCTTCTTTTTTTAAACTCCCACACACCTTCACCGGTTTTGCACTCCCCCAAAAAAAGGCCCACAAATAGCTATCCCAGCTCGCAGTTGTTTTGTTCAGTTGATATTTGTCTTAGAAGTGTCCCGTTGCTTTTACAATGCCACAGCACCTAGACTGGTGTACCGACCTGAATTTTATTTTCTTCTGTACGTTTTTTTCTCCTTGGTATCACAGTTTTTGCACTAGACGATGCAGTCAAGCACCATAATGGTTGTAATAAAGAGAGAGAGAGAGGAAGCGGTAGGACAAACCGTTTTGGCACACTTCCACAAACATCCATGTGCATTATGGTTTTGTGCATTTATTTGTCGTTCTGTTTGTTTTGCCCAAAAGTGAAGATTTTGGACTTTTTTGAAGACAGCAAAACCACGTGTAGACGCGACCGTTTTCGGATGAGTGATTTTGAACGGTGGCTTGTGAGGGCTTTTTTGTTGCTGCTGTGTGTCCGGAATAGTAAACGCATAATGTTTGTAAATTATACTCCTCAAGAGCAAGAGCAAACGCTTACAAATTAAAGCAAGATTATGATAAATAATGTTTAAACACTTACCATTAAAGCTAGTAATGATATTTTTATGTTCATCGTACAAGTCGTTCTGTCTTCGTAGCTTCTTGTAATAAGGCGTAGTTGTCCTGGAAAAAGCTTTCCTTTTTCGTGCTCTTCTGAACTATTTTTATCAATTTAAAACGCACACTGTTTGCACACTGTTTGTTCACTCCCCCTTTATGATTTGTTCACTTGATAGGAGAGGAAAAGATGAATTGGTAAGTAATCGTAATTTCAATACAGATAAGAGCACTTTCTCCCTCGTTCCCTACTTTACTAGCAGCTCCCAAAAATGAAGCTAAAAATAAAGCATCCTTTTGTTTGTAATTCCAAAAAAAGGGTAGAAAATCAAAATTACTCCTCCCCAAACGAAAAGGTGGATAATTCAAGCGCAATTGTGGTAGCACAACAACAGCAGCAGCACCAGCAAACACTTCCTTCAAGGGAAACCCACACAAGCACAATGATTGATGAGCTATTAATTTAGATTTCGCGCCAAACGGGTGCGATCTTCTGCTGCGCCGCGATAGCGCGCCTTTCAACCTCGAAGGAGAAGAAAGAAGGGAAAAAAGCGGACCCCCTTCGAAACGAAAGCATAATCATAAATCGCGCCCGGTGTGTGGTGCTTTATCTTCACAAAGATACACACTCACGCACGCAAAATGATCTAGATTTTTATTTCACACACACGCCCAACTGTTGCTTTATTACACTATTGCGATGATTATTTTCGACACAACGTAACGCCTTGCCCGCAGCCGAAAAGTAAAAAAAAGCAGCTGAAAATGACCGTGTGCACGGGAAAACGGAAATTCGTTGATCGGCGGAAAAGGTCTCGCTCCGCGGGTATCAACCGGGTATTAGCCGCGGCTAACGGAAACAGATAAAACTGCCCGATAAGTTTGGGCGGTCGCTTCATCCAGGGGCTCGGGGGAGAGTAAAAGGTAAACTAAAATAGTACAATCTACTTCAGCTAGTTTAGGACGCGGGCTGGGAAAGAAACGTTCGAGAACGAACGGGAAAACTGCTCTATCTCTCCAACTCCGGCTACGGTAAACCAGCTTTTCACAAGCAACTTCAAAGCGGGAATTGGAATCAGTTTCCTCAGTGCCCTAATCTTGCGGTGGCAAATGCATCGTTCTTTCGATCGCGGTTTTGAGCCAGCTCTGTGTGCCGCAGAAAAAAAGAAAAATCACGAAAAATTGCTCAAAGTGCTTCAAAGAACCGCAAGAAGTGCGCCCTGTCCAAAGCACCCGGTCAGCAGTTACACTTCACCAGTCACAAACACACACAAACGAACGCTTGTTTTCGCACAAAACGTCACAGGTGAACAGTTTTTCCCCAATTGATGCACTGGTTCACTGCTTCCAAGATTCAAGATCGCACCACACAAGCACCCGCAGAGGGAAAACTAACCGTCTCGTCGGCCGAGCAGAGTGGAAGATGAACAACACCGAGCGCGAAATGGAAAAAGCCGCGAGATGCCGGGAAATGTCGACTATCCAGCGCGGACGTCGAAGCTTAACTGAACGGACGGATTTCGGTGCGGGAACGCTTTTTACTTCGCTCGGCTCGGGAGTTCGCCCGTTCGTTCGTCCGCTCCGCTCGCTCGTCCGATCATCGGCGTTGGAAAAGCGTATGTGCGGCGGGGCACCATTGCTGGAGGTGGCGGCGCGCATACGCACAGCGAGTGGCGAGCGTTTTGGTACAGATGTGGAAGAGATTTGTGTTTGCGGATTTTATTCAGTTTGGTTGAGATAATTAATTTTTTTATATTTTGTTAATTTTTTTTTATTTAATGTATTTACTTTTATGACAGCTAGATTGTTCATTGTTACATCTCAAATTTCAAAGTAATGGTATTTGCTTCAAATTATTCCTTTTTTCATCTTCAATATTGCTTTTAAATGAAGCTCATTGTTTTAGTAAAAAGTAATTATTAATTGAGCAATAACCCTATCATAAATTTGTTTACTGTGTATCACTGTAACTTTCACATCTTATTTTTTTGTTTTTTTTTTTTTATAAATTTTATGAAGCTTCAATTTAAAACTTAGCTATAATTCCAGATTGTATCATACTAGATAATGATATATATTAAACTTTTACTTGAAACATATGCTTCTTCTTCTTCTTTTGGCTCAACAACCGATGTCGGTCAAGGCCTGCCTGTACCCACTTGCGGGCATGGCTTTCAGTGACTAATTGATTCCCCCCCATAGCAGGATAATCAGTCCTACGTATGGCGGCACGGTCTATTTGGGGATTGAACCCATGACGGGCATGTTGTTTATGTCGTACGAGTTGACGACTGTACTACGAGACCGGCTGAAACATATGCACTTCTGAAAAAAAACGCTACAAATAGTTGTATTGCTGCGGCCGTTCTGGTGGTACTTGTCAACTTATACGACTTAACAACATGCCCGTCATGAGTTCAAGACCCAAACGGACCGAGCCCCCATACGTAGGACTGGCTATTGAGCTATGGATAATTATTAAGTCACTGAAAACCAAGTCCGCTGGTGGGAAATACAGACAGGCCTTGACCGACAACGGTTGTTGGGCCAAAGCAGAAGAAGAATAAGTTATACTGCTGCATCTTTATGTTTCAAAATACCCATTCCTGAAACAAAATTTTATAAACTGGTGAAAAAAAAGGATATAGCTCAAGCGCCACAGATAACGCTTAAATAACTCGAAAATCAAATATCTGTAGAGGAAAAAACGAAAGCATCATAGCTTCGGTGGTTTGCTCAATAGATGGTTTATTACTCATCGTTATATATATTTTGCATACCTTCATCTAATAAATGCCTAATAAATGCCCTTCAAACTTTCTGAACAAAATTAATAGGATTAGTCGTGTGTTCAGATACACGGATATCAATACCATCAAGTACTATTCAATTCCCAGTTGCTTCTTGTTTGCCTACTTCGTTGAAAAGCTCCACTCCTGCCACTAGATGGTTCCACCAGCTTTTTTGCTATTTTTTTAAATGCTCCAGTGGTTTACCGTCTGTTAAACGAAGTCTTTTAAGATGCCTTTTAGGCTAAGAGCTTGAGCCGTTTAGATCCCGTTTAGAAGTCGCTTGATGCATTACTACCCCTGGGGTGAACCAATTTTTACATTTGAAATCATGTTAATACGTCATGTTTATCAAGTATAGAACAAACTCTTTCTTACATTCAAGCTAGCATCCCCAACAAAACGGTGTAAATGAAACCGCAAGCTCGAACAAACAATCCTCACCACTGCTGTACCAGATGCACCGCTAACCACTGTGACTGTACCGGGTGGCACCGCGTGCATCTCCCGCATATCGTGTATATCAACAGCGGCCCAGGGAGAGGAAAGCACCCGTACACAACCGGCCGTAGGAAACAAGGCCGTTAATGCGTCGGTAATGGAGAGCTTCACCTTCACCAAGCTCTCACCGGTCGGGAAAGGTTGGGATAGAGGCGATGATGCTGCTGCTGCTGCTGCTTTTGCTGTGAAGCTTTCAAGCTTCCTTTCCCAGCTGAGTGGAAAACGGGTTCCGGGAGGAAAATGGAAAGAAAAACACACACACGCCGGAGCGCATGGAAGAGACATGAGAGAATCAACACAAGAATGTGGGTAATGAAAACCGAATAGAGCGCAGCGCAGAAACTGGAATCTGGAAAGATTTGAAAAAAGCTGAATGCACTAACGAGCAACAAACGCGACTCAAAGGAAGTGGAGAGTGGAAATACAGATAGATCATCGGGGGAAAACTGAATGCAGAATCGAAAGTGAATAAGCCGACTGCACAGCCGAGAGTCTCCCAGCTCGGGCAGGAGCGAAAAAGAAAGGAATTATTACCTGTCAGGAAGGAAACTAGAAAAAAACAAACACCGGACCAGTTTGGAAAGGAAAATTAACAGCGAAACCATTAAGAACCCGATGAGGCGATGATTTCCATTTTTCGCTGCATTTCCACCGCTCACATCGGCTATCAGGACGCAGATCGGGATTGGCGGAACGACAGACGGACGGTAGATCACGCGATGTGTTGTGCTTTTGATAAAGTACGAATCACCTGGAAGAGAAGACCAGCAGAACCAGGATGGAAATAGATGGAGCAAAACCAGGTATCTGGGACGGTTTGTGATTTAAGTGTGTGGCCCAGATTGTGTCCCAGCGGTGCGACAAAGCAATGGAAGCGGGTGTACGTTTCTTTCTGCACCATTTTACTACCATTACAATTAGATGAGTTTCGTATTGTTGTCACAATTTTCTTGAAGCGGTGATGATGGTGGTGGCGGTGTTGGTCACTTTTCCAGAACCTTGTCACATTAATCATGCGCATTATGACACGATCGTTTTGCGGTGTGTCTCGCGCGCATATTATGGAGCAAGAAGCAGGCGGCAATAGGGGCAATGTGGTGTGGCGTAGCGGCCGTTCCTGACTGGCAAGCGGAATGAAGATTGTTCTAATTTTTCGGTACACTTTACGACCCTGGCAACGCATCGTAAAAATGAAGTTGTAAAGGCTTTTTTAATGCATTTGACACACTCCATAAACGTAATGTGGGGCTCTTGCTGTTATATGATATTAATGCGATGTTCCTTTAACTTATGCATTTTCATGTTGGAATAAATGCTTTAAAAAGCTGTCTGGGAGAGTCTTCGTCATAATGTGTTGCACACGAGCGAGATTTGAACGCAAGACAAGCGTGCTGCCAGTCACTTGCGTTGCCATTTGACCAATACGATCGATGAAGATCTCCGCCGGTTTATCGTCAATATAAATTGCTAGCTCATTTCTTACTAACGAGCTCCATTCTTCATAACAGCTCAAAACGGAATTGAACGCACTGTAAACAAATGAGATCACATAACGAGCTGAGAGGCGAAACAAAACGACGACCCATTAAATAACATGTTCAATATAACTCGTGCTGCTTTCCTTCTAATTCCGCTAGATGGCTATGCATGCACACACACTCTGCCCATTAGCTCAAGTATTGCTCCATTATTTAAACAGCCCCTTTCGAAAGCCATTCAGATTTGTCAACGCAATTCCTATCGCTCGTCATTTATGCGTTTATGGTGTGGTGCTGCAGCAAAGCAAAAAACCGGCTTCGAAAATAGAACATTAGTGCGAAAGTAAACATCATCCTTGCCTATTCCCCCTCGGTGAAGGTGGAAAGTGTCTTTCACTTTTTCACCCACCCCGTGCCAAAGGGGAAGCAAAATAGAAGAACCGGAAATTGGCCTGCAATCGGTCGCACGATCAACTCACACACACGGTGGTGCCATTGATCAAAGTTGTTGTGCCGTTGCAGTTGTTGCGGGCGCAACTTTTACTACCACGGCACGATCGCACGATCTTCTTCTCCGTGCGTGACACACAGCCACAGCGCACCGCAACGCCCGCTCGTATTTAGATCAATGCAGGGTCCCAGGACCCGATTCAAACCCCTCGCGGACCATCCGGACCGGGCTGACCGTAATCGTTACGAATCCTTCAGGGGGCCGGATTCCGGAGCGTTCGTAAAGCAAATGCTACTTCTACGTACAAAAAAACACGTCCAGAATGGGTTGCTCGTGCCAGTTTTAAAACCGGGTTCCCTTGGGTTGGGAGGGATGCGTTGGATGCATTTCTCACATAATTATTTGCCTGCGGGGTTGGAGGGGAGGATGGTTGGTTTCTGGTGGCACTTTATCTTTTTCACGCCCGCAAGCCTCTCTTCCTAGTTTCACCGGTGATCGGTGACAGTGAAAGAGAGAGAGAGAGAGAAAAAGGATGGAGAAAGAAACAATTGTCGCGCAGGTAACTTGATGCGTTCATGTGCGTACACGCAGCAGCATGCTCGTGCTTTTTACTGCTCACGGACAATCATGCACTTGCGTCTCCGTGGCTACGTGATCACATTGAAAAGTCTACTTTAAAGGGGGATTAATTTTACGAGCAGCGCAGTGAGCTTAACACAACACGATGAGTTTTGGCCGCTGACGGGGCTTTCACACGCAGTTATTGGTGTTTCGAAAAAAAAAACAAAAAGACGATAATAGTCGTTCAACTTGACTGGAGAACTTCCAACTCCGCTGTGTTGCCTCGAGGGTGCTTCTAATGAAATGCATTCTAGTTACATTTTATGCTTCATTTCTTCCTCATAACTACACGACCCGATACATGCCTCTTTTTGCCAGCCATTTCCGTCGCGTCTTTCGCCTTTCGGCTTGTGCACCCTTCGCCCAATAAACACATCCGCCGGGGGCCGGGGAGAGATTGGCAGACAGCAGTGCTTTGACCGTTTGGTCAATATGCATGTGCTTTGTGCATTGCATAATGATCGAAAATAGAAAGAAAGAAAAAAAACAACAACCGGCAGGTAAATCCGTTCAACATAAACCGTGTCTCGATCGAGTGTTGGTGTGTGTGTATTGGTTTGCTTGCTCACTTTGAGCGTGTTAAACTTGACATGGGTTCGTGCAGTGCATATCAAGTGCAAACCATTTCCGCTGAAAATGCATCAATCCCGGTACGCGGATCGATCAGACAGGTAAGTTGTGTTGGGTTGTGTGTTTTATTATACGCGAAGAATGTTGCTGCCCAACGGGCGAGAGGGTGCTGGGGAGAGCTATGTCGTCGATCCTTTGGAGAGGTCTCCGACCTTGGCCATGATGTAGCTCGGTGGGGCCAACGGAAAGGAGCAAACTTCATGTCGGAGCCGTACCGAGTGTCAATCTTCTTGTCTGGAGGCGCTTAGTAGTCAAGATAGTAGCTAAGTAACCTTCCAAATTTATTAAATAAGAAAATTGTAGTCATTTATATTTTTCACTAATTTATTTTAAAAATAGGAACATGAGGGAAAAGTTTTCTACAAATAGCCCGGGAATGGCCTTCCACAAGAAATAGAGATTCAATCGATCACGTGTAATCAACCATCAATTAATCAGACATGGACATATAGTTCGTGGCATCTAGAAGATGATGAAGAAAAAATGTTAACGCTCAATGTGATTTTCAACTTCAAAAGAGAAGCAACGTGCACTTCTTACACACCAGGCAAGTTTTTTCCGTCGCAAAACCGTCGCGAAACGTAAAAACCGTCGCAAGTACTTAGAAACGACGTCGCCGGCAAGCGAAATTCGCACCGATTTGGAGGCGCTGGCGACGGTTAAAACTGCAGTAATTTGCAATTACTGCAGTTTACGAGCGAGCTTTGGATGAGCTTTGGCTCGAAAGCTTTGAAAAAAGTGCCGGAGTAAGAGAGACATCGATAATTACATCATACATATATCTATCGCATTCTGGCCAAAGTTAAACAGCTGAACCAAGGTGTATGGATATTAGGAGAGCAAATTGCCATTTCATAACTGGGGACACTCAAAACATAACTGTCATTAACCTTTTGAACGAAAACCTAATAATCATTTCCATATACATTGCTCCACCAGTCAACCGCAGAGATTTTAAAGACACAATTACAAAACTAATCCTTATATCAATACCAAACCAATAAATACATTCCGAACTCACTGGTTGAACTTAGAGCGTTCAACTAAAAAACGCTGAACCGCCTGCGCCGAAACAGTGTCGTTTGATATGCCACACCATTTGCCTAAAATTGCGGAGATATTCTTCGTACTCTTCCGAAGACATAGTGCCCAGTTCACCGAATCTAAACACCTCCTCGTAAACATGCAACAGATTGTGTACGTTGCTGTTTACGAATTCTGGGCCATAAGGACTACTATATTCTCCCACAAACTGGTGCAGCAATTAATCTGCATCCATCCTGGAATCGGCGGATATTGTTCGTTGCAAAAAGAAGTATGGTCTATTGGCTGGAAAACGCCCCACACGGTGATGCATCGAATTTTCATCCAGTAGCACCGACCATGCATCATCAAACCGTTCTTTTGTAGCTCGTTCATTTCTTCAACGGTTGACTGATACAGGTTTTGATAAGCCGAAATATAATGCAACCGGCATCACGGGCATGTTCGGTTTGTTGAATACTTTCACAAGTATCGGCCACAACTGTTTACTGTCGTTCAGATATAGCGGTAAGCCTGATGGCTATAAGAAAAAATCGATTGCAAATCCATCGTCGGTAATCGAGGCAAGTTTCTAGAATACTAACAAAAATTAGATACTGTAGCACAAGTCCACAGAATACAGTGGAGCGCCGTTTATCCGGGCTTCTCGGGACTTGACCTCGCCCAGATATGCGAATAACACGGATAATGAGTCAAAGGATATATTTTATCACCAATTCCTGATTAATTTTTGGAAAATTATCTTATTTTTTGATAAAAATAACCCAGTTTTTATAACTTTATGTTTTTCTCATAAGAATATTTGAAAATTGCCTTGAATTATTGTGCCTTTTGTAATGAGAATGTGCTCTGTCAACCGCTTTTTCAAATATCCTCTTCATAACGCAATGTCACCATTGTATTGAACTGTCATTTTTAAACAGCCACGGATAAACGGACAGCCGGATAAAAGGTACACGGATAAACGGCGCTCTACTGTACTTAGTTTTGTAGCCACTAAGCATTTACCGGAAATAAATTATCAAACAAGTTCCTACACCCTGTTACCAGAACTCTCCTCCATCAATCGGCGTTATGGTTGTTTTCGGAATCAGAATCGTTTCGATCATCGAAATCGGCTCCGGAATAACATGGAATCGGAATCGGCTTCCAAACATGGAATCGGAATCGGGTAGGTCCGATTCTGAACTCCCACCACTAGTTGTTTGATCAGAGGAAGCAAGTAAAAGACGGGTAGAGAAAATGAGCGAGATGCAGTGATATTCCAACGTCAAAAACAGTGTGGCCAGATTTTTCTGGCGGTTTTCGGTAGGAGCGTCAATATTTTATTGGTAGTTTTCGGTAGGAGTTTCAATTTGTATCGAAAGTTTTCGGTATATTTGATGTGTTAAGCGGAGGAGGGGGGGGGGGGGGGAATAGCTTATCTGCGCGAGAAAATACATCATTTTTTATTTAATGAAGATGCATCAGATGAGGTCCATATCGTTCACACGAATGAAGCATTTCTGAATTGTCGATCTGAAAACTGTACTAGGGATTCTCAGCCAACGAAGGATTGAGATGCACATTTCCTTTTGAGCGGTGGCGATTCCCTTTTCTCGGGGTTCCACGCGACCGCTTCGGACCTGCCGCAGTGGCAGCTCTTGTTCCTCTGGTTCTGGTCTCTAGTAATTTCCATATATCATATGGAGTTCACCGCATTAAATAATAAAGGAAATGGTTTTAAGACTTTTCGGTCAGTATTCTGAAAAAATCTTTGATTTTCGGTAGGATAAATGAAAAATCGATAGGTGGTCATCTGTTATTTGGTAGACATATCAAAAATCGGTAGGAATACATATAAATCGGTATTTCTGGTCACTCTGCTCCCGAACGGCACCCTGTCAATGCGAAACGTCAAACGTCTCCCGATTTCTCACATTTTTCACAGCGAGCTGCGAGCGAGAAGAGAGAAAAACAGTTCGTAAACGGTGTGAAAATAATCCTTCCAAATAAAGGAATCCTCCAAAAACCGTAAGTCCCGTGTGCCCGCATCCTTGTCCCGAACAGGCACACCAGTGCCAGCGCCAGTTGTCGAACAGTTGCCTTTCTTTATCAACGACCACCACCAACCAACACAGACGATGGCCACACTAGTCGCACCACAAGCCGGCGGCAGCACGGGCGGCAAACCGAAGGAGAAGAAAAGCCAGGAAGAGATCGCGGCCGAATTTCAGCAGCTGCGAAATCAGCAGCGAAATTTGGTCAACAACCTCAACACGATCGAGATGGATCTGAAGGAGCACAAGTGAGTGAGGGTGTAAATCGAGCGGCGAGTGGGTGAGGAACACCCCTGGTCCGGCGAGCTCTTCCCAAAGTGCACATGTTTTTTTCAACTCCCCCGTTTTCGGCTCTGTGTCTGTCCCTTTCCCTTTTTAGAACCGTCATCGACACACTGAAAACGGTGGAATCGAGTAGGAAGTGCTTCCGGCTGATCGGTGGCGTGCTGGTGGAACAGACGGTCGAGGTGGTGCTGCCCCAGCTCGAGCTCAACAAAGCGCAGCTGGAGAAGCTGATCGAGGAGGGAAAGGAGCAGATCACGAAAAAGGGGCTCGAGATTAACCAGTTTAAGGACGAGCACAACATTAAGGTGCGGGGCCAGGAACCGTCCCAGCCGGCCGGTAGCGAAAAGGAGGAGAACGCGGCCGACGAGAAATCATCCGGCAACCGGAACGTGCTGGTGGGCAACCTATAAGGGCAAGAGGACCACCATACTGCTCTGCTAGCCTTTTCTGTTTTGCCTCCCACTCCTACCCCTACCCCGTGCGTACGTGTGTAAGTGTTTGTACTTTTTTCCCCCGGTGTGGGAGCAGGTTCTTCCCGGCTAGCAGCTTAAAACAAACAAGAAATACAGTGTGAGTGTTTTTGTATGAGGGATCAGAAGAGAAAAAGCGGAGCTTAAAATGTTACATACCCAAACCCTCCCCAAGAAGGCTTTGAAAACCGAGCAGCCGGGCTTGTTGTGGAATTGATTTTCCTCGCAAACGATACGAAACAACCGAAAAAACCAACGGCTCCAACACACCATTCACCTCTTTTTGCGCACACAGTTGTTGCCCTGCTAACACTCAACGCCCGTAGAAAGGAAAGATTATCATTACAGGGTTTTCCAGGAGTTCTCATAGCTGTGGGACACTTTATTCACTCTTTCGTATGAGACATGAACTGAATGTAATGGGAATTGGACTCTATAGTACCCTTGTTGGAGAAATCCAATAAGAAGGCGCCTGTCGAAAAAGGGTGCCATTACGTCCAATGTCCATCATATGAAGTTCACTTCCAATAGGAAAGAGTCAAGGAATCCTTGTATCATAGCCTCCTGTTCTGGATCGTTAATTTAAGCCGTCTAACTAATGAATACCGAATATCGCGAAACCGAATTGAACAAAGAAGGAGACGAGGAAAATGCATTAAACAAAAAAGCAAACAAAATAAGATGCAAAATAACATAACATACTACCATGTGCGTTGATCTTTTCTTTCCTTTCCAAAAGTAAGTCACAAGGAAGCTGCTTACAATAGACAGCCTCTAATTAGTCTGTGCAAGTGATTTATTGTGTGATGTAAAATACAAGTACATACACCTAAAAAATAGAAATACCCCCCACAGTAACGAACTCGCATTGCCCGTCTGTGTGAAGTCTAACGCTATTTCTAAACGTTTGTCACTGTTTTTTTGTTGTTCACTTACCCGCTAACCACTAACAAAATAATTCCCAAAAATGCTTACACTTGTACCGCCTTGTTACAACGTCAACACGCACCTTTGGGTTTGTGTGTGTATTGGTGGCGTTGCCATGGAAATGGTTATATGTTGCAACACAACACAACAACAGGGTTCTGTGCATCCCTTTTTTCCTTCGAAAGCAAGTTCTTGGCGTTTTGTGTTCGTTTTGCTCGTTCGTTTGGTCGACTTTTCCAATCAATTCTTTTGCATTTCCACGTGTGTTTGTCCCCGTCTGTGTGTGCACGTATTTATCTATTGTTTGTGAAAAAAGATGCTCGAACTGCAGCTAACATCCGGCGAGAGTGAAAGCTTCTTCCATCTAAGCGTGACGGGCCAGCTCGAATCCGCCCACTTCCCGATGGGCCCGGACGGTGGTGGTCTGTTCTGCCGGTACGACATTGTGGCCGGCCCCGACTGGGAACTCGTCTCCGGTCTCCGATCGGCCGTCACGCAGAGCGCCCGCACCGAGTCCGACTATCGCACGGTCGTGTTTAACATGCCGGTAGAGTTTACGATGAAATCCACCAACCCGCACGGTTGGCCCCAGATCATCTTCAGCCTTTACGGCGCCAACATCTGGAACGTAGAAACGAACCGTGGCTATGCGAGGGTTCACTGTCCGCTGAGCGGCGCAGGCACGGAGAGGACAATAAAAGCACCACTCTTCATCCCGAAGTACTCGAACCTCTGCTCCGCGGCAATGAGCTGGCTGAGCGGTGTGAATCCGGAACTGCGCGACCCCAAGATACTGGCCGACGGCTCCAAACACAAGGGTCTCGCGTGCGAGACGTACGGGGAGCTGGTGGTACGGCTGCAGGCAATATCACGTGGCAGCAGCCGGATGGCACTGGACTGGGGCCAAACGGCCGTGGACGATCGATGAGGAGGAGGAGGTGCGCGCGCGCGTGTATGTGTGTAGGAAAGAAACGCTGGCTTAATGAATAAAGGCACACAACGGCACGCTACGCACACGCTAAGCGGATGTAGCTTTTTGCTTGCTTTTGGTGGGTGAGACTGGGGGGACGACACGAAGGGGGTTGACTTTTGGCCTTCAGATGTACATCGGCACAAACTGTTCGTTCGTGACGATCGGATCCGTCCGGTAAGGGCGCGTTGGCGGCACCGGCGGCATCCGTTCCGTCGTGCGCTCCTCCATCGTGCGCGTCTCCAGCGTGGACGCATCATGACTGAACTGCTTCCGGTAAAACTCGCTCTTGCCGCCGGTCTTCTCCACCAGCATAATGTTCTTGATCAGGATCTCGTGCGAGACCGCCTTGCACATGTCGTACACGGTCAGGGCGGCAATCGAAACGGCGGTCAGGGCCTCCATCTCCACACCCGTCTTGCCGTCGCACTTCACCTTCGCCAGTATGTGCACCTCGTGCGTGGAGCTGTTCAGGTTCGTTTCCACCTTGATCGAGGACAGCGGGATGTTGTGGCACAGTGGGATCAGATTGGACGTTTTCTTTGCCGCCACTATGGCGGCCATCTGTGAGATCGAGAGGACGTCGCCTTTCTTCAGCTCGTTGTTTTCGATCAGCGCCGCGATGGTAGGCCCAACGTACACGGTCGCTTGCGCTTTGGCGATCCGCTTCGTGGACAGCTTGTCGTCGACGTCGACCATGGTGGCGCGGCCCGTGTGTACGTCCACGTGGCTGAGCGACGCATAGTGCCGGTGGGGCTGTTGCAGTTGCAGCGCTGGACGGCGCTGGAAGATGGTGGAGGTTTGTGCGTAGGATGTGTTGGTGGTGGTGGTGGTGGAACGTGCTGGTGCTCCTGCAATTCAAAAACAATAAAATGCTTTCAATTAGTAAAGATCATAAATCAAAGGAGCCATTTCAATGGGGAAAATAAAGCAAAGTACACTCAACCACACAGCCAGCACTGTATTGTGTCTACTGGAGAAGGTCAAACGCGCAACGGTTGTCAAACGCAACGGATCACCGATCGATACAGAAAAGTATTTTGCGCAGCAAAACATTAACCGAACCTTGACGGGGGGTTTGTAGTGGGGAGGGCCGGTCGGCAATTTTCTCCGCCCGAACGTGTTGGTGTTGGTGTGCGAATTTCTGTACCACTTTGAGGTGCTCTTCTTTCTGATCATTTTCCTCCGAACGGGGTGTTTGTAACTATCGTCTTGAGCCGGTTATGATCGCTGGCCGCGGGCTTGTTTGTTTATCGGAGGTTCCCTTTTCTCCGGCAAAGCATTTTTACACGCACACACAGACATGCATACACCGCGTGTCACACGCATACTGACCGCGCACCATTGAAGCAATATATAGTCAATATGCGCCATGGAGGTCATAGAACCTTTTGTGCACCCATTTGAAGGCAATCAACAAACGCGCGATCATTGGATCTATTAAAGTTGACCATCAGTTCCTTCCTCTCTCTTTCTCTCTCTCTTACCCTGCTGCTTGTTGCTGCTTGCTTCGTTAAACCTAAAAGGGGGGTGATCATCATCATCATCGTCGTGAAAAACTGCGGCTATCCTGGTCGATCTTCCACCGAAACCGAACCTACCCACCGATCAGTATCATCGGTCGGTTTTCCATCTGGGAAAGATTGAGCATTCCTGCGAAGGGAAAGTGTGTTGAGTGAGGAGGGATTTTGAAACCCAAAAAACAGCGAGATAGGACAAGGGACAATCGAGAATCCCACCGGCACATTGTTCGCGATGGTTGGTTGGAACGAAAATGGAAGTTCCAGTTGCGCATCGGGTGCGAGTTGCGTGTGTGTGTGTAGGGCCAGGAATGCAAAAAACCTGTTATTACACATGCATCACACACACATCATCATCATTGCCGATGCAACTTCCTCCCTCTCTCTCCCCTTGTCCTCGTGCCACACCCTTTACCTGCGTGCTGTTTCTTTTTGCGCTTGACGGCGGCCGAGATGAGACAGCGCAGATCGTCCTCCGAGCACCCCGGGCTGCGCAGCGCATCGCGCAACGACACCTCCGTATTGCCAAACAGGCACACCTTCAGGTTGCCGTCCGCGGTAATGCGCAACCGGTTGCAGCTGCCGCAGAAGTGCTCCGTCATCGAGGTGATGAAGCCCATCTGCCCCCGGTAGCCCGGCACCCGGTACGCCTTGGACGTGTCGTTCGGGCCGTTCGGGAGCGCCTCGAACGCCGGGTAGCGGGCCCGGATCGTCTCGAGCATCGCCCGGTACGGTACCATCTTGTCCGTGTCCCACCGGTTGCCGGTGAACGGCATGTACTCGATGAACCGCACGTCCACGTTCCGGTCGCGCGTCAGCTCGACAAAGTCACAGATTTCGTCCTCATTGAAGCCTGGCCAGAGGGGTGGGGAAAATGATAAACGCAATGTGATCAGGGATGATCGTGTGTGTGTGGGATGTTGTGGTGGGTGTGGCACACACACACACACACAAAACAGTCACCCGGAATGGCAATGCCGGGGAGGTGTTTGCGTTTGTGTGGGGCAATTAAAAACAAAATTTAAAAAACAAATACGTCACGTTGCTCCATGGGTTGAAGGAGCACACGTAGCAGCAGAAAGACTGGACACAGGAAGAGTAATTAAAATAGACACACACACACGACACATACACACACAAAGCAATTGTAGCGTGTTAAACACGTTTTCAAATTCAAATCAAAACCACGTGATTTAATGCAAAGGGCTTTCAATGAGGTTAATCAAAGAGCGCACAACAAGACCCGCCACGATTGGTGCATACAACAGTGTTTCGAACTTATCGTTTCATCACCATATGCACACCAAACTATTATCACATTCTAAACCCTGCTTGAGGCAATTTAGAGGCCCTTTTTCGGCCCTTATCGCATTAACGCTTATCACATTTGCCTAGCATGAAGACACCAGTGTCGTCACTTAAGCGTTTGGGAACGATCGTTATGGTTTGAACGAGTTCCACTCGATATTTCCCTCCTTTTCCTCTTCATTTTCCATATAATCCAGTCTTTTTCTCTGATTGTAACGTATTTTTCAAATTTTGAATTCCTTTTGCACACACAACACAAACAACACAGCCCCTTCGGTTCGGTTTTGTGCGGTCACACAACAAACTCCACAACACACATCTAAAAACAAACAAAGTCAAAAAAATACAGCCTACTTTGCACTTCTGTACTCACCCTTCATTAGCACACAGTTCACCTTTGGCCGGTAGCCGAGCTGGATCGCCAGGTCAATGCCGGCCATCACCCGGTCCCAGCCCTTCCGGCGCGTTATCTGCTCGTACCGGGCCGCCCGCAGCGTGTCCAGGCTGACGTTGAGCGCATCGAGCCCGGCCCGCTGCAGCCCGACGAGCTGGCGCGTTAACATTAGGCCGTTCGTGGTGATGCCGACGCTCTCGAGCAGCGGATTGGTGGCCTTCAGCTGGGCAACGATCTCGGTCAGGTCTTTGCGTACGGTGGGTTCGCCGCCGGTTAGCCGTATCTTCCGGACGCCCTCCGCCACGAACAGGCTGGCTAGCTGGAGCACCTCCGCGCTGGTTAGCAGTTGCTGTTTCTGGGTCAGCTGCACACCGTCCGCCGGCATGCAGTACTTGCAGCGTAGATTGCACCGCTCGGTAAGCGATATTCGCAGATAGCTGTGAAATCGTCCAAAGCTGTCGCTGAGTGTCGAAGCTGTTGCTGCTGTAGTTGGCTGTGACCGTTCGCGTTCACTATTCGATTTGTTCTGTTGTGAGGCGGGCGAAGCGAAAAAACCAGAACCAGTGTGTGAGAAGCGACGCCGACCGTGAAACGGGTAAGAAGGTGGGTTGTGGGGTGGGGAGTGGTGGTGCCGTTTCTGCTCGGCTTTACGTTATATTTGTAAACAACGGACGAAACGGCACGTACGCACACCACGGGACAGGACCGCGCAAGGGTACACGAATACAGCTATACATAGAGTGCGCCCTTCCCCCCCCCCATCGGCTTATGTTTTATGCTAGCGCGTTTATGCTGTGGCGAAGACATTCGCCGTGCGTATGCGTGTGGAAGGAAGAAAGTGAAGACGTGACCAAAGGCAGGCCATGGCGGTGGTGGTCGCTACCACGCATGTTCCGCAGCTTCCTCTCTCTCTTTCACTTCGGTCTTTCTGTACGCGAACGGCGACGATGCTTCACGAACACACTGGAACGGTGGAGTTAATGTGTGTTTTTATGCTTTCGTTTATGTTTATGTGACCGAATTTTGGTTCCGGTGGAAGGAGAGGGGGAGATGCATGAGTGTTGTGGTGAGTCACCTTGAGGGTCAATGTTGTTTATGTTGTGCTTTTGTTCTGGAAAGTTAAATGCATTAATGTGTTTATTTTATCAGTTCTTTAGAGACCTAACTGAAAATGTGTTTCTATTTTTAGAGCACTTTCAATAATAATTCTTTCTTCGATCTTAAATCCCCCCAGCTGCAACCACAGCTTGGTGGTAAATATTGATGTTTACTGCTTTTGCCGTTACAGATCGATCGGTCAACAGAGCAATCGGGTAAGATCGTTGTTAATCGTCAGCAGTGTTCCCCGTTAGCATCGGTTCGCTAACAGGCGGGGCTAATTGAATGGGAAAACGCGAAGGCTCGTTAGAGGCCGGGAGCAAAAAGGTATCAATTCTGCTTGACGACTGGAAAAAAGCAATCGTTGCACAAAAGCAAGAAGAAATGAAATATCCACCTTTGTACTCATTTACATGGCAAATATTATACCTTCTTTTCGTTATCATCTTCCCCTCCCCAAGAGCTGTTGTAAGGTGCTTTTCGAACCGAACCTTATGATTCATTTATGTATGCAAACGAAATTAGATGTGTTGTGATGTTTGTGAAGTCCCGGAAGACGCATTGGGTGCATTACGTTGCATCGTTCAAACAACAAAGTGGAAGTGATTGTTACCAACTGCATTTTTTTAAAAAAGGAAGATCAAAATACGTGGTCTTATCGACCCTTCCTGAGTGTCAGAAGCGATACAACAATGTCGTTGCTTTTAAAATATTAATTCTTGTCAATTATTGTTAACATCCATGATAGATTTAGTGCCTCTTCTTCAAAAACAATATGCAAAATCTCCCCTCTTCATTCTCAAGTGCCTCGTTCTGTAGACAGACAACGGTAACTATTGAGTAGCCCTAATTGATAGCTCTACTATCTATTCCGCATGGTCCGAAGGGAAGCCGTTGTTAAAGAAGGACTTGATTTCATCCCATCCAGCTCAAGAGGACTGATAACTGATTGAGTATGGTTAGGGAAACTACTCCAAAATCAGTGCCAACACACTGTTGGCGTCTGGATTATTTCCATTTCTTCCATTTCTTAATCTAAATTCCAATCTGCTGCGCCTTTCCCGTACTTTCGAATCAATTCCAATGTGCCGTTTTCTTCGCTACAATTTACGTCTCTGTTTGCTCCTTGCAACCATGTAAATAGAGTCGCATCGTTCGTTTCGAGTGTGTTTGCCCGGCTAGCTAGTTGGTCCGCCGGTCTTCTTTCCTGGCCCTTGCTTGCCCGCGCTCACCTTATCAGCACTATCAACTGTCGATGGTGCTGCCGCCGATGACGCGCTGGTTTCCGGCGATTGTGTCCGCCGATCGCCGTTGCTGCCTGCGTCCGATAAGCACGGCCTTGCCGTGTGTAGCAACTTCGGGCCCGGGAGCACCCACCGGCTGGAGCTATCTATTGAAGCTGCTGCTCCACGCACTACTCCACGCACCATCAGACGATGCATTTTCGGGTGGAGGGGATCACGGTGTGGAGGTATTCTATACTACACCACACTATCACATCGGTTTAGAACCGGGGTTTGTTTCCCTTCGTTTTGCTTACTTATTAGTTAACCATTTACACTAAACACCACTTTTAGAGTGTTTTAAAGTAGGTACAAAAAACAACAGAAACAACAACTAAAAGGAGGAATGGATTAAAAATAACAACATCACTTTTTGCGTAGAAAATCTGACAGCGCGCAACAAGTGTCAGTTGGGATGGTGTGAGATTCGTTAAAAATGTTTCGTTAAATCGTTCGTTTTGCACCGCGAGGCAGGGTTGTTCCGCACGGGTGCTTTGTGATAAAACATGAAATTGAATAATTTAGTGAAAACATAATTTTTAGTTTTAGTTTATCGTCTACAGTTTTCTTTAGTAGTTTCTAGCTAATGCAATAATTTTTATATAATATTTCAAAGTAACCGGTAGTGGTGGGCAGGTCAACAAGAACCTGCCAGAGCGCTTCGTGCTTGGGGTACTGGTAGGTTCTCGGTAGGTTTAGCAAGTCATATGCGAGTACAAACTGAGTGTACAAAAAGTTCGTACGACTTCTGACAAGGATCATCACGCTCTGGCAGCAATCGGAAAGACATCAGACTTAAAAAATGCATGGAATTTGACAGGCTCGAGACGATGCTTGTCTGATTTGTACTAGATGTATGACGATAACTCAATAGGTTTGATCAAGTCTAAAGTTTTGTTCGATTCGTGCCAGAGCGTGGTGTATGAATCGAACCTAGTGATGGATTCGAAACATGAATAGCGACATCAGATTCCAACTAGGGTGATTCCGAATCCGACTCCAAAAAAATGAAATCGTTCATTTAAAAAAAAACGGAGTCTTTGCACTCATCCAGATTCGTAAGAACCGTATAGAATCGTCAGAATAATCGGAATCGCCCGTTTTAAATAAAGAAACGTTTAAATCTTCAGAATAGCCATCATGTGCATTTTCAACCATATCACACAAGTTTGTATCTCGTTCTTGTCTACAAATTATAACACATATTCCAACTACAAGAAAAAAAATGTCTATGACTAATTTACTTCTTTTATTTGCAAGTTTGCTCCGGAATATTACGGAGTATCCCATAATTTTCCGAATTCCAAAATTATTCGACGATTCCAAATAGTTCCGGATGATTCCGATGATTTCAACGATTCCTACACTCTCACAGATTTTGACGAATATGACGGTTCCGTTGATTCCAGACGTTTTACGGACAGCACCAGAAATTCAGAACTGGGTCCAAAAATGTTCCAAAGTTGTCCAGCTCCACATTTTTGCCTATTTTATCTAGCTCTTCGGCACTACACATGTGGAACCTGTGGGACGGAATCGATTCTGATGGAGAGCAACTCTGAGTTAGTGCCTGGACATTATCCTGCCACCTTATAAGTTACTTCTGGCTATTGGACACATACATTGCTTACAAGGATCTAACACCAAGGACCAAACTCATATCATTCCAAGGATTAGGAACACAATTTAAACTGAATCTACGAGTGAGATCTAGCGCTGTTAGGGACTCTAGAGACAGGAGTTGGTAATTGTGAAGATGTTATACCCAAAACACACTTCTGCAATATTGTTCAAGTATCAGCAATTAAAAAAAACTCTTATTGTTATGTCACTGCAAATCATCCAACAATGGACGAGCGAAATAAATATTCTTATTTCAGCCATCCTATTAGGACTTCGTACAACAACAACAACAAGAGCTTGGCTACGCAACCCAAGCAGACGACTATTGATTCACCTCTGCCTGGGTCTGATAGTTCCACCGCTCCTTCTCCTCACCCGACACGACACGATATCTAATTATCCCAACAACAGCCCAAACGATCGTGCGTTTTGCTGCACAAAACGCGTGTTAGTTCGGGGCGCGCAGGCGGCTTGTTAGCTTGTCTTCACAACCGTCTCATCTTACCGACCGCTGATCTGCTGTTTGGGCCCCTTGCGCGAGCCGAAATAATATGTAAAACCGTACGATCGACGAGCGAAGATTACGCGCCGCTGATAACGCTGGACCAGATATTAAAGCTGCAAAATTTATGACGGTTCAAACGCCCGGAATGGTCGCCGGAATGATGCCGCCGATTGAAGCGCGTGAGAAGCGATGTTTTCGGCCGATCGGGCTGACCGGCTTCAACCAGTCACGCACCGTGTTTGGTGACCAACAGTGTAAGTGTGCGCCGCGTTGGCCGCTGATATCTATCCATCATATCTCGGCATTCGCATCTCGATTTTCCCAACACCGCCGCCGATTGGTCCCGCACAAATTAAAAAAGCAGCGAAAAGAAAAGCACACACGGGCCGAAAACCTTTAACACACAATTTTAACCGATCAAACTGGAATTCCGCGGTTCAAAAGCATGGAGCTTTTTTTTGGTTTTTGAAGGAAAAAACCCACCCCACTCGCAGAAACGGGCAACACACATACCGGGCGGCCGAGGCTTTTGGAATAAAAACGTAAAAGAATGCGAGAGTCTCATCAAACAGCGCACCATAGGTGTCTTGATTAGGGCCATAAATCTGGCTCTTTGCCGCCTGCTTCCCTTCCCCCGGTGCTTGGTTCATTTGCCACCCCAAAATGGGGGGGTAGGTTTGTGTGTGGAGGAGCGGAGCGGCGGAATAAAAACACACGCGGTGCGTGCGCGGCATTTTCGGCATTGGCGGCATAGCTGGAGTGGATGCTTAGGCACAAGATCCCGTTCCGTTGCGGCAGCTGCGGGGAATTCAAAGGGGAAGGAAGGTTTGGGGAGAGAAATCTCATACGAAATCTCGTAATTTGCCCCGTTTTGGCTTATTGGCAATAAAACAATTGAAATTTGATACAGTTGTCCGGCGATGGTACCGCGCGATGCGATACGAACACGCCGCGCGAATGGTTGGCCACGCGAAAGCGTATGCGCAAACATTCCGGCGCAATATGTTGGCGTAGCTTATGCGTTAGAGACGGAGTTAGAAGAAGTTTTTGTTTGTATGGATGTTTTAAGCGATAAAGGGTAACAAACGCAATCGCACAGGCGTACGCAAAACAAAAGACTTCCAGCGCCCAAAACAGGCGACGAACCCCTTCATACGCACTTACACAGGGATTTTCCCCTAACACTCAAAAGGTATCAAGCCAAACCGCACGCACTTTGCCCGAATATTGTTTTCTTTTTTCTCTGTGTGTGTGTGTGTGTTCATTTTGTTTCGTTTTCCTAAACATCGACCCTGAGCGCTTCAAAACCCACCAGAGCGGCATTCGTGTAGCAAAGCCAAACGACGCCAAAACGGCGCAAAGGACGTGCCTTCACCGGGGCTGGGGACGCACCAGGCGGCTGAGAAAAGGGAAAATCTAAAATACGCAATCTGTCACAGGCGGCACAACATCAAAGGGACGGAAAATGTTGCGTAGAGAGAAAGAGAGACATTTTACCCCCTGGACCCGTTCGCTACGGCTCATCTCCGCCGATGATATGATTCATTATACGGGTTTGCCGCACGGTTGCCGTTGCTTCCCCTGTTTTCACCTACCATCTCTTGTCTTCCCTTGCCTCTCGGCTACCGCCCTCCGTCGTTTCCCGTTCCCCCTTTCGCTTTTGTGGCTCGTTTCGTGCCGTGCCGTGCCGGGCTGTCGACAGGAGACAGTGCGCGTCACGCCAAAGATGCGCCCTTTTTCCAATCCGTGAAAGGGGAAAAGAAGAGAAATGTGGGCGCAACCGAGGTCTTTCGTTTTTTTCTCCGTTTTGTCTGTGTGTAACTCAATACGCGGTAAGCGGATGCGAAGAAATGGTTCGATGTGTCGTGAAAGGAGTGCAATTTTACTACACTCTGCACACGTGTGTTAGGGTAGCGTGCAGACTGAATGAAAGTTCAACCCGTCGGTGGGTTAGAGCGCTACAGAAAGGACAACAGCACGCTCTCCAAGGATGTGGCGAGGTCGTAGCTCGTCCGTAGATGCCAGCAGTAAATGTAAACAACAAAAGGCTTACCGCAGGCTCGCGGCACTGGCGGGCATCTTCAAAGACACCCACGGCGAAAGAAAGGCGGGGGTTTGGGGTTTTCGGGGCTTTATTTAGGGTTTCAGGTTGTTGGTGGGTTTTTATTCCGCATCCAAATCTCCACCGCTTCCTTTGCAACATTGTATGTTTGAGGCTGGTTTGTGGCAAAACAAGGGGCAAAGAAATATATGTTCACTGTCACGGCAGTGGCAGTGGCTGGCGTTTTGGTTGTGCTTTTTCTGCCGCGGCACAAAACACGCAACCTTTCGCGGTAACCTTTCGCGTATTTTGCTTCTCCCCTCGCGAGTGTTTGATAAAGCATCCAAATGAAATGGGGATAAGCGGGTGAAGCTCATATTAAAAATATGTTACATTAAAATTTAATAGAAGAAGCTAATTAATTTTCAAACTAAAGCAATAAACCAACCGCTTCATCCATGCTTGCTAAGTCTGAGGCTAACGTTGACGACGGTCTTTAGCTGAAAACTGATATGAGCGGTGTGGCTTTGTGAAAAGCAGATCGGTTTGGATCTGCCTCAAGGGTTGGATCCATTACAAAAAAAACCCGGCCAAGATTCGCTCTAGCCTTGGGGCATGGTGTAAGCTAACAAGCATCTAATAACAACAATGTATGCGAAGGCCATAGGAAGCGTTTTTGTGACCGTGTTCGGCTAGCGCACAGCATTTAGCATTTAGATGAACGTTTTGTAGAGAAGGAAGGAAGAATAGTACGGGGAAATTAAATGTGGGTTTTGACAAACTCTTCTTTAATGTAAGGAAGCACTACTTCTGTAAGCAAAGGCATCAGGTGCAGAACTAGGTTTTGAACGCGATTCCAAGATCATTTAATGCTTGGTGTCAGTTCCAGGATTGGCATAGATTTCATCTCAGTTTCAGTGCCTGGATGATTTAGGTTCAGTTTCAAGGATAGAGCAACTGTAGTGCCAGTTCTTGAGGCAGGGCTTAATTCCAGCTATAATTATGGTCAACTTTCAGGACCGATGTTAACACCGGCATCGGATCCTAGACTACTATTAATTCGCTATCATATCCAGGATCAGAAGAAGATCAGATGTGATTTCTATAAGTGAGCTGAGATTCGTCATGCTTGTCCAACACAGAATGTCTCACATTAGTCAAGAAATTTTGCAAACTTTTTAGAATTATGAGACATCGAGCTAGTTGTCAAAACGTCAAAAGTATTTGAACATGTTAGAATTTTGCTGCAGTTGAAAGTTGAATAGTATATCAGCATGCCTAAACTAAGTAAAAAGCCCAGAATTAATTTTCATAACTACATCTTCTCGTATCCTGGGAAGTAGATCCTTGTATTGCCGTGAGGTCGATCGAGGCTGCACCATCGATCAAAGGCTATTAGGAGCCTTAACAACAATTCAATATTGCTTGACAACTCACTGCACGTAGAATGTCTCTCTAATGGTCCAACCTACCAAGAAGCATCATACAAAGTAACACCGGTCCAATTTTTCGAGGAAACAAATCCAACCCAAAAGTGCCACATTCCTCGCTACACACAATCCCTATTGGACGCCTGCTCAGGAAATGAAGACGTTCAATAGGCAACCCAAGAACCCCCGGAGGTCCCCGAAACGCCCCGACAACGACATTTCAGTGCGGTATCCTGACAATCCAAGTGAAAAGTAAGCCACACAAAAGGTTCGCGTGAGCTCACCCGCAAACGCACACACACACACACACACACACACACACACACAATACTCGTACCACCGGCATCGATACCAGCCATAGATCAAGATCGTTAGCGGAAGGTGTCTGTTGTTATGAAGCAAACCGAACATGGTTCGTTAAATATTTTGACATCAAGATAAATCACCCCTTTTGCGGGTCCCGGGACTGTCCCGGAGCTTGCGCGTACGGCTAGCCGGACACCGTGTTCTTGAGAAAACGCAGCGGGAGGTGTCCGACTCACGGACCTTGCTTAGATCGGACGCGGGGGCTCTTAAGGGCGGCCCGAAGCCATGCACACACACACACACACACACAAGAAGCCGATCATCTCGCGTCGTCTGTCGTGTTTGTTTTTTCGGTGACTTCAACCGTGTTGTACCGCCGCCGTTACCGCATCGTCATCGCATATCCCACGCTCGGGTGTCCCGTCGTGCCGTCCGCAACAGGGGCTTCGGCATTACCGGCGGCGGCCGCCACACCTGCCCTGTTAAGGCGACGACCTACAGGACGGGGGTAATCGGGCCTGTACATTCCGCACCGCATTTCGTGGAAAGGATCTCCGGATCTTTGGAAAGTGGACGGGTTCCGAGTACCAGGGGAGGAATATTGCAGCCCCCACACCCGGTTAAGCCACCCTGCAGGTAATTTTTGGAGGTGATTGAGCATCTCTAGAGCAGCGCACGGAGGTTCAGGAATGTTTGTTTTCCTTGCCCCGTTTTGTATCACAACGATCAAGCCGACGAATGCCGACGAGGCTGAGCAAGCGGCAAGGATTATTGATTTTGTTTGCTCTTTTCGCTTTCAATTTGCCTGCCTGCCTGGCTGCCTGGCTGCCCCACCTCTGGCTGGTTGGTAGATTCTTTATTGGCTTAGTCGTAACAAACATTTCCGGCGCGAGGTTTTCTGGGATGGGGATGGGAACGCTGGTAAGACGGTTTGTTTAAGGAACGGGCAGGCAATATCCTTGCGTTATTTATTTCCATTCACTTCCTTGTTTCTCGACGTAATCAATATCCCTTTTTAGCAAAACTTTATCGCGTTTCTTGCCGCACAACAAGCACGTAAAAGTAACATTAAATACACAAGCTGCTGTAGCTCCTCGGGCGATTTAAACTGCTGCTTACGATCGGCGGATCAAAACCAAGCTCAAACACACACACAAACACACGCTCACACGCTCACTAATAAATTTCCACAAAACAACAAGGAGTTAATCCTTTGATCGTTTACCGACCGCGAGTTTCGGGGAGGCGATATCCCTCTCTCTCCTTCTCTCTCTCTCTCTCTCTCTCTCTCTCTCTCGTTGTATCTATCTCTCCTTTTCGCTCCTTCCTTTCTCCACAACATCTCTGGAGTCCTGCGGTTTCATAATCGATCGGTTTCGAGCATCTGTCAGGCGGGAAACCCCTGACTGTTTGGCTCGACAGCGCCGGCCCAAAAACCCTTTTTGCCCTATGCCAAAACAGCAAAGCCCCGCCAACGACCAAACAAACGAAAAACAGACCCGCCAAATCGCTAGCCCAGCTCGATCTAAGCACCGCGTCGGGTTCCTTCTAACACACCGCCAAAACCAGCGAGAGCCTTCATTTCTAAGCCGCTGCTCTCGAGACCCTTACAAGCACAAAACGCTGCGCCGCGATCGTTCGTTCTCGAGAGCTTTTCTTCGCCGCTTCCACACGTAGGCTACGATCCTAAACCCTTTGCGCTGCTGCATACACTCACACACACAGGCATTTTAGATGGGGGGAAGGGATGAGACTACATTGATGGTGGGGATGTCAGCTGAGTGGAACGCATACGCAAAGGGCTCCCGCAAAGGGGGAGATTTGGTCCGTCGATCAGGCTTTGCGACCAAGTGGGCTACAAAGCGGGAACAGGGGCACGGGACAGGGCAGGCACCAATGCTTTGGGGCACGAAGCACGAGATGGCGGAAAGGGGGAAGTGGGAGCAGCAAGAGAACATAATCTATTTATGCTTGTTATCTTCTCCCTTTTTGTAAGGCATCTGCTCGCCTGTAATCGGCCGGTCGGTATCTTTTCTGTGATGTTTTTTTGTGTTGTGTTGTGTGTTGGGGCTGTGTGCCCTCGCCCTCGAAAATGCTGCCGATCATCATCCCGGCCGGGCGGTGTTGGCGGTCGTGAGGTGATTCGTGTGCGCGTGCAAGAAAGCGATCGCCCCACAGGGTAGTAGTGGCGGGACAATATTTTTGCTCCGTTTGCTCCGTATCTGCAGTACGGTTGCGTTTGTTGAGAAACTGTTCAAACAACCAATTACACTAGCATCGTACCGTGTTTAGGGCGTACGGTGTGGCTGCTTAGAAGTGATCGCCCCGCAGCATCCACTCAACGGGGAAGGTCTGATAAGAAAGATTATTTTGGGGAGTAGAAACGAAATATTTGTTCTGTTTGGTCCTATAGCAAAGAAAGATTGGAATGGAAGATTGCTCAGAAGAGTAGCAGTAGTTTAATAATAAATATTTGTATTTAACAGCTATTTAAGTAGATGTACCGAGAGAAGTTTTTCCAATGTTGCTAGGACTGCTAGAGGTCTTTCAATATGTTAAAATGAACAATTGTTATGCAGTCTAGTTCCTTTACTTTCTTATGATTTCTCTACATTATCATCGCAACATCCCCAACGATTAAGATCATGTCTTAGACATTACGAAGTAGACGTCTAGTTGAAGAAGCTGGTAGGATTTTATATTTTGTTGGTTCGGTTGATCCACAAGATCAGAGTCTCGATTTGATCTAGTTTCAGTCATTTTGAGGCACTAGCTTCCTCGTTCATTTGTTAGGATCCAAGACATACAGAGGACAACATTTCAATGTTGAATTCTAATCAACACGTAAAGTTTGATTTACTTATTGGTCATTACTGTATGTGGATTACCTAATTTCTTCTTCATAAGTGGGATAAACGGTGAATCAACGATTAAGATAATGTCTTAGACATTACGAAGTAGACGTCTATTTGAAGAAGCTGGATTATAGGATTTTATATGTCGTTGGTTTAGTTCATCCACAAGATCAGTGTCTCGATTTGATCTAGTTTCAGTCATTGTGAGGCACTAGGTTCCTCGTTCACTTGTAAGACTCCAAGACATACAGAGGACATCATTTCAATTTTGAATTCTAACCAACACTTCTAAAGTTTAATTTACTTATTGGCCATTACTGTATGTCGATTTCTTAATTTATTCTTCATAGGTGCATACACTTCTATTCTGGAGATAATTCGTTGAATTAAATGTTAGTTTGAATTGATTTATTTTAAGACTTCAATACTATAATCCAACAAGAAAGTGGTAACAACTGCCGTCAATATTTCATTGTACACTTGAACTAGCTGATAATAAACCTTGCAGATCTATGTGATTTCTTGATGAGTCTACCATAACAAGGGCTACTATTTAACCAACAAACAAAGCTACAGGTGTATGGTACAATGCTCAGTTTACTCCAACACATCGGCTCCAAAAACTGTATGGAAAGAATCCAGAATTTCCCCAAGATCCTTCCCAGTACACCTGAGCCAGGGAAGATCTGGTGGAAATTCCATACATTCTAGCTGAGCTTGGAAAAACACGTCCAAAATGAGAGACAAAATGAGATCGAGAGAGTATTAAAGAAAGAGAACGAGAAATGAGAAAGAGAGCGTAAAATTATCTCCTAGTACCACAATCCCTCTCTCTCTCTCTCGGGCCGAAGCGGCCCTCTCACCTATTCTCTGGGGCTCTCACACTCTCTCTCTTCTGTGTGTGTGCCGCCGCCGAGACCCGAGAATTTACCAGCGCGCCCCCGAGGGGTTGTCATCGGCCGCTCGGGCGACCGGCGGCCGGGCGACGGTCGGCATTTTCCTTTGATCTCGATTGTAAATAAATCCGGGCGCACTTCAGCGGCCTTTTCCCTTGATCAATCCGGTTTCTTTTGTGTTCCGGTTCGCTTGACGGCGGCAGAGTGCCCTAGATGGCAGAGTAGTGGAGTTGTGGAGGGCGCGACAGATGAAAGCGGGCAGGGAGCGGGAAGGGAAGGCCGATGCTTACGAAGATAAATACCTTACTGGAGAAGAAGTGTTGTTATTTGTGGTCCGCGTTCTCGCTCTCCCCGGCACCCCTGCTCCCCTCTTACCGCGGCCATTCCTCCAGTTGTTGGTGTTCGTTTGTTCTTTCTATTTCCACGAGCGAAGTATTCGGCGGGCGAAGTAGCGTTGCGGAGGGGTGTGCGTTGGTTCTTATTTTGGCTCTTCCACCGGGAGAGCGGGCGGGAAGAGCGTAAGGTGGCCGCAGCTTCCTTTTTGAGCCCCATTGCTCATCCTCCCCGCTGCCCGAAACGTTAATGATAGTTCCGACTTTTACTTCCGCCTTACTTCCGCAACACGCACGCGGCCCGGCACCGGAACAGAGGAACTTCTTCCTTCCTCTCTTCCTACCGTTTGTTTATCTTGCTGTTCCTCGCAGGGTGGGTTTTGTTCTTTTGCCGGCAGCAAATGAGATAATCGGTTTTTCGAGAGCACAGGCACCGCCATAGCACACAGACACACACACACACACAGACCCCGGAGCGGAAGCATTCGATTAAGGGCTTCCCATTGGCGAGCGGAAAGACGCTGGGAAACGGTTTTGTGTCCCCTTGGTGCACTGCGGGGCCTGAAGATGCGCATTGGACCGGCCTGGGTGGTCAAATCGGTAGACAATTACCAAGAGAGTTTCGAGAGAAGGCCCTTCGGCAGGGACTCGGTGCCAGATAAGCACCACCCGCGAGGTCCGGTGAGTAATTTCCACCCCACCGAGGTTTATATTGAGGGCTCAGCTCAGGTGTGTCCTAAGCGACGCCTCCCATTTCCTCTCTCTCTTGAGCTCGCCACGATCAACCGCTGCACAGTGTGCTAATGTTCGCAGCTGCCTGGCAGGTCGCAGGTCGGCGCGACCGTTTCTTCGTAAAAATGCCGCCGCCGCCGCCGCCGCAAAACCGCCTCAAGTGTGTCGGCCCTGCAACACACAGGGCCTGCGGTGTGCGGTGGAATGGTCTTTGATGTTGGGTAAAATTTAAATGTCTCTGCCGGAGACGCTTGCGCGTCGCCAGTAGCTTGATGTTGGCCTCCCGCGTCGCCCGCCACACCGTTTGAGCTTGCCTCGGGTAGTCGGCAGAAGGTCAAAGGATAATGCAGGCGAGCGGCATGGGCTTTCTCTGTGCAACCAGTTTGGCCGTGGTGGAAAGGATTTTGCGATTATCCCCGCACCGAATCCGGGCTGAACGATTCGGGGTTTTAGACGGGACCACATGGGACATGGGCAAATGCGATGAAATTTTCACCTTTTCGGCACGGCGATGATCCCGTAAGCTGGGAGGATACGGTGCCATTGCAGCCGTACCGAGCAGTGAAAGTGCGGCATAAATCCCGAAGGTGTGAAAGCGTTGGTGAGAATGGAAGCTTTCGGGATGGTGGAGTTAGAGAGTTAAGCGTGTTCAGAGTTTGGGAGAGGTGTAATAAGCCTCAGAATATCTGAAAGATGTATCAATTTTTTTATAATTTGTTATACGTTTTGACATTCGAGCTCAAGGCTACTCGGACTCTCGGGATTTAGTTTAAGGAGTTGTCTGATGAAGATGATGTCCTTCAGTCCGCTTGCATCCAAACGCTTCAGCCATTCCATAAAATCATAAACTTATAAATGAAGTAGCTAACAAAGTTCGAAGAAAGCTACAGTTTATCTTCACGTTTGCCAACAGCATCAGTTTACGATGTTGGTTCAGGGTACAGCCCTCTGCTGTGCTGCCTCAGAAGACCTAATCCTATTTACTGTTTCGCTAGAGCTATCTCAAACTCTACCTTCTTTAGCGCAGCAATCTTTTTATTACGCGTTATCATTCGCTTCTAGTGGCGGTGGAATTAAAACCTTCAGCAATAAACCGGGAGCAACTCCAACGGGTGAACATTCTCAGAGAGGGAGCTGCCAAACACTCCCAAAAGACAGTCTCTGAGATAAACGGTACACACGCAATAGTGTTATTACCACATGTGCGTATGCCTCGGGATTTACCTTTTGTCAAGGGAAGCAAAGCCAAGCGACGACCAAAACGGCCCAAGAACGATCTTGCCGCGAGCGGACAGTGCAGACAAGCACCTTCGAGCGCAGGACAAGAGCTCACAGCCGGCAAGCGAAAAGGGCTCACAAACAAGAGAGCTCAACTACGAGAGTGAGAGCGAAACAGAGAGAGAAAGAGAGAAAGAGCTCAAACGCCGCACAGGAGAGATCGACTAGCGCTGTTATGGAAGTGTTTCCTCAGTGTGGGTAGCGGCGGTGGTGGCAAGGAAAAAGGGAGAGAAACTTTTCTCGCTCCCTTCTTTCGGTATGTGTGTGTGTGTGTGTGTCGGCGGCTTCTTTGATCTTTTCGTAATTGGTTTATTACTTTGTCGGTGTATATTCATTATTATTTAGCGTGTGTACGTGTAGTATTTTTAATGTGTAATACGCTGTTATGCTCGACCGTTATTGTGTGGTATCGGGAGGCGACCGTACCGTGCATGCATCAAGGTGTATTGGGGTGTTTTTTTTTGTTGTTGTGTCCATCCGGGGGTCGTTTCGTTGGACCAATGTTTTGCTCTCGTTTGCGCCACCAGAACGCGAGGATCTTTTTTTTTGGAACGCTCAATGATTGTTGGGTGTTGTGGGGTTGTTGTTGGTGCCGTTTTTATTATTGTCGCTGTGTGCTGTAGACCAGCAATCTGTGTCCGTCGCCATCTGTAAGGTGTAAAAACTGTCCCCAACAGGTATGTGTGGGGCACGTACTGTAAGATGAATATGTGTATTGAGACCTTTTGAAGTGGAAGAAAATACCGAATTCAAATCAATCTAATGAATGGTTGGAAACATCTTCTTTCAAGACAACAATTGAAAAAAGTCTTTGAATTCTATACTATACTTCTTTAGCAGTAGTAAGATAGTTAATGCTAAAACTCGTCGATGATACTGCACAGTAACTATACCTTTTACATATTATTGGATAACTTCTGGATCATATGCTCTTTCAATATCTCCAAAATGTGTTAGAACGTTGCAGTTACAGTTCCTACAATGTACTGCAACGTGTAGATCATCCTCAGAATTGATTTCCCCTTTAAGTAAACAAGGTATATATGGTTCTTCTGAAATATATTATACATCTTAGAAAATTTATAATACGCCCTAAATAACCAAAACAATATCTGTACGAAATTCTGAATGAAAACAAGATAACAATTAGTATTACACAGTATTTGATAGACTTAAATTGACAAATCATTGCTAAATCACATAACTACTACAGATCTTAAACAAAACTTAGAACTAAGACCTAAGATAGATCTTAGCGCAAAGAACATAGACCATATCAATATTCAGGGTAGCGATAGTAGAACATAGAAAACCAAGGATCCTAGAACATATTCAAGATCCAAAGATCCGAGATGTAGATTCAAGGATATTGAAGATCTTGATGGAACAAACATACTAGACAATATTCTTATCTAAGATCTTGATTTTGCTGCCTACAATGACAGAAGAACTTAGATCCTTTACAAGATCTTGATAGAAGATTTAAATAACTATCCAAGCTCCAATAAGGCATTCATATCTCAGATTTAGATGGGATAACTTAGAACAAAGATCCTAGACCACGATCTTGATAAATCTGTTCAGATAGTTTCAACTGAATATGAGTTATGGGTTTCACAATTCTTCTGGACTACAGTTCTAATATGCTCCTCAGGTGTCCAACTGACAATCTCTAACCTTTTGGTGCAAATTTATGATCGTTTTCGTTATCGCAACCTGTCGAATCCTCCACAGCACGAATGCATTCAGCACCATTGCAGCATTGTAACAATCCGTGGTAAATTCTACTTTTACGCTAGATATCTCCCAGAGAGCCGCAGAGCAAGAAAAACTCCAACGAGACTCAAAAACACTTTTATTACCATTGACAGTGCGCATCCAATCGATGTGTCTATGAAATTATCAAAAAAGACGGACCCGTTGAAAGGTTCTGTCCAGAAAGAGAAGAGAACACCGCCACTCGATCATGAACCGTAACCGAACCTCCACGTTACCACCCACGACGCACTGCACGGGTACGACTCATAAACGATCCTTGTCAAATGTCTATCCGTATCGGATGTCCGAACAGGTATCGTCACTCGCGCTGTTGTTCTTGTTGGTTTCTTCCTCGCCTGCACTACAGCTCTCCCAATGCACCGAATCGTTCCCTTGAAAGGGGGAAAAGAGGACTTTGCTCATCAAGTATGCATTACATAATTAGTTTCGTCCCCGAAAAAAAGAAGAGAAGCCCAACTCCCTTTCCCTGCTTGTACCATCGGTTCCGAACCTGCTGGGTGCTTGTGTAGTCTCGACACCGTTTCGTCGATCGATCGAACTGCCAGCACCAGCAGCACAAGGTTTACCCGTGAGGCTCTCCCCGTCGGTCGTTTAATGTCCCGTGACCGGGATCGGCAGGTCGCCGCCGCTCGACTTGATCACCGTCACCGTATGCGACCAATCGATCAATGAAGTGTATCGAATCCTCCCGGCCCTGCAGAGCGACTTTAGGCGCTCACGGTGTGTTTCGGTTGGTCTTATTTTTTTTGCCTTGATCTCCTGCTGCCCCTGGCAAGCGGGTGCCGCGCGTTCTCCTTTTGCTGTAAATGACCGGCCCTGCTGTAGGACTTCTTTTCGGCCGTTTTCCTATTCGTTCCAGTCACAGCTGTAACCTGCCCTTCCCTTCGCTCGGTGCGTAAGGCGGGAAGCTGCCGCAACGGGTCGATCCTGTTTGGTGTTTCTCTCTCTCTCTCTTCGGTCTTTCTCACTTTGCACTTTGCGGCAAGTGTCGGCTTCTGTTTGGTGTTTGTGCATGGGCGTACAGGTGGATCGAAAAGTCTCTCAGTCAGTTGTTGAAGATGTTGAAGTTGTTGAAGTTGTTGAGGAAAATGATTTTTAGGTCAGCACAGCTTGTCTGATGTGGAAAATATTTCTCAAAAATGCACATAGAGTCTACACAATGTTAAAGAACTAAGAAAAGTGTAGATTTACATATTAAATAAATTTTAATGCCCGAGTACGACACTTTCCGATGCATCCTTCAAACCCATTTTGGCTCGGCCGGCTCGAAACGAATCGGTCAGGTATCGGCCTTTTGCCACCGGTTTTACTCGCCGAAGCAAAGAGAGCACCAACAACAGAGAGGGAGGGGGAAAACACTCTTACAAAACAACACACACACGCACAAAAAAAGCCGCCGCACGGGAAGGATGATCAGCGGCAGACCGACGAAAAAAAAAGGGTCCAACCCCGGGCCGAGGAAACAACTTTCTACACTCCACGTTTGCCCGTGGAGATCGAGATCGGGTGACCGGGAGGCGCGCGCGGCGGTAAGCCAAACGAGGTAATATGTATACACATATAATCTTAATGTCAGAAGCAATTTAGTCACTAGAGCTACCGGTACTACGCACGCCACTCGGACCTCCTCCGTTAGTCGTGGCTCGCAGGCGGGCTAGAGCTGGAGGGAGACGGGAGCCGGGCGGCTAGGCGGGTCGGTTTGGTCGGGGCTTGAAGCATTAGCACGGGTTGTTGCATTCGGGACGCTGGAAAGGCCGAGCAGGGCAGCAAAAAACACCATCAACACGGCCACGTCGTATGATGAAGAGTAGAAAGACGAACAGCTCAGGATGAGAGAGAGCATGAGCATTGAATGTGGGACAGGGAGGACGCCGACAACGTGTTACGGCGAGGATCAAACTCGCGTATGATCAATGAAGGATTAAAGTCACGTTGGAGGTAAAGCAGTAAGAAGGGTGTGTGTGGATTGGAAAAGGGTAAAATTTGAATAATTTTCTCTTCTTCTTGTCGTATCACGATGTCTTATGTGATCAAACACACTTTTCCAAGTTGAGAATTGAACCACGGCTGGAGTTCATAGCAGGACGGCACATTTACCATTGGACCACCACAGACGCACGGCTCATAAATGACTAATAATAGGGCATAAAGGTGCACGAATTTTATTGCAGCAATGTCACAAACACTTCCCCCGGATGACTTCCAAACGAACCCAATGAAGGTGGATTTTATTGGACCAAATGGCCCCAACACCCAGCGACCGTTTACGAGGAGCTTACCGGGACATTAAATCAGAACCTCTAATGAGTTTTCGGCTTAAGCTTCCCGTGTAAAGGTGCCGCCGACAAAGAGCCAGGGAAACGGTACCCCGACCGGCTGGAAAAGTGAGAGCCTTCGCGCGTACGATAGCGCATCGGCTCAGCGATGATCATCCCGCGTCATGATCGCACATCAGTAGCATCATAAATGCATCGCGAGAGTGTGCTACCACTTCTGCGGCGACCGCGACGGCAAAAGGCGCGAAGGTCCACTTACTCTATCTGCATTTCCCGCACAAACGGACACAGGCACAGGCTGCCCTGGCCAGGCTTCGACCAGGGCAGTAAAAAAAGAGGCAATATTAATAAAATCAACAGGCACGGCGTCGGCACAACCCTCACGCCCCGATGTGCAGGTGCCAGGAGGGGGAGTGGTGGGCTGTGGGAAGGGGTGGGGGGAAAACAGCAAGCGAGAAATAAAACAACATTAAACCGGTCAATTTCTCGAAGCCCGGCCCAGTCTTTTGCGCCCTGGGGGCCCACTGGCGGCAGTTTTCGAGCGGTGCCATCATCGGCATCGGCGGGTGCTCCAAGGGATATTATGCTTCCGACTCCTGTCCGACGCCTGGACCGGAACGGAACCCGGGATGGGCGGAGCGAGGCAGTAAGGGCAGGATGGAAGGAGAGGTACCCCAACATCAAAGGCACGCCGAAACGGTCACAATGATAAAGTTATGCACAATCATTTCACCCAACCACCTCGCGCGCGCGCGCGTCGAGCTTCGGGACCTATACTACGGCGTGCTACGGGGGCATTAAAACCGCATCAACCGATCGTCACTCCGGTCGCCGAGTGCCGCAGCATCGAAATGATGCTAAGGCCGACACACAGACACACACACATATACACATACACTATTGCTTCTGTTGCGGTTGTTATTTCTCTCCCTTCGCTGAACGCGACGCAAGCGACGGCGGGTTCTTGCTTTCTTGCCTCGTTTTACCCGTGGTGTGTGGACGACGGGTTACCGAACACCCCCGGCTTCTCCGGTCAGTTGTGCGTCTACATCCATCAGCCGATGATGATGATGCACGGGTGTCGTTGAGGCCGTTGTTGATGACGCTCTGGGCCCGCGGCAGCGACGAAACTAGCAGCGCCACACCACACATTTGTGGCACGGCGGAGTGGTGCGGCCTGCCGGGAGTCGATCTCGTGCTGAGTGGATAAGTTGCTGGAATTGCGGCGGGATGACTATGGATGTGCCAATTGCGACACTGTGCTGTCAGAGAGTTCTCTTATGTCTAGCACAGTAAGTTGTTTATTGGATGAGGACCCAGGAAGATATTTTCCAGGAAAGTTCACGACCTTCAAATAAATTAACATGTAGTATGAAGATGTGAAGGAAAACCAGTGATCAGGATCTATTTTCAATCCAAATTCCAAAGTCAATGGTTATTGATTGGGATATAAGCGAAGTCCTTCAGGGTCTTTCAAGCTCTCAACCTCTTACAGGGTTTACCTAACCAATCGGGCGTCGTCAAAACGTTATCGGTCGCCGTAAATACTTTTTCGGGCGACGTAAACCCTCAATTGGGCACTGTCATTTCTATTCGAGCCTTGTGAAGTATGAATCGGGCAAAGTACAGAATGAATTGGGCCTACTTTATATTTTGTTGCTTTCTAGCTGTAAAATAATACTTTTTTGCGAGTATCAGTTAAACGATATGTAAGAAAATTCACTATTTTTAAGTTTAATTACATAAAAAAATATTCAAAATCCTTTTTTAAATTTTTAATTCAACCCCGTACAATGCAATTTGGTTTTATATATTTTTTTTAATACAATATATTTGGTGATTTAATTAGGTAAACATTTTAAAATAACACATAATAAGTTAAACAACATGCAAAATACGTATTTTTAAACTGCTTCATGGATCAAACACACCGGAGCGACCGATTTGACACCTTCAAGAGTAGGACGCTTTCATTCTGTACTATGCCCGATTCATACTTCACAAGGCTCGAATAGAAATGACAGTGCCCAATTGAGGGTTTATGTTGCCCGAAAAAGTATTTACGGCGACCGATAACGCTTTGACGATGCCGGATTGTCTAGGTAAACCCTGTATGTGGTTATGACAAACTGGCAATCTTATTGAAAGAAGTTCGAGGAAGACCTTTTCCATTACCTCTTAGGAATATGTGTTATCTACTAGCTATTAAATCCTATGTGTTATCTACTAGCGGCATGTAGATGTCACGTGTTCTAAGTCATCACTTTGAATCTATTTTAGTACAAGACAAATTGATGAACTCTTATTGAAGTAAATTTAAATATATAGACTAAGATCTGCAGGATATTTCAAGGTCTTAACCCTTGCGTCAAACTGGTAATCTAACTAATCTTCAAGAATCATTCGACATCTTTAGCGGAAATTGAAGATCCTCTTCTACTTTAACGCTGGAAGCTGCAGACATCGTATTCAAAGTCACCAGCAACCAAAAACTACTCTCATTGTACACCTCAGCATATCCCAAACACTGATCAATTCAGCCAACGCCGGTGGTGACGTTGCCGGTGGCTGCAACCCGGCCAGCGCGACCCGGTTCGGCCGGTATCGGAACGAATAAATAAGGTATAAATTCAACGGGGCACACGCCATTTTCAAGATCAAAGGAAAACTAGCCGACGGGGGCAACAAATTCTCTTCCACTTTTTCGCTCTCTTTCGCTATCTCTCTCTCTCTCTCTCTCGCTGCCTCGCCCGCTCCTTTTGGGTGAATGTGTTGGGCAAGAACTCCGAACTTGCCGCCCGGGTCCACCACGGTCGGAGAAGTGGAACGGAACGAAACCGAAACGGAGTCCGCTGGGCGCTGGCTGTCGGTAGCTTCCCGAAACACGGTGGATACTATAGGGGGTGACCCCCATTAGGGAACCCCACGGGTTGGACGGATATCGTGTCAGTTAGGGTTCGCGCCACAGTCAGCTGGAGCGCTGGCAAGTCGTCGGCTTGGCTGGTGAAGCTGATGGTGATGATGATGAGCATGATGACATGGAATGGTCTCTTCCTGGGGAGAATTTTCCATTTTCGTTGCTTTGGTGTTTTTGTTGTGGTCGTTTTGGAGCAAAATTACACCATACCGATGAAGAGTTGGATCAGAATTACATGAAATATTGTACATGGGACCTCTGCAAATGACAGTTTTCCCACGCCGGATTGGGCAAGTGTGCGTCAGCGCTCAACAATGCATGACGCCATCGTGTTTCACTTCCTGCCACACGCTGTAAAACCAACCGGTAACGAACCGCAAGTCACAAGTGCGGCCCCGGCACCATAATTGCTCCACATAATTATGTTTCTGCCCACCGTCCTTGCCCGACCCCCCTCCCCCGTCGGTACGACTTCAATTATCGCCGGAAATCGGCCGGCCACCGCCACCGGCGAACGAACATTTTGATTTCGAAATTTCTCCAACCACCGGAAAGCCGACTCCAGCATTCCAGCCGACACTCTCGCGGGGCGGGGGGGGGGGGTAGGGGTGAGCTGCCGGTGCCAAAACTATTTGCGCTGGCATGCGTGGAATGTGGTAAGCGTCGTCGCTTCCGACACGCTACCACGCGTTAAGCGCCATCCCTGGGGCCCGTAATTGAAGATTGATCAATCGAACGAAATCGGATGAAGCGCGCGGGCAACCGTTTTGGGCAGTCCATTCCTTCCCCTCCCTTAACATTCATCGACCGGTTGGTTTGGTGAGCAAATTGGCCGGGCCGGCACTTTTGCGCCCGGGCAATTATCGTGCCCTTTCCGAGTGGCGGAGGCGGAGATACAGCCTGTTTTGTTTTGCTGGTCGGGGATGGGGTTGGTTAATTCGTGATATCCTCTTTTCGGGAGTGGTGAGCCCCAGCGCTAACAAGGTGTTGGAGTGTGCTCTCGGGTGGGAAGACAAACGTACGGCTGGAGACTATCCTGGTAAGGCACGCGGTACGATCAGGGAGCTGCAAGTTCGGAAGGAGCTGCGTGGTTGGGTTTGTTTGAGCGTTGCAATTAACATTCTTAAGCGCAAGATTGGTTTGTATCGTTCGGAAATATGCAGAAACACAGCCGGTGCCATAAGGCATGAGTCAGTAGCTGAATATGCTGAAAAAAAAAGACAATAAACTAGGAAATACGGACGAGTATTAGACAGAACAAAGACAAATGCTAATTGCCATTAAGAAAATAAACATATTTAACATAATGAAAGAGAAAATATGAAATATATAAAATACGAAAGAAAGAAAGAAGTTAAAATGAGAAACAAAAGAAACAAACACAAAAAATTTGAAAATCTGAAGAAAAGAACAAATATTAAATGATGCAAAACTCTTTGTTGACGAAGAATATAAAGCTGTATTTTCCCAGAGGAATAAATGAGAAGAACTAATGTTTATTTATATTGAGAAAAGAAAATGGACACAAAAAACATAGTTAAAATCATTGTGCGATAAACTAAAGTGTCTGGTACCACTCAAACAAAAAATGAAATAAAACAATATAAAAACTATTTGGAAAACGTTCTAAACGACAAAGTAATGCATAAAAATCACCAAAACAAGTAAAAACAAACCTCAAAATTTGAAAACAAATGGATTGACAAGCAATTCAGCAAACAAGTCCCTTCCAAATACCATCATTTGCTAGTCAAATTCCTAATTTCACCAACAATCGATGGGAAACAAAAGTGGCCCAACGTTTGAAAGCTCATTATGATAAAAGGAAGCATTCCCAAAACCACTGACAACAAACGGGAAAGCGGAAAAAGAAAATGAAACTTTATCAACAACAAGCAACAGCAAAACAAAAAAAATCAATGTCTAGAGTAAAATAATTCAACGGTAACAAAAAAAAAGCGAGGAAAGCAAGGCACGAACCACAAACCTTGCAGGAGAAAAGCGTAAAATCGTTTCTCCTCCTGGCCCGGTGGAGCCACGCTAGAAAGAAGGAAAGTGAACTAACTAGCAGAGGGGCGGAAAAACGAAACGAAGCGAGAGCGAGACACCGCGAACCGGCGAACAAAGGGCAACGAAAGAAGACACATACAACAACAACAGCCACCATCGCCACTCAACGCATCTCCCCCGTCCAAACAATCCTTCCAAAGGAAATAGAGAGAACACAATAAAAGAAAAAAATAAAGAGAAAACGAGGGAGAGAGAGAGGGAAAAGAGCAGAGAACTAAGCGGAGGAGAAGCAGCAAATCAGAGAAGACGGAACGAAACCAAACGAAAAGAAAGAAGAAGAAGACGAAAGAAAGAAGGAAAGAAAGAAAAAAAGGTGAGCGATTTAGTACAGCTGTTGTGTTGGCGGCGGTTTTTCTTTCATCCTGTCAGTCTATTGTTTCCGTATCAAAAGACCACTATTATGTAAACAACGGTGCCGTTTGAAGTTTGCCGCCAATGGTATAACAACCACCGGAGGGAAAGAGAGATAAATAGAGAGAGGGAGGCAAAGAAAAGGAGAGAGAGAGAGAAAAAAAGACCAGCCGACACGCACGCACGTCCGATGGAAGCCTTTTCGGGGTCGGCACCTGGGGTTGTCGGGAGGGCGAGCAGTGTTTGAGGGAGGGGTGAAGGGGAGGGTGGGGGGGGGGGGGCGGACGATTCAGGAACTGGAAGGACGGACTCATTTTTCGTCTCATTTATACAATATTACTATTTCATTTTAACGACCTGTGTGTGTGTGTGTTTTTTTTGTATTTCGGACCCATTTCCTAACCGCGTCTCTCCGTCTCCCTGTCCCCCATACACCTTGTGGATTCCCTCCTCCCCCCTCCCATGTTCTCCTATTGATTGCTCTCGTTTTGGTGGATGCTGCTGCTGCTTTTTTGTTTTCATTTGTTCGTGGTTTTTGTTTGGGGATTTTCTGTTATCTGTACGCGCCATTCGCGACTCCTTTTCCTTGCGTCGGAGGCAGCGGGAAGCGAAGGGGGGCCCCATAAGCCCAGCTGGAAGGTGGAGGTTGCCGGGGCCGCTCACAAATAGCATGTCAAACGAGAAGATGAAGTGTTAGAAATGCGGCAAAATATTAACCAAAATAACGATCAGCTTAACATTCGAATGTGTCTCCAAGGAGCCGGTTGAGAGAGGGCGGAAAAGGAGCGTGGGAGCCGCTGGCGCTGGCTGCTGGTGATTGTCTTTTCCCGCTAAAATATGGCCGCAGTTTTGGATAATGTCAGATAAATATGTTTAATAAATTGGGATGAGATTTTCGATCCATCTTTTGTTTTGCTGTGTTTTTAGCGTAGGAGGGAAGGCAGGCGACAAGATAAGATTAAGAGTCTTGCATAGGGGCTGCGCACAGAGAGTGTGATCGGTCATCACACACAGCTAAAAGTACCCTCCCACTTCTCCTCTTCCCCCTCCACCCCCCTCTCAATCAACCACCCGGGTGTGTGGACCACCCGAAGGTCGGGGCCGGCAAACGCGCAAGAAACATAAATTAAATCGTAAAACTAGTAGTTGATTGTATATTCATCAAGCTATTTTATATGCCATGCGATAAAGTTGACTCGCGATGGCTTCGCTAGCGCCCAAACGGCGCCGGTGGTGGAGCGTCACTAATAATCCTTTCTCGGTGGGGGAGGGAGTGATTGGAAAAGAAAGGCCGGCATCCCGAAACACTGTTCGGGCGAGCTTTTTGGGATCCATTGCGGGTGGCTTCTGTTCACTTTGGTCAATTGCTAGCATCGTTTAGTGAAGGAAAGGATCAACACCAGCGATGTGGGCTGTGGGTAGGTGCTTATAATCTTCAATAATACCGCGGCCTGGTGCCTTCAGCTCCAGGTTTGAGGGATTCGTTTGGGGGTTTTGAAATGAAAATTACATTAAAAACGCATTACAAGCAAAAGGGATTATAGCAGCAGCCGAGCGCGATCGCTAGGGAATTAAAAACAATAAAATGGCTCAATTATTTCACAATTCCGGAAAAGGTGGCTGTGGTGGTCGTACAATTGGTGAAAAGGTGGCAAATCCTCCCAACCAGTACGTCCGCATTTCCCAACGAGCAGAGAGAACATTTTGCTCGATTTTCTTCTAAGCCCTTGCGTCAAGAAGGAGCAGCTTCTCTACCGAAGAAGCGAAGAGGTGTGATCGGTGTGCTGTGTCGCTGTGTGTGTGGGTGTGTGTGTGTGCGCTCATTAGCAACAGGTTACAGGGACGCCAGGTCAACCTGCTTGCACTACGCCATCGCACGAGGCGTGTGCACGCGTGCGATCATCGCCCGGGCGTTTAGTGACGATCGGGTTTGCTGCAACCGTCCCACTGTGTCCTCCATCCCCTGGAAATCTTTCCCCACGACCCAACCCAACCCGGCACCGGTACCGGTTGCGGTACGGCTCAAACGAGCCCGCTTCGCCTCCTCTGTCCACCATCATGGCGGGTGAGGTTTAAATTTTTTAACGATGATCATCACCATTAATTAATATATATAAAATAGACATAAAGTGGTCTTTTTTATCATGCCGCCTTTCGCAGAGGGGGGGGGGGAAGAAGATAGAGAAGAAGAAGGTTCGTTTGTGTGCACGTGTGTGTGTGTGTGTGTGAGCGAGTGTAATGCACGTTTGATGCATTCGTTGGCATTAAACGTACACGTTCTGGACGAGTACGAGCGCTGCGGGCGTAAACTCTGCTAAAAACGCATCGCCACCCCTCCCTCGCTCACACAAAATGATCGCCGTTGCTAGCCGTTAAGCTTGTAGGCCATTTCGGAAAATGGTTTATCTACCGGTTGATGCATCCATCCAGCATATGGGGTCGGAGCTACAATGTACAGTGTGGTGGGCCAATCGCGCCGTAACTCTTTCGTCGGACGCAAAGCTGTCTGTGCGCGCACAAACACCGGTTAATTGCTATCGGGGCGGGGGTTTTGATCAGTTTCAGGTAGAATTTATTGCAATATTGGGTTTTAGCAGCCTTTGTAGACAACTTTGTGCTGCTTGCTCCACAGGAAGGAAATTACGAATATTTAGTACCATCGAGCGGCCATTACCGACACATTCCTGCGCCGAGGCAGAGCGAGCGGGAACATAAACAAATAAATTCATTATAATGAGCAACGGCCAAGCAACGACACGTGTAAGGTCAGTCGTTTGGTCCCGTAAGAGAGGTCCCTTTTTTGCTTTTTTGTACCTTTTTTTTAAAATAAACTTTAGCTATTGAAAGTTGAAACCAAAAGCAAGCTGACAAATTGACCTGACTTTCCTTATTTTCGTGCAATGCCAACCGGTGGATTTTCCGCGGGATTTTCCACTTTTTGTGTTCCACGCTACCCATCGTGCCAAAATTTCCCACCATATTTTACCTCCCTTTTACCTGGACGGTGCAGGGTGATGTGGGTAGAACGAAGATCCTTTAGCATTATTCTTACTCCTCTCTCTTTTGCTCGTAAAATGTAAATGATCTTGAAACAAGGAGCTCTAGAGGATCGTAACATTGAAAAAGGCGGGTAAATTCGTTTGCATGACCTCATCAGCAAACAAAAGAACTGTTGAGGAAAAACAAAGCTTATTTTTTAACATTCAATTTGTTAAAATTAATGTTCAAATGAAATGTTTACTCAATTATTATGTTTAATCATTAAAATCACATTTTTTTGGATACACAAAGAAGCCTGTCGTTTTAACTGTGTTCAAAAATTTATATTAAAAGAAAAAGTATTCAGATATGTAGGCTGGATGACCTTTAAAAAAATAAAATAAAATTCATTTTTCTTAATATTTCCTAGTAACAGGTTGGTGAAAAATGCTTCCATCGCGCGGTGGTTAAAAATGCCAACAATTTGTCCTGCTCGTAGCCTGCTTCGTTCCCGCCGTGTGTTCCGTGGCGTGAGAGAGAAACCTCCGTCCCCGCCCGATGGCGAGAGAGCGTGAGAGCGGCAGAGAAAGAGAAAAACAGAGCGAGAGTGAGAGAGCGCGCGCCTTAGCCTGGGAGCCGCGCGCACGCTTCGGAGGCCCCGAAGAGGCAGCATAAAGGCAACATAAAAATGCGCAGCGCCGGCAAGCTGAGCATAAGCGTACCGCTCGATACGCTCGCACACTTTCCAGCCGCACGCCGTCCGGGTGAGATGTGTGAACGCTCGCTGCTGCCGCTGCTGCCGCTAGTAAACGAAGTGCGGGATTTTGCTGCCCAAACACAGATTTTTCTTCTAGCAAAGTTTCGATCGTACTGTAGTGGGAAGTGAACAGCTTTCATGAACAAAACGTATTGGTGCAAACAGTTGCAGGGTGTAAAGTGAGTCAGCTAGTGTTGTGTGTGTTTTTTTGTAAGTTTTCACACGGAAAATCTGTCCTGACCGATTACCGTCAGTGTTCCAGCAATCAACGACGAGGTGATGAGTGCGCAGAAACGGGTAGTCTCCCAGTTCCAGGGCCAATGCCGAATGGGATGAAGACAGGTGGGGGCATTGCGAGTCCTTTTGAGAGTGTATTGTAAAAAAAAAAGAAATCCCTACAGTTTTTGTGGTCATGTGTGTGAGAAATGTATGATAAAGGTGAATGTTAATACTGCGCCAACAGCAGAAGCAAAACAAATCGCAGCTCTCTAAAACCGAAGACGAAACGTAAAGCGTGTTCAACAGTGTGTGTGTGGGTGTTGTCCATATCTGTGTATGAAAAGCAACCAAAAGCAAAGCAAAGCTTGCAATGCAGTGGATGAGTTTGAGTGCAGATCAAGTTGGAAATACATTACGCTGAAGGGAGTGCAGAGAAGAAAATTCGCCACAGTTTTGATGCAGTTTTGATGCTTGTGAAGGTGAAAGAATAACAAATTGTGTGAAGCTTCAAACCGTGAACGCCAAGAGAAGTCGTACGCCGAAACTTCTTGCAGTGAAACAGACAAGAACGTGTGCACACACAGAATGGCATTTTACGGCTGTCGAAGGAGCAGCTCCACGGGCCACGGGACGCCACTGATGACGACGGTAAGTGTTGGCCGCAAAACGTGCCTGTTTAGTTTAGAACCTTGTTCACGTGTTTACACACACACACACACACACACACACACACACACACACACACACACACACACACACACACGCACTGAGACAACAGGTGGGAGCATGGATTGCATTCCATTTCTCACACCCACGTGTGGTACAATCACCACGATATGATCGAGCATAACATCGTCTGCACCGTCCATTGACGGCGTGAAAAGAATCTCTCCTGCCCTTTTTCTCTCTCCTTCTCTCGTTTTTTCTCAATTTCGATAAAAAAAAGTGGTAAAAGATCAAAAGAAAAACGGCCGCCCTCGGGCATGGTTGTTTGGGTGGTTTTTTTGTTTGCGGAAGTTTCGTTATCGGCGCGAGGGGAATAGAAAAACGCACCTGATCGTAATCGCGTGCTGTTGTTGATACTGTTGATTCCGTCTGTTTCCCGCGCGCGCATTAGATGCCTGTGGTCTGTGGTCACCATGAAGCAAATCGGCAGCATATCAGAGTGCCTTCTTGCAATGCAATTTAAGGTTAAATTTTGTGCCACAAAGCAGCTTACTTTAAAATACAATTTATGCTTCATCAAAATGAGGCTCAAAACGGTGCCCTTTTTTGTGCCATGTACACGATCACGCGAAACCCTTTTGGGTGAAAAAGTGAAGCTGCCGACTCTCTCTCTCTCTCTTCTTCTTCACCCCCTTCCTACCACCTCCCTCAAAGTATCCCGGGGCACACGCCGCGTCGGCACTGGTCACTTATTACTAAATTATGTATAATTCCAGGTACAGTTTACTATCATTATTATATCATTAATGATGTTTCCGCGCGCGCGCGCGCCCCTGTTGTTGCCTCCCCCCCCCCCTCCCACCGACGTGGTGTGGTGGTTTGGCGCTGGCAGAGCGACGTCACGGTAACGGAGAAACCGACGAGCGTTGGCTGCTCGTGCCACGAAAACGGTCGCGGATTCGATTCCGCTGAAATAATTACCGATTTGTTGGCTGGCTTGGTTGGCTGCCGGTTTTGAGCCCTCACTGTGCCGCGGTGTTTTGTCTGCCCTTCCCCTCCCGTTTCCCCCCCCCCCCTTTGTTTTCGCTGATGGGCCGACTCCCTTTTGTACCGAGTAGCTCCCGTGGGCCCAGTTATGATGAGTTTGGTTTTGCTGCCTTTCTGCCGTCGGTTGCTTCGCTCGCGGCTTTCTTTGCCGTCTGGTTCAATCGAGCGGCTGGCCAAAAAAAAACCGGCACTATCGGCAGTGGCAGAGCGGCCTAGGCGAGAATTCCCATCCCATTTCGGGCGCGGACCATGAAATTGATCGATTGGAAAACGTGCTCGACCAAAAAGAAAAAAAATCACAGTCCCGAGAAACGCGCGCCAAAGGAAAGGCAGGGGTGGCGAGCGATATAACGAGTCAGAAAATAAGGGAAGATGTGAGGGCACGTGCGCCGAGCTCGCGCAACGAGCTCGGCCGCAAAACACAAAACACAAAAAAAAGAAAACAGAAATAAAACTCACACACACACAGACAGAGGCGCGCGCGCGCGATCCAGCAGCAAAGGAGAGGAAACGCGAAACGGTGCGAAGGAAAAATAAAACGAAAACTCGCTTTGATCTTTGGCCGGCGGCTCTCATTGCACAGGTACGCTTGGAGGGTTGGTGGGGGGAGTTGGGGTGTGTGATGGGCGGCCCACAGATCAAAAAGGGACCGCCACCTAGACCGCGATGGGCAGGGGGGGAGCAGTGGGTGAAGGAGAGGCTAAAGGGACACTGAGGGGGATGGGGGGAGGGCATGTAACTGAGAGCGTAAAAGAAGCTGTGAGAAAGAGCACGCGCTAACGCACGGGGGCCGGCAATTTTTTGATCGTACGGCTCTGATGTTCGCACGGGTGCACAATCCTTCTCTCTCTCCCTCTTTCTCTCTCTCTCTCTCTCTCTCTTTGTATCGGTCTCGCCGCTGTCTACCATTAACCATCTGATCCGATCTGTCTGTCCGCCTGATCGGATCGAATCGCTTCCTCCCTCACCCTCGCAAAGGGCCCTGCTTGCGCCCCCAGAGATGGATTATGATTAACGACGGTGTGGGCAGGTTGGGCCAGGATGTTTCAATTAAAATTGGCGGCAGCCCATGTGTGTGTGTGTGATCATTAGCGCTAGTTGACAACCGTTTCCCAATCGATCGATCCGATCCGGGCTGATAGCTGTTTGTCGGTGGTGACGGCGCCTCACCTTTCAAATTGGCAGGCAAGGGCTGAACAACGGGGGTGAGGGGAGCTGAAGGTTGGGTGTAAAGGACGTAGCGGTAACCCTGCGAAAAGGGGTTGTTGTTTGTTTGGTTTGCTGTTGTGCACGCCCAAGACGATCGCCGTTGTCAATGAAACCGGAAACCTTTTCCCTCCCTGCAAACGGGATGCCCAGAGTTTTTGGTGGGATGGGATGGGGGGTTGGTGTTGAGAGATGAGAGGAGGGCGCCTGTTGGGTGTCGCAATCTTGATGTGCACCGGTAAGAAACGAAAAAACAACTCCCCAACTCTGTCGCCATAAACACCGGGAGGCGTTTCGTTCTTTTGTCGGCAGCGGCATTCGTGTTGATTACAAGATCGTGCCGTACTGACAAGCGCGCGTGCGTCGGGTACCGTACAGCGATATCTACTTATTGCGTGCGGTTGAGATGAGAGGGCAGTGGGCTTCTGTGGGTGTGTGTGTCGGAAGGGCTGTCTGTGTCCGTAGAGAGGTTGAGAAGATAGAAGTAATGGCTCGGCTCGACTCTAAGCAGTTTTGGTCCTTCGAACACGATCTGAGAAGAGAATGGTTCAACTACAGAACGGTCAATATCAATTTATGGATCTTCTTTCAATGTTTTAAGGAGATGAGGAAGATGAATTTTGTGTTTGGTCCTTCGAACACGATCTTAGGACTGAATCATTCGAGATCATTAGCTGAACTGACGGTTGAATTCTTGGTTTTGAGATCTGAATAGTAATTTAGGATTTAGTCCCTCAAACGCGATCTTTCCAGGGACTGACCCACGTGTTTTAAAGTCAAATTCTTCACTGTGAGTAACGATTCAATCGAGTTTTTAGAATCCTTTGAACGCGATAGGCCTTTAGCCGAATACGGTTCTAATTGAATTTTGGCCCTTCTAACACGATCGTCCCACAGGGTGGCTCAAACGCTAGAAATTTTAAGGGAAATAAATTTTGTTGGGGTTTTGTGTTGGGTAAAGGCTCTTCCAGGGTCTCTGGATAGAGTAGCTAAAATTGAGTAAAACACTGTCAACTGATGGGAATTTTCTAATGTTGTCATTCTAAAGTCAACTAATGGGATTTATTAATCCAATTGAACCAACCAATTGAATTAGATGATACAACATTACGTAGAACACAATCAAATCATAGATTCGTGTTTTGGAATAACATCTTCAGTAATTATGAACTTGGTCCTTCAAACACGATCATTGCAGCAAGAACTTACTACACACTCTTTCACTGCGCGATTACTTGTCCAGAGAATGCATTCTAGCTTCACAGTAAGCACCAGTTTCGTTCAAAGTTCATTAAACCAACACACCCCTGCCCATGTCTGTAAATCGTTCTAAAACCTCAAAGACCCTCACAGTTTGTCTCTCTATACCGTCCGGCTTTCGCCCGTTGCCCAGCAATCAAAGAGCATCCTGCTTTGATCTGTCGTTTCCCTCGCATGCTACTGCTTAATGTTTGTGCGCCTTATGCGCCGCCGCCCCGAGTCCTCTGGTGTCTGATCGTCTGATCCCGCATGGTGGAGGATCAAACAGCAGATCAGCATCAGAGTTTTCGGGCTGAAAGCCGGTTTCGTGTAAATAAAGCGCAGCGGGCGAATAAAAACATGCACCTTCTGGCCGTTCGTTGGTTGCATCGAGGGCGCTCCTAGATGAAAGGGATGGAATACACACGAAAAAAAGAAGAAAAAAACACGAGCGTGCGCAAAAAAACCGGACCGCATCATGCCATGAAAGGGAACCATTCGGCCACTAGTACACAGTACGCAGCTCCCTTTGATGTCGTCTACGATGGCTGCTGTGCTGCTTGCTGCGGGACACCGGCTAAAAATCACACCAAAGGCAAACCGGTGCACTAATCTGAAGGCGGCGTCCAAGAGCGTCCCGGCCGTGCTTTGCTAGCCGTCCCACTTTGACAGCTATTAATTAGATGGGCAAATTATTTAAATTACATTATAATTAAGCGGACGGGGGTCGGGGCCCCGATGGCCAATTATAAGACGATTAATCGCACGTTTGCGCACGCGTCTTCGAGACTGCTGCTTCGGGATGGACGAACTGGACTGGACCAGATGCACCTGTGTGTGATTGTTTGCGGTGCAGTTTGTTTTGCTCGGGACTTCGGGAAGGGGTGAGTGGCATTGTTGCTGGCGAACGAGCTGGACCTCGAGCTGAACAATTGGTGGCGCTTGTGAGGAAGTCGCTTGTTATTGCAACCAGGGGTCCAATTTGCAAAGGAGATTAGAACCCCTTGACAGGGCTAGAGCGATTAGAATAATGTGTTGGATCGGGCTAGAAATTAAAGTAATAGGTGCTGTGTGTTTGTGTTTCAACTTAATTCATTTCCATTCCATTTATCGTCGGCCCACTTAGTGTTAAGGTATTTACGGTATTTTTGCTTTTCGTTCTAACAAATGTTTCGCTCCATAAGTAAAACATCCCCAAAAAACATGCAAAACCACATTGAAGAAGCTAGGCCGGTAAATTGAAAAGTAAAAGAAAAGGAAACCTCAACCACAAGGGAAACCGATTTGGCAAGTCAGGAGATCCTTCAAGAGGATGAAGAGAGCTATGCGGTAGCCCCAGTGGGCATCAAAGTGAGGCAACCGAGGCAAGCCCGGCAAAAAGGCCGAACCGCACACTGTCTGCACCTGTTGTTGTTGCTGCTGCTGCTGCTGCTGCCTTCTGCTTCATCGGTGCCCTTTTTTGTCTACCTCGAACGATGCGCTGCCGCTGTGTCTGTCCACCGGCTTCCTTCTGGACGCTTTGTGCCTTGAACTTTGCCGCCCAGCTTGCCACCGCAGCGCGTGTGTGCAGCGCGAGCGCAAATGCAAATCGTTCTCTCGGATCCCAGAGTGGCGGCAATTTCATACACAGCGCACTAGTGCTACCGCTCGGCGCTATCGATCCTTCGAGCCAAGGCTCTGCAGCCGATGCAGCCGTTCGCCGAAGGCCCCGAGGTGTGAACGAAGGAGAAGGATTTGCTGCGCGCGCGCGCGGTTTCCGGGGTTCCACAGCGCCTCTAGCCCCTGGTGCGCGTGTTGCTGCTGCTGCAGTCGCGGTCGCGCAGAAGAAAACCGATGCAAAGGTGCATCTCTCGCGCGCACGCTAATAGACGGTCAGGGTCGGTGCAAATGTATGTAATTTACGGTGCAATTTTTGCTTTACAATAAAAGGCGAACCGCCGGCGTTGCGTGCCCAGCCACCCAGCCACCGAACGGAGACGGATGCTAATCTTGTTACAGCGTACCCGGGCACAGCAGGGTGAATTGTAGGTTGTTGGGGAGCAGTGGAGGAAATTCGCCCTGGGTACGTTTGGAGGTCCATTTTCGGCGAGAACGAAACGGGTGCTTTGCGCTTTGAGTCGTTTTGGTTGCAGTTTTGCGGTTTATGCGGAAGGTTTTAAATGAGTTTAGGGAAACAATTGGCTGCTGGAGCGTTCTTGGTTTTATTCCATTAGCAGATGCAAAAGTCAAAAGAAATCAATTACATTTGATCGATCTGATGAATCGTCCAAAGAGCTTTAACGGCTTCTCGTAAATTAAAAGCAATACTTGAATGATTAAATAGGTACCACAAAAGGTCGCTGAAGGCAGCAGAGTAGCTGTAGCCCAACAAGGATGTAAAGGAACTAAATAACTATGGAATGAAGTCTGAGTTAAGATGCCTGAGTAGAGCTGTCGATACACCAACTGAATGCTAGTGCCGAATAGATAACTTTTGAATAGTTGTGTCTTCATTTGTATTGCAATGTTTTAGTCTAGGATGAAATGTTTCATCATCTCTGAAGATTAAATGAATTATTTGAACATAAAGCAGGCCTCACAGTTTCAGGATTCAATTTCCAAACTAAACACCATGAACAAGTATGCAAAAAAGACCCTTATGTGCTAGAATCTACCATAGAATACCTTCCAACATCACCAAAACTTCCTCTTATGTGCTTAGAACTATCGTAGAATACCTTCCAACATCTCCAAAAGTGCATTTGATGTGCTAGAATCTACCATAGAATACCTTCCAACATCTCCAAAACTTCCTCTTATGTGCTTAGAACTATCGTAGAATACCTTCCAACATCTCCAAAAGTGCATCAGATGTGCTTGGAGGTATCATATAATACCTTCCAACATCACCAAAAGTACATCAGATGTGCTTGGAGGTATCATAGAATACCTTCCAACATCTCCAAAAGTACATCAGATGTGCTTGGAGGTATCATAGAATACCTTCCAACATCTCCAAAAGTACATCAGATGTGCTTGGAGGTATCATAGAATACCTTCCAACATCACCAAAAGTGCCTCTTATGTGCTTAGAGGTATCATAGAATATCTTTCAACATTTCCAAAAGTGCATGTGCTTAGAGGCATCGTAGAATATCTTTCAACATCTCCAAAAGTGCATCTGATGTGCTTAGAACTATCATAGAATACCTTCCAACATCTCCAAAAGTACCTCGGATGTGCTTGGATCCATCATATTCATTTAGGTGGTCGGGTTATAAGTCGAGGATAGCTCCTGGTTTATAATTATAACGAGTTTATTCCGCCAAACTCTAGTATCCACTCTTTTTCGTCCTTAAGAACAATAAGGAATAGCATTCTATACATATACCAACGAGTTTGTCTGTTCTTACTCTAATGACATGAATAGGCAGGCTCATTCAGCTAATAGTTTATTTGATCCTCTAGCAATAAAATTTTGCTAACTATGTAAAAAATGTGATAAAGCATTAGGCATTCAGGTGACCTCCACCTTGATCGTATAACAATTACCGAATCATTTAACCGAAAGCGCTACCGCGAACGCAAAACTTGCATGCCGAATGCTGCAACCCAAACCCTCAACCGGCGATCGCTTTAGCGATGGCCAAAACTCTCCAAACCCTCCCCAACATCGTCGCAGCCGTCCAAGCGGGCCCGGGACGAGAAAATGGATATAAATAAACCATAATAGAAACACACGCTGCACACAAACAGAGCGAGCGAGCGAGCGGCCGGCGGCATGTTTATCAGAAACCACGTGAGTGCGGTTTAATGGCTGGAAGCCGATCGATCTCGCAACACGCACACATGCGGTTTTTGCTTCCGTTGCTTCTAATGGGAGGGGGAGGGAGGGGAAGGATGGGAAGAAAACACTCCGAACAGGTGAAAGAGCCCTGGCCGCGGCGGACGCGCCATTGCGCAGGACGTCCTGCGCAGCGTGACAGAATCGCCGCAGCAGCAGCAGCAGCAGCAGCGTGCAGCCTCCCGGAAAGGTACTGAGCGCAAACAAAAAACATTAAACTTGAAGCAAGACGAAAAAAACAGTGCTCTCATACACACACTCACTCAACCAGATTAACCCCGTGCAGTAGGGGAAGGGCAAAGCGAGGAAACATTCCTGCCCCATTCCGCCCGCCCGCCTTTTTGGAAACCGATTCAGCTAAACGGCCAGCCGCCGGGATACGTTTTTCTGTGGCCGGTTTCGTTTGTTTCTTCTCTCGTTTCTCTCTTTGCGGGCTCTGACTGGCGATCCTTTCCCCCACCCCCTCCCCTCTAGCATTCGTCCGTGTACTAGCGCCCCCCCCCCCCCCCAACCGTAGCGTTGCCGCAGCTGGGTGTTATTTTGTCGGTGCCTTTTCTTTGATCTTCGGTTTGTTATGTTTCGGTTTCGGTGCCGTCACTGCCCGCCTGGCCTCCGGTGCTCTCCGCCCAGGCCCTCGCACAAGTTGTAGCACCACACGGTAGCACGAGCTTGCCGGCCAGAAAAGGGCAACGCGAGCGAGTCGGTTTCGGATCAGTTTGCTTGCCGTCTCTGTCTCTGTGCGCTCGCTCTTTGTGGCTTCGTTTTCGACTTCTCCGACGTGATTCTCTCGCCTGTTTCTTCTTCTCGATGGGCCCGCAGCCCCTGGACGTGGTTTCGAGCAGCAGCAGCAGCAAGATTGCGCTCGAGCCCGCAAGCTGCTGCGAGTTATGATCGATCGGTCCTGCGGGTGCATCTTACGCCAATCGCCGAATCGAGCAAATGTTCGCCCAAAGAATTCGCCCAAAAACCCAGAAACAAATTAAACACTCAACAGGCCGTCGCCGGGCAGGCAGGTTGCGCAGACGGTCAAGCAAACAGCAAACGCGCAACCGCTTGTCGCTGTCGCTGTTTGTTTTCGTGTGTCGTGTGCTCCCAGTCCAGCCCCGGACGGTCTGCTGCCCCAGTAGTCCACTTCCTGTGTCGCTCGGGCGCACACGATTGTCGGCGGGTTTTTCGAGTGTGTGTGTTTGTTTCGAATTATTAATTACCTGTCTGACCACCACCCCCACTCCCCCCCCCCCCCCTCACCCGTGGGACTCACAATTTATAAACAGGGGCCACCGTTTTGGCTTCCTTTTTTAAGAAGGCGCGCGCGCGCGCAAAAACATACGCAGCGCTACATACGCAAGAGTTGTTTATTTTGATTTCTTTCACCACTTCCACCACTTCCACCATTCTGGCACTGGTGCCATTGGAGGGGACGAGGAGCAGAACCTGATTTGGAGGGTGGGGGTGAGTTCACCTGACCCCATGCCAGGCGGCGGTTCTGCCGGCATCCGCTCCAGCAGTGATCGATCTCACCACTCTCTTCTCGCGCGCATTTTCCCGATCGATGGGGGATCCCCCTCCCCTCCCGTTCCTTTTCCACCCCCACCCCATCGACACGTGCGGCACGTTTGATCAGGCAAAAGGCCGTGGCCGCGTCGCGATCAGCGGGAGAGTAGATAAATTGGAGTGGCAAAGATAAGCCGGCCCGGCCGGATCAGGGGAAGGCAAATTAATCGTTTGTTTATGTACGGCCTTGTACGGCTTTCGTGCCCCGTGCCCCGTGCTCCGCGCCCTATCCCCCTAGTGGGGGTGAAGATTGATTTATTGTCCAATGGCGTCTGCTACCGAAATGTTTAAAGCCCAGCGGCTCCTGCGGCTTACGGTAGTCGACCGGCCGCTCAGTTCCCTCCGCTTGGTGGGATGCGGGATGATCGTGAGGGAAGCATCCGGTGTAGGGTATGTTGTCCCCTGTGGTGCCGCGTACTCTTCGTTTGGCGTTTTCGGCAGACATGCTGGCATGCCGGGATTGATGTCGGTGCGTTTTGTTCTGCGCCGACCGGGAGCTCGGCATACTCGGCGGGTGTTCCCCACGGCTGCCCATTTCCATATCCGGTGCAACGATACAGTGTTGTAAGGAAAGCATTCCCCCTTTAGTTTGCATTTTAGAAACAAATTTAGTATTATTAGTAAAATAAAATAAACTTAAAATCGTTCGCATTTTAATAAAAACAGTTAATTTCATTTCAACAAAGTTCGTCGTTTTTTGAAGCGTTGATGTCCTTCGTTTGTCACTCGCGCAATCTAACACTCTCGTTCTTTCATTGTTTCTCTCTCCCCCACCACCAGGTGACAGTACTGGTACTCATCGTGGCACTCACACTACCCACCGTCCGGTGTCGATCGGTGAACGTGAACCAACCGCCGAACCATCCGCCCCACAGCCGGCACCACCGGTCCAACATCTCGATCGAGAGCAACTCGATACAGCGGCTCGATGCGGCGGGCGCTGGCAACCGACCGGCAACGCACGGCAATGGAGCCGCGTACGGCGGTCAGTCGGGCCAGTCGCCGCCACTGCTGAAGCGCGTCTTTCTATCGAACCGCACCGTCACCTGTAACGATGGTTCGCAGGCCGGGTTCTATCTGCGCAAATCGCCCGGCTCCCGCCGGTGGGTGGTGTTTTTCGAGGGCGGCTGGCATTGCTACGATCACAAATCGTGCCGGGCGCGGTGGTTAAAGCAGCGCCATCTAATGACATCCGTGCAGTGGCCAGAGACGCGTGACGGTGAGTAAGACTGTTCTTTACCTATAAAGACGCTCTTTTGAGTGTGTGCGTTTCAAAATTAATATATATTTTTCGCACTCCATTTCATTGCAGTCGGTGGTCTACTGTCCGCCCTGCCCTCGGAGAACCCGTACTGGTACAACGCGAACCACGTGTTCGTGCCGTACTGCAGCAGCGACTCGTGGAGCGGCACCAAGGTGCGGCCGGACACGCGGGACGGCCTCCGCTTCATGGGTTCGCTGATCGTGCGCCAGGTCATGTCCGATCTGGTCCCGCTCGGGCTGGGCCATTCGCAGGGGGCCGACCTGCTGATGGCCGGCTCTTCCGCCGGTGGGCTGGGCGTCATGCTTAATCTCGACAAAGTGCGAACGTTTCTGCAGAACGAACGAGGTAAGATTCCAATTAGAAACCGCCCCTGCAAGCGGAGCGAAAGCACAAATCCGCCCAAATGTATGCAGCACGCAGCGCACACTGCTCGCACGGTAGTTATTTGTTTACGTCGTTCTGATCGCATTCGTTTCTGTTGCTTCTCCTGCCAGGTCTGAAGGTGAGCGTGCGTGGTGTTAGCGACTCCGGATGGTTCCTGGACCGGGAACCGTACACACCCGGCGCGGTGGCCGCCTCGGAAGCCGTCCGGCAGGGCTGGCGTATGTGGGACGGTGCGCTGCCCGAGGCGTGCGTTGCCGAACACTCGAAAGAGCCGTGGCGCTGCTACTTTGGCCACCGGCTGTACAACACACTGAAATGTAAGCAAAACAAACCATTTTCCTTCTAAACGAGCGCAATGTTTAACAACCCCCCGTTTGTTTCTTTCCTGTAGCTCCCCTGTTCGTGTTTCAGTGGCTGTTTGATGAGGCGCAGATGCGGGCGGACAGTGTCGGTGCGCCGGTGACGCCCCAGCAGTGGGACTACATCCACGATATGGGCGGTGCATTGCGCGAATCGCTCAACAACGTGTCGGCCGTGTTTGCGCCGTCCTGCATTGGCCACTCGGTGCTGACCAAGCGCGACTGGATGAAGATCCGGATCGACGACATCACGCTGGCCGACGCGCTGCGCTGCTGGGAGCAGTCGAACGCCGACGAGCGCCAGTCCCAGTGGCGCTCGATCAACCGTAGCCCGCAGAAGCTGCACCGCAAGCACAACGGTGCGCGCAGGAAGAACAAGCTACAGCAGCAACAACAGCAGCAACAGCAACAACAGAAACAAAACGCTCCGGTTGATGTGGAGCCGGCGTCGGAGCGGCCGCCCCGTCCGAAGCTTACCAAAGAGGAGCGCGAACGCAGGCGCCAGGAGCGACGGAAGCGTCAGAACCAGCGCCTGAAGCAGACCAACGGCAAGCCCGACGGCCCGAAAGTTCCTAAGCTAGAACGAATGCCAAAAAATAATAGTACTACCACTACCACTGCTGCTACCAGCAAACCGAACGGCAGCAATCAACCGAAGCGCAACCGGCACCGGGAGGAGGTCGCAACCGCCACGAACGAACCGGCCGCGCACAAGCTGCGCAACCAGAACAAGAAGCGCCTGAACGGACACCGCAACCGGAATCGTAAGGCACGGGGAGGAGGCGGCGGCGGCGGCGGCGGCGGTGGGGGCCGTAACCGAGCGCCCCAGGCGGTGGTGGACATTGCGGAACCAAAGAAGTGCGCGTTGCGGTTGCTGGAGCGGTGCAGCTGGCCCCAGTGCAACCATTCCTGCCCGACGCTCACCAATCCGCTGACCGGCGAGGAGATGAAGTTCCTCGAGCTGCTCGCCTCGTTCGGGCTCGATATGGATGCGGTCGCGACGGCACTGGGCGTTGACATGCAGACGCTCAATAACATGGACCACGCGGAGCTGGTGAATCTGCTGACGCAGCAGGTGACGTAGCAGCAGCGCAAGGGCGAACCTTCCTTTCGAGCCGGCGCTTCGACCAGAGCATTCCAAAACAAGCCAAAAGATCGTACTTAAGCGTTAAAGCCCCCTTACCCCTGCTTGCTCCTCCCGTTTGCCGCCATGAGCCAGTAGATTGCAGGGTTTCCAGTATTTATTATGTCCGCCGGCGCTTGCCTGCTTGCCAGCGAGTGAGTCAACACCGCTTTCCAAACAAAACCAGCTGATATTAGACGAGGAGAGGGTGAATCTTCCCCCCCGACCTCCGTCGCACCTGTGAATACTCCCGAGCAAAAACGAACTGACAAAAAAACGGGGGAAAATGCTTCCTCCAACACACACACACACAAACACACACTCAGAGCTCCATCCAGCTCGTGTGTTCCCAGTATTTCTTCGTCGTGTGTACTATTAGTGGACGCAGATTGGTTAGTGTAAGCGAAAGCCTGATATTTATTTGACCTGCTGCCAAACACATAGAGCAGCAGCATCCTCTCCCTTCCCCAGTGTACATATAGTAGCTTAGTAGTACGATAGTAGGGTAGGCACTAAGGGCACACGGCCGTCGTCGGCGCTTGTGTGTAGCGTTATAAAGCCCTCTCTCCCCTCCCCCGTACCCCCCAGAACGAAATGACTACCTCACCGAATAAGTATGAACGGGCATGCGGATTGGTTGCGTATGGCGGATGGTGACAGGCGTCGGTGTGGCGTAGTAAACCGAACCGGGTCCATCCGCCGAGTGAATGAGTGTTGAACATAGAGCAGTGTGCGTGCGTACGTAAGGCTTTTTAGGGTTAAGATCTGTATTATCCTGTACCTGCGCTTAGTCATACATAGTTTAGCAAACAATCGTTTACAAACCGTGCGAGCGCGCGTGCGTGCGTTACAAAATGTTACAAAACCTAGCTCTACGCCAGAAAATTAATGGAACAGAAAGGCACGCGCAACCGTCACCACGCCACCAACCTAACCACGCTTGATTTCGTGTGCGGTAGTGCCGATAGTGTACATGTACATATATAGTGTAGTGTTGAGCAGCTATTTATAGTTAGTCGATAGAGAGGGAGCGGGGGAAGCACCAACCTTCTCCCACAAGCCCACCGCAGGTGTATAAAATGCTAAATGAAATGCCAGTGTACACAACACGCGCGCGCGCGCGCGTCTCTGCCTCCGTTCCCGGTGGATGTTGTTGGGTTTTGGGATGGCCAGCGGATTAAAAATTGATTGAAGAATATTTTTAAAATAAAAACCAACTCAAACAATTAAATGAAATGTTTTTGTATTTTTTATACTATTCTTTTATGTATTGTTTTGAATTGAAAGTAAATTAGGCCTTTTTAAAAACTTTTATTAGTAGAATCGCTGCAAAATTCGATTTGTAGCAAATCTAAGAATGAAAAGCTTCTTCACTTTCTTTAAATAATAAGAAACTTTGGCACTACTAAAACAACTTTCTCCTCATTCTTTATTTATTTCTAAATTTACTATTTTGAGCTAAAATTTCCCTTCTAAGAACCTTTCAATTGACGCACGTGCTTGAGCCGAGCATACAACATTGGGTGCAACTTGCAACCCTTGCAACAATTACTTGCATGCAACTTTTATTCAAAAACGGCCGTTAAAGCATCTTCTTCCTTCTTTTTTCACTCTACACCACATAACCTCCATCATCACCCGCGCCGTACCCGTTTCCATTCCGGTTACGTTCCGTCCCTCTCGGATAGTTGCCTCCCCGCTGATCATACTGCCCTCCCCTACTGTACCCATCGTTATCGTCGTAATCGTAGCGAGGACTTTCCGTTCTCCCCCTGCCCCGGTACGGCCGATCGTACTCCTCCTCCAGTATCCGATCGTCCCGCACGTAACCTTCGTCGTTCAGCACCACCACCTCGCCGAGCGTTTTGTACGGGCAGCCCGTCGCTAGCAGCTCGCGCATCGTCTGACACGATCGCGACTCAATCCACGTCGCCCGGGGACAGTGCTGAGCGGGGAAAAAGACATCACATACCACATTTCTTACAGGAGACTTCAGCTCAACAAACAACGAACCCTTCGAACTCACCATAAACATTTGCGCCTGCACACAGTCGCCGAAGATGTCCTCAGCGATCTCGCACTGCTCCATCTCCTCGTCGGTTCGAACGTGCCGGCCCTGCAGCTGCGTTACCTTCGGCTTGCAGTAGCTCAGTGCCTTCAGCACAACGTTGATCCAGCCCTGGTCGATGCCGCGTGTTTGCAGCCGCGGCCGGTACACACGCACCCGTTGAATGCGATCCGTCATCGTCATGTTGATCTTGAACAGGCCACACCTTGCCTCACACTGCGGAGATTAAGAGGACATGGTTATACTTTTTTCTTGGAATTGGCTTCAAAACGGGGAGTCTCTCTTACCGATCCTCGCTCGTACCGGCTCCCATCGACCTCGGCATGGATGTACCGACAACGCCGCACTGCGTACCGGTTGATCCACTGGGGCTTCGAGCAGCACTCGTTCGGGCTGGGAAAATCATCGTGCCGCAGACAGTTTTCTTTCCCCCGCAGCAGTTCTTCACTGTTGGCAGATGCAACGGTTACGGCGCAAACCACAATCAACCAAACACTGCTCGACCGCATGTTGATACCGTGGGTGGTGCTCGTTCGCACAAAAACTAAACGCAGAACGTGCACTGGGGCAGTGATTTATGGCTGTCGCGTTTCATCTGATATGCGGAAGCTGATAGAGCGTCAGCGGATTGTGGATGATGTAAGAGGATCGCTAGTACATGGCAATTTGTGGTTGATTTCGATCAGCAAGCACGCAGCACCGAATGTGCAGTGGATGTTTGTGGACGAAAAAGGGGAATTTCCAGTTACATTCGATGACTCAGTAACTCAGTGAAACAATAAAATCGGGATGGATTGGAACGAATTAAGAACAATTTCGAAATGTTAGAAGAACAATTTCGAAGAGCAGCAAATGGCGCATAGAATCAATTCGTAATGCTGCAAGTAAATGGATATTACATTTAACCATACTTCCTATAGAATGTGTATAAATTATTGAACATTTTAATTCATCCAATATCACTGAGGAACGCCATTCCATCCCAAAGCATCACGATGGAGTGGAATTGGACCTTTCTTTTCCGTAGCTTCCTGTTATTGACTCTTCACTTGCTTCCACAATCAGTGGCGGACGACTGCATCGACATGGACCTGCATGTAAGCTTCAGCGTCTTCCACAACCCCCTGTGTAACATTTAAACCAGCTAAGCAATGTCTCTTTCAGTCAATGGAAGTCGCCCGCTGCTGCCGATACGAACCCATCAGCACGGAGGAGGTGGCCGAAAAGTGCTACCAAGAGTTGGCTCCGAATATCCCTCCCAACTCATCCGATTTCCCTGTGGTAAGTCGGGTCAGGCCATGAACATAAAACATTCAATACCCTTTCTTAACACTTCTTCTTTGTATCTACCAAGTGCTTCATCGATTGTTCCTACCGCCAGATGGGCTACATAACGAACGAAGCGAACGAAATCGATCAGTCAAAGTATGGTCAATTTCTAGCGGGATTCGATACCGCTTACAAGATTGCTGTGGAAAGGGCGGTGGCTGCATGTGCCACGGTACAGGAGGACATTCGGCGTGATGTGGCGAACGTGCCCTCGAAGTGTAATGCATTTGCGCTGCTGTTCCACGTGTGCGTTACGCAGATAACGCTGAAGCACTGTCCCGACGATCGGTGGACGGCGAGCGAAATCTGTGGCAAGGTTAGAATGGGTGTACCACCATGTGCCTAGGGGATTGTTAAAATGCAATGAAAATTAAATAAAGGTGTAAGCATGCATAAGTTGGTACAAAGTGCTACAGCACATAGCATGGTTGGAGTTGACACCAGAGAATGTACATGAGTGGCCACCAATATATAGAGGTTTTAATATTCTTATATCCAATGAATGTTGTAGTAAACGTTGATTGTTACTAACACTTAAAGCCGACTGAATTCAATACTCAGGTGTAAATCCTTCACCCAAGCGATTTGAATCACTCCAAATGCACGTGGCGCTTCGTTGGTTGATCGTGCTGGGATGAGTTACCAGCACGTTGCCGCGAGCCAGCTTATCGCGATACTCTAGTCACATCCTGCCTCAAACCGTCACACTATAAATGCGCTCAATTTCTTCGACCGTGAAAACAGTTTGCGACTATGGACCTCCACGAAATGTGTCACCGTGGTACGTTGCTACTGAGCAGTTTGCTGCTGCTAAGCTTTCAGCGTGGTTGGCAAACTTACTTGCCTTTCCCCTTTCTTACAGTCCATTAAGGTAGCCTCCTGCTGCCAGCTGGAAGCGTTCTTAACTCTACCGACGTACGGGAATTGTTTGCAAACTATTGCCGAAAAGTATCCCGATGCTCTATGGCAGGGAACGGTGGTAAGAAGAGATTTTAAAAGATTGATTTGGGTAACTTTGTACTCTTCACTCCATATCGCTTCTTTCATTCCTACTTTGCGCAGTGTGCCTTCGATTGTACGTATCGGGAGATGGGTATACTGACGGGTGTGGATGACATTAACGTGGAACAGATCAGCACCAACCAAGCGGGGTACGATCAGGCGTACCAAGAGGCGATTGCCAAAGCGGTCACTGCCTGCATGGCACAGAAGGATAAGATACGCGAGGAGGCTGATGTGGTCCAGTCGGAGTGTAGTATGTTTGCGGTCAAGTTTCACGCCTGTGTTTCACTGGAAACGATGAGGAACTGTCCCGCCGAACGGTGGGACTCGAGTGTGTTGTGCGAAAAGGTGCGGAGTGGGGTGACCGTGTGTCCACTGTGAACAGGCAAGCCTGTAAAGCTTGTTGTCAGTGAAAAGTACAGTGAGAAGGTTTGAGGAGCTCAGTGTAATAAAGCAGTACAATATAATCTACACATTTAATTTGTTGGGATAATTGGATTTTTTGCTATAATTTACACACACTCATTGCTACCTAGATCATTACTATTCGTAGGGGAAGGTAGGTAAAGACGGACACTGCGGGTAAGATGGACACTTCTCATAAATGCATGAAAAAGGTAATTTTCGAGTAATTCAACAATGTAGAATCCAAACTGAAGGTAAAACAACACATTTGAGAACATTTTTGGCATAATATATATAAAATTGGTTAAATCCACGAACAAAACAAATTTTCAATCATGTGCACCCTTGTGGATCTAATTTGAATACTGCCGATCTTAAGCTCTACAACTTGTATTGTTTATATTTCCGGAAGTTTTAATTCATGAATGGGTTGTCGTGATCATTAATGAAAAAACTGGCGAAAGAACGAGGATAAAAGCAATATAAAATATTGTTTTCTGGTGGTTTAAACATTCTGACATCAAAGCGGGAAAGACGGACACCTTGTTGTAGGGAAAGATGGACACCGAATTTATTGATTTTTTTACTTCTTATATCAATAGGTGATGAATAAATTTCTTCAAATACCTTAAATAAGGGTATTCCGATGCTATAAATCAATCAGTAACTAGAGAAAGTATTGAAATAAGCGAGAAATGAAACACCGGTCAAAATAGTAGCCATTCGTTATGCTATTACTCGCTCAACGCTGATGAGGCGCTTCACGAAATCCAATATCTTCTCAAGACTTGGACAACTTTAAGCAATAAAAAGATGAGACATTTATACGACATTGTTCAGGAATAGATGAGAAATTCTATGGGATTACAAAAATCAAATGTTGAATTTTGACATGGTGGAAAATGGATTAAACTATGAACAAGTCCCTCATAAATATTGGGGTTGTGGACTTTTTGCGGAATAATTTTCTAAAAGGAAGTTCTAGACTGTTGTTCTGTAAGCTAGAGCATCGTCAGCTGTAAGTGCGCGATATGTCAATAATGCTTTAGATGCTGCATTCTACGATATATTACAAGCGCCGTTTACAATTCCTAAATTCATGGGTGAATGAATCACCGTTGCAATAGACCAAGAATTGGTTTATAAACGTACCAGGACGTGGAAAGCGATAGAATTTGTTAAAATATTGTAAAACTCTTCACTTTCTAACCTTTTTTACAGGTGTCCATCTTACCCTTCATGGTGTCCATCTTTCCCATATCAGGTGTCCGTCTTACCCGAACATTTCAAAACTGCACGAAAAAAACATGTTTTTCATTCATGAAAAAAACGCAAAAATCGAAGGAAACTTAAAAATTTTAACACATTTTCTGATAAAACATGAGTGTAAGATAATCTACGATTGTCGCAAAAACTTCTGCGATTGTCGCAAAAACTTCTGCGATTGTCGCAAAAAGAACTGCGATTGTCGCAAAAACTTCTGCGATTGTCGCAAAAGGTTCTGCGATTGTCGCAAAAGGTTCTGCGATTGTCGCAAAAACTTCTGCGATTGTCGCAAAAAGTTCTGCGATTGTCGCAAAAAGAACTGCGATTGTCGCAAAAAGAACTGCGATTGTCGCAAAAAGTTCTGCGATTGTCGCAAAAACTTCTGCGATTGTCGCAAAAAGTTCTGCGATTGTCGCAAAAACTTCTGCGATTGTCGCAAAAAGAACTGCGATTGTCGCAAAAAGAACTGCGATTGTCGCAAAAACTTCTGCGATTGTCGCAAAAGGTTCTGCGATTGTCGCAAAAGGTTCTGCGATTGTCGCAAAAACTTCTGCGATTGTCACAAAAAGTTTTGCGATTGTCGCAAAAAGAACTGCGATTGTCGCAAAAAGAACTGCGATTGTCGCAAAAACTTCTGCGATTGTCGCAAAAACTTTTGCGATTGTCGCAAAAACTTCTGCGATTGTCACAAAAACTTCTGCGATTGTCGCAAAAACTTCTGCGATTGTCGCAAAAACTTCTGCGATTGTCGCAAAAACTTCTGCGACTTTTGCGATTGTCGCAAACACTTTTGCGACTTTTGCGATTGTCGCAAAAACTTTTGCGATTGTCGCAAAAACTTCTGCTACTTTTGCGATTCGCGCAAAAACTTTTGCGACTTTTGCGATTGTCGCAAAAACTTTTGCGACTTTTGCGATTGTCGCAAAAACTTTTGCGATTGTCGCAAAAACTTCTGCTACTTTTGCGATTGTCGCAAAAACTTTTGCGACTTTTGCGATTGTCGCAAAAACTTTTGCGACTTTTGCGATTGTCGCAAAAACTTTTGCGACTTTTGCGATTGTCGCAAAAACTTCTGCGACTTTTGCGATTGTCGCAAAAACCTTTGCGACTTTTGCGATTGTCGCAAAAACCTTTGCGATTGTAGCAAAAACTTCTGCGACTTTTGCGATTGTCGCAAAAAATTTGCGATTGTCGCAAAAAATTTGCGATTGTCGCAAAAAATTTGCGATTGTCGCAAAAACCTTTGCGACTTTTGCGATTGTCGCAAAAACTTTTGCGACCTTTGCGATTGTCGCAAAAACTTTTGCGATTGTCGCAAAAACTTTTGCGACTTTTGCGATTGTCGCAAAAACTTTTGCGACTTTTGCGATTGTCGCAAAAACTTTTGCGATTGTAGCAAAAACTTCTGCGACTTTTGCGATTGTCGCAAAAACTTTTGCGACTTTTGCGATTGTCGCAAAAACTTTTGCGACTTTTGCGATTGTCGCAAAAACTTCTGCGATTGTCGCAAAAACTTTTGCGACTTTTGCGATTGTCGCAAAAACTTTTGCGACTTTTGCGATTGTCGCAAAAACTTTTGCGACTCTTGCGATTGTCGCAAACACCTTTGCGACTTTTGCGATTGTCGCAAAAACTTTTGCGATTGTAGCAAAAACTTCTGCGACTTTTGCGATTGTCGCAAAAACTTTTGCGATTGTCGCAAAAACCTTTGCGACTTTTGCGATTGTCGCAAAAACTTTTGCGACTTTTGCGATTGTCGCAAAAACTTTTGCGACTTTTGCGATTGTCGCAAAAACTTCTGCGACTTTTGCGATTGTCGCAAAAACTTTTGCGATTGTAGCAAAAACTTCTGCGACTTTTGCGATTGTCGCAAAAACTTTTGCGACTTTTGCGATTGTCGCAAAAACTTTTGCGACTTTTGCGATTGTCGCAAAAACTTTTGCGACTTTTGCGATTGTCGCAAAAACTTCTGCGACTTTTGCGATTGTCGCAAAAACTTCTGCGACTTTTGCGATTGTCGCAAAAACTTTTGCGATTGTCGCAAAAACTTTTGCGACTTTTGTGATTGTCGCAAAAAGTTCTTCGATTGTCGCAAAAACTTCTGCGACTTTTGCGATTGTCGCAAAAACTTTTGCGACTTTTGCGATTGTCGCAAAAACTTTTGCGACTTTTGCGATTGTCGCAAAAACTTTTGCGACTTTTGTGATTGTCGCAAAAAGTTCTTCGATTGTCGCAAAAACTTCTGCGACTTTTGCGATTGTCGCAAAAACTTGTGCGACTTTTGCGATTGTCGCAAAAACTTTTGCGACTTTTGCGATTGTCGCAAAAACTTTTGCGATTGTCGCAAAAACTTTTGCGACTTTTGTGATTGTCGCAAAAAGGTCTTCGATTGTCGCAAAAACTTCTGCGACTTTTGCGATTGTCGCAAAAACTTTTGCGATTGTCGCAAAAACTTTTGCGACTTTTGCGATTGTCGCAAAAACTTTTGCGACTTTTGCGATTGTCGCAAAAACTTTTGCGACTTTTGCGATTGTCGCAAAAACTTCTGCGACTTTTGCGATTGTCGCAAAAACTTTTGCGACTTTTGCGATTGTCGCAAAAACTTTTGCGACTTTTGCGATTGTCGCAAAAACTTTTGCGACTTTTGCGATTGTCGCAAAAACTTCTGCGACTTTTGCGATTGTCGCAAAAACTTTTGCGACTTTTGCGATTGTCGCAAAAACTTTTGCGATTGTCGCAAAAACTTTTGCGATTGTCGCAAAAACTTTTGCGATTGTAGCAAAAACTTCTGCGACTTTTGCGATTGTCGCAAACACTTTTGCGACTTTTGCGATTGTCGCAAAAAGTTCTTCGATTGTAGCAAAAACTTCTGCGACTTTTGCGATTGTCGCAAAAAATTTGCGATTGTCGCAAAAACCTTTGCGACTTTTGCGATTGTCGCAAAAACTTTTGCGACTTTTGCGATTGTCGCAAAAACTTTTGCGATTGTAGCAAAAACTTCTGCGACTTTTGCGATTGTCGCAAAAACTTTTGCGACTTTTGCGATTGTCGCAAAAACTTTTGCGACTTTTGCGATTGTCTCAAAAACTTCTGCGACTTTTGCGATTGTCGCAAAAACTTTTGCGACTTTTGCGATTGTCGCAAAAACTTTTGCGACTTTTGCGATTGTCGCAAACACTTTTGCGACTTTTGCGATTGTCGCAAAAACTTTTGCGATTGTAGCAAAAACTTCTGCGACTTTTGCGATTGTCGCAAAAACTTTTGCGATTGTCGCAAAAACTTTTGCGACTTTTGCGATTGTCGCAAACACTTTTGCGACTTTTGCGATTGTCGCAAAAACTTTTGCGATTGTAGCAAAAACTTCTGCGACTTTTGCGATTGTCGCAAAAACTTTTGCGATTGTCGCAGCAACTTCTGCGACTTTTGCGATTGTCGCAAAAACTTTTGCGACTTTTGGGATTGTCGCAAAAACTTTTGCGACTTTTGCGATTGTCGCAAAAACTTTTGCGACTTTTGCGATTGTCGCAAAAACTTTTGCGATTGTAGCAAAAACTTCTGCGACTTTTGCGATTGTCGCAAAAACTTTTGCGACTTTTGCGATTGTCGCAAAAACTTTTGCGACTTTTGCGATTGTCGCAAAAACTTCTGCGACTTTTGCGATTGTCGCAAACACTTTTGCGACTTTTGCGATTGTCGCAAAAACTTTTGCGACTTTTGCGATTGTCGCAAAAACTTTTGCGACTTTTGCGATTGTCGCAAAAACTTCTGCGACTTTTGCGATTGTCGCAAAAACTTTTGCGACTTTTGCGATTGTCGCAAAAACTTTTGCGACTTTTGCGATTGTCGCAAACACTTTTGCGACTTTTGCGATTGTCGCAAAAACTTTTGCGATTGTAGCAAAAACTTCTGCGACTTTTGCGATTGTCGCAAAAACTTCTGCGACTTTTGCGATTGTAGCAAAAACTTCTGCGACTTTTGCGATTGTCGCAAAAACTTTTGCAACTTTAGCGATTGTCGCAAAAACTTTTGCGACTTTTGCGATTGTCGCAAAAACTTTTGCGACTTTTGCGATTGTCGCAAAAACTTTTGCGATTGTAGCAAAAACTTCTGCGACTTTTGCGATTGTCGCAAAAACTTTTGCGACTTTTGCGATTGTCGCAAAAACTTTTGCGACTTTTGCGATTGTCGCAAAAACTTCTGCGACTTTTGCGATTGTCGCAAAAACTTTTGCGACTTTTGCGATTGTCGCAAAAAGTTCTTCGATTGTCGCAAAAACTTTTGCGATTGTCGCAAAAACTTTTGCTACTTTTGCGATTGTCGCAAAAACTTTTGCGACTTTTGCGATTGTCGCAAAAACTTTTGCGACTTTTGCGATTGTCGCAAAAACTTTTGCGACTTTTGCGATTGTCGCAAAAACTTTTGCGACTTTTGCGATTGTCGCAAAAACTTTTGCGACTTTTGCGATTGTCGCAAAAAGTTCTTCGATTGTCGCAAAAAGTTCTTCGATTGTCGCAAAAACTTTTGCGACTTTTGCGATTGTCGCAAAAACTTTTGCGACTTTTGCGATTGTCGCAAAAACTTTTGCGACTTTTGCGATTGTCGCAAAAACTTCTGCGACTTTTGCGATTGTCGCAAAAACTTTTGCGACTTTTGCGATTGTCGCAAAAACTTTTGCGACTTTTGCGATTGTCGCAAAAACTTTTGCGACTTTTGCGATTGTCGCAAAAACTTTTGCGACTTTTGCGATTGTCGCAAAAACTTTTGCGACTTTTGCGATTGTCGAAAAAAGTTCTTCGATTGTCGCAAAAACTTCTGCGACTTTTGCGATTGTCGCAAAAAGTTCTTCGATTGTCGCAAAAACTTTTGCGACTTTTGCGATTGTCGCAAAAACTTTTGCGACTTTTGCGATTGTCGCAAAAACTTTTGCGACTTTTGCGATTGTCGCAAAAACTTTTGCGACTTTTGCGATTGTCGAAAAAAGTTCTTCGATTGTCGCAAAAACTTCTGCGACTTTTGCGATTGTCGCAAAAAGTTCTTCGATTGTCGCAAAAACTTCTGCGACTTTTGCGATTGTCGCAAAAACCTCTGCGACTTTTGCGATTGTCGCAAAAACTTTTGCGACTTTTGCGATTGTCGCAAAAACTTTTGCGACTTTTGCGATTGTCGCAAAAACTTTTGCGATTGTCGCAAAAACTTTTGCAACTTTTGCGATTGTCGCAAAAAGTTTTGCGACTTTTGCGATTGTCGCAAAAACTTTTGCGACTTTTGCGATTGTCGCAAAAACTTTTGCGATTGTAGCAAAAACTTCTGCGACTTTTGCGATTGTCGCAAAAACTTTTGCGACTTTTGCGATTGTCGCAAAAACTTTTGCGACTTTTGCGATTGTCGCAAAAACTTCTGCGACTTTTGCGATTGTCGCAAAAACTTTTGCGACTTTTGCGATTGTCGCAAAAAGTTCTTCGATTGTCGCAAAAACTTTTGCGATTGTCGCAAAAACTTTTGCGATTGTCGCAAAAACTTTTGCTACTTTTGCGATTGTCGCAAAAACTTTTGCGACTTTTGCGATTGTCGCAAAAACTTTTGCGACTTTTGCGATTGTCGCAAAAACTTTTGCGACTTTTGCGATTGTCGCAAAAACTTTTGCGACTTTTGCGATTGTCGCAAAAACTTTTGCGACTTTTGCGATTGTCGCAAAAACTTTTGCGACTTTTGCGATTGTCGCAAAAAGTTCTTCGATTGTCGCAAAAACTTTTGCGACTTTTGCGATTGTCGCAAAAACTTTTGCGACTTTTGCGATTGTCGCAAAAACTTTTGCGACTTTTGCGATTGTCGCAAAAACTTTTGCGACTTTTGCGATTGTCGCAAAAACTTTTGCGACTTTTGCGATTGTCGCAAAAAGTTTTGCGACTTTTGCGATTGTCGCAAAAACTTCTGCGACTTTTGCGATTGTCGCAAAAACTTTTGCGATTGTCGCAAAAACCTCTGCGACTTTTGCGATTGTCGCAAAAACTTTTGCGACTTTTGCGATTGTCGCAAAAACTTTTGCGACTTTTGCGATTGTCGCAAAAACTTTTGCGATTGTCGCAAAAACTTCTGCGACTTTTGCGAATGTCGCAAAAACTTTTGCGACTTTTGCGATTGTCGCAAAAACTTTTGCGACTTTTGCGATTGTCGCAAAAAGTTTTGCGACTTTTGCGATTGTCGCAAAAACTTCTGCGACTTTTGCGATTGTCGCAAAAAGTTTTGCGACTTTTGCGATTGTCGCAAAAACTTCTGCGACTTTTGCGATTGTCGCAAAAAGTTCTTCGATTGTCGCAAAAACTTCTGCGACTTTTGCGATTGTCGCAAAAACTTTTGCGATTGTCGCAAAAACCTCTGCGACTTTTGCGATTGTCGCAAAAACTTTTGCGACTTTTGCGATTGTCGCAAAAACTTCTGCGACTTTTGCGATTGTCGCAAAAAGTTCTGCGACTTTTGCGATTGTCGTAAAAAGTTCTTCGATTGTCACAAAAACTTTTGCGACTTTTGCGATTGTCGCAAAAACTTTTGCGACTTTTGCGATTGTCGCAAAAACTTCTGCGACTTTTGCGATTGTCGCAAAAACTTTTGCGACTTTTGCGATTGTCGCAAAAACTTTTGCGACTTTTGCGATTGTCGCAAAAACTTTTGCGACTTTTGCGATTGTCGCAAAAACTTTTGCGACTTTTGCGATTGTCGCAAAAACTTCTGCGACTTTTGCGATTGTTGTAAAAACTTTTGCGATTGTCGCAAAAACTTCTGCGACTTTTGCGATTGTCGCAAAAACTTTTGCGACTTTTGCGATTGTCGCAAAAAGTTCTTCGATTGTCGCAAAAACTTTTGCGACTTTTGCGATTGTCGCAAAAACTTTTGCGACTTTTGCGATTGTCGCAAAAAGTTTTGCGACTTTTGCGATTGTCGCAAAAACTTCTGCGACTTTTGCGATTGTCGCAAAAACTTTTGCGATTGTCGCAAAAACCTCTGCGACTTTTGCGATTGTCGCAAAAACTTTTGCGACTTTTGCGATTGTCGCAAAAACTTTTGCGACTTTTGCGATTGTCGCAAAAACTTTTGCGATTGTCGCAAAAACTTCTGCGACTTTTGCGAATGTCGCAAAAACTTTTGCGACTTTTGCGATTGTCGCAAAAACTTTTGCGACTTTTGCGATTGTCGCAAAAAGTTCTTCGATTGTCGCAAAAACTTCTGCGACTTTTGCGATTGTCGCAAAAAGTTCTTCGATTGTCACAAAAACTTTTGCGACTTTTGCGATTGTCGCAAAAACTTTTGCGACTTTTGCGATTGTCGCAAAAAGTTCTTCGATTGTCGCAAAAACTTTTGCTACTTTTGCGATTGTCGCAAAAACTTTTGCGACTTTTGCGATTGTCGCAAAAACTTTTGCGACTTTTGCGATTGTCGCAAAAACTTCTGCGACTTTTGCGATTGTCGCAAAAACTTCGGCGACTTTTGCGATTGTTGTAAAAACTTTTGCGATTGTCGCAAAAACTTCTGCGACTTTTGCGATTGTCGCAAAAACTTTTGCGACTTTTGCGATTGTCGCAAAAACTTTTGCGACTTTTGCGATTGTCGCAAAAACTTCTGCGACTTTTGCGATTGTCGCAAAAACTTTTGCGACTTTTGCGATTGTCGCAAAAACTTTTGCGATTGTCGCAAAAACTTTTGCTACTTTTGCGATTGTCGCAAAAACTTTTGCGACTTTTGCGATTGTCGCAAAAACTTCTGCGACTTTTGCGATTGTCGCAAAAACTTCTGCGACTTTTGCGATTGTCGCAAAAACCTTTGCGATTGTCGCAAAAACTTTTGCGACTTTTGCGATTGTCGCAAAAACTTTTGCGACTTTTGCGATTGTCGCAAAAACTTCTGCGACTTTTGCGATTGTCGCAAAAACTTTTGCGACTTTTGCGATTGTCGCAAAAACTTTTGCGACTTTTGCGATTGTCGCAAAAACTTTTGCGATTGTCGCAAAAACTTCTGCGACTTTTGCGATTGTCGCAAAAACCTTTGCGATTGTCGCAAAAACTTTTGCGACTTTTGCGATTGTCGCAAAAACTTTTGCGACTTTTGCGATTGTCGCAAAAACTTCTGCGACTTTTGCGATTGTCGCAAAAACTTCTGCGACTTTTGCGATTGTCGCAAAAACCTTTGCGATTGTCGCAAAAACTTTTGCGACTTTTGCGATTGTCGCAAAAACTTTTGCGACTTTTGCGATTGTCGCAAAAACTTCTGCGACTTTTGCGATTGTCGCAAAAACTTTTGCGACTTTTGCGATTGTCGCAAAAACTTTTGCGACTTTTGCGATTGTCGCAAAAACTTTTGTGATTGTCGCAAAAACTTTTGCGATTGTCGCAAAAACTTCTGCGACTTTTGCGATTGTCGCAAAAACTTTTGCGATTGTCGCAAAAACTTTTGCGACTTTTGCGATTGTCGCAAAAACTTTTGCGACTTTTGCGATTGTCGCAAAAACTTCTGCGACTTTTGCGATTGTCGCAAAAACTTTTGCGACTTTTGCGATTGTCGCAAAAACTTTTGCGACTTTTGCGATTGTCGCAAAAACTTTTGCGACTTTTGCGATTGTCGCAAAAACTTCTGCGACTTTTGCGATTGTCGCAAAAACTTCTGCGACTTTTGCGATTGTCGCAAAAACTTTTGCGATTGTCGCAAAAACTTTTGCGACTTTTGTGATTGTCGCAAAAAGTTCTTCGATTGTCGCAAAAACTTCTGCGACTTTTGCGATTGTCGCAAAAACTTTTGCGATTGTCGCAAAAACTTTTGCGACTTTTGCGATTGTCGCAAAAACTTTTACGACTTTTGCGATTGTCGCAAAAACTTTTGCGACTTTTGTGATTGTCGCAAAAAGTTCTTCGATTGTCGCAAAAACTTCTGCGACTTTTGCGATTGTCGCAAAAACTTTTGCGACTTTTGCGATTGTCGCAAAAACTTTTGCGACTTTTGCGATTGTCGCAAAAACTTTTGTGATTGTCGCAAAAAGTTCTTCGATTGTCGCAAAAACTTCTGCGACTTTTGCGATTGTCGCAAAAACTTTTGCGATTGTCGCAAAAACTTTTGCGACTTTTGCGATTGTCGCAAAAACTTTTGCGACTTTTGCGATTGTCGCAAAAACTTCTGCGACTTTTGCGATTGTCGCAAAAACTTTTGCGACTTTTGTGATTGTCGCAAAAAGGTCTTCGATTGTCGCAAAAACTTCTGCGACTTTTGCGATTGTCGCAAAAACTTTTGCGATTGTCGCAAAAACTTTTGCGACTTTTGCGATTGTCGCAAAAACTTTTGCGACTTTTGCGATTGTCGCAAAAACTTTTGCGACTTTTGCGATTGTCGCAAAAACTTCTGCGACTTTTGCGATTGTCGCAAAAACTTTTGCGACTTTTGCGATTGTCGCAAAAACTTTTGCGACTTTTGCGATTGTCGCAAAAACTTTTGCGACTTTTGCGATTGTCGCAAAAACTTCTGCGACTTTTGCGATTGTCGCAAAAACTTTTGCGACTTTTGCGATTGTCGCAAAAACTTTTGCGACTTTTGCGATTGTCGCAAAAACTTTTGCGACTTTTGCGATTGTCGCAAAAACTTCTGCGACTTTTGCAATTGTCGCAAAAACTTTTGCGACTTTTGCGATTGTCGCAAAAACTTTTGCGATTGTCGCAAAAACTTTTGCGATTGTCGCAAAAACTTTTGCGATTGTAGCAAAAACTTCTGCGACTTTTGCGATTGTCGCAAACACTTTTGCGACTTTTGCGATTGTCGCAAAAAGTTCTTCGATTGTAGCAAAAACTTCTGCGACTTTTGCGATTGTCGCAAAAAATTTGCGATTGTCGCAAAAACTTCTGCGACTTTTGCGATTGTCGCAAAAACTTTTGCGACTTTTGCGACTGTCGCAAAAACTTTTGCGATTGTAGCAAAAACTTCTGCGACTTTTGCGATTGTCGCAAACACTTTTGCGACTTTTGCGATTGTCGCAAAAACTTTTGCGACTTTTGCGATTGTCTCAAAAACTTCTGCGACTTTTGCGATTGTCGCAAAAACTTTTGCGACTTTTGCGATTGTCGCAAAAACTTTTGCGATTGTCGCAAAAACTTTTGCGATTGTAGCAAAAACTTTTGCGACTTTTGCGATTGTCGCAAAAACTTTTGCGACTTTTGCGATTGTCGCAAAAACTTTTGCGACTTTTGCGATTGTCGCAAAAACTTCTGCGACTTTTGCGATTGTCGCAAAAACTTCTGCGACTTTTGCGATTGTCGCAAAAACTTTTGCGACTTTTGCGATTGTCGCAAACACTTTTGCGACTTTTGCGATTGTCGCAAAAACTTTTGCGATTGTAGCAAAAACTTCTGCGACTTTTGCGATTGTCGCAAAAACTTTTGCGACTTTTGCGATTGTCGCAAACACTTTTGCGACTTTTGCGATTGTCGCAAAAACTTTTGCGATTGTAGCAAAAACTTCTGCGACTTTTGCGATTGTCGCAAAAACTTTTGCGATTGTCGCAGCAACTTCTGCGACTTTTGCGATTGTCGCAAAAACTTTTGCGACTTTTGGGATTGTCGCAAAAACTTTTGCGACTTTTGCGATTGTCGCAAAAACTTTTGCGACTTTTGCGATTGTCGCAAAAACTTTTGCGATTGTAGCAAAAACTTCTGCGACTTTTGCGATTGTCGCAAAAACTTTTGCGACTTTTGCGATTGTCGCAAAAACTTCTGCGACTTTTGCGATTGTCGCAAAAACTTTTGCGACTTTTGCGATTGTCGCAAAAACTTTTGCGACTTTTGCGATTGTCGCAAAAACTTCTGCGACTTTTGCGATTGTCGCAAAAACTTTTGCGACTTTTGCGATTGTCGCAAAAACTTTTGCGACTTTTGCGATTGTCGCAAAAACTTTTGCGACTTTTGCGATTGTCGCAAACACTTTTGCGACTTTTGCGATTGTCGCAAAAACTTTTGCGATTGTAGCAAAAACTTCTGCGACTTTTGCGATTGTCGCAAAAACTTCTGCGACTTTTGCGATTGTCGCAAAAACTTCTGCGACTTTTGCGATTGTCGCAAAAACTTTTGCGACTTTTGCGATTGTCGCAAAAACTTTTGTGACTTTTGCGATTGTCGCAAACACTTTTGCGACTTTTGCGATTGTCGCAAAAACTTTTGCGATTGTAGCAAAAACTTCTGCGACTTTTGCGATTGTCGCAAAAACTTTTGCGATTGTCGCAAAAACTTTTGCGACTTTTGCGATTGTCGCAAACACTTTTGCGACTTTTGCGATTGTCGCAAAAACTTTTGCGATTGTAGCAAAAACATCTGCGACTTTTGCGATTGTCGCAAAAACTTTTGCAACTCTTGCGATTGTCGCAAAAACTTTTGCGACTTTTGCGATTGTCGCAAAAACTTTTGCGACTTTTGCGATTGTCGCAAAAACTTTTGCGATTGTAGCAAAAACTTCTGCGACTTTTGCGATTGTCGCAAAAACTTTTGCGACTTTTGCGATTGTCGCAAAAACTTTTGCGACTTTTGCGATTGTCGCAAAAACTTCTGCGACTTTTGCGATTGTCGCAAAAACTTTTGCGACTTTTGCGATTGTCGCAAAAAGTTCTTCGATTGTCGCAAAAACTTCTGCGACTTTTGCGATTGTCGCAAAAAGTTCTTCGATTGTCGCAAAAACTTTTGCGACTTTTGCGATTGTCGCAAAAACTTCTGCGACTTTTGCGATTGTCGCAAAAAGTTTTGCGACTTTTGCGATTGTCGCAAAAACTTCTGCGACTTTTGCGATTGTCGCAAAAACTTTTGCGATTGTCGCAAAAACCTCTGCGACTTTTGCGATTGTCGCAAAAACTTTTGCGACTTTTGCGATTGTCGCAAAAACTTTTGCGACTTTTGCGATTGTCGCAAAAACTTTTGCGACTTTTGCGATTGTCGCAAACACTTTTGCGACTTTTGCGATTGTCGCAAAAACTTTTGCGATTGTAGCAAAAACTTCTGCGACTTTTGCGATTGTCGCAAAAACTTTTGCGATTGTCGCAAAAACTTTTGCGACTTTTGCGATTGTCGCAAGAAGTTCTTCGATTGTCGCAAAAACTTCTGCGACTTTTGCGATTGTCGCAAAAAGTTCTTCGATTGTCGCAAAAACTTTTGCGACTTTTGCGATTGTCGCAAAAACTTTTGCGACTTTTGCGATTGTCGCAAAAAGTTTTGCGACTTTTGCGATTGTCGCAAAAACTTCTGCGACTTTTGCGATTGTCGCAAAAACTTTTGCGATTGTCGCAAAAACCTCTGCGACTTTTGCGATTGTCGCAAAAACTTTTGCGACTTTTGCGATTGTCGCAAAAACTTCTGCGACTTTTGCGATTGTCGCAAAAACTTTTGCGACTTTTGCGATTGTCGCAAAAAGTTCTTCGATTGTCGCAAAAACTTTTGCGATTGTCAGTACGAATCAAAACGTCAACGAGTGCAGTCGTGTTTTGATTCATTTTTGCAAACCCCCGCGATGGCGAATAAGCGATCGCAATATGCGGACGGAACGTTCCGCATCGATTTCTCGATGGTGCCAAAGCGACCGTCTCCTTCGGAGACCGTCGATTTCATGTGCGAGCGGCTGGGAATCGGCGGAAAAAAAGTGCAAGTCGCCCAGCTAAATAGTGCGAAGAGCTGTGTGTTTGTGACGATGGAAAGGGTGGAGGATGCGGAGGCCATCGTCAAGGAACACAGAGGAAAGCACTCCATCACGCACGAGGAAAAGCACTTTCCCATCAATATTGAGATGGTAGATGGGGCGGTAGACGTGTCCGTGCGCGATCTGCCTCATCTAATCCCGGACGAGGAAATTGTTGCCGAGATGGCACAATACGGTGAAGTCCTATCCGTCACCAAGGGCGTATGGGCCCCCGATTCACCGTTAGCTGGTGCGCTCAACGGTGTGCGTGTGTTGAGGATGAAGCTGTTAAAGCCCATCCTCTCCTACGTAACACTTTGTGGGGAGGTTACAGGTGTGTCCTATCGTGGTCAGGCACAAACTTGCCGCAACTGTGCTGCACCGGTGCACCACGGTCTGAATTGTGTACAGAACCGGCAAAATCGTTTTGCGAACGTTGTACAAGTAAAGGCCACGTACGCCAACACTGTTAGTGCAAAAACAGTTGCACCCACACCACAAGCAGCGTCACACACTGCAGCAGGCAATAGTGGCCAGAAGAAAAAGAAGAAGAGCCGCTCAAGGTTCCTATCGGCGGCGACACCTGCACCTACACACGCAAACGTGGAAGATCAGCATCCACGCGACGCATCGAAGATCGCCGCACGACTGATCATCCCGATCGTGCCGGTGACCGTTCGGCCTTCCAGCCCGAAGCCGAACTCTCGCAAGGGGAAGATAAGCAATGCGAACGATAAGCATGTCGCTCCAGCTCTATCTATCGCTCCCACGACGGATGCTGTCGTCTCCGCGCATGATCGGCGCTTCGATGATGCGTCATCACCTGCCGTTCCTGCCGCTCCTGTGGCCACCGCCGTTCTTGCGGCTACCGCCTTTGCTGCGACTAATGCTGCTTCTGTGGCTACCGCCGCTCCTGCAGCTATCACCGCTCCTGCAGCTAACGCCGCATCCACGGCTGCTGCTCCTGCTGCTGCCACCGCTCATGCGGCTACCGCCTCTCCTGTGGCTACCGCCGCACTCGCTGCCGGCGCTCCTGCGACTGTCTCCACTCCTATGGATAAGGATGATCCTGCTGCTGCCGCCGCTCCTGCTACTGCCGAAGTCCCTGGTGCTGTCGTCGCTAACCCAGCGGCAACAAGTGCTCCACTGGCCTTTAAGGTACCGCTCGATGTCCTTCCTGCCCCCTTTCCAGGCCCTTCCACGGATGAACCGCGAACGGTAACACGTAAGCGAACCACTGAGTCAGATGTCGAGAGTGACGCCTCAAGTTCATCCATGAACAGCTTTACGATGGTCGCCAAGCGTAAGCCTGGTCGACCATCCAAAAAGGCCACCACCACTAACAACCTCTGAATTTCGTTGCGATGGATACGGTGACCAATAATATAAGAACAATTGTTAATGGTAGCTGTAATATAGCTTCTATTAACATCAACACCATATCCAGCGCAACGAAATTAGAAGCTCTTAAGACATTTATCAGGACGATGGATCTGGATGTTATATTTCTGCAGGAAGTATATCATACGGATCTAGCGCTTCCAGGATACAATGTTTTGTCTAATGTTGACGCGTCGAGGAGGGGTACGGCGATCGCTTTACGGGACCATTTAAAATTTTCTCACGTCGAGCGCAGCTTGGACTCACGTCTAATCTGCGTTCGGTTGGAGAATATAGCCACCCTATGTAACGTTTATGCTCCTTCGGGAAGCCAGCGTAGGGCGGAGCGGGAGGAATTTTTCAACCGTACCGTGGCGTTCTATCTGCGGAATGCATGTCCTCATGTCATTCTTGCGGGCGACTTCAACTGTGTGTTGAAGTCGAAGGATGTCACGGGTGGGGGGAATTTCAGCCTTGCTCTGCGAAACGCCGTAAACAGCATGGGTATGAGTGATAGCTGGGAGGCTCTCAGAGGCAACTCTGTGGAGTTTTCCTACATCACTAGTGGTTCGGGGTCACGCATCGATCGTTGTTATGTCTCCTCTTCGCTGGTAACACAGTTAAGGACTACCGATATGCATGTGCTCTCCTTTTCGGATCACAAGGCACTCACAGTGCGCCTCTGCCTCCCAACCCCGCCCAATCGTTTGACCAACAACGGTTATTGGCAGCTGAGGCCACACGTATTAACTGAAAGAAACCTGGAGGAGTTCAGATGCAAGTGGAATAACTGGACTAAACAGCGTCGAAACTACGGCACGTGGATCTCGTGGTGGGTGGAGTTCGCGAAGCCTAAAATAAAATCATTTTTCCGCTGGAAAACAAATGAGAGATTCCGAAGTTTCCACTTGCACCACGAACTCCTCTACAGAGGGTTGAAGTCCTCATACGAGCGATATCTGTCTGACCCTAACGAGTTGACGAATATCAATCGTATAAAAGGTAAAATGCTTCTCCTTCAGAGACGTTTTTCCGAGGACTTTAAACGTATCAATGAAACCCGCGTATGTGGCGAAAACATCTCGACCTTCCAGCTTGAGGAAAGGAGGAGGAGGCGAACTGTGATCGAAAAACTAAATATTGAAGACGGGACATCCTTAACTGATAAAGACGCGATAAATGTTCACATTAGGAGCTTCTTTTCAGAGCTATACACCACAGACAACACAGACAACACACAAACAGACGACACATTTACATGCACACGCGTCATTCCTGAGGATTGTGAGATCAATAATGGTTGCATGGAGGAAATCACTTCTGGTGAGATCCTCTATGCGATCAAAAACTCACAGTCTCGAAAGTCCCCTGGCCCAGATGGAATACCCAAGGAGTTTTATCTCCGCGCGTTCGACGTCATCGAGCGCGAGCTTGGGCTCGTGCTCAATGAGGCACTCCGCGGAGAGATTCCTCGAAGCTTCGTCGACGGGGTCATAGTGCTGGTGAGGAAAAAGGGGGGTGGGGATGCCATGTCTTCAATTCGACCTATATCACTCCTTAACACAGACTACAAGCTTTTGTCGAAGGTTATTAAACCCCGTCTCGATTGTATAATCGGGAAATGGGGGATAATCTCGACAGCGCAAAAGTGTTGCAACAAACCTTGCAACATTTTTCAAGCTGTACTCTCTGTTAAGGAGAGGGTGGTTGATTTGAAGATGAAACGCAAGTGTGGTAAACTAGTCTCCTTTGATCTCTCGCAGGCGTTCGATCGCGTCGATAGAGGCTTCCTCTTTAATAACATGGTTTCTATGGGTTTCAATCCTGGGCTGGTGGGGCTTTTGAGAAGGTTTGGTGATCAGTCCTCCTCCCGTATCCTAGTCAACGGATCCCTATCTCCCCCTATTTCCATCCGACGATCCGTTCGTCAGGGGGATCCACTTTCCATGCACCTTTTCATCCTATACCTTCATCCCCTCATCACCAGACTAGAAGGCATATGCTGCGACCAGGATGACCTGGTCAATGCGTACGCCGACGACATCTCGGTGGTGACTACCTCATCCCAAAAAATCGAGTTGGTGCGTGAGGCTTTTGAAGCGTTTGGCAGAGTCTCCGGAGCCCGCCTCAACGTCGACAAAACCATCGCGCTCGACGTGGGATACACCACATCAAATGCCATTCAGGTCCCTTGGCTTCGTACCGTGGAGAGGCTTAGGCTCCTCGGTATATTGTTTACCAACAATGTACGAGAAGCTATGAGCCTCAACTGGGACCTGTTGATCCACCATTTCCGACAGCTGGTGTGGCTTCATCGCGTGAGGGACTTAAACGTGGTGCAGAAGGTTGTTCTGCTGAACACCTTCCTACTCCCCAAGCTGTGGTTTGTTGCATCGGTTTGTGGCGCCCGTGCAATGGACATAGCGAAGGTGACCTGCACCGTGAACACGTTCCTCTGGGATGGATCCGGAGGCTTCCGAGTCCCACTGCAGCAACTGGCGCTGCCTCGCAACCGTGGTGGGCTTAACCTTCACCTTCCTGCCATCATGGCCAAGGCGCTGTTGACGAACCGGTATGTTACGGAACAGGACTGTCTACGAGTCGGAGGTCAGCACATTTCTTGTGCTGGGAATCCTCCGAACATCGCCGCTGTTTCGTCAACGTACCCGTGTCTGCGTATCGTCATACAGCAACTTGGCTACCAACCCCCATCAGCCACCATCACGACACGCTGGATTCGCCAAACAATGACGGAAGTGCTTCTTGAGCCGAAGGTAGCCTTGGAAAATCCGTCAGTGAATTGGCGGCTACTTTGGCGCAATATTCATCGTTCCTGTCTATCGTCCCTTCAACGCAGCACGCTCTTCTTGCTGGTAAACGGCAAGATCAGCCATGGAGAGCTGCTGCATCGAATGAACCGCGTCCCATCTCCGTCATGTTCGTTTTGTTCTGCAATAGACACCCTGGAACACAAATTCGCTGGCTGCAGAAGAGTTGCTGATGCTTGGCAGATTCTGCACCAGCGAATTAGCGTTGTAATTTCAGGGTGTCCGTCTTCGTCAACGTTATTGTTCGGTTTGTTGCGTTTGCCTGTACTAAACGGCATTAGTGCAGGTAAACGCAGCCATATCCTAAGTTTGTTTGCGAACTATGTCATCCACATCATTGGAAACAATGATGCTGTGATTGACATAGAAGTTCTGCGTTGTTCATTGTAAAAATTAATGTTAAATAGAACCTAAGCACGTTTTTAATAAAACAAAAAAAAAAAAAAAAATTGTCGCAAAAACTTTTGCGATTGTCGCAAAAACTTTTGCGACTTTTGCGATTGTCGCAAAAACTTTTGCGACTTTTGCGATTGTCGCAAAAACTTTTGCGACTTTTGCGATTGTCGCAAACACTTTTGCGACTTTTGCGATTGTCGCAAAAACTTTTGCGATTGTCGCAAAAACCTCTGCGACTTTTGCGATTGTCGCAAAAACTTTTGCGACTTTTGCGATTGTCGCAAAAACTTTTGCGACTTTTGCGATTGTCGCAAAAACTTTTGCGACTTTTGCGATTGTCGCAAAAACTTCTGCGACTTTTGCGATTGTCGCAAAAACTTTTGCGATTGTCGCAAAAACCTCTGCGACTTTTGCGATTGTCGCAAAAACTTTTGCGACTTTTGCGATTGTCGCAAAAACCTCTGCGACTTTTGCGATTGTCGCAAAAACTTTTGCGACTTTTGCGATTGTCGCAAAAAGTTCTTCGATTGTCGCAAAAACTTTTGCGATTGTCGCACAAACTTTTGCGACTTTTGCGATTGTCGCAAAAACTTTTGCGACTTTTGCGATTGTCGCAAAAACTTCTGCGACTTTTGCGATTGTCGCAAAAACTTTTGCGATTGTCGCAGCAACTTCTGCGACTTTTGCGATTGTCGCAAAAACTTTTGCGACTTTTGCGATTGTCGCAAAAACTTTTGCGACTTTTGCGATTGTCGCAAAAACTTTTGCGACTTTTGCGATTGTCGCAAAAACTTTTGCGATTGTAGCAAAAACTTCTGCGACTTTTGCGATTGTCGCAAAAACTTTTGCGACTTTTGCGATTGTCGCAAAAACTTCTGCGACTTTTGCGATTGTCGCAAAAACTTTTGCGACTTTTGCGATTGTCGCAAAAACTTTTGCGACTTTTGCGATTGTCGCAAAAACTTCTGCGACTTTTGCGATTGTCGCAAAAACTTTTGCGACTTTTGCGATTGTCGCAAAAACTTTTGCGACTTTTGCGATTGTCGCAAAAACTTTTGCGACTTTTGCGATTGTCGCAAACACTTTTGCGACTTTTGCGATTGTCGCAAAAACTTTTGCGATTGTAGCAAAAACTTCTGCGACTTTTGCGATTGTCGCAAAAACTTCTGCGACTTTTGCGATTGTCGCAAAAACTTCTGCGACTTTTGCGATTGTCGCAAAAACTTTTGCGACTTTTGCGATTGTCGCAAAAACTTTTGCGATTGTCGCAAAAACTTTTGCGACTTTTGCGATTGTCGCAAAAACTTTTGCGACTTTTGCGATTGTCGCAAAAACTTTTGCGACTTTTGCGATTGTCGCAAACACTTTTGCGACTTTTGCGATTGTCGCAAAAACTTTTGCGATTGTCGCAAAAACCTCTGCGACTTTTGCGATTGTCGCAAAAACTTTTGCGACTTTTGCGATTGTCGCAAAAACTTTTGCGACTTTTGCGATTGTCGCAAAAACTTTTGCGACTTTTGCGATTGTCGCAAAAACTTCTGCGACTTTTGCGATTGTCGCAAAAACTTTTGCGATTGTCGCAAAAACCTCTGCGACTTTTGCGATTGTCGCAAAAACTTTTGCGACTTTTGCGATTGTCGCAAAAACTTCTGCGACTTTTGCGATTGTCGCAAAAACTTTTGCGACTTTTGCGATTGTCGCAAAAAGTTCTTCGATTGTCGCAAAAACTTTTGCGATTGTCGCACAAACTTTTGCGACTTTTGCGATTGTCGCAAAAACTTTTGCGACTTTTGCGATTGTCGCAAAAACTTCTGCGACTTTTGCGATTGTCGCAAAAACTTTTGCGATTGTCGCAGCAACTTCTGCGACTTTTGCGATTGTCGCAAAAACTTTTGCGACTTTTGCGATTGTCGCAAAAACTTTTGCGACTTTTGCGATTGTCGCAAAAACTTTTGCGACTTTTGCGATTGTCGCAAAAACTTTTGCGATTGTAGCAAAAACTTCTGCGACTTTTGCGATTGTCGCAAAAACTTTTGCGACTTTTGCGATTGTCGCAAAAAGTTCTTCGATTGTCGCAAAAACTTTTGCGATTGTCGCAAAAACTTTTGCGATTGTCGCAAAAACTTTTGCGACTTTTGCGATTGTCGCAAAAACTTTTGCGACTTTTGCGATTGTCGCAAAAACTTTTGCGACTTTTGCGATTGTCGCAAACACTTTTGCGACTTTTGCGATTGTCGCAAAAACTTTTGCGATTGTCGCAAAAACCTCTGCGACTTTTGCGATTGTCGCAAAAACTTTTGCGACTTTTGCGATTGTCGCAAAAACTTTTGCGACTTTTGCGATTGTCGCAAAAACTTTTGCGACTTTTGCGATTGTCGCAAAAACTTCTGCGACTTTTGCGATTGTCGCAAAAACTTTTGCGATTGTCGCATAAACCTCTGCGACTTTTGCGATTGTCGCAAAAACTTTTGCGACTTTTGCGATTGTCGCAAAAACTTCTGCGACTTTTGCGATTGTCGCAAAAACTTTTGCGACTTTTGCGATTGTCGCAAAAAGTTCTTCGATTGTCGCAAAAACTTTTGCGATTGTCGCACAAACTTTTGCGACTTTTGCGATTGTCGCAAAAACTTTTGCGACTTTTGCGATTGTCGCAAAAACTTCTGCGACTTTTGCGATTGTCGCAAAAACTTTTGCGATTG